>NC_081299.1:87820625-88444218 GCF_030435805.1 Mustela lutreola | reverse complement strand
ACAAATAGATCTCCTGTGGCCTGGAAGTATCAATAAGAGAAAAACTCAAGTCCACTTCTACTGTTACTTCAATATTACTACCAGACAGGGATGTCATGGTAGGGCTGTCACCATCTCATAGTGGTCTACACCCTTAAGTAAATTAAGTTTAAAAAAGTAAAATTAGTGTGTAGGCGACTAACATGAAATAAGAAACAAAAATATACAAAAAGAAAAATATAAATATTGAAACAAACAAAAAAGGAGCTATCCATGCCCTACCTATATTCATTTATTCAACAAACAATAATAGCTAATATTTAGACATATGCACCATGCCCAGCATTTTACTTGGATCATCTTGTTTGTTTCTCACAGCCAGTGTTTATCAGCTGCTCTTCTGTGATAGGCACTGTGCTCTGGAGCAGGGGTTCTGCACATGCTACCCCTCTGGTAGAGATTATGACCCAATGGCTAACCCAAACCCACCCCTAATGGTGGCAGGCCAAGACAAGAGTACAGATGGAGGCCTCATACCATACACTGAAATACAGTAAAGTTACAAATTAAGTTTAACTGTTAAATAAAATATGTTCTATTCTCCTTAATAATAATAGGGAAGCTATCTGAAAAGGCAGTATCTTCTCATTAACCTTGAAAAAGAGGGATTAAAATCAGTTTTTCTACTCACTACATTTCCAACACTTACTGGAACTCTAACTGCATAGTCACACAAATGCTCAAAGATATATATGCAAAAATATATGTGCCAGTAGTTTCTCAGATAGTAAAAAAACAGACAATCAACTTCTACCAACAAAGCATGATTACAGATTGATTTAACTGTACGATGTAGTATTATGCAATCATAAAAAAAGGTACGTATTTTTATGTTGAAACTTTAAGCTACTCCCTCTGGACTTTAAACTCCTAAAAATCAGATACCACATTTAACTTGTTCCTTAGTGCCTAGCATAGAGCCTGCTATACTGTATGCTTTCAATAAGTCAATATTAAGTCAATGGCAAACACTACATAAAACATTATGCCCATTTAAAACAAGAGGAGAAAATGTGTTTACACATGTATAGAATAAGGTCCAGAAGAATAGCTATATTCTAAATTATTAACAATGGTGGTGAGACAGAGGACAGTGGGGTTTGAGGTGGTAAAACTTCTTAAATTTTTTACACTATATGCTTTTTGTTACCTTTTCTGTAAGTTTGTATTATTTATGAAATTAACAAAGGAATTTCACCATAGTATCAAATTAATGCCTAAAATTAACAGAACAAATATCTGCAATTTTAATAAATTATCTTTAAAGCTAAGAACAGTACCTTAGTAATTAATCTCCAATGTCTTTTGGGTAAAAAAGAAAATTTACATAAAATCTACAATACACACAATAGTCACAATTTATTTCCTCATCTATAGTACAAATGTACTAATAAAATCACAGAACATCACATCTAACATGAAAAAATAAATCACTAGCAGAACTGCTTCATTGTATTTTTAGTGTAAATATCAGCAAAAACCAGATTCAATTTTCACCCTAAAATTCATTACTAGCAAAAGGCAACAGTGATGGTTTCATCATTAAGCATTAATTTTAGTTATATGAAAAAGTTCAATATGGATAATATTCCACAATATTAAGGAAGATTAACTGCAAATTTTAAAAATTTAATTCTAATACAAAAAGCAGAATGAGAAGAATTTTTACACAGCATATTAGAGAACTAGAATATGCTTACCATAATTTTGTTCTTCACAATTTTGTTCTTTTTCTGGATCTTTCTTAAATGTAGACGGCATGTCAGTAGATATATGAAATTCAATTTTCTTACTACCTACAGGTTGTGGTTGGTCAAATACATCCGAAGGTAACAGAACTGGATGTAAACTGTTTATAAATAGTGACAGCATTACTTTCCAACTGCAAATAAAATCCTAAGTAAAACATTATTCCTATTTACCTTAAATTAACACTGACAAAGCACTCATTACACCACAGGCATTGCACAATATAACTTACATTTAATACTTTAATAAACCCTAATAAATTTTCAATACAGATACTATTAAATTACTACTTAAACAAGGAGACTGAGATTAAGGAGTATCACTCACTAAATGACAGAAACAATACTTGAGGACTATTGATTTCAAACTTAAGGAAATTTACCAATATACAAAGACATTCTTCTATGTTTAATATAAGTATTTTTATGTACTATATTCTACATTACTATATAACATAGCTATACTATCCAACAGAATTGCCACTAGCCACATTTGTCCTAATGAGCACATGAAAATACTGATGTCCAAATTAAAATATATAAAATACACACTGCTATGACAACTTTGTACAAAAAAAGTGACACATCAATAATTCTTTGTATTAATTATATGCTGGAATAATATTTTGGATATAATGGGTTAAATAAAATATATTATCAAAATTAATTTCATCAGCTTTTTAATCCTTTACTGTGGCTACTGGAAAACTGAATTTGGTTTATGTTATTTAATTTTTCAGGGCTGCAATAGGTATTAAAAGCATGGGACTATGGTATCAAGACATATATAGGTAAGAAAAACACATACTTAATGTGAAATTTTAAAAAACACAGATTAAGGATTTATTCCTTCAAAATGGAAAAAAAGATTTCTAACAAACTCTTTTCTCAATTTATGAAGCTAATTACAAGTTCAAGGGAAACTTACACTGTAGAATAGCTAAATGAAACTGCAATTAACATTGATTTTATGTGATTAATATATTAAAATATATAGAGTTCCATGGTAGACAGGTAAGTAAAATGTTTGTCATAATTGTTTATAAATGACATGAGTTAAGCATGTAGACAAAGTACACAGGAAACTTATTTCATAAAACAAAATTACCTTTGCGGAGCAGATGGAGGTGTTTTCAACATATCCTTTATTTTTCGTTTTTTTCTCACATGGTGCTGCTTTACTGTTTTTGGCCTTTTGGGCTGAAGATTTGCTAGTTCCATTAGTTTAGTCATTCTACATTATGAAAAGGGGAAGTAAAAACAAGAAATTCTTCATGTAGAAGCACATAATATGAACTATAAATATAAATTATACATGTTGTATTACAAATTATGATTTATATAGCAGAATTATAGTTTCTAAGCCATCAATTAAAATAATTTACAATAAGCTCAAGTTCTGAGTTTTCTAGGCCAACATTCATCTTTTTTTTTTTTTAAGATTTTATTTATTTATTTGTCAGAGAGTGAGCACAGGCAGACAGAGAGGCAGGCAGAGGCAGAGAGAGAAGCAGGCTCCCTGCTGAGCAAGGAGCCCCATGTAGGACTTGATCCCAGGACGCTGGGATCATGACCTGAGCTGAAGGCAGCCACTTAACCAACTGAGCCACCCAGGCGTCCCCAACTTTCATCTTTAAAGGGACTGGGAATATATTTAATTTCAATTTATCTTTTTTTTTTTTTTTTAAGATTTATTTGATACAGAGAGAGAGAGAGAGAGTGTGTGTGTGTGTGCACATACACAAGCAGAGGGAGGGGCAACGGGAGAGGGAGAGAGAGAATATTAAGCATGCTCCCTGCTGATTGTGGAGACTGACTCAGGGCTATCTCACAACCTGAGACCATGCATGACAGGAGCATAAATCAAGAGTCAGATGCTACTGTGCCACCCAGGTTCCCCTCAATTTATCTTTTAAAGATATGTTTTATTATGAAAATTATTAATTGTCTAAATAAAAAGGTTGTATTTGATGCCAGAAAGTTGAACAGGATACCGTAATACAACCTATGTAACTTTACTGCCTTTCTTGACTGATAGTCAAAAGACCTTACAAATACAGTGTAATTAATTTTGATTCTTATTCTAATTAGTCTAAACTGAAGTTATTTTAAAGCATTTTCATAACTGTTACACATGAATCATTATAGAAACAGAATAACTTAGAACAAAGTTTCAATACTATACTTTGAAGCAGCTTTTTATAAGTAACTATCAAGGTGTGATAATTGATACACTGTACCCAGTTTATCTTCATTAAGAGTGTAAAATTTCAAATAGGTCCTGTCTAGGCATTTTTGTTATCTTCCTAGAATCAAACACAGTGTTCCTAGAGAGCACAAGCTCAAAACCACTAGTCATAACTCTATTTCTACAGTTACATTTGTGAAATTTAAAGGCAAAATAAAAAGGGAGAGAATGTGGTTAAAATAAGCTTTAAACCAAGTGAGGAAAAATGTAAACCTACAAATGTGGTTAAAATAAGCTTTAAACTAAGTTACGAAAAAGACAACATGCTATACATTTGTAAAGCTTCTTAACAACCAATGTTTGCCAAAAATTTTATGAATAAATCCAGTTATACAAACATGTTTCTATTCATAAATTGCTCATCCAGAATATACTAAGCCTCTCAACATTGCCAGGCATAAATTAGAAAACCAATAAATATTTGCTGAATAAATAGTATGGTTTTGTTTTATTTTACGTTTCCATAAGATAGTAGAAAAGCATGAAAGAGATTGTTTCTTGGAAAAACTTTACTCTCATTACTCAAGATGAATTACTTGCTGAGCTCTTCACTATATCCCTAAATGGAAACCTACATAAACAAAACAACAAAAAAAGGTTTTGGCCAGTCTGCATAAAGCATTCCTGAAACTGCTATCACTATTTTTATAAAGAAAGTAAAATTTACAGAAGTTATGTAATGAACCCAAGGCAACACTTTATACTGTTCTTTATTTATCAACAAGTAAAAGTTATAGTCTATCAAGAACTGCCAGACTTCCTAAATGTCTCTATTCAAGACACTCTATTCACCTCATTTTTGTAATTTTGGCTCCATCTACATTTTTATTTTAACTCTTTCTCTAGAAAGAATGCATGCTGAGCAACTACTTAAGTTAACATTGACTCAATAATAGTCATATTATTGCTGATTATTTGTAAATATTGCTTGGATTCTCTGCTTGGGTTTTGATTCATGTCAACCACTCCTGTGTCTGACTTCTCTACATAGTTACCTAAGATTCTTAACATTCGGGGTGCCCAGCTGGCTCAACTGGTGGAGGATGTGACTCCTGACCTTGGGGTTGTGAATTTGAGACCCACACTGGATATAACAATTACTTAAAAATTAGAAAAAAAAACCTTATAAAAAAAAAAAAAAGATTCTTATCATATGCCGATAGTGAACTTCCAGGTTGGGGGTTGTCAAATTATAGTCCTAGGAGCAAAGTCAGCCAGCTGCCTCTTTCTGTGAACAGAAAGTTTTGCTGGAACACAGTCATATCCACTCATTTAGGCACTGTCTGTGACTGCTTTCCTACTACAACAGAACTCTAGCCCTATACAGAAAATATTTACATATTCCTGTTCTAGGCTATGTGTGGATAATACACCTTAACATCATTAACAACTTACTACTTCTCACCAGAATCTTTAAATAAAATACATGTAAGGTGTCAAGAACAACCAACAACAACAAAAAAATTCCTCTGCATTAGTTACTATGAACTATTTTATATAAAATCCCACAGAAATGCTCTGGAAATTTATTCTGAGGTGAATAAAATTCAGGGGAATAGCTGAAAAAATATGAATACAATCTATTCTTATTCTTGTTATTTAAGATACTTAAGTTTTATAAAGTCTTCACAAAGAATTAGTGAATAATGAATCAATGCCCCTACCAGAAAGTCAGGATAGGGCTCCTATAAGCCTGTGCTCTAACATTTCACCAACTCATCAACACACACCTTGTTTCCTGTTTTTTTTGTTTAAGGACATCTTATTTTATAAACTGCTGATTCACTAACAATGAATTCACAAAGACTATAACTCAAGCTTGAACAAGACTTATCTAACATGTTTTCTCCATTAGGCACATCACAGCTTTCTTGATTTTGGAAACATCAGACAGTACCTCAATGCTACCCTTGTGGACCACTTTAAACAGCAAAATCACCAGGGTACTTGGGTGGCTCAGTAGGTTAAGCCTCTGTCTTTGGCTCAGGTCATGATCTCAGGGTCCTTGGATGGATGGATCAAGCCCTGCACCGAGCTCTCTGCTCAGCAGGGAGCCTGCTTCCCCCTCCCCCTCTGCCTGCCTTTCTGCCTACTTGTGATCTCTGTCAAATAAATAAATAAATCTAAACAAACAAACCAGCAAATTCACCAACAAAAAGCATAAAAAATGTGAAAGGCTTGGTATCAAATAGACCACAAAAAGGATACTTGCTTACGGTATTGGAGCTGACATAAGAAGACTGCATGTCACTCTGTTCTACCTCATCTAGGAATGTGCACATCAAGCAACTCAAATTTTTCACCATTCTGTGCATGCCCACATTAGCAAAAGACCATAAAAACACTAAGTATTATTTGGGGTGTTACAAACAAATTTTAGAATGTGGACAATTCTTAAATACGTAATCCACAAATAATGAGGATCAAATGCACTTTATAATACCATAATAATCAATCTAAAAAATTACTTATGATCCAAGAATTTTTTCCTTAGGTCTGGATATACATTCTTAGATCTTAATCTATACCTATTACAATATGCTTGAGGGGTGGGGGAGGTTGGGAGAAATTTTAATGACCCCAAATTATGGAAGAATTATAAGTTCTTATAATTCTTCTAAGGTAAAATTTAAGAAGAGCAAAAGAATCTCTCTCATATTCTGTTCCTGAAATCGAAACAAATATTATTTGATATTGCAAACCTCTGTCGGTCTTCATCATCACTACTCTCATATTCTGATTCTATACTTGATAATTCCTCATCCTCATCTGGCAAAGGAGGTTCCTCTGGTGGCTGAGGAGATGCAGGTGGAAGAGGTGCATGTAATGGCATATAATCTTCATACTAATTAAGAGAAAAACAGTAATCATATGGTAATCTATGATATTTATAGAACAGAAAAACCATCTTCATTCAGATACTCTATTCTCATCTCTCTCCCTCATGACACATTCAACCCACAGTGAGAGAACACCTGCTACAGAAGATTGCTATTTGATTACAAACTTGTTTCCTCTTCCTTGGCACCTAGCTGGAGTAAATTTCCAAACCTCCTTTATAGCTGGATTTAACCATGTAAATGAGTTTTAACCAACAGAATGCTAGCATAAAAAAAAAAATTCCATCCATAATCCTCTCTTCCTTCTTGATCTGCAGGATGTATGATAATGCCTTTATTATTCTGGGATATGCACAGAGTGAAAACAAGTTAGGTCTTCTGAATGACTAAATAGAAAGTCATCTGCCCTACTTTTGGAATGGAGTTGACATGCACAAGAAATAACTTATGCTGGGTTAAGTGACTAAGATTCGAGTTTTATGTTAATAGCAGCCTAAACTTAACAGATATTCCTGTAATGTACCAGATATTGAAGTGTTGGGATTGCAAAGAAAAATAGTGACGCTAGTAGTATATACATCAGAAAAAGCAGTCAATATGCAATACATAACAGAAAAGCAAATTCTGTTTAAATGTTAGGACTCAAAATAATTTCTCATTGCTATTATCTAGACAATTACCAGGTACTATAACAAAATAGTAACTAGAATAGTTCAGTAGCAGACACAGACTACTATCTAAATTACAGATATATTTTCATAGTAAATTCTGAATAGAAGTTATTAGCAACCTTTCTTCTCTTCTGCAAATGATGTTCTCTATATGGAATAAAACAAGAACAACAGAAATTTTACATAATTAAGTTGTCAAATGCAATTATTTTATAAAATGGAAGAGCACTGTGGGTCAAAGGACTGAACACTGGTAGAAATGAGAGCCTCTATTACCAAAAGCATCTTTTTCATATTCTAGCATTCTCCACTTAACTACCATTAGTATGTTAACTTTATACTTGTCCCTTATTTTCAATGCACATTAGAGGCTAGTGACTCAGTATTTGTGAAGGTTGGCCTCAACAATCCCATCTCCGGAAGAGAAGTTGTGAATCTTCAAAGAAAAAAAAAAAAAAATCATTTTTTTTCAAAGACTTGTTTATTGAGACATCTTGGGTAAGTGTCTGCTTTCGACTTAGGGGGTATGATCCCAGGGTCCTGGGATCAAGTCTTGCATCAGGCTCCTTGCTCAGTAGGAAGCCTGCTCTGTCCCTCTGCCTACCGCTCCCCGTACTTGTGCTCTCCCTATCTAGCTCTCTCTGACAAATAAACAAAATCTAAAAAAAAATAATAATAATAAGATTTATTTATTTATGGGCAGGGGGCAGAGGGAGAGGGAGTCTTAAAACAAGACTCCACACTGAGCACAGAGTCCAATGAAGGACTTGATCCCATGACGCTGAGATCACGAGAGCAACTCAACCAACTGCACCACCCAGGTGCCCCATAAATCTTTACAATTTTAAGATATTTCTTACCATGGGAGGGCGTGCAGTAATTGGTCCAAAAGGTGTGGGTAAATTCATTTTATTCATAAGATGAAGAACCTGAAAGCAACAAAACATTGAAAATTGCATAGTAAAATGATAATTCAACTCACATATTTTATGTACTTTAAAACTCTGCTATAACTATACTCCTGATTTGGCGCAAAAGCTGGCTACGTCTTGCTTTATCCCAGAATGGGGCTGTTACCAGTCACTGATGTATCTCAGAAGATTACCCTTTCTAAAATGCTTGTCAATTATAAATACTTATTCTCATTAAAAATAGCATGTTCTTGCAATGTAAATGCTACCAAAATGTTATGTCTTTCTTCCAACTACTATGGAATTAAATAAGAAGCATATTAAAGAAAATAAATATCATCTATAGTTTGTACTTCAAAGTATTTTGTACTGTCAATACTTTCAAGCATTGCTAAGGTGTTCACTATGTTTTTTCCTTTAAGAAAGAATCTCCACATTAAAGGTGTATGATCAAGTAACAAAAATTACCATACACTTCCCAAATTATCTTGTGTTTATTAGTATTAATATTAAACATGTTAACAAGTTTTAAGCCACAGTTTATAAAAACCTTTACTCGAATGTAGTAATATTTCATTACCTTTTGCAATGGACTTAACTTCCAACCAGATACACATAGTAAACCCTAACCAGGGTTTAGGTATAAGGAGGCAGGGTCTTTGAGAAGTAATTAGGTCACAAGGGTAGACACCCATGAATATGAGATTAGTGTTCCTTATAAAAGAGACCCCAAAGAGCTCTCTCCTTTTTTCAGCTAGGTGAAGATACAAAGAGAAAACAGCCATTTGCAACCCTGGAGAGGGCCCTTACCAGAACTCAACCTTGCTGTCACCCTAATCTCACAGTTTCAATCTCCAGCACTGTGAGAAATAATTTTCTTTTGCTTATAAACCACCTAGTCTATGATACTTAGTTATGCCAGCCCAAACTGAGAAGATACCTTTAAATAATTGTAATACCATTACCTGTTAGAATTAGTCTGATTAATGCTATTATGAAAAGTAAAGAAATTAGCATGAAAAATAACTTATCAAGTTATTCAAGCATTTACTTTGGGAAAGTAAGTTTCATTCTACTTACCTGTACATAAAACTTAGGCACACTTGCCAAAGCATTTACTATGTTTGCTAGGATTGTGCTTGAAGGTGGTGGGTACATATACTTGAGGCATGAATTCAGAGGGAAAGTCAGCCTAAAAAAATATTTAAAATGCTTATCATGTTTTAGTAAGTTTCATATCAATAACATTTTTACGTAATCTGATGAAGTACATAATTGTTCAAATAATTCAGCACTTTTAGATTTACCTTGTTCCTTATAATCCCAAATAAGTACATTTAAGAAAAAAATAGCTTTGAAGTCCCTGAGTAGCTCTGTTGGTTGAGTGTCTGCCTTTGGCTCAGGTCATGATCTCAGGGTCCTGGGATCAAGCCCCTACCCCCACCACTGGGCCATTGGGCTCCCTGTTTAGCAGGGATTCTGCTTCTCCCTCTCCCTGTCCCCCACATCCCCCCCATGCTTGTGAGCACACACACTCTCAAATATGTAAAATCTTTTTTAAAAAGAGAAAAAAAAAATTGCTTTCTGATTGAAATAAAGAAAAATAAGGTATTTCTTACCAGAGCTTGTTTTATAGCTCTTAACATTTTAATGAACCCAAATTCAGTGACAGACTCTAACACCTCATCATCTTTAACCAACATATTGATTGACATAATAATGTATCCTTTAAAGTATCTTATTGCAATACACACACACACACACACACGCACACTCAGAACAACAAATCAAAAAGCAACAAACACAAACAAAAAACACTAACCCATGGTTTGGTGCAATTCCATTTTCTATGGTTAAACAACCAAGTTCTTTCTTTTCTTTATCATCTTCCACAGGGTCATCACATCTATAAAATACAGAATACAAGTTGATCATATCTTTAGAAATAGAGTAAAAAATTGAGGGTTTGTTAAAACTCAGACTGCTAGGCCTTATATTCCCCCTTTCCATCCCCAAATTTCAATTTCAACAGGACTAGGGTAAAGCCCAAGAATCTGTATTCCAATCAAGATCCTACATGATACCATTGGCCCAGGGACACTCTGAGAATCACCAGTATAAGGCAAATTTGTAAAGTTTTTGTAACTACAAAGAGTTACTGCTGGGAACCAAATACCAGTCTTTGATTTCAAAGGGCATGCCTATCCATGACACCCTGCTTTCTGTAATACAACAAGGATTTTATACTAGTTATATTCCTCCACTTAAAGCTGAATACTTTTCACTCCACCCTCTTCCCACTTCACACTGATTACTTAATATTAAATCAATACTCAGACTCCTAATGCATAATTAGGAACAAAAAGAAATATACTGTACTAATTTCAATCGAGACATGTATCATTTATTATGTTTAATTATTTACCTGCTAGTCTAAAAACAACAATACAATTGATTAAAAAACATTTTAAAATGTTAGGAAAACCTAACTACATACCTTTTCTTTTTTTCAGTGTCTGAAGGGGGACATGGAGAATGAACTCGATCTTGCTCCTTTGCAAACTCAACAACTAAAGTATGACCTAAAAGTTTCAGCTGATGTAGTCTTGTCAATGCCTTCAGTTGGAAAAATAAGAGTAAAATATTTTATAACTGCATCAAAAGTTGTTTGTTAGGGAACATTTCCAAATAGTTTTACATGATCTTTGTGAATGCTGTTAATATTTCCCTGGCTATTTTTTACCCATTTCCAATCTCAGGGTGCTTAGCCTTTGTCATTTACTAAAGGACTGCTTCCTACCACTCAGTAAAAGCAACATCTGGTTAAATCAAAATCTCCCTATAACTAGGCAGCTGAAAATAGTTAGAAAAACAGACATAATCAGTCTGGACTCACTTTAAACTCATGACCACAACCACAAAATTTGGAGATGAAACCTAAATGATGCCACACTTAACCACATTTTTAGTTAATTTTTTTCTACTAATCTCTAAGCTATTATTTTCTATTTTTTCCTTGTTCCTCAGCCTCACAACATTCCTTTCCCATTCTTCTAGCCTAGGACTTTGCTTCCTACTTTGGGAAAACTGAAACAATCAGATGAGAACTTCAGATTCCCACTCTAATGCCTATCTACAAGCTAATGAATCCACATCATCAACCTACTGTTATAAAGTATTAATTACCCACATTTTCATTTAAATCCAGTTACTTGTCTTGTATACTAAATCCCACCCTCTCATCCACCCATCAACTCTCTTCTACTCTGTTTGGGGAATGTTCTTAACTACATTACTAATTTTCTGACCTGTATGGATTCATCCATATTAGCACACAAATATGCTTCTATTTCTCCCACCCTACTCTGTTCTTATTCATCTATTGACCCCATTTTGCTCACTTCCCTCTTTAATTACAGTTGCAGTAAAACTCCTTAAGGATTATTTATCTAAACCAGGGCGCCTGGGTGGCTAAGTCAGTCAAGCAGCTGTCTTTGGCTCAGGTCAAGTTTCCAGGGTCCTGGGCTCAAGCCACACATTGGTCTCCCTGCTAGATGCGTAGCCTGCTTCTCCCTCTCCACTGTTTGCCCTCTCTCATGCACATTTTCTCTCGATCTCAAATTTAAAAAATCTTAAAAAAAATTTCTTTTTCTAAGCCCTCTACCTAAAATCCCTCTCCTCCCATCCAGTCTCCAACTCAGACAACAAATTCTGTACTGCCAAGCCAATGGTCTATTTTCAGTCTTCATTTTTATTGCATTTAACAGTTGATCACTTCCTCCTTGATGCATGTTCCTCATTTGATGTTAAAACATCATACTTTCCTGCAGTTTTCTTCCTAGCTCACTGGTTTCTACTCCTTAATCTCTTGGCTTTTGCCTTTTCAAACTCTAAATGTTGGCATACTCCAGGGTTCTATTATTGGTCCTCTTTCTAGCTACTATCTTAGTGATCTAATCACCATCCTAAATTTAAATCCCAATGCTGTGCTAATTCCCCACTTGTTAACCTCAGCCCAAACCTGCTCCAAAGTTCAAGAAACCATATCCAAACTACCAGAAAGCTCTCCTAAGTGTCTAACAAACATTTCAAAATTGACATTTCAGAAATTGGACCACGGATATTCTATCCTCATCCCCCCCAAATGTTTTTTATGTGGAGGCTTTCACATTCAGTTGATGGTAATCCCATTCTTCCACTTACTCATATCAAAAATATTGGAAACATACATAAGACTTCTTTCCCATATTGCATACCCAAGCCATCAAGAAATTGTTTGCTTCTACCTTCAAAATATATCCAGAATCTAATCACTTCTTACTAACGTGGTCCAAACATCTATCATCTCTGACCTAAATTACCACCATAACCTTTTTAGAGATTTCCCTATTTCTACTCTTCCTGCCTCCCATCTCTTCTCAACACATCCTTTTAAAGATATAAATTAGATTATGTTACTGCTTTGCTCAAAATATTCTAGTACCTTCCCATTTTACTCAAATGTAAAATGTAAAATCCAGGATCTTTAGAGTACCTACATGATATGGCATCTATTATTACTTCTCTGACCTCAAATTCTAATTTCATCCTCCTCATTCCGTCTGCTTCAGTCATTCTAGTTTACTTGAACAGGCATTCTCCAATACTAGTGCCCTTATTCCAGTCATTAATCAGACTAGAATGTACTTTATCCACATATTCCCTTAGCTAATTTCACCTTTTTCAAATTATTAAATATGACCCTAATCACCTTAACTGCAACTTAACCATCCCCATCTCGCACTCTTGATTGTACTGCTCTTTTTCCTTTTTATTCCATAGCATTTATCATTTTCTAAAATATTAAACAATTAAGTTTATTATTTATAATCTGCCTCCCCTTTTGAGAATATGAGCCCCAATGAGGACATAAATTTTTATTTCCTTTTTTGTAAATATTTTATTCACCGATTTATCCCAAGACCTAAAGCAGCATCTACCACACTGTAAGCATTTAAATTTTTTTAATAAATAGACCTATAAGCCTTATTTAGGACTACAGTTTTATTTTACCATCTTTATGCATCCTTATTTGTTTCATTTTAAAATGTTTCAATAACATTATTATTATTTCAATAACAAGTCCCTAAATCAATTCTAGACTTCTTCACTACCAGTGAACCTTTGATTGTCTGAAATACAGGGCATCTGAGCTCAACTGCTTCAACTTTCTTGTTGGCAAAATGGGTACCAAACCTATTCTCTTCAAGGATATACAGTTTTTCACTTTTAATGTTAACTAATTTACCCATCTTGCCCAACTACTTACTTTATTCTTAAAGATTTCTCTACCCTTGTTTTTTAAAAATCTATCAGTCATGTGCACCGTAACCTAAAAGCCATACTAATGCTATTATCTTCTCATTACTTCTCTACTACAAACATTTCCCAAAGACAATGACTGGCACCACATCCTCTTCTCTAAGTTAATGTTGACCATAAAACAACGTGGGTTTCATTACCATATTTTATTTATAATATCTTATGCCATATTTACAAGAATTTCTTCTGAAAAAAAAATCCTATAATGTTAAAAAATACATACAATGTGAAAGTCTTCTATAATCCCACCTTGACAGAAAGACATTGATTAACAATTTGGTGTATAGCTTTGCCACAGTTTTTTCCTATCCATAAACATAGGTACTATTGGATTTCCAAAAATCCATTACATCTCATACATAATGTCTGCCAACTTTATTCATGTACTCTATCAAGGCTACATTCCTTACTAATATATATTGGTTTGACCATCATTCTTTGAGACTAGTACAGGCTACCGATATACTATAATATAAGCTGTCCCTTCCCTTTATTGATGAGAATTTGGGTGATTTCTATTGTTTCATAATAAAAAACCCTTGACTCATCAGGCTATTCATTCCTCATTTTGTGTCATCACAGTACCTCATCTTCTTAAAACTCTCTTCTCTTTGCAACGATGAAAATTTCTTTTCTAGTTCAACTTTCTTTTTAACTTCTCCCTCCCATTCTCCTTTCCTGGCTTGTCTTCCTTTGGGCAACCATATCCATTCACCTGATTCAAGAAACTCCATTTTTGACCCTGTCTTTAGAATCATATTTTCAACTGTATTAAAAATATTTCCAGGGTGCCTGCGTGGCTCAGTTGGTTAAGCATCTGACTTCAGCTCAGGTCATAATCTCAGGATACTAGGATTGAGTCTCATATAGGATTCCCATGCAGCAGGGAGTCTGCTTCTCCCTCCTGATGCTTTGCCTCTCTCTCAAATAAAAAATCTTAAAAAAAAAAAAATTCCAGGGGCACCTGGGTGGCTCAGTGGGTTAAATCCCCTGCCTTTGGCTCAGGTCATGATTGCAGGGTCCTAGGATCGAGCCCCACATCAGGCTCTCTGCTCAGAAGGGAGCCTCCTTGCTGAACCCTCCCCCCACTCTCTGCCTGCCTCTCTGCTTACCTGTGATCTCTGTCTGTCAAATAAATAAAATCTTTAAAAAAAAAAAAATTTCCATAGAAACAGCTCAACTCTTCAAAGTTAATATGTAACATTTGAATTAATTATCTACCTTTCCCAACATCCTTTGACTCCTGCCCTTAATGTCAGGTAATGTAATAACCCAATACCTCAGTCCAAAATCTTTTTAACAAAAATTAGTTAACAGGAAATTGCTGATGACTTTATTAGTTTAAAAAAAAAAAAAAAAAAGTCATACCTTTATAGCTGCTTTTTCATTAGGGAAAGTAGCAAAAGCTGTATGTTTCTGAAAAAGAATTAAGGTACAAATTACTTCTGTTGCAATATCTGGTTTTCCTAAGTCTGACTTTAACAGCTGACAGTTATTTCACAAATAAATAAAGTCATGGAAAAGGATGGAAAATCAAGACCATTATAACTTTATTAATTTCAGTACTGTGGTTCTAAATCTTTTTTGTATCAGAGTTCCTTGAGATAATAGCTACATAGCCTTTTCTATAAAGGTGTACACACACACACAGGATGCTTTCTTTATATACTTTCAAATAGTTCAAGAGACCAGAAGTTTAAAACCCCTACTCTACCAAAGGACAACCCTTAAACAAAATATCTTAAATTTATAATACAGATTTTCCCTCTATACAGCCAAATACAAAGTTTAAAAATGTTTACCACAGAAAACCATTCATCAAGTGCATGGTACCTTTCTCTTTTACCCCTGCAATAAGAGTTCAGTGGGGGAAGTCTATTTTAAAATATAAACTGTAAACAGTTTAAAGACCATCAGGGAAGAAAAAAGAAAGGTAACTCAAAGGTAAATGAATCATTACAACGGGTAATGTTATCATTCTTAACAGCGCTTATTAAAACATTTACAAGTTGCTTGAGTATTTATATCACACATTCTAGTTTTGTCTAATCTAATCCAAGATGACATAAGAGTACTTAAACTGAACACATAAACTATTTGTATTTTCTGGTGTACCTGACACATTGACCAAAATTGGTCAGTCTTCTCAATACGTCTCAACCCTGTTTGCATATTAGAAACACGTGAGACTAAAACCACTGACATTTGGCGGAATCACAGACCCAGACCATCTTGCAGAAACTTCACATCACCATCACTATTTTAACGGAGAGAAATCGATCTAAAACATCTTCAGGTATAAAAGCAAATGAAGTAACTGTAAATTACTGTGCAGAAACTTTTTTTTTTCCTGTGTAGAAACCTTTAATAGTCTTAGAATATTATTCCAATGGATTCCGTCAGAAAAATTTCAGAATTTTTTCCTAAAAATTCCCGTAGAAATTCTGTAACTGCTTTACCGAACTTACTTCTGTACTTTCTCCTCTGTTTTAATGAATGTCTGAACAGTGGCTTATAAATGATCCAGTATTTTTAAAAAGTCCTTTGTACCTCATATCTGAGAGTACTCTGCGTCTAAAAGAAATGCTCCCAAATTCAGAGGAGTTTCTTGAGATTCTCAAGATGGGTGAGAAAAGGGGCAGAAGCGATTTTCCATTCTTCTCCCTTGACTTTTTCACTGCTTTTTTCTACAGCGCAGTGACTAACACAGGGTCAAGGCATTTAAAACTTCACTTGGTACGCAAGGTATTTTAACGTAAAAGAGAGAAGACAGGGAAGACCCCACTACCCAAGCTCATTTTCCCACTCTATTCTACTTCCTTCTGTCAAAGCTTCCCCCCCGACCCCCTCAGTCACTAGCCCAGGGCCTTCCCCGGCGGCTTGGGACGGGCGCGCCCTTACCAGTCGTCCCTTATCTGACAGGACCCGCACCGACTGCGCCCCGAAATACTTCAGCAAGTCCTCTTTCTCTTCGGCGGTCAGTTCGGCTGGCAGGTGCCTCACTAAAAGCGTTCGGTCGCCCCGCGGTGGGGAGAGTGAGGCAGAGCTCTGGCATCCCCTTGACATCGGCGGCAGGGACTGCTCCGGGGCCGCCATTTCCAGAAACCGCAACACGGAAGGCAAAAAACGAGCACGCAGTGAAAATCCTCTAATCCACAGAAGCTGAAGGTAAGAGTATGTTTCCGCCTCGCGCTAAGGATTCTGGAAACAAGGAAGTACCGCGATGGATGGTCCCTTTCTCGCGAGATTTGCGCTCCCGCGGCTGGCTGGTCTCCGGAAGCCGGTTCCTTAAACTGGAGGATTAGGTTCTACACCGGTGGGAGAGCGAAGTGGTTTTGAATTCCAGGCAGCTGCTGAAGGTACTAAAGACAAAATTTTGCCATGGAGAAGCGCGAGGATTTAAAAATTTGATCAGGGGACTCGACCGCGTGAAGGAAAAGGATGGAAGCCCAAGGACAGGAAAGAACGACGACTGCGCTTGTGCGAGCAGGAAGCGAGTCTGGGCGTGGCGCCCGCCGGGTCAGAGCGGAGCTCCCGGGGTTTCTATTACGGCCAATTGCGAAAGCGCATTTGACTGGTTGCCTGGGAAGGGCGACTTGGTGTGGGATTCAGCGGTGTGTGTTTGCAATCTTGGGATGGTAGAACCTAAAGATAGCAAGTTCTTTCTTCAACTCAGTAAGGGGCGCGTAGGCAGCACTCGGTTTACGGAACAAAAAGCTAAGAAGTACGTTTTTTTTTTCTTTAATCACCGTGCATATAGCAGTCTCATAGGCTCTGGCCAGCGTACATTGCAGGGAACTGGCGGTCTCTTGGGAGATGTGCCCTAATGAATATAGTTACATAGATAACCAATAGATAGGTATTCACATATTTAATTCTAATAACAACCTTAAGGGGTAGGGACTCCTTCCCATTTTACCTTTGAGGACTTTGATGTAGAAAGTTTGTCACATAGCTAATAAATGGCAAAAGTGAGATTCGACCCCGCAAGTGTGACAAGGGATTACACTTGAGTCCACTATACTGCCTAGTTTCTGAATGGAGTGAGGCGGAGATCAGCCCAAGAAGAGAATCAGAAATTTCTCCCTCACTCCATGCAGTGAGGGCCTTGAGGATTCTAGAGGAAGGTATTCTCTGCAGTCCGCGGCATTCTCTACAGGGCCTGCTACAAGCTAGAGACCTAAGGAACTTCTGCCTGCACTTTTTATTTGCTACTTAATTAGGTGTTTAAAATATAACAGTAAACAATATATCAAACTTCTGCTTTCATAGAGCATTGTTTGAGAAGCAGAGAAGGTACAGACTTTAATAAAAACTGGAAAAAAACACGGGAATAAAACCCAAAATGCCAGGTATGTAGAGCCAGAACTTGATGACCCCATATGTTTGTTTGAAGTCTTGATTATGTGAAGAGTAATTGGAAATTGACAGATTTTCCTAGTAGAGTTATGTATGTGTGTGTGTGATAATTAAATGTGGGGTATGAAAATTTCTCTTTGGTTGCAGTGTGAAAAATGGAGTAGAAGCCAGAAGATCGCTGGGCTCCTACAATAGTCGGCAAAAACAAAACAAAACAAAACAACAACAAAAAAAAAACCAACAACAACAAAAAAAGTTGCTTGAAATAGTTTGGTCACAGTGGATACAAAGAGAAGAATCTGAAATTGAGATGTATTTGGGAAGTAGAATTGATAGACTTGAAGAGGAGTAGTGAAGGATAGTTGGGATTTTTAGGTTGAGCCCCAAACTGTTCACCATCTAGGTGGATGATGATGCCATTTACTGAGCATGAGAAGAGGGAGGAAAGTTTAGCTAGATTAGGGACTGCTGGGAAGGGTGAGAAAGGGAGGAATACATATTAAAATTAAGGTATCTCGTCAACGTCCTTGTTTCAAGCAAGCAGTTGGATATGTAAATTTGATATTTTAGAGAAATAACAAAACAGGATGCACATACAGCATCAAGCTGTATAATATTTATATCCAAGGGATGAGAGAGAGTATAGGCAGGGAGAGAGGGGCCCAGTATTGATTGATGGGGCATACCAATGTTGAGAATTGGAGGAAAGAGGAAGAACAAGATAGTAATCCTTTCTCTCTTGGCACGCACATTCTAGTAGGAAAGACAGACCATAACATGTAGATCAGTAATTAAATTCCCTTGGAGAGCAATACTTGCTGTAGGGGGAGAAATAGAGACAGAGTAGAGTAATAAACTGTGATTGGAGACATGCTACTTTAAACACTATCCTTTGTAGTCTTTTGTCTGTGTCTTTTACTATTAGTAAAATGATCAGCATATAATAGACATAAAAATACATGTTCAGTGAATGAATGGGGGAATGGATTACCTTTAATATTTACAACTGCCTCTTTTGGTCAAGAATTGCTTCATAGGCCATCAAGATAAATTTAGTGTTATAAATTTATAATTTAATTTGTTATAATTGAGACACCACAACTCATTCGGAGAGTAAAGGGACAAAATTTTATTTTCTCTCCACTTAATTACTTTTAGTTGTACTGACTTAAATCTGTTTTATCCTTTTCTTGTCAATAGCTCAGGCAAATTTCATAATTTCCTCATCACTTTCAGTTAATAGTCCCAGTGGGCTCGAAATGTCACTCTGAATTACATTCAACCCTTGCTTTTAGCTCTCTTCTCATATCAGCCTTCCCCTAAGAGATAAAAAGAAGATATAATTTGCTTTCAGCTCTCCCACATTTGAGTAGAAGTGGGTGTGGTCTGCTCTGTGTTATACATTTCTCAATTTTCTTTTCTTGGGACACCACAGAGGTTCCCAAACTTTCTCACCTCATAGTGCTTTTACTGTCTCAATATTTTTTTTAACAGCATCCCTTGGTGCCTCCTCGCTTCCTATTCCACCCTGATTTTCAAGAGACGCCTGTTTATCAAAGCAACAGGGGGGAAAAAAGCAAACAGCTTTGCAAAGATTCTTAAATTCAAAAATATTTCAAGCTCGTGATCATGTGGTATCTGGCAGATAATGAGTATTGCTGTTTCCCTCAAATATTTAAAACATTCCATAGTAGGTGCATCTGGCTGGCTCAGTTTTGATCTTGGGGTCATGATTTCAACCCCCACGTTGAGAGTGGAGATTAGTAAATATATATATATTCCGTAGTACCTCTTTGAGGTAGCTGAGGCATCTTGGACACTTGAGAACTATGGCTCTATACTACTTTATGGTTTTGATTTTCTTCATTGCAAGGTAAGAGGAGGGAAAGTTAAGAGTTTGGGAGTATCTTACTTCAGTGACCAAAAGTTGGTTCTTTAATCTCACTCTGATTATCTCTGGTTCTATCTGTTGATAGAAGCCTCTGCTAATGTGGTTTTTTAGAGGTTCATATTCATCAACTCCCCCTCCAATAGTCACTGGGTACCTATCTTTTCAGTTAAGAGTAGCTTCCCCCTCCCCTTCAGCCTTTACTTTGGTTTAGATTACATCTCCAGTTTACCTCCCTCAGCCATGTCCTATTTGAGCATTCCTTTCAATTTCCAAGCTCTTTAATTTTTCTTATGAAGCCAGGAGAACTCCTGGGGCCTATTTCTACTATTTCTGGAAGGGCTTGGAGAACTAACCAAAGAAAAGAGTTTACTCCTTTTTTTTTGGTTTAGTTTGGTTTTACTTAATAATGTTCATCACAATAAGTCTAGTTTACATCCATCCATCATACATAGTTTCAATTTTTTTTCTTATGTTGAGAACTTTCGAGATCTACTCTCTTAGCAACTTTCAAATATGTAATACAGTATTATTAACTATAGTCACCATGCTGTACATGACATCCCCAGGATTTATTTATTTTATTACTAGAAGTTTATATCTTGACACCCTTCAACAGTTTCTCCATCCCTTATTCCTGGCTTGAGCAATCACCAATCTATTCTTTGTGAGCTTGGTTTTGTTTTGTTTTTGAGTCTCCATATGAGATCAGATGACATTTGTCTTTCTGTGTCTGATATATTTCACTGAGCAAACTGCCGTTGAGATCCATCCATTTTGCCACAAATGGCAAGATTTCCTTCATTTTTTTATTTCTGAAAAAAACATTTCAGAATATCATTATCTATCCATTCATTCAGGGATACATAGGTTGTTTAGCATGTATCTTGTCTATTGTAAGTAATACTGCAGTGGATAAGGGGATACATGTATCTTTTTGAGTTCGTTTTCTTCAGCTAAGTACCCAGAAGTGGAATTGCTGGATCATATGATAGCTGTATCTTTAATTTTTTGAGGAGCCCCCATACTGTTTTCCATAGTGGCTGTATCAGTATACATTTTTGCCAACAGTGCACAAGGGTTCCCTTTTCTCCCGGTTCTTGCCAACACCCTTCCTTCCTTCCTTCTTTCTTTTTTATGATAATACCCATTCTAAAATGCATTAATTGATATTTCATTGTGGTTTTGATTTGCATTTCCCTAAAGATTACTGAAGTGGTGCATTTTTGTGTATCTGTTAGCCATTAGTATGTTGTCTTTGGAAAAATGTCTACTTAGATTTTCTGCTTATTATAATTGTATATTTTTTGCTATTCAGTTCTCTGAATTCCTTTCCTAATTTTTTTGCTAAAAGCATTCTCTTCTTCCTTCATATCCAAACTTCTAGAGAGATAATGTGGGAAGTAAAGAAACATTAAATTTCTTTCCTATTCACAGCAAGCCCATTAACAAGTCCTTGGAACAGGTTAACAGTCCTCTAGAACTCACCTCAAGGTCTTGCTTCAAAAATTCCTTAGAGACTTTTGCTATTTCTAACCACCTCCCAGCTTGAAAGTATATAATCAGCCACTCCTCATGACCCCAATGCAGCTCTTTGTGTCCAGAGGTCCTGTCTCTGTGCTTTAATAAAACCACCTTACTGCACTAAAGACATCTCAAGAATTATTTCTTGGGTGTTGGCTTGAAACCTCAACACCTTTCCTGCATTATGAGACATAAGTTATCCTTATTTGTTTACCTTGTACTCACTCCAAAATGCACTTCTATCTGACTCCTGATTCCTTCAGTCCATAAAGTAATTCTTGCTGCAGTCAACAGTTATCTACAAATTTCTAAATCTAGTAGACATTTTTAGTTCTCATTTTAACTTTTAGCAGCACTTGAGACATTTGGCCGCATCCTTTTTGAAACATCATTTTCTCTTGGTTTACAAAATATATCATTTCTCTTATTATTCTAGTTCACTTTCTATCTGGCCTGACTGTAGTAAATTTTCATCTTCATTTTACCTTTGCTTTATTTTTTTTTTCCTATCTTTACTTTGAAAGTTCCCCCATTAATGGGTCCGTGATTAAAGGAGCAAGACTGATACAAAGCGAAGGTCAAGTAAAGCTTTATTCCGCGCCAGGCGTTGAGAATCAAACCGAACGTTTGGGGCCATGCCTCTTACAGAGAGGGTGACCTCTCTCTGCTTCACAGACTAGCTTTTAAGGTCAAAGGCCACGTGGTTGGGCCTCGCCATGCACAGGTGGCCAATGAAATTGTAACAGAGAAAGCTGCACAGTCATGGTAGGTCACACATAAGTGACAAATTGAATTACAATTTATCCTAGTAGATATTTGAACTAGCCTATCACCTTGGTCAGAATTGGTGCCCAAAAGGCTCCCAAAGGGTGGGACCCATACTCCTTGGTAACTAGGGAGACAGTATGCACCCCCTCCACACACACACACTGATTGGATGTCTCCACCTGGCCTGACCCACACTTGCATTTGGGCTTTGTTACCTGGGACTGGTTTCCAAGACTTGTTTTTAAGTAAGTCCTCTGGGGGAAGGGGGACAGGGACAGTTTAAGGGTTAAACAACAAGGTTATTGTTTAACCAAATGGAAGTGCTCTGGCTAAGTAGGTCCTTACAACTCTTAAATGATAACCTTGTTTTTTATTCTCATTGGAAAAAAAAAAAAAAGTTTGAAGACTTACATACCTATCAATTTTACTTGCATTTGTGCCCTTTAGTTAATGCAACCTCTTACTTCAGAAGTAGATTCCCTCCCTTCTGGTGTGCTCTCCTGAATCATTTGTATTCAGCATATATACTATTACTTTTTTGATTTTTAAAAAAGCAAAGCAAATGATATGGAGAACAAAGGCAAAAGAAATATAGAAATAAACTTCCTTACAACTTATAGCCAACTACTTGGGACAAGCAGAGTGACCTTCCTCCAGAAAATCAATTGCCTTGTGTTAATACTTTACTAGAGGTGAAAGGCAGCCTTAGCTTGACCATAGCCCAACCTCCAGGGTCCTAAAAGTCTTCTTTAACATATAAAAATTCCTTTGGAAACTTCCTTTATCTCTATGCTGGTAATAAGGGACAAAAGGCAAAAGGAGAGCATAGATAGCACAAACTAACACCCAGTAACCCCCCACCCCCTCCTCCAACATGTGTGACATTCCTCAGACATTCCTGGCTGCCCTAGAACAAAGAAAACGAAAAAAAGAAAAGGCTGAAGTTGTCACAGTCTGCAGGACATGGATCTCCATTAACTTGCAACTGTCTTAATGATACAAGAAAAAAACAGTGTCTAAAATCTATAGACTCAATTTCCTGGAGCCCTACCATCACCCTTCTCTCCACAGGATAAAAAGTCTTATATAATCAGTCACTCCTTACATTCCCAGTGCCCTTGTTTCTGCCCACAGTCCTGTCCCCCTGCTTTAATAAAAACACCTTTTTGTACCAAAGATATCTTAAGAATTCTTTCTTGGCCTTCGGCAATAAACCCCACCACCCCAAACCATATCAATCCCAAGGTATATGGTAGCAATCATCCTCCAGACATATGGCCCACTGGTATATATCTGAAGGGTCTCATGACTAAGGTTTTATTAGATAGTAATAAATGCTCCCTCAAGGTTCTGGAAACCTTGCTTCCAATTCACTAGGGACTTATGCTATCCCCAACCCCCTCTCAATCTGAAAGTATATAATCAATTGCTCCTCACAACTGCAGGGCAGTTTTTTCTGCTTGTGGTTCTGTCCCCATGTTTTAATAAAACCACGTTTTTTGAACCAAGGATATGTCAAGAATTCTTTCTTGACCATTTGCTCCCAAACCCCAAAATTTCACATCAGCAAATATACAAATTAAAAAAACAAAGCAAAAAAAAAAAAAACTTTTTGTTCCCACTTCCCTCTCCTGCTGCTACTTCATATCTTCCTGTTTATAGCAAAACTCCTAGAAATAATGGTTTATATGTTTTCTCCACTCTTCTCCCATATTTTCTTTAGTTTTGTTAAAAAACAAAAACAACCTGCAGCCCCAAAATGGCTCACTGGACTAGGTCACCAAAACAAGTCTTTATACATAACCTACATAACCTCCCCCAGACATACAACCTTAACTGGTCAGGAATTTTCTGTGAAGTATCAATGAGGTAATTTGTTAGACAGTCCCTTTCTAGCCCCAAACGAAGATGAGAGATGAGAGGATCCTTTCTTTTTTCTCTCTCTCTCTCTTTTTTTTTTTTTTTCAAATAACTTCTTATTATTCCTTTCTTTGAAAAAAAAAAAAACAACTTTTATTTTGTATGGCTCCTTGGAGCTCCCCTCTGCCTACTATATGGGATACTTCCTGAATCATTTAATAAAAACCAATTAGATCTTCAAGTTTTCACAATGGAATTTAAGTTCTTTAACAGAGTTGGTGGCAGCAGTAGGATCCAAAGCAAATCTTCATCGATATTCAGAGATAATGAAAAACACAAGCATGGTACCCTGTGAATCCTTCTGAATTCACTGTCTTTCTGGCTGTTTTCCAAGGCCACTGGTGAGTTTTTCTGTTTGAGCTCTGTGCTCTGCATTTGTGCTCATGCCCTAATTGACTTTTTTGTCTAGGGTTAACAGATCACTCTAGACTAAGAGGAAGCAATAACAGATCATCAGCCAGCCCTCAGTTCAGGCCACAATTTCATATCAGAATCCCTTTCTTAGTTCCAGTCTGTAGTCCCCATTTACGGGGGTTTGCTGGTTTAGTCCATCTTGGATTAGCCATAGCTGGACTGGCTAAGAACCAGACCTAAGAACCAGAATGAGTTCAGGATTAGGCTGGATCCAATTTAAGAACCAGAATAGATCTGGGATAGGACTGGGTCTGATTTGAGCTGGCCTGCATTTAGTGTGAGGCCTTTTAAATAAAAACTAGTTGCTAATGGGGAATCTTGAAAGCTGGAAATAAAGCTGCAAACATCAGTGGGCATGGACTGAGCATTTAAAGGCTTTACCACCTCAAGAAGATTCCCATGATAGGATAGGTTTGTTATGGAATGGGTTAAACTGACACTAGGTCCTTTGCCAACTTCAAGAAAATTTCTGTGCAATGAAGTACACTGTATAACATCTCACAAATACCAAAACTATGACAGATCCCTTGTAGGTATTAGTTTGCCTCTAAGAAACCTAGCTAAGAGCCCTAGCTAAAAGAAATAGGATTCTTTATATCTAGAGTTGAGTACACTCTTCCAGCACACCTACTTATTTTGTGTCTAAGAACTATAGTTAAATAGGGGCGCCTGGGTGGCTCAGTGGGTTAAGCCTCTGCCTTCAGCTCAGGTCATGATCTCAGGGTCCTGGGATCGAGCCCCGCATCAGGCTCTCTGCTCAACAGGGAGTCTGCTTCCCCCCTCTCTCTGCCTGCCTCTCCGCCTACTTGTGATCTCTCTCTGTCTATCAAATAAATAAATAAAAATCTTAAAAAAAAAAAAGAACTATAGTTACATAGACTACATAACATAGTCTTGTTAGTTGGAGATGTCTAGCAAGATGGAACAATTTTACTAAAAACATCCTGGAATTACAATGGCCACTATGGGGAATGTTACAATTAGATACAATCATTTAAGAAGAACACTTATAATTAACGGTTCCCAAGTTAAATAAATGGGATACTTATTTTAATTTACATGCGGAAGTCTCCAGAAGTTTTCAAACTTCAGAGTCATTTCAGCAGAAGAGTCACTATAAAAGGCTAATAAAAAACTAAAGACAGAAAACGTACTTAGAACATTATATTCTGAAAAAACTATTAAACAGTTGCCTTTTAAATTAAGACCACTCAAGGCTACAGGTAGTCCTGTTGTATTCTTCACACTTCAGTCAAATACCAAACTAAGGGCTAGAGTTAAGAATTTTTTAAATCCAAGGATGATCCTCAGAAGTTTTTGTAAATAATTGCATCCTGAGCCCATTCAAAAGAGAAAAATAAAATTTCACATTGTCCCTCTCTTTCCAAATCCAGACCAATTGATTATTGATTCTTTCTCTCCCAGGATAGCTATTTCCTTTTTGTTTATCTATCTTTTGCATCCTAAGAATTTGGCTTGGCTTTTTACCAGCCTAGGGAGTGCAGGTTATTGCTTCTTTCTTTAGCTATCTATGGGAGTAACTGTAGATCTTGTGAAGATACAGTCTTTTCACCCTCTTTGAGAACACCTCATAGGTCTATGAGGTTGTTTACAGCTGCCAGAGATATTTATTTTTGTCTAGGCTGAAACCTGACAAGATATTTGGAAGGACTTAACTCTATGATCAGACATTTGGCCAAAGCGGATCAGACATTTATCTAAAAGTGATATTGAGAGCCTGATAGGAAGTTTTTAAGGCATTCTCCTATAGGCTAAATGTAACCAAAAGGAAAGAAGAAACTCTAATGTAGGTACATGGGTACAACAGGCCTTTGATATCTTTGGCAGCAAGTAACCAAATTGAAGAATTTGAAATAGTTGTCCTTGCTTAAGGAACCTAGTCTTTACTACAAGACCAAAGGCATGATTACAGAAACAATTCAGAGTCCACTGATCTTTTTTACCTATACCCAAACCTCCCTTATTTATCTCAAAAGGCTTGTAAGTAAAACTTGTAAAAACTCCCGCCTCAAGGGAACAAACATCCTAGGATCATCTTGCTTTATTTTTTTTCCTTTGAAGTATAAATGTTGTAGCCAGGGTCTTCTCCAGAACTTTTATCTAGACTGTATTTTATTTTATTTTTTAAAGATTTTATTTATGTATTTGTCAGAGAGAGATCCCAAGCAGGGGTAGCAACAGTAGAAGGCAGAGAAGCAGGTTTCCCCACTGAGCAAGGAGCCCAATATGGGGCTCAATCCCAGGACCCTGTGATCATGACCTGAGGCAGATGCTTAACTGACTGAGCTACCCAGGTACCCCTAGACCATCTTTTTAAAAAGAAAATTTAGAGGAAATAATTCTTATCAAGAAAAAAACAAAAGCAGAAAGATATTTAGAACTTGATTTGCTAAGGAGTAATAACAAATCTTGTGTCTTCACAAATACTACAAAAAGCTATAGCCATCTAGATAGGTAAGTTTAGCTTATTCCATTTACCAGAAAAACAAACCTAGATTAATTTTTATAACTAGTGAATTTTGTACCAATTTCATGGCAATAACCTTAAAACAGAAGCTATAATATCTCTGTTGGAACTGTACATATAGTTCATGTGTATCTATATCTGCGTTGTAGATGAGTGGTATTTTTACCTCCAGACAGTATTGTCAGAATTAATTTATAAAAGTTCTGTTTAATTGGCTTAAACAAACAAGCACTTTACTTAAAACAGTATTCATGAAAATTCTCAGAACTATAATAGAAACTAACCCAAACGAATTCAAGTTCTTATGATCTGGGATAATATTTAGTAAATTAAAGTTAGTTAATGAGTTTGTTCGTTTAATTAAAACAGGCACATATTTAGAGTTATCAACATGGAATATAATTCTGGTAAACAAACCATTATCCTACTAGTTAAATTTTATTTACTAATTAAATTCATGTAACATCGTTTTGTAATTTGTCAGCAAAACTAATTTCGAATTATGGTTGACTTTGGTGTCTCATAAATTTTTTGTGCATAATCTAAACATAATTTTTAATAACAAATAAGTTGAATAGATAAAATTTTAGGTAAATTTTTTAAATGCTTTCAACAAATCTTGGTAACTTGAAACCTTAAATTTTTGCTAAGCGATGAGTTACGTTTTAAATTCATTGAATATCTGGATCACTTCCCAATAGTAATGAAACATTAATTACTTAGAATAGGTGTATCTATTTTTGGCTTCTTATTACAGAGAAACTAGAAGATATTTGAATGTGTTAATGCTACACTGGAAAAGGCACATGCTTCTAGAAATTATGAAATGTATTCATAAATCTGCCAACCTAAAGAATACTGGTGTTACAGGGTTGCAGGTTTCTTGTCTCACAGAGTCGAAGAATGAATCTTGGGGACCAAAAGGGTGAAGTGATAGTTTATTAAGTGGAAAGCAAGAAACTAAAGAAAGCCCTCTAGAGTGAGAGGGATCCTGAGTGGGTTGCCATTAAGCCTTTTATGGTCAGTCTTTTATACAGCACTGATCAAGGAACTTAAATCTTCGTGATGTCACCATGATTACTTCCCCTATGAATAGCTCATCTGTGATGTTTAAGATAAATTAGGTGGTCTGGTTATGTTCCCTTATCTCTGGTTTTCTTTATACCGCTGCTTTTCTGGGATTTTTGTGAGCTTGATCACATAGCCCTCTACTTGTCTCTCACTACCCAGCCCTGCCTGTCCCTTGCTCACTGGTACAATGGTTTACAATTGCTTACTTCTAGTTTTTACTAGATGTTAAGGTTTCTAAGTGTTGAGAATTCTAATTAATGCATGTGATTAAAACTACTAGAAATAATAAAGGAAGCATCTCCTTTTGCCAAGAAATAGGACGTGTTTTCAGCAAGAGAAGTTATGAAAAATTGAAATGCATTTTTTTTTGTCGAAGGAAAAGAAAGTAATTTTATCCTAAATTGAGGCTGGTTGTCTAAAGAGGAAAAACATACAGGGGCACCTGGGTGGCTCAGTCAGTTAAGTGTCTGGCTCTTGATTTTGGCTCAGGTTAAGAACTCATGGTCCTAGGATTGAGCCCCATTCTAAAACTGTTGGACTTTTGGTCTGCTTTTGATAACAAGATTATAAAGTTTTCTTTACCTTTTAAGTGATCTGCCTAGAAAGAAAAAAAAAAAAGATTTTGTGTCTTTTAAAAATAATATCCTGTGTCTGCTCTCTGGGGCACCTGGGTGGCTCAGCGGGTTGAGTCTCTGCCTTTGGCTTAAGTCATGATCTCAGGGTCCTGGGATTGAGCCCCACATTGGGCTCTCTGCTCGGTGGGGAGCTTGCTTCCCCCTTTCTCTGTCTGCTTGCCTCCATGCCTACTTGTGATCTCTCTGTCAAATAATTAAAAAAAAAAAAAATTAAAAAGAGCTAACTTTTGCTATAGATAATTATTGTTTCATAATAATCTGTGATACTATTCAGGCAAGCACTTTATTTTTTGTAAAATTTTATTTATTTATTTGTCAGAGAGTGAGCTTACAAGCATGGGGAACCACAGGCAGAGGGAGAAGCAGGCTCCCTGCTGAGCAAGGAGCCCTATGCTGGACTCATCCTAGGACCCTGGGATCATGACCTGAGCAGAAGGCATACTCAACCAATTGAGCTACCTGGGCATCTCCTGGCCATGTGTAATTTTGACAAACTCCCCAAAATCAAATTCTAAATGAAGTCTTTTTGTCCTAGAAGAAATTAGAATTTTCCCAGAAGTTTCCCTTAACATTTCAAAGGATTTGTTAAGCTAATTAAGCTTATTTGATATGTTAAATTATACCGGAAGCATTGTAAAATCATAACAAATGCTATGCCTTCCTTATGTTGTATTTGTATGGGTATGTAAGAGTTCTAGAAATCATGTGAAAAACCTAGACATATGTGTCCTTATATAACTTTATCATTTTATATTATTCTTTTACCTTCTGAAGTTGCTCTCATCAAAATTGGGGCTTGTACTAAAGGGACTAAACCTGAGTATCAGGGAGATGCTTTAGCTGACTTTCATGCAAAGACAGCAGAAACACAATCTGTAAAGGTTGTGGCACATGTGGATGAAGTTTATTCTGCTTCTATAAAAAATTACCCTTTGATACCAGACTTTCGCCATTCTGATGTCCTTGCCCCATGGCAACAGCCTGCTTCTAAATCAAAGAAGCAATAATTGTAAATTAAATGAACAGTTAGGGCTCTGGGAAACCCAACATGGCTGCGCAGTTCTTTCTGTCTCCCTGGCAAGCCTCACTTTTTTGGTATTTACATTCCTTTACCCACTCTGCATTCATGATGACTCAAATTATTAATGGACATTGATGAGAAAACTTTTATAAAATTCAAAACTAGTCTACCATTAATAGTCTAGGATTATACTCATAATCCTAGAGAAACTGTTTTGTTTTGTTTTTCAAGAGGCTTCACACCTCCCTCTGGACCCTTTGAACCCTGCTGTTGGATGTCATTCGGCTGTTACTTAGTATGGGCTACCACTATGTTCTTATTCTTGTGTTTTTTGGATGGATGCAAGCTTTCCCTTATTGTAAGACTAATGTCCTCATAGTGGCAAAAAGCTGTTAGAAAATGTGTTTTCTACTTGGTATACCTTCCATGTTCTCCAGTGATCAAGACATCTCTGCTTCACTGGGAAAATCTTATAAGCCTTAATGAAAACCTTGGAAACTTTTTGGCATTATCACTCTCCCTATCACTTCAATCATCAGACAAAGTTGAGAACACTAATGGGATCCTCAAACTGAGCATTTCTAAACTTGCCAAAAACTACTGGACTAACGTGTTCTAATGTATTTATGCTCTTGGTCTTACTGATGGCTAGAAGTTCCCCCTTTGGGAAGTATAACCTCACACTGTGTGAGATAGTCATAAGCAGACCAGTGTCTGTTGGTCTACAACCTTCGGCTGATCCCTTGTTGTCTCATACTAGTATAACTGACTACTGTAAGTCTCTCATATCTTGTGCTCAAGCCTGTCAGCAGATTATAGAAGCCTTTCTGGATCCCAATTCCAAGAATCCTGTTGTCATAGTCTAAAGCCTGGTGACTAGGTATTCTGGAAACATCATCAGAGGAAGACAGTTCTTGAGCTCAGTCAGAAGGGACCTTAATGGTCCCTTAACTAAAATATATTAAAAATTGAACCATTTTTCTCCATCTCCACTGTTATCATCTTGTAAAAGCCACCATGAATTTTCTGAAATTGTGGTAGCCTCATGGCCATTCTACTTTTGTCCTTGCTCCCTGAGCAGACATAAGAAGGCTCACTGATTATTCAGTATGTTCTTCATTTACCAAATCTCTTGTTTTTAGGTGGGGCTATATAAATCATTCTGGTCAATGGGCTATTACTGAAAGTAACATGTGTCAATTCCAGACTACAGCATGGAAGAGTAGATGTGAAAGCAGTGATCATGGAGGCCACACACTGAGATTATAGAAATAAGGCAAACATAGACAGACAGGTAAACACAACATGGAATACCTAGTCACCATATCAATAACAACTGCCTTGTGAAACTGCTGGACTTCCACCAATCTTCACATAATTAAAAAATAACTTTTATTATGTTAAATAATAGTTTAGGGTTAATTTTTTAAAACCATATCAAAGCTAATTCTGTCATGATTAAAAAAATACACTCTGATGGTTCATTTTATGTATAGCTTGACTGGCCACAGGGTGCCCAGATTAAACATTTCTTGGTTTGTCTCTGAGGGTGGCTTTAGAGATCAGCATTTGATTTGGAAGACTCAGTAATGTAGCTTGCCTAGTCCAATAGAGGTAGACAACATACCATATCACACCATACCATCCTGAATAGAATAAAAAGGTGGATGATGGAAGAGTCCACCCCTTTCTTCTGACCTCACTGTTGAACTGGAATATTTCACCTCAGGCCTTTACTGGAACTTATACCATCAGCTTCCCTGATTCTCAGATTTTTAGATTTAAACTAATTTGTACCATAAGGTTTCCTGGATCTCCAGTAGACAGAAGGAAAATCATTGGACTTTTCAGCCTCCATAATCACAGGAATCAATTCCCCAAAATTAATATCTATTTTCTCTGTGAATATATAATTTTTATTTTTTATATAATATTTTAAGGTTTACCTTATATGCATATTAAAGAATATATTATAGTATATATTAGTCTTATAATAAGAATACATTTTGGGAGGGGAAGATGACAGCAGAGTAGGAGGACTCTAGGCTGGCCTTGTCTCACAAATACAACTAGATAACTATCATATTATCCTAAATATCTCAGAAATTGATCTGAAGATTGGTAGAACAAACTCCTCAACTAAAGGTAGAAAAGAGGCCACATTGAAGAAGATAGAAAGTTCAGAGATGTGGCTTGGGAGAGAAATGGATCATGGCCACTGTGGTGGAGGGAGCCATGGTTGTAGAGAATGTCGAGAGATAGACTCACACTCAGGAGCACATGGGAAATGAATTCCTGTAGCAATTGTCTTGGAAAGTGAGAAAGACTGAATTTTGTAGCTTCTGTAACCAGTTGGGGCTTAAAGCCTGGAGTTTTAAAGGTCAGGATGCTTGGCTTTGGGAGAACATGGAGGACATTGGGGCTTCTCTTATAGAGAAGCAGGCAAACAGCCCACTGACATACAGCATAGAAATAGCTATCTGAAGAGTGCCTGGGGTACAGAGTAGGGAGGTTAGTTACTTATCTTGGAACATTTCCCAGAGAGGCAGCATTCACAAAGAGAATCCTCCAGGAGCAAAGGAACTGGCAAGTATCATTTCCCTTCTCCTGCCCCTCAGCATAAACACAGAGCCACCTGCAGGAACCAGTGCAATACTGGATCTCCCTCCCTAATTTGCTTTTGCTAAGCACCCCCACCCCATGCTCTGCAAGAACCACCTTTTCCAGTCACAGATGCTTCATTCCCAATGCTGTGAGCCCCTCCCCCAGAAGACCAGCCCAAACCCCTACCAACACCATGTCTCTCAGCCCAGGTGTTTTGTTGGGCCTCAGTTCCAGCAGCAAGTCTCATCTCAAAAGCAGACCAGACCACACCTAGTTAAAACATGCCACATTCAGGCCAGGGACTAAACATTGCCCACAACAGAGAGCCTCTGTAGATGACTGGCTTAAAGGATAAAGCAGCCATGACAGAGCAGGAGAGTGTGTACAGTACACTTGGTTAATTATACTTCTGAAAGTACCAATGCCTGGAGAATGAGGAACACTACATGGCAGGGCACTATGCCATGTAGAAGACCTCATCATCTTAAATCCATTATGTTCAAGAACAGCGGCTATAGCTGATTTCCCTAACACAGAGAAATAGGCATAGAGACATAGACAAAATGAAAAGGCAGAGGAATTTGTGACAGTGAGAGAATAGGACAGAGCTATGGCCAGAGAGCTAAACAAAACCTCAGATATAAGTAAGACACCTGGTGGATAATCTAAAGCAATGGTCATAAGGGTACTCACTGGACTTGAAAAAAGTGAGAACATCAGTGAGACCATTAACACAGACATAAAGAATAGCATAGCAGGAATAAAAGGACTCAATAAATGAGAAACATGCTTGATGGAATGCACAGCAGGCTGGAAGAAGTAGGGGAATAAATTAATGACCTAAAACACAGAGTAATGGAAGATAATGAAGTTGAACAAAAGAGAGAAAAAACAATTATGAAAAACAAGAATAGATTTAGGGAATTCAGTGACTCCATCAAATATAGTAACATTCATATTGTAGGAGTCCCAGAAAAAGAAGAGAGAGAAAAGGGGGCTAGAGAATTTATTTGAAGAAATAAAACTTCCTTAATCTGAGGAAGGAAATAGGTGTTCAGATCTAGGAGAAGCCCCACAAAATCATTAAAAGCAGATCTACACAAGACATATTGTAATTAAAATGACCAAGTATAGTGATAAAGAATAAATATTAAAAGAAGCAAGACAAAAGAAGACAGTTACATGCAAAGGAAACCCCATAAAGCTATCAGCAGATTTTTCAACAGAAACTTTGCAAGACAAAAGGAGCGACATGATATATCCAAAGCATTGAATGGGAAAAACCCACAGCCAAGAATATTCTATCCAGCAAGGCTATCATTCAGAATAGAAGGAGAGATATAGTTTACCAGGAAACAAAAATTAAAAGAATTCTTGACCACTAACCCAGCCCTGCAAGAAATACTTAAATGGGACTATTAGAGTGGGAAGGAAAAACCAAAAAAGACAGAATGAAGGTAGAAAACAAAGGGAGTAAAAATGAATATTGCCCAATTCATCAAGGGACTCACAAAATAAAAGGATGTAAAATATGACACCATATACCTAAAACATGGTGAGGAAAGGAGTAACTATGGGTTCAAGCTCAAATAACTATCAACGTGACATAGATTGCTATATGTAGAAGATGTTATATACAAACCTAATGATAACCACAAATCAAAAACCACTAATAAATATGCAAAGAATAAAGAGAAAAAATCCAAATATATCACTAAAGAGAACCAGTAAACCATAAAAGAGAAAAAGACAAGAAAAGATCAGAGAAACTCTTCAGAAACAGTCACTAACTAGTAATAAAATGGCAATAAATGCATATCTATCAGTAAGTACTTTGAACGTATCTGGACTAAATGCTCAAATCAAAAGACATAGAGTGACAGAATGGATACAAAAATCAAGATATGCTGTCTACAGGAGACTCATAACTAAAGACACATGCAGATTGAAAGTGAGGGTATGGAAAAACATTTTTCATGCAAATGGATGTCAAAAGAAAGCTGGAGTAGTGATACTTTTATGGGACAAAGTAGACTTTAAAACAAAGACTGTAGAGGCACCTGGGTGGCTCAGTCGTTGAGTGTCTGCTTTCGGCTCAGGTCATGATCCTAGGGTCCTGGGATCGAGCCTCACATCAGGCTCCCTGCTCAGCAGGAAGCTAGCTTCTCCCTCTCCCACTCTACCTGCTTGTGTTCCCTCTCTCGCTGTGTCTCTCTCTATCAAATAAAATATTTAAAAAAATGAATAAAACAAAGACTATAATTAGAGACACAGAAGGACACTACATAATAATAAAGGAAACAATCTAACAGGAAGGAAAAAAATTGAAATATTTATGCACCCAGTAGGGGAGCACCCAATGACATAGAACACTTAATAAAAAACATAATTGAACTAATCAATAAGAATACAATACTAGTAGGGACTTTAATACCCCACTTACTTACATTAGATCCTCTAAATAGAAAAATAACAAGGAAACAATGGCTTTAAAAAACACACTAGACCAGATGGATTTAACAGATATATTCACAATGTTCTACCCCGAAACTGTGGAATACACATTGTTTTCAAGTGCACATGGAACATTCTCCAGAATAGATCATTTATTGAGCCACAAAATATTCCCCAACAAATTTAAAAAGATCAGAGTCATACCATGCATCTTTTCTGGATCACAACATTTGTATATCACAAATACAATATATATATATATATATATATATATATATATATATATATATTAAACAACATGCTACTAAATAATGACTGGGTTAACTAGGAAGTAAAAGAAGAAATAAAAAAGTACATGGAAAAACAATGAAAATAAAAACCAATGGCCCAAAATATTTGGGATGCAGCAAAAGCGACTCTAAGAGGGAAGTTTATAGCAATACAAGTCTAGCTCAAGAAGTAGGAAAAACCTCAAGTAACCTAACCTTACATCTAAAGGAGCCAGAAAAAGAACAACAAACAAAATCTAAAACCAGCAGTAGGAAGGAAATAATAAAGATTAGAACAGAAAGAAATGATATAGAAACTAAAAAAATAGAACAGGTTGATGAAACCAGGAGCTGGTTCTTTGAAAAAACAAATCAAGAAAATTGGTAAACATCTATCTAGACTCATCAAGGAAAAGAAGAGAAAGGACCCAAATAAAATCACAAATGAGAGAAGAGAAATAACAATGAGCATCACTAATATAAGGAGAATAGTATGAAAAAGTATTACGCCAACAAGTTGAACAACTTGGAAAAATGGATAAATTCCTAGAAATATATAACTATGGAAATGGAAACAAGAAGAAATAGAAAGTTCAAACAGATTGATTACCAGCAAAGCAACTGAATCAGTAATCAAAAAACTGAACAAACAAAAGTCCAGGATCACTTCACAAGCCAATTCCACCAAATATTTGAAGAGTCAATACCTCTTCTCAAACTATTCCAAATATAGGAAAGGAAGAAAAACTTCCAAATTCATTCTATGAGGCCAGCATTATCCCAATAGTAAAACCAGATAATGACACCAGAAAAAAGAGAACTACAGGCCAATATCTCTGATGAACATACATGCAAAAACCCTCAGCAAAATAATAGCAACCCAAATCTAACGATATATTAAAAACATCATTCATCATGATCAAATAAAATTTATTCCTGGATTACAACAGTGTTTCAATATTTGCAAATGAATCAATGTGATATATCACATCAGTTAAGAGAAAGGGTAAGAACCTTGTGATCATTTCAAAAGAAGCATAAAAGCATTTGACAAAGTACATCATCCATTTGTGACAAAAGCCCTCAATGATGTATATTCAGAGGGACTATCCCTCAACATAATAAAGGGCATATTTAAAAAACACAAACAAACAGATAACATCATCTTATCTAGGCAAAAAACTGAGAGCCTTTCTTCAAAGGTCAGGAACAAGACAAGGATGTCTATTATCACTACTTGTTTCAACATAGTACTGGAAGTCCCAGACACAACAATAAGACAACAAAAAAGGGTATAAAGGAAATAAAAGATATCCAAATAGTTGAGGAAGAAGTTAAAGTTTCAGTATTTGCAGATGACATGATACAATATATTAAAAAGCTGAAAGACCCCATGAAAAAACTGCTAGAACTGATAGAGGAATTCAATAAAATCACAGGATACAAAATCAATCTACAGAAATCTGTGGTATTTCTATACACCAATTATGAAGTAGCAGAAAGATAAGTTAAGGAATCAGCCCCATTTACAGTTGCACCAAAAACCATAAAATACCTAGGAATAAATCTAACCAAAGAGGTGAAAGATCTGTATTCTGAAAATTACAAAACAGTGATAAAAGAAATTGAAGATGACATATAGAAATGAAAAGACATTCCATGTTCATGGATTGGAAGAACAAATATTGTTAAAATGTCTATACTACCCAAAGCTATCTACACATTTAAATGCAATCCCTATTAAAATACCAGCAGCATCTTTCACAGAACTAGAAAAAACACTCTTGAAATTTGTATGGAACCACAAAAGACTCCAAATAGCTGAAGAAAACTTTGAAAAGACAAGCAAAGCTGGAGGCATCACAATTCCAAACTTCTAGTCATATTATAAAGCTGTAGTGATCAAAATATTAGGGTATTGGCACAAAAAAAAAGACACATAGATCAATAAAGCAGAATAGAGAGCCCATAAATCAACCCATGAACATATGAGCAATTAATCTCCAAAAAAGTAGGCAAGAATATGTATTATTCTACTGAAGACAGTCTCTTCAACAAATGGCATTGGAAAAACTGGACAAGTGCATGCAAAAGAATGGAATTGGACCACTTTCTTACACCATAAACAAAAATAAGTTTAAAATGGATGGAAGACCTAAATATGTGGCCTGAAACTATAAAAATCTTAGGAGAGAGTACAGACAGTAATTTCTCTGACCTCAGCCATAGAAACATTTTTCTCAATATGTCTTCTGAGACAAGGGAAACAAAAGCAAAAATAAACTACTGTGACCACATTGAAATAAGTTTCTACACAGTTAAGTAAACAATCAACAAAACTAAAACCTACTGGCTGGGAGAAGATACTCGCAAAGACATATCCAATAAAGGGTTAATATCCAAAATATATAAAGAACCTATACAATTCAACACCAAAAGAATAAACAACTCAGTCAAAAAATGGGCAGAAGACATGAAGAGACATTTCTTCTAAGAAGACATCTACTTGGCCAACAGACACATGAAAAGGTGGTCAACATTAGTAATCATCAGGGAATGCAAATCAAAACCATAATGAAGTATCATCTCATACCTGTCAGAATGGCTAACATCAAAAACAAGAAACAAGTACTGGCAAGGATGTAGGAAAAAAGGGACCCTCATATGCTATTTTGATAGGAATGCAACCTGGTGTAACCACTCTGGAATATAGCATGGAGGTTCCTCAAAAAATTAAAAATAGAACTGCCCTATGATCCAGTAATTGCACTACTGGGCATTTACCCAGTAAATTTTCACTAAGGTGAATAGCTGTAGTGTTACAGTATTACAGTAAGGTGACTAGCTATAAACATCCCTATGTTTATTGCAGCATTATTTACAATAGCCAAAATGTGAAGCAACCCAAGTTTCCATCAATAGATGAATGAATAAAGAAGAGGTGTTGTGTGTGTGTGTGTGTGTGTGTGTGTGTGTGTACGTACAGTGGAATTTACTTAACTACAAAGAAAATAAAATCTTTCATTTGCAACAACATGGATGGGTATATAGGGTAAAATGCTGTAAAGTCAGTCAGTCATAGAAAGACAAATAACCATATGACTTCACTTCTCTGTGGAATTTAAGAAACAAAACAAAGAACAAAGAGAAAACAACAACAAAAAAATCCCCAGGATCTTAAATATAGAGAACATACTGATGGTTACTGGAGGGGATGGGGGAGATGGGTGAAATAGATGAAAAGGATTAAAAAGTATACTTCTGGTGATGAGCACTGAGTAATGTGTAGAATTGATGAATCACTATATCATATACCTGCAACTAATATAACACCATATATTGATTATATTGGAATTAAAATAAATAAAACCATTTTTAAAAATCTAGTTAAACTTTACCTTGCCCCCAAACTAATAAGACCACTGGCTCTACCTTTGTTTTGGTGAAATGCCCCACAATTCTGCTAATGTGAAATTTCTTATGGAAGTTTGTCAGACTGTAGATGTGATATGCTTTGGTGGTCTTTGCGCAGGTTTTTAAATCATATTTGAACATCATTTTCTGTGCCCAACTCCCTCACGGACATTTAAAAAGACAGACCAACTACAATGACAAATGGAAATCAGCATGTAACTGAGTTGTTACAGGAAGCTGTGTTAGAAAGCAGAGAAGAAAAAATAAAGGAGAGATTAAATTTATCGCCTTAATCCTTTGAGGTGCTCCATTATTTGACTCTAATTTATGTTTTACCCTTATAGTCGCTTTGTGGCAGAGGGAAGTTGAAATACTTACTCTTTTCTGAACACATTCACATATTCTTCTCTGTAAATTTAGATATGCTGCATATCCCAGCCCCCTAGTAATGACTTTCTTGGTCTTCGTACAAATACAAACATTGATGACCTATATATTTTGTACCTTCTATGATGACATTTATAGTTTCCTTTGTATTCTAGTCATTCATAAATTTGATTTGATTATTAGATTTAACATTTTTTAAAGATTTTATTTTTAATTGACCTCTACATCCAATGTGGGACTCAAACTGATAACCCCAATTCAAGAGTTGCATTCTCCACCAACTGAGCCAGCCAGGCACCCCTGATTATTAGATTTCATCATTATGTCTTATCTGGAAAGTTGCAATAGCCTCCTGATCAATTTCTTTGTTTCACTTTATACACCCTGCAGTCTCTTCTCCTCATAGTAACTAGTGTGGTCTTTAAAAGATACAAATTTGATCATGTTACTTCCCTCTTTGAACCTTTCAGTTGGTTTCCCATCTTGGAATATGAAATACCTGTCATGTTCTCATGTAATCCTATTACTTTGTTTTGTATGCACCGCCCCCCCCCCACCTTTAATCATTCTTGTTGGTGTGGGGGGTGGTTGGGTTAGTTGGATAAAGGCACAGAACAAAAACCAGAATCCTTCCTAATGGTCTTTGTGTTTGCTATTTTTCTTTCTAGCGTTATTCTAGATGCTCATATCCCTCACATTTATACAATGTCTATTCAGGTGTCTTTTCCTCAGAGAGGATTTCCATTACTGCTCTCGAAATAGTGTATCTCCCCATCCTTTCCATCACTAATCAGTTATCCTGGTGTTTTAAGTTTTGGGCATTTAACAGTCTAGACATTATATTAATGCTTTTATATGTGAGTGTGTGCATCCACTTGCATGTTTATCATACAAGCTTTATAAGGTTAAGTATATTTGTCTTTTCTTTTTCTTGTTCACTTCTTCATCCACAGGCCAAAAATAGTACCTAGCACATTATAGGAAGTCATCAAATATTTTTTGAATTAATAAGTGTTTTCCAATCATATATTTATCTTGCTTGCATATACAAAGTTTCAGTTTGTTTTCAGAGGTGGTTAAATGCACAGATTTGAGAGTGAAACAGCCTGGGTTTATATTCCTTTTCTGCTTTGTGACCTAGGGGAAGTTGTGTGACTTTTCTGCCTCAGTTTTCCAACCTGTAAGATGGAGAAAATGTCTTCCTTATAGTTTTTTTATAAGTATTATATAAATTAATCTGACATAGAGTCAGTGCTATTGAAGTTTAATTTGTTGTCATTTTTCATTTAATTGGTGATTGAGTAATGTCTGTCTTCCCCAGGAGACTTTTAGGAGCGATATTAGTTTTTGTTTTTCTCACCACTGTATCTCCAGACACCAGCTCATAATAGGAACTCTACAAATTATGTTGAAAAAAAGAGAATGATTTAAATATTGAGGTAATGCTTGCATGTTTTTATGGACGGAATGCTTTCCCATATTCTGTAGTTACCAGCGACTGACACTAGATGGCAAGCTTGTTCTAAGCAAGGGAAATGTTGCTGGCCCTAAGCTTAAAAATGGAGTGGAAATGCAAGGTAGGGTAAATGTTGTTTTGTGTTTTTTAGGTTGACAGGGTGGTAGGAAGATAAGAATTTAAATCATAAAATAAGAAGAATCACCTGTACTTTATTCTGCTTCATTCTATTGTATGTTCTAACCCTCTGACATCTCTCGCATAGTGATGGTTTTTGGCATTTCTGTCATTCTACTAGCCCCTTCTTATATCATTTGTAGTTTTCTTTTGAAAAACAGTGTTTAGAAAGTTCTCTTACAGTATGGATTATTAACAAAAGTTTCCTAATTGTTTCAACCCTTTGCCTGCTGGTTCTAAAAATTGCTACCATTTGCAAGGCTGGCGGGAAATTAGACCTATTGATAATATTTCTCAATTTAAATGTTTGAAAGTCGAAAAAAATATTCAGTACAGTGATTTCTTATATTATGGAAGATTTGTATCATGAGTTCTAAGTCTTGCACTGACTCCTCTGTACTCTCTAATCTCTCTATTCTCTTTCATATCTGACTCATAAATTATTTTACATTCAACTTGAGCAAATTTGAGTTGAACTATTATAGTTATAGTAAGTTATAGTTATATTATGTAAGGCATCCCCCATGTAAAATTTTCAAATATATGACTGTCCCACAAATATTCCAGATTCAGTCACCCTGAGAACTCACATTTTTTAAAAAGATGTATTAAAAAGATGTATTTATTTATTTGAGAGAAAGAGAGAGTGCACACCTCCACAGGTGTCCCAAGAAATCATATTTTTGAAAATAACTATACCTTACTAGAAATGAATGTACTACTATTTTCTAAAAGTAATGCATATTTAGGGATGCCTGGCTGGCTCAGTTAAGCGTGAATGAATGTACTACTTGAAATGAATGTACTACTATTTTCTAAAAGTAATGCATATTTAGGGATGCCTGGCTGGCTCTTGGTTAAGCGTCTGCCTTCAGCTCAGGCCCTGATCCCAGGGTCCTGGAATAGATTCCTGCACTGGGCTCCTTGCTCAGTAGGGAACCCGCTTCTCCTTCTGCCTGCCACTCCCCCTGCTTTTGCGTGGTCTCTCTCTCTATCTTTGACAAATAAGTAAAGTCTTACAAAAATAATGCATATTTATACTGAACCTCTATGCTAATTAGCAAATGAAAGAAAGAAAAAACATAACCCCATCAAACATCGATAAACTCTGTTATATTCCTTCTACTCCTTTACCCATTTTATATACATGTTTGTAAAAATTAAAGATCATCATTCCTATTACTTTGTAACTCTTAGTAATGTATTATAAACATCTTCTTGTATAATTATACATTGTTCTTCAAATCATGTTTTATAGGATCCCAATGCATGTTTTTAGCCAATCCCTTTATTATTTTCCTTGATTATATATTAATATATAATATTAGATAGATCTAAAAGAATATCTCTAACATATATGTTAGAGAGCCTGGTAATATAAAAAGGGCATCCATGAATCTACCATCTCACTTCTAAACGAAATTATTGCCTAACAATGACCATTTTACATTGGCAAATTCTCAATGTAGAGTAATACTGTGTAAGGAAACTGCAACTAAATAATCTAAGTTGGGCTCCAACATGCACAGTCCTGACCCTACACAATTTTTCTATCTGCTTGAGCTCAACTTTTCTTTCTTATCTTTATCTAGTGTCTTATTTTGATCTATCAGTTATGAGAAAAAGTTTCAATAAGTATAGGAAAACACATAGATACCACATCCACCCCAAATAAATAGCTTTCAGAGATACTGTCTTAATCCAATTTAGACAAGATCCATTTTCAAAAAGAAACTACCCATATTAATACAGCTCCTTTCACAGTAAAGAAAGCACTTATTGTATTACACAAAACAACTAACTTAACGTCTTTGTAAATTTTTATTTCAGAATAGGATCTTTGCTTTACCTTTTTATAGTAAATAGCTTTACCTTTTAAAATAAATTCTCTCTATTTCTAGAAAAAGAAAAGTTAGCTTAAAGGGTTCTGCTTCTATCAAGTTTTAAGCAGCTTTAAGTATTTCTAGGTAATTTTAGAGAGTTCAGCTAGTTTGTTTATTACAGCTTGTTAAGTCAGAGGAAATAGGTATTTCTTAAGATTAAAGACAGTATCTTATCCTTCTGGGTAATTTTTATGGCCTATTTAACCAGCAGAAGTCTGACTGTCAATATTTGCTAAATGAATGATTTTGGTGAGTAGAATTACTCAGTAATACTTCAATTGTTTAGAATTAAGCAAACTGGCAACCTATTCTATATAAAATAAAGCATAGCCCTTATCAAAAATATACAAAATTACGTATTTTTAAAAAATTATGAAAGTCTCTTGATACTTGTATGGGGAACTTGCTCTCCACTCTGCCATTTCCCACCATTGAGGTTTGAACTGAGTTACCTCTATGTACTTGTTTTTTAGGTTGACAGGGTGGTAGGAAGATAAGAATTTAAATCATAAAATAAGAAGAATCACCACTGAGTTTAGTTCAGGGGTAAGCAGAAGAGCCAGTCCAATTAAAGTATACTTCAGCACTTTTGCTGTGAATACCAGGGCAGTTTCTCCCTTCAACACTGGGCTAGTTATGGCAATGAGTGGCTTGGAAATAGTAAGGCATTTTGTTAATTGGAAGAGTATGGCCTAAGATTATGGCCTCCACAAGGAGTAGAAACTGAAAATTCATCATGGTGCCGTTTTCTTTCTGACCTGGAATAAAATGACCCCCTACAGTGTTCCCCTATATTAGCCAGTATCCCTCATTTTTTTGTAACATCCAGCTTTGTTGCATTTTCTGTCACTTGCCATCAAAAGGATTCTAACTTATTGATGTACTTTTTTTTTTTAGTTCTTTATTCAGATATCTTTATTTTATGAATGATTCTAAAAACCTCCATTTTGTGGTTTTCAAGCAAACATTTGAGAAAAATTTAAAGGGAAAAAATGGGTAGGCCCACTGCCATTAGTCAGCCATTCTATCAGTCAGTGTATATTTATTAAACCATCAAACTGGGAAACTCATGAAGGTAGTGGATCATATGTTCTTTTTTATGTCAGTGTCCACAATTTCTTTCTTTCTTTTTTTAATTATTTTTTATAGACATATAATATATTTTTATACCCAGGTGTATAGATCTGTGAATCGCCAGGTTTACACACTTCACAACACTCACCATAGCACATACCCTCCCCAATGTCCATAACCCACTCCCCTCCTCCCAACCCCCCTCCCCCCAGCAACCCTCAGTTTGTTTTGTGAGATTAAGAGTCTCTTATGGTTTTTCTCCTCCCAATTCCATCTTGTTTCATTTATTCTTCTCTTTGTGTCCACAATTTCTTAGGTTAATTTCTTATACATTGTAATTGCTCAACTGTTATCTAATGAATAAATGAATAAAATAATTAAAAGCACAATCTAGTAGGAAAAAAACCTGGATTATTGTTACCTAAAATATTTGATAACCGAAGAAAAAAGATTTATGTTTATGATATTAAGCCACAGATAGGTATAAATGGGTAGGTAATTAGTTCTGTAATCATGAGAAATTATATCACTTTTCTAAACCTCATCTGTAAAATAATTACAGTATGAAGCTGAAGAATTTCTTTCCTTTTTTTTTTTTTTTAAGATTTTATGTATTTAGAGATCACAAGTAGGCAGAGAGGCAGGCAGAGAGAGAGAGAAGAAAGCAGGTTCCCTGCCAAGCACAGAGCGCAATGTGGGGCTCCATCCCAGGACCCTGGGATCATGACCTGAGCTGAAGGCAGAGGCTTCAACCCACTGAGCCACCCAGGCGCCCCAAGCTGAAGAATTTCTCTGAGGATTTAATGACATAATGTATGTAAAGTGCCTATAAGAGCTCAGTAACTGTTAGCTACTCTTATTGTAATGAATGGATGATCAACCTCATCATAATTTAATAATGTTTGGTTATTACTGCATTGTTATAAATTTCAAATTTTGTTGAAAGCTAAATCTTGTAGTTAAATTTGACACTAAGTATATCCAGTCAAGGTTGGATTTACATATTTCATTAAGTAATCACTTATCAGATTTTCACATCAAATGTCTCAATTTGCTGGCATTCACTTTTATAGAATACTGACAGCAAGGAAGCTGGAAACCCTGCCTGGCTTATCCAGCTATACTAATTCTTTATAGCAGATTAGATAAATTAGAAAAGAATTAGAATTAGATCTATTAATCACGAGACTCAAGAAAATCTTAATAATAGAGCAAGAAACAAATTATTGAAAGTCTTCTAAGTAAAAACTAAGGAGAGTCTGAAAAGCATCTCATTATGACTTTTCCAATTAAAAAATTTTGCTAAATATCCACAGAACCATTGCAAATGCTAATGAAATATAAAATAGCCTGCATCTTCATTTACCCAGTTCAAATATGCTTTAAACACAATTAGTGTATTTTTGATTTTATGTTCAAAGTACATATCAGGAAAATAAGTAGACAAGAATTGAGAACTATTTGTCCACTGTTAAACTGCTGTTTTTGTATCTTTTCTTTGGAATTCCTAAAACCAAAACCTGTGTTTCTCAAAGTACATTCTAGGACTACCTGTATCACCTAACTGCCTTTTTATTATATGTATTCAATGGTTTAACCAATTTTTATTCAGTGTTTTTGAGTCTATTGCAGAACCTAACAGAGTGAGACCTGAGAATCTACTTTGTTAACAAACTCCCCTCCTGATGCAAAGACAAAGTCTTATTCTCTGTGGAACTTAAAACACACATACATAAACCTATTAGTTGCTATTAATGTCCTAATGGACATTATGGACACTATTTAACTTTAATAAGGTCAGTCTCCAAAACCGAGTCCTATATCACTATGTTTAATAACAACAATGAAAACCACCAAAATTGGTACTGAGAATTTAATAAAGGGCTTAATGTATCCATATAGTTATATCATGAATTAATTCTGTGAAAGTATAGAAATTGCATAAAAAAGTGTAACTAAATAATGAAGTAAATGTTATTATCATGGACTATGGAATCAGTGAGCATTCCCAATGCTATAGGAATTAGTATAGTGTATACTAATAATATATATTTATTAATATATTATTAATATATCCTCACACAGACTATACAGTAACTATCACATGATATGGTCTAAATCATGATATGAACTAAATACATATTTAAAAAAATATTTATGTATTTTATGTATTTACTTTTATTATAAGATTAGACATATATGATTATATATTAAAGCAGACAGATCAGTATTTATTTTTTTTGATTTTAATTTATTTGAGAGAGAGAGAGAGAGCATGAGTGGTGGGCAGTGGCAGAGGGAGAGGGAGAAGAAGACTCCCCATTGAGTAAGGAGTCCAACACAGGGGTCAGGGTTTTATCCTAGGACCCTGAGATCATGACCTGAGCTGAAGGTAGATGCTTAAGTGACTGAATAACCCAGATGCCCCAACAGATCAGTACTTGTAGGAAATTAGATGTTTGGAGTTTGAGGTTTTTTTGGTTTTGGTTTTTGGTTTTGGCTTTTGGTTTGTTTTTTGGGTTTTTTTTTTTTTATTCATATGATAGACTGAGTTATTTGGTTCAATTATTTTCCCTGCTTCCTGTAATCATTTGCACTGTAACTTTTCAACCCCCCCAACACACACACAAAAGAGTATACTTTCTTCCTTACCTTTTAATGTTTTGCCCAGTCATAAAAATTATTTTGGCTAGTGGGATTTTAGAAGATAGAACATAGATGTGTTTGTATATTCAGGTTTTCCCTCTAGCTCTTTGGCATTACCACGAGAATACCCTAACTAGCTAGTAGTTCCAGTGGGGGAATGAAGACCATGTCACTGAATGAAGCAGAGCCACCCCAGCAAACCCAGACATGTGAGTAAAATTCCTCTGAGAGTTTCTTGGGCAGTTTCAATACATCAAAAGATAACTGATAGAATTTAATTCTCTTTCTTTTACATAACTTTCCAAGATGTTCCTTCTAGGAAATCTTTCCAATACTCTTCCTTTGTCTTAGGCTAGATAGATGCTTATCGTTGTATCTGTGAATTGACTTTTCCACATCTCTATCACTGAACTTACCACATTATACTATAATTGCTTCTTACCTTGTTGTAATCTTCCACCAGACTAATTTTTAAATTAGGTATATTAAAGGTTATTAAAAGGTATATTAAAAAAATCTGTTTCACACATATAATGGGAGCCAAATAACTATCAAATAAATGAATTAATTTATAGGAATAAGTCTGATGTACAATGTGAAATTACATTCACTTTGGAATAGTACAATTCAATCTTATGATAGATTTTGCTTCCTTATAATAGTAATATATATCCACATTCTTGATAATATATATCCCTACCCTTGTCTCCAGGTAAGCAGGAGGTACTTTGTCAGCCTTAAAGACTTGAACATTTGGCTAGCAATGGGCTATGGACTGTTAGCAGACATGACAGAAATGACATAAAATAATGCAGCTGTTGAGTCTACCCTGTTGTGCTTCTGTTATTGTCATGTGAAGAACATGTGGCAGGTGTTTTACTAGGCCCACTGATCTAAGAAAGATATATAGACCAGACTTGAACCTAACCTGTAGCTTGAGGCCAAGCTCAGCCTAAATCAGCCAACCTTCACAGGATACAAATACGTGAGCAAAAATAAATGATTTTTGCTTCATGCCTTAAAGTCATGGGGTAGTTTATTTACAAGCACAATTGTGGCAACAGTTGATACTCATCTATGAAGAGATTTTTTTCCACATGTTTAGTTAATGAATAAACTGCACAGTTTATTATATATTCACAGAAACATTTTCTAGTGCTTACATATTTTCATAATCAATCAAAATGAATCTAGTATGCCTATGACATAAAGTGAATCCTTATTGACACAGGTGAATGAATCACCATAATAGCAGATGGGTGGTTATAATTTTAGTAATTTTGAGATATGAATCTCACTATTTACTTACTGAATTATTAAACTAAAGCTTACATATGTGGTCAACACTGCTGGTTATTAATTCCCAACATCCATTTTCCCTCTTCCTATAATACCAGGCACTAGGTCATCTAGACTAAAGATTCCCAAGCTCCCTTCAAGCTAGATGTGCTTATGTACTGGACAATGGCATATGAGCAGATAAAATCTCTACCCCCTGAAAGCAATGACCTTGGAGGAAAATACCTTTCCTTCCTTCTTTCCATTTTACTGCTAGCTAGAATTTGTGTAGGTGTTAATGAGCTATCTGGGAATCCAGAGATAGACAAATCACAAGACAAAAGGAGGCTGACCCTCTGATTACTTGTATAGCAAAACTGCCATAACAGCTTGGGCCTTTAACTTGTGTGAGGACAGACTTCATTCTTGTTTATGTAGTTGGTAATACTGAATACTGTATTTGAAATGTATCATTAAAATGGTCTATGTACTGGTCTATAGTGGTCTATATACTGTTTACTTGAGGCATTCTAACTGAATGGCCTACTTTAAAAATGAAACACATATTTTTTAATTACAAAATATGTGTGTGTTAATACACTTTGTATACTGAGAAATTTTACCTTCAGCATTCCAGTCTAAGAATGGTCATCTTAAAAGTTTGGAGTTGTTACTGCTTTTGCATGACTGGACCAGTTGTCATGTCTGCATTCCTTCCTGTGTAAAATATTAAATGACAAATAGTCCATACCAGAGCCAGTGATTACAAGCAATATGAAGATTTATTACCCACTTAGACATAGGTAAAATGAGGGGAGTCCCTGGGCTTGGAGAACTCCAAAGAGAAGAGGGGAATGAAGGGAAGCAGAGGAGAGAAGTAGAGTGAGAGAAGAGAAATACAGTACAGGATACTACCTGCTTGCATTTTTTAGTAATGCCGAAGGCAGGCTAATTTTACTTCCTCCTCCAAATAGGGATAGGAGACAGGAGGTGGGAGTGGAGGTCAAAGACAGGCGGAGTGGTATCTATCAACATAGCAGAAGTGATTGGGGTGAGGGAAGGGCATTGACAGTTTTCTGTCTGGTATTGACTTATTATACCAACTCTATTTTTCACTGGTATGTATCCTTCTAGCCTAATTTTGAAAGTCTCATTAAACTTGATTATAATTAAGGAAGGGTATGATGATGAATTTTGTGTGTCAGTTTGGCAGGCTATGGTGCCCAGGTATATGGTCAAATGTTATTCCATGTTTCTGAGGTGTGTGTTTTTTTTGTTTTTGTTTTTGGGTTTTTTTTGGATGAGATTAATATTTAAACTGGCAAACTTGGAGTAAAGTGGATTGCCCTCTCTAAGGTCATTGGGGTCTCATCCAATCAGTTGAAGTCCTTAATAGAATACAAAGTTGACTTCCTCTGAGTAAGAGGGAATTTAGCAAGGAAGGCTTTCAGACTTGAACTGCAGCAACAGGTCTTCAACCTGCCAGTCTACCTGGCAGATTTTGAACTTGCCAGCCTCCATAATGAGGTAAGTCAATGTCTTAAAATAAATCTTTTTATATATACACATCCTATTGGTCCTGTTTTTCTGGAGAATCCTAATATAAGGGCACAAGCAAAATGGTTACCAAATATGAAATACATTCATATTCATTTTGTAGCACAAATTCTATTTCAAATGGAAATAAAATGATGATGATTACAAGAATTGAAATATAGGGGAGGAGTCAAGATGGCGGAGAAGTAGCAGGCTGAGATGACATCAGGTGGAAGGAGGTCAGCTACATAGTTATCAAACCATTTCAAACACCTACAAATCCAATAAGAGATCAAAGAAAAGAAGAGCAGTAATTCTAAAACAGAAAATCTACCACTTTCTAAAAGGTAGAACCTGCGGAGAAGTGAATCCGAAGCCATGGGAAGATAGACTGTGGGGGGAGGGGCTGGCTCCTGGCAAACAGCGGAGCAACAGAGCACAAAATCAGAACTTTAAAAAGTCTGCTTCACTGAGGGACACTGCTCCAGAGGCTAAGCAGGGGTGGAGCCCTCATGGGGACAGTGTGGTCTCCAGGCCCACAGGGTCACAGAAGGATAGGGGATATTTAAGTGTTGCAGAGCTCATAAGTATTAGAGCAGGGAAGCCGGCTCCAGAGATGGAGCAGAGGAGTGAGCTTTCAGCTCGGGGTCACCTTAAACTGTGACCCATGGCACAGTTAGGCCACTGCTCATTGAGCAGGGACCCCACAAGTGGTAGATCTGTGGAGACCCCCCTGGAAGAGCGGCAGGCATCTGCTGGGTTTGGAGACTCCAAATGGGGCTGTGTGCCACAGAGAGGAATGCTTGGTCACAGGCCATGTGACCTCAGAGCACGGCCGGGGACCAGGAAGATGGGAGTGATTGAGCGCTTTTCTCCTAGGGCACACTGAGAAGTGGGGCTGCGAGCACTCAGCTCCTCTGGCCCAGAGATTGGGAGGCTTCCATTTTCATTCCCATCGTCCAGAGATTCTACAGAAAGCATTCAGGGAACAAAAACTCTTGAGAGCGAACCCAAGCTGATTACTTAGCCCAGCCCCTGGCAAGGGTGGTGCAATTCCACCTTGGGCAAAGACACTTCAGAATCACTACAACAAGACCCTCCCCCAGAAGATCTGCAAGAACATCCAGCCAAGACCAAGCTCACTAATCGAGGAGAACAATGGAATTCCAGAGGAGGGGAAAGCAAAGCATGGAATTCATGTCTTTCTCCCCATGATTCTTTAGTCTTGCAAAGTTAATTAATTTTTTAAATTTTATTTTTTTTCTGTACTAATTTTTTAAACTTTTACTCTTTCCTCTTTTAATAATTTTTAACTAGTTTTTCTTAACAATACCTTTCTTAACAAAAAAATCTTTTTGAAACTTCATTATAATAGTCATAATTTATCCTTTGTTGTATCTAACTTTATTTTTTATATACACATAGGGTTTTTTTGTTGAAAAATTTTTGGAATACAACTTCTTCTAATAAATTAAAGTATATCCTAAATCTAGCACAAGTTTGTTCTAGTCTCCAGCCTGAGCAAATTCTCTCCACTTTCTTTTTCTTTCTTTTCCCAAACAACTTATCTTATCAACTCCTTTTTTAGATTTTTTAAAAAATTTTCATCTTTACATTCATAATCCATCCCTTCATTGTGTTTACCCTTATTTTTGAATGTATATATGTATAAGTTTTTCTTTCTTTACAATTTTGGGAGTAGTTTCTTCTAAGAGATGAAACTACTCCCAAAATCAAGTGGGTGGCTCTGTTCTATTCACCAGTCTAATATATATATTTTCTTATTTCTTATTTTTTTTTAACTTTTCTTTATCCCCTTTCTTCACCCCACAATTAGAGGTCTTATCTGAATTGGTTAACACACATTTTTCTGGGGTCTTTGCCACCATTTTAATATTTTAGTCTCTCATTCATATATTCTTACCCGGGTAAAATGACAAGGCAGAAAAGCTCACCACAAAAAAGAACAAGAGGCAGTACTGAAGGCTAGGGACCTAATGAATATGGACATTGGTAATACGTCAGATCTAGAATTCAGAATGACGATTCTCAAGGTGCTAGCAGGGCTTGAAAGAGGCATGGAAGCTATTAGAGAAACCCTGTCTGGAGAAATAAAATCCTATTCTGGAGAAATGAAAGAACTAAAATCTAACCAAATTGAAATATAGAAAGCTTATTAATGAGGTACAATAAAAAGTGGAGTCTCCTACTGCTAGGATAAATGAGACAGAAGAGAGAATTAGTGATATAGAAAACCAAATGGTGGAGAATAAAGCTGAACAAAAGAGAGACAACTACTGAACCATGAGGGGAGAAGTCGAGAGATAAGTGATACCATAAGATGAAACAATATTAAAATAATTAGGATTCCAGAAGAAGAAGAAAGAGAGAGGGGGGCAGAAGGTATATTGGAGCAAATTATTATAGAGAATTTCCCTAATATGGCAAAGGGAACAAGAATCAAAATCCAGGAAGCCTAGAGAAACCCCTCAAAATCAATAATAGGTCCACCCTCTCATTTAATAGTAAAACTTACAAGTCTTAATGACAAAAAGAGAATCCCAAAAGCAGCCTGGAACAAGAAGTCTGTAACATACAATGATAAAAGTATTAGATTAGCACCAGAATTATCCACAGAGACCGGGCAGGACAGAAAGAACTGGCATGCTCTATTCAAAGCACTACATGAGAAAAATACTCAGTCAAGAATACAATATCCAGCTAGGCTGTCATTGAAAATAGAAGAAGAGATAAAAAGATTCCAGGACAAACAAAAACTGAAAGAATTTGCAAACATCAAACCAGCCCTACAGGAAATATTAAGAGGGGTCCTATAAGCAAAGAGAGAGCCTAAAAGTAACAGACCAGAATGGAACAGAGACAGTATACTGTAACAGTCACCTTACAGGCAATACAATGGCACTAAATTAATATCTCTCAATAGTTAACCTATATGTAAATGAGCTAAATGTCCCAATCAAAAGGCACAGGATATCAGAATGGGTAAAAAAACAAAACCCATCAATATGCTTTCTGCAAGAAACTCATTTTACACCCAAAGAAACCTCCAGGTTAAAAGTGAGGGGGTGGAAAACAATTTACCATGCTAATGGACATCAAAAGAAAGCTGAAGTGGCAATCCTTATATCAGACCAATTAGATTTTAAGCAAAAGACTATAATAAAAGATGACAAAGGATACTGTATCATACTCAAAGGCTCTGTCCAACAAGAAGATCTAACAATTTTAAATATCTATGCCCCTAATATGGGAGCAGCCAACTATATAAACCAATTAATAACAAAATAAAAGAAACACTTTGACAGTAACACAATAATATAGGGGACTTTATCACTCCCCTCACTGAAATGGACAGATCACCCAAGCAAAAGATCAACAAGGAAATAAAGGCCATAAATGACACACTGGACCAGATGGACATCTCAGATACATTCAGAACATTCCATCCCAAAGAAACAGAATACACATTCTTCTCTAGTGCACATGGAACATTCTCCAGAATAGGTCACATCCTGGGTCACAAATCTGTCTCAACTGGTACCCAAAGATTGGGATCATTCGCTGCATATTTTCAGACCACAATACTCTGAATCTAGAACTCAATCACAAGAGGAAATTTGGAAGGAACCCAAATATATGGAGGTTAAAGAGCATCCTACTAAGGAATGAATGAGTCAACCAAGAAATTAAAGAAGAATTGAAAAAATTCATGGAAACAAATGATAATGAAAACACAACAGTTCAAAATCTGTGGGACACAACAAAGGCAGTTGTAAGAAGAAAATATTTAGAGATACAAGCCTTTCTCAAGAAATAAGTTCTTAAATACACAATCTAATCCTACACCTAAAAGAGCTGGAGAAAGAACAATAAAGAAAGCCTAAACCCAGAAGGAGAAGAGAAATCATAAAGATCAGAGCCGAAATCAATGAAATAGAAACCAAAAAGCAATAGAACAAATCAATGAAAATAGAAGCTGGTTCTTTCAAAGAATTAATAAGATTGATAACCCCCTGGCCAGACTTATCAAAAAGAAAAGATAAAGGACCCAAATAAATAAAATCATGAATAAAATCATGAATGAATGATCATGAATCACAACCAACACCAAAGAAATACAAACAATTATATGAACATATTATAAGCAAATATATGCCAGCAAATTTGACAATCTGGAAGAAATGGATGCATTCCTAGAGGTTTATAAACTACCACAACTGAATCAGGAGGAATAGAAAACATGAACAGACCCAAAGCAGTTAAGGGGATTGAAGCAGTTATCAAAAATCTCCCAACAAACAAGAGCCCAGGGCCAGGTGGCTTCCCAGGGGGAATCTACCAAGCATTTAAAGAAGAATTAAATTCCTATTTTACTGAAACTGTTCCAAAAGATAGAAATGGAAGGAAAACTACCAAACTCATTTTTGGAGGCCAGCATTACCTTGACCCCAAAACCAGACAAAGATCCCATCAAAAAAGAGAATTACAGGGGCATCTGGGTGGTTCAGTAGGTTAAGCCTCTGCCTTTGGCTCAGGTCATGATCTCAGGGTGCTGGGATTGAGCCCCACATCAGGGTCTTTGCTCAATGGGGAGACTGCTTCCCCCTCTCTCTCTGCCTGCCTCTCTGCCTGCTTGTGATCTCTCTCTCTCTCTGTCAAATAAATAAATAAATACAATCTTTAAAAGAGAGAGAGAGAATTACAGACCAATATCCTTGATGAACACAGACGCGAAAATTCTCACCAAAATCCTAGCCAATAGAATCCAACAGTACATTAAAAGGATTATTCACCACGACCAAGTGGGATTTATTCCATAGCTGCAAGGTTGGTTGAACATCTGCAAATCAATCAATGTGATACAATACATTAATAAAATAAAGAACAAGAATCATATGATACTCTTGATAGATGCTGAAAAAGCATTTGACAAAGTACAACAACCTTTCTTGATCAAAATTCTTCAAAGTGTAGGGACAGAGGGCACATACCTCAATATCATCAAAGCCATCTATGAAAAACCCACCGCAAATATCATTCTCAATGGAGAAAAACTGAGAGCTTTTCCGATAAGATCAGGAACATGGCAGGGATGTCCATTATCACCACTGCTATTCAACATAGTACTTGAAGTCCTAGCCTAAGCAATTAGACAACAAAAAGAAATTAAAGGCATCCGAACTGGCAAAGAAGAAGTCAAACTGTGACTCTTTGCAGATGATATGATACTTTATGTGGAAAACCAAAAAACTCCACTCCAAAACTGCTAGAACTCATACAGGAATTCTTAAAGTATCAGGATATAAAATGAATGCACAGAAATCAGTTGCATTTCTATACACCAACTACAAGACAGAAGAAAGAGAAATTAAGGAGTCAATCCCATTTACAATTGCACCCAAAACCATAAAATACCTAGGAATAAACCTAACCAAAGAGGCAAAGAATCTGTATTCAGAAAACTATAAAGTTCTCATGAAAGAAATTGAGCAAGACACAAATGGAAAAATGTTCCATCCTCATGAATTGGAAGAACAAATATTGTGAAAATGTCTATGCTACCTAAAGCAGTCTATACATTTAAAGCAATCTCTATCAAAATACCATCCATTTTTTTTTTTCAAAGAAATGGAACAAATAATCCTAAAATTTATATGGAACCAGAAAAGAGCCCAAATATCCAGAGGAATGTTGAAAAAGAAAGCCAAAGTTGGTGGCATCACAATTCCAGACTTCAAGCTCTATTACAAAGCTGTCATCCTCAAGACAGTGTGGTACTGGCACAAAAACAGACACATAGATCTATGGAACAGAATAGAGAGCCCAGAAATAGACCCTCAACTCTATGGTCAACTAATCTTCAACAAAGCTGGAAAGAATGTCCAATAGAAACAAGACAGTCTCTTCAACAATTGGTGTGGGGAAAACTGGACAGTCACATGCAGAAAAATGAAAATGGACCATTTCCTTACACCACACATAAATAAACTCAAAATGGATGAAAGACCTCAATGTGAGAAAGGAATCCATCAAAATCCTTGAGAAGAACACAGGCAGCAACCTCTTCCACCTCAGCTGCAGCAACTTCTTTCTAGAAATATCACCAAAGGCAAGGGAAGGAAGGGCAAAAATGAACTATTGGGACATCATCAAGATCAAAAGCTTCTGCACAGCAAAGGAAATAGTCAACAAAACCAAAAGACAATTGACAGAATGGGAGAAGATATTCACAAATGACATATCAGATAAAGAGCTAGTATCCAAAATCTATAAAGAGCATATCAAACCCAACACCCGAAGAACAAATAATCCAATCAAGAAATGGGCAGAAGACAAGACCAAACATTTCTGCAAAGAAGACATCCAGATGGCCAACAGACACATGAAAAAGTGCTCCACATCACTCGGCATCAGGGAAATAAAAATCAAAACTCCCAATGAGATACCACCTCACTCCAGTTAGAACAGCTAAAATTAACAAGTCAGGAAATGACAGATGTTGGCAAGGATGCGGAGAAAGGGGAAATGTCCTACACTGTTGGTGGGAATGCAAGCTGGTGCAACCACTCTGGAAAACAGCATGGAGGTTCCTCAAAAAGTTGAAAATAGAGCAACCCAGCAATTGCACTACTGGGTATTTGCCCTAAAGATACAAATGTAGTGGGGGGAGGAGTCAAGATGGCGGAGAAGTAGCAAGCTGAGACTGCTTCAGCTAGCCGGAGATCAGCTAGATAGCTTATCTAAAGATTGCAAACACCTGAAAATCCATCGGCAGATCGAAGAGAAGAAGAACAGCAATTCTGGAAACAGAAAAACAACCACTTTCTGAAAGGTAGGACCGGCGGAGAAGTGAATCCAAAGCGACGGGAAGATAGACCCCGGGGGGAGGGGCCGGCTCCCGGCAAGCAGCGGAGCAACCGTGCACAAAATCAGGACTTTTAAAAGTCTGTTCCGCTGAGGGACATCGCTCCAGAGGCTAAACCGGGGCGAAGCCCACGCGGGGTCAGCGTGGCCTCAGGTCCCGCAGGGTCACAGAAGGATCGGGGGTGTCTGAGTGTCCCAGAGCTTGCGGGTATTGGAACGGGAAAGCCGGCTACAGAGACAGAGCTGACCGTAAGCTCGCAGCTCCGTGTTACCTTGAACCGGTCGCAGGCTCGGTGAGCTCGGAGCGCGGCCGGAGGTCAGGCAGACGGGAGTAACTGGGCGCTGTTCTCTGAGGGCGCACTGAGGAGTGGGGTCCTGGGCTCTCAGCTCCTCCGGGCCGGAGACCAGGAGGCCGCCATTTGTATTCCCGTCCTCCGGAACTCTACGGAAAGCGCTCAGGTAACAAAAGCTCCTGAAAGCAAACATGAGCGGATTACTCACCCTGGCCCCGGGTAAGGGCGGTGTAATTCCGCCTGGGGCAAAGACACTTGAGAATCACTACACCAGGCCCCTCCCCCAGAATATCAACAAGAAATCCAGCCGAGACCAAGTTCACCTACCAAGGAGTGCGGTTTCAATACCAAGGAGAGCAGCAGAATTCCAGAGGAGGAGAAAGCCAAACACGGAACTCATGGTTTTTTTCCTGTGATTTTTTTTAGTCTTGCAGTTAATTTAATTTTTTCTTTTTCATTTTTTTTTTTTCTCGCCTTCGGGTAAAATTTTTTTTTAACTGTTACCTTTTTCTTTTTTAACGATTTTTTACTAGTTTATCTAATATATATATTTTTTCTTTTTTACATTTTTCTTAGGTGTTTTCTTTTTTTAAAAATTCTTTTCTTTTCTTTTCTTTTTTTTTTCTTTTCTTTTTGTTTTTTTTTTTTCTTTCTTCCTTTTTGAACCTCTTTTTATCCCCTTTCTCCCCACTCACGATTTTGGATCTCTTCTAATTTGGTTAAAGCATATTTTCCTGGGGTTGTTGCCACCATTTTAGTATTTTACTTGCCCCTTCATTTACTCTTATCTGGACAAAATGACAAGACATAAAAATTCAACACAAAAAAAAGAACAAGAGGCAGTACCGAAGGCTAGGGACCTAATCAATACAGACATCGGTAATATGTCAGATCTAGAGTTCAGAATGACAATTCTCAAGGTTCTAGCCGGGCTCGAAAAAGGCATGGAAGATATTAGAGAAACCCTCTCGAGAGATATAAAAGCCCTTTCTGGAGAAATAAAAGAACTAAAATCTAACCAAGGTGAAATCAAAAAAGCTATTAATGAGATGCAATCAAAAATGGAGGCTCTAACTGCTAGGATAAATGAGGCAGAAGAAAGAATTAGTGATATAGAAGACCAAATGACAGAGAATAAAGAAGCTGAGCAAAAGAGGGACAAACAGCTACTGGACCACGAGGGGAGAATTCGAGAGATAAGTGACACCATAAGACGAAACAACATTAGAATAATTGGGATTCCAGAAGAAGAAGAAAGTGAGAGGGGAGCAGAAGGTATACTGGAGAGAATTATTGGGGAGAATTTCCCCAATATGGCAAAGGGAACGAGCATCAAAATTCAGGAGGTTCAGAGAACGCCCCTCAAAATCAATAAGAATAGGCCCACACCCCGTCACCTAATAGTAAAATTTACAAGTCTCAATGACAAAGAGAAAATCCTGAAAGCAGCCCGGGAAAAGAAGTCTGTAACATACAATGGTAAAAATATTAGATTGGCAGCTGACTTATCCACAGAGACCTGGCAGGCCAGAAAGAGCTGGCATGATATTTTCAGAGCACTAAACGAGAAAAACATGCAGCCAAGAATACTATATCCAGCTAGGCTATCATTGAAAATAGAAGGAGAGATTAAAAGCTTCCAGGACAAACAACAACTGAAAGAATTTGCAAATACCAAACCAGCTCTACAGGAAATATTGAAAGGGGTCCTCTAAGCAAAGAGAGAGCCTACAAGTGGTAGATCAGAAAGGAACAGAGACCATATACAGTAACAGTCACCTTACAGGCAATACAATGGCACTAAATTCATATCTCTCAATAGTTACCCTGAATGTGAATGGGCTAAATGCCCCTGTCAAAAGACACAGGGTATCAGAATGGATAAAAAAACAAAACCCATCTATATGTTGCCTCCAAGAAACACATTTTAAGCCCGAAGACACCTCCAGATTTAAAGTGAGGGGGTGGAAAAGAATTTACCATGCTAATGGACATCAGAAGAAAGCAGGAGTGGCAATCCTTATATCAGATCAATTAGATTTTAAGCCAAAGACTATAATAAGAGATGAGGAAGGACACTATATCATACTCAAAGGGTCTGTCCAACAAGAAGATTTAACAATTTTAAATATCTATGCCCCCAATGTGGGAGCAGCCAACTATATAAACCAATTAATAACAAAATCAAAGAAACACATCAACAATAATACAATAATAGTAGGGGACTTTAACACTCCCCTCACTGAAATGGACAGGTCATCCAAGCAAAAGATCAGCAAGGAAATAAAGGCCTTAAACGACACACTGGACCAGATGGACATCACAGATATATTCAGAACATTTCATCCCAAAGCAACAGAATACACATTCTTCTCTAGTGCACATGGAACATTCTCCAGAATAGATCACATCCTCGGTCCTAAATCAGGACTCAACCGGTATCAAAAGATTGGGATCATTCCCTGCATATTTTCAGACCACAATGCTCTAAAGCTAGAACTCAACCACAAAAGGAAGTTTGGAAAGAACCCAAATACATGGAGACTAAACAGTATCCTTCTAAAGAATGAATGGGTCAACCGGGAAATTAAAGAAGAATTGAAAAAAATCATGGAAACAAATGATAATGAAAATACAACGGTTCAAAATCTGTGGGACACAACAAAGGCAGTCCTGAGAGGAAAATATATAGCGGTACAAGCCTTTCTCAAGAAACAAGAAAGGTCTCAGGTACACAACCTAACCCTACACCTAAAGGAGCTGGAGAAAGAACAAGAAAGAAACCCTAAGCCCAGCAGGAGAAGAGAAATCATAAAGATCAGAGCAGAAATCAATGAAATAGAAACCAAAAAAACAATAGAACAAATCAACGAAACTAGGAGCTGGTTCTTTGAAAGAATTAATAAAATTGATAAACCCCTGGCCCGACTTATCAAAAAGAAAAGAGAAAGGACCCAAATAAATAAAATCATGAATGAAAGAGGAGAGATCACAACTAACACCAAAGAAATACAAACTATTATAAGAACATACTATGAGCAACTCTACGGCAATAAATTTGACATTCTGGAAGAAATGGATGCATTCCTAGAAACATATAAACTACCACAACTGAACCAGGAAGAAATAGAAAGCCTGAACAGACCCATAACCAGTAAGGAGATTGAAACAGTCATTAAAAATCTCCAAACAAACAAAAGCCCAGGGCCAGACGGCTTCCCGGGGGAATTCTACCAAACATTTAAAGAAGAACTAATTCCTATTCTCCTGAAACTGTTCCAAAAAATAGAAATGGAAGGAAAACTTCCAAACTCATTTTATGAGGCCAGCATCACCTTGATCCCAAAACCAGACAAGGATCCCACCAAAAAAGAGAGCTATAGACCGATATCCTTGATGAACACAGATGCGAAAATACTCAACAAAATACTAGCCAATAGGATTCAACAGTACATTAAAAAGATTATTCACCACGACCAAGTGGGATTTATTCCAGGGCTGCAAGGTTGGTTCAACATCCGCAAATCAGTCAATGTGATACAACACATCAATAAAAGAAAGAACAAGAACCATATGATTCTCTCAATAGATGCTGAAAAAGCATTTGACAAAGTACAACATCCCTTCCTGATCAAAACTCTTCAAAGTGTAGGGATAGAGGGCACATACCTCAATATCATCAAAGCCATCTATGAAAAACCCACCGCAAATATCATTCTCAATGGAGAAAAACTGAAAGCTTTTCCGCTAAGGTCAGGAACACGGCAGGGATGTCCATTATCACCACTGCTATTCAACATCGTACTAGAGGTCCTAGCCTCAGCAATCAGACAACAAAAGGAAATTAAAGGCATCCAAATCGGCAAAGAAGAAGTCAAATTATCACTCTTCGCAGATGATATGATACTATATGTGGAAAACCCAAAAGACTCCACTCCAAAACTGCTAGAACTTATACAGGAATTCAGTAAAGTGTCAGGATATAAAATCAATGCACAGAAATCAGTTGCATTTCTCTACACCAACAGCAAGACAGAAGAAAGAGATATTAAGGAGTCAATCCCATTTACAATTGCACCCAAAACCATAAGATACCTAGGAATAAACCTAACCAAAGAGACACAGAATCTATACTCAGAAAACTATAAAGTACTCATGAAAGAAATTGAGGAAGACACAAAGAAATGGAAAAATGTTCCATGCTCCTGGATTGGAAGAATAAATATTGTGAAAATGTCTATGCTACCTAAAGCAATCTACACATTTAATGCAATTCCTATCAAAGTACCATCCATCTTTTTCAAAGAAATGGAAAAAATAATGCTAAAATTTATATGGAACCAGAAAAGACCTCGAATAGCCAAAGGGATATTGAAAAAGAAAGCCAACGTTGGTGGCATCACAATTCCGGACTTCAAGCTCTATTACAAAGCTGTCATCATCAAGACAGCATGGTACTGGCACAAAAACAGACACATAGATCAATGGAACAGAATAGAGAGCCCAGAAATAGACCCTCAAATCTATGGTCAACTAATCTTTGACAAAGCAGGAAAGAATGTCCAATGGAAAAAAGACAGCCTTTTCAATAAATGGTGCTGGGAAAATTGGACAGCCACATGCAGAAAAATGAAATTGGACCATTTCCTTACACCACACACAAAAATAGACTCAAAATGGATGAAGGACCTCAATGTACGAAAGGAATCCATCAAAATCCTTGAGGAGAACACGGGCAGCAACCTCTTCGACCTCTGCCGCAGCAACATCTTCCTAGGAACAACGCAAAAGGCAAGGGAAGCAAGGGAAAAAATGAACTACTGGGATTTCATCAAGATCAAAAGCTTTTGCACAGCAAAGGAAACAGTTAACAAAATCAAAAGACAACTGACAGAATGGGAGAAGATATTTGCAAACGACATATCAGATAAAGGACTAGTGTCCAGAATCTATAAAGAACTTAGCAAACTCAACACCCAAAGAACAAATAATCCAATCAAGAAATGGGCAGAGGACATGAACAGACATTTCTGCAAAGAAGACATCCAGATGGCCAACAGACACATGAACAAGTGCTCCATATCACTCGGCATCAGGGGAATACAAATCAAAACCACAATGAGATATCACCTCACACCAGTCAGAATGGCTAAAATCAACAAGTCAGGAAATGACAGATGCTGGCGAGGATGCGGAGAAAGGGGAACCCTCCTACACTGTTGGTGGGAATGCAAGCTGGTGCAGCCACTCTGGAAAACAGCATGGAGGTTCCTCAAAATGTTGAAAATAGAACTGCCCTATGACCCAGCAATTGCACTATTGGGTATTTACCCTAAAGATACAAATGTAGTGATCCAAAGGGACACATGCACCCGAATGTTTATAGCAGCAATGTCCACAATAGCCAAACTATGGAAAGAACCTAGATGTCCATCAACAGATGAATGGATCAAGAAGATGTGGTATATATACACAATGGAATACTATGCAGCCATCAAAAGAAATGAAATCTTGCCATTTGCAACAACATGGATGGAACTAGAGCGTATCATGCTTAGCGAAATAAGTCAAGCAGAGAAAGACAACTATCATATGATCTCCCTGATATGAGGAAGTGGTGATGCAACATGGAGGCTTAAGTGGGTAGAAGAAGAATAAATGAAACAAGATGGGATTGGGAGGGAGACAAACCATAAGTGACTCTTAATCTCACAAAACAAACTGAGGGTTGCCGGGGGGAGGGGGTTTGGGAGAAGGGGTTGGGATTATGGACATTGGGGAGGGTATGTGATTTGGTGAGTGCTGTGAAGTGTGTAAACCTGGTGAATCACAGACCTGTACCCCTGGGGATAAAAATATATGTTTATAAAAAATACAAAAATTATTAAAAAAAAAAAAAAAGATACAAATGTAGTGATCCGAAGGGGCACATGCACCCAAATTTTATAGCAGCAATGTTCACAATAGCCAAACTATGGAAAGAACCTAGATGTCCATCAGCAGATGAATGGATAAAGAAGAGTTGGTATATATACACAGTGGAATACTATGCATCCATCAAAAGAAATAAAATCTTGCCATTTGTGACAATGTGGATGGAACTAGAGGGTATTGGGCTTAGCAAAATAAGTCAATCAGAGAAAGACAATTATCATATGATTTCCATGATATGATTAATTTGAGAGGCAAAGTGAGGGGGGTTTGAGGGGTAAGGAAGGAAAAAAATGAAACAAGATGGGATCTGGAGGGAGACAAACCATAAGAGACTCTTAATCTCACAAAACAAACTGAGAGTTGCTGGGGGGAAGGTGGTAGGGAGAGGATGGTGGGGTTATGGACCTTGGGGAAGGTATGTGCTACAGTGAGTGCTATGAAGTGTGTAAACCTGGTGATTCACAGACCTATATCCCTGGGGCTAATAATACATTACATGTTGATAAAAGGAAGCTATCAAAAAAAAAAAAAAGAATTGAAATATAGCTATACAAATTATATTATGATCCACCTTATTTGAAACCTCACAGTGTTATATTATCCTTAACATATTGCCAACCATTTGTATTGTCCCCATATGCTATTTCTTAATTTATTTATCAAACAAAACTATTGTGTATAGTGATCTAGTTCAACCATAAATCAAATAATTTACCATGACAGGTCAACAGAAATGTTTACCCAGTAAGTTTCACCTTAGGTTTGGTCTGTAACCAGTGGAAAATGCTTCCTTGTACTAATGAATAGATTCAGTGAAGCTAGCCAAAGCACCTGCCAAAAATACCTTTAAAATGTTCCTTTTCCAGAACCTAAAAAAATTAAAAGTGTTCAAAATGTTAATTCAAAGTACTAAGGGAACAAGCACATACCTTGTGTTAACCAGTGTTTATATGAAATGGGAATTCAAATTACTGAGGCTTAATTGTATAAAGATATCCGGGGCCTAGCAATAATTTTTGGGTAAGGTGTTTGGATAAGGCACTACTCAAGTAAGTAAATGTCTTTCTCTCAATTTTTTTTTTATATTCAATAAAATACCTTTCTAAGTTTCCCTTTACTTGTGGGGGAAGGGATGTTTTATAATATACCAAGGAAAACAAGAAATGATGATGATAATAATAATAACTGCTTTCAAACTTGTGGGTCAAAAATGAATATTCTCTAAGCTTCAGGCAGAAGTACACTCAAGGTGGGACACACCAAGGAAATACTATCCTAAAGATTTGTTTCCTTCATAATGATACCTTCTGTATCACAGGAAAGATGACTAAGATAAGTAAATATTTTAGATCCCATCTACCCACATTTCTTCAAGGAAAACTTTTCCCAAATTAATCACATTTCTTTCTCCATAGCTTCATTTTATCACTCTTCACTGTTTCATTCTCTCTAGAAAATGCATTGATTTCTTTTGTCTTGAAAATATTCTCCCTTGGTTCTGTGTTCTTTAATCATGATCATTCCTTTATTTCACAGCAAAGTTTGTTTTAAGGGCTACATAGGATGGCTCTGTCCACCCCTTTATTTAGTAGCCAGAGATAATTCTAAGCCAGAGTGTAAAGCATATATTGTCAAATTTAATTATTGACTGTCTGACAAAATATCTGTAGATATCCCCTACTCCCTATTTACAGATGAGGAAACCGAGATTGAGACCGACTAAAGAATTTGCTGAAAGGAACGCAAACCCAATTCCTGTGCAGTAGAATGTAGACATTGTCATCCCCCCTAAAATTAACTGCTGTTTATTGATTGAGAGCTTACTGTGTTGATGTATATCAAGCACTGGGTAATCCACATTGTTGTTTAGTTCTCATGACCTCTCTGTGAAGTGGATGCTCCCACTCATTACTCAACCTTCATGGATCTTCCAAATTCAAATGAAATGTTTTTCTCAAATTGTGAATAATCTACTGAATGCCAGATCAAATGAGCATGTAGCTTTCCTTTTTAATTATTTCTCTGTGGCATTTAGTATTTCTGAGCACTCTTTTTAGAGAAAGATGTTTTCATTAATGTTAGGGAAAAAATCTTGGCTTACACATAACTATAATAAGAAAATTGGAAAACACTAATAAAAAATGAAAAAAACAACAGTAGTCTTACTATTCAGAGATGATTAATATTACTATTTCGCCATATATACTTTCAGAATTTTTTCAGAGTATTGATTCATATACATTCATATATATGAATATTCATATATATTCATATATTCATGTATACTTTTAAAATGAAAACTATAAGCTTTTTAAAATGCTTTTTTCACTGATCAATGAAAGGTTACTATCTTAAATGTCAATAACTACTTTCTTACAAAATAATTTTTTAAAGTTTTAATAGTTGCACAATGTGGCTGTGTCATTTATTTAATCACTACTTTATTGTTAAGTGTTTAGGTTGTTTCTGAATTTTTCTTTAGCTTTTGAAACATATGCTGTGATTTTCCTTAGGATAATTTGCCAAAAATATAGCTATAAATTAAAATATACACCTATTTTTTTTAAAGATTTTATTTATTTATTTGACAGACAGAGATCACAAGTAGGCAGAGAGGCAGGCAGAGAGAGAGAGAGAGAGAGAGGGGGAAGCATGCTTCCTGCAGAGCAGAGAGCCCGATGCGGGGCTTGATCCCAGGACCCTAAGATCATGACCTGAGCCGAAGGCAGCAGCCCAAACCACTGAGCCACCCAGGCGCCCCAATATACACCTATTTTTAAAGCCTGGGAGACATATTGCCAAATTTTTCACGAACAACTTTCTGACCCCTCCTTGATTATTGATTTGCTTGAATTACTCTTTCCTGGTCCTCAGCCTATTTTTTCAAACACTTTGTGTCAAATCTCCTTTACTGATAGCTTCTTTCTTTCTGGACCCCCTTAAATGTTTCTGTTTCCTAAGGATCTGACTGCATTCTTCTTACTGTACATTCTTTTACTGGAATATGTTGTCTAGGCATGTGGTTTCTAATTTAGCTTCCTATAGCAATTTCATCACTATTTTTTTCACTCTTACTAAGAATTTCCTCTATACTTTACAAGACTCTACCCTTGGCCTAGTCTCAAAGTCAATGCCATTTGCTTTAAAGTTTTAATACAGCAGATTCCAATGCTTAGTACTTATTTCTGTATCATTTATTTATTATTGCCTTAAAAAATCAAAATTTGGTGGTTTAAAACATCAAACAGTTCTCTGGATCAGAAATTGAGGCTAGATTCAGGTGGTATCCTTATGTGGCTATAGTTATCTCAACAGTCAACTAGGGGTAGATCGTCTGAGGTGGTATGTTAGTTTTCTATTGCTGGCATAATAAATTACCACAGATTTGATGGCTTAAAATAATACAAAGTTATTATCTCAAAATTCCTTACGTCAGAAGGCTGGATTGGCTTAGTTGGTTTCTCTGCTCCAGATTTCACAAGGCCAATATTAAAGTGTTGCCTAATTGGGCACTTATGAAAAGTCTCCAGGAAGAATCCACTTCCATGCTCATTCACATTGTTGGCAGGGTCTAGTTACTTACAGTTGTAGGACAGAGGTCCTCCTTTCCTTGTTGGCTGTCAGCTGGGGATTGCCCTTGGCTCCTAGAGGAATCTTTCATCTTTATCTCAGAACCAGTGTCAGTGTGTTGAATACTTTTCATGCTTGGATTCTCTCGGACTTCTCTTTTTGCCAATCTCTGACTCATACTTTTGCTTTTAAGTAAAACTTCAACTAGTCATGTAAAAGAAAACAAGTTAATTTCAGAATTCAAAATGAAGAAAAAAGCAGGAACATAACTGAAACTTGTACTTTTCTAGCTAATATTCCTATTCCATTTTCTCATAAGTTGCTCTGGTATATTTCTTTCCATTTATTCTGTCAAATTCTCTTGTTTTGAAATATGGAAACCAACTTAAACTAGGTAAAGTGAAAAGTTGTTTATTATAAAGCCACAGATATCTCAAGATTTTAAATAATGGAAATGGGTAATGTTGAACATTATGGGACCTGGATTTTTCAGGAACAGAGACCACTCTGTTATTTCCAGGACTGCAATGGATTCAAAAATCTGCTTTCTATCTGTTACTTAGCTATTTGGTTTCTGTCTCTCTTACCACCTTCTAACCTATTTTGTATGATGCCAGTTAGAGTCACCAGTAATACCTCCAAATTATGACAGTTTAGCATCTGTTCTTATTAGTAATTGATTGCTATCACTCTGTCTCGCTTCATTTCTTTCTTCCTCTTTTTTTTCCCCTTTATTATTATTTATTTATTTATTTATAGACAGGGGTGGGGCAGAGGGGGTAGAGGGAGGGTGGAAAGAGAGAATCTTATTTCATAATAAGCGACTCTATTTCATAAGCCTGAGATCATGACCTTAGCCAAAGCCAAGAGTCCGATGCTTAACCAACTGAAACATTGAGGCACTCCATCAGTCTATTTCTTGAAAGACTCAGATTTATTATTAAGCTGCCAGTGCCTTGATGGGGTTTGGGCTAGATGATTATTCATGATTGAGCATGAGGAGGTTGGTGAAATCGTCACAAAAGTCTGTTTCTCTAAAGTCTGTGATTATAGTAGATTCTAGAAAGTGAGTGTATAGGAGAGGAAATGATAGGAATGTCTACTATACTTGTTAACAATTTTGGAAGTGAAGTTTTAGGGAATATTTATATATCTTTACTGCTTTCAAATATTTATGATTAACAGTACACTGTATTTCTCTTCAGTCCTTTTATATGCATTTTTATAGTTATTATCTTTTATGTATATATATACTTTATTTTGCTTTTTAAAATTTCTTGATATAGTATAACTTCCTTATATCATTAAAAACACTAAAAGACAAAATTACAAATAACTACATCACATTAAATTATATGGTTATATAATTCACTTAGCCTTTCCCCTAACATAACAGATCTGGCTTGTTTCCAACATTATGAATATTAGTTTGATTAAATTCTTTGTTCATAAATTTTGTCTGCATTTTTGGGTAGATTTCTGGTGAGTAATATGGAAGTAGGGTATGAAAATTTTGAGGTTTTTCAGTTTTTCCAAGTAATTGGCAAATTTCTGAAAGGATCATATCATTTTACAATACTGCTTTTATTAATCCTTTATATTCATCATCTAGTGATGAACTAGGAAAAAACAGCAGTCCTGAGAATATGAGTGTTATTAAAATTTAATTCCAACTACAAAGAGAGAAATCTAGGTTTGTACTTTCATTCTAAACTAAAAAAATTTTGTTCAATGAAATAGAGGCAGATTATGAGAAGTACTCACTCCTTTTTTTCTGAAAGATTTATTGAATCAATAATTTAAAAATTAACATTTGTTTGGGAAAGCTATCTTCATTTCATTGCCTCAGGATAGCTTGAACATAATGGATGAATTTCTTCAAATTGGTGACTCTACTGATATGTTCTTGTGCTTTTTACAACAGAAAAGTATGAACTTTTTCATTCTCTCTCTCTTTTTTTTAAAGATTTTATTTATTTATTTGAGGGAGAGAGAGAAGGAGATGGGGCAGAGGGAGAGGGAAAAGCAAACCCCACAGTGAACAGGGAGCCTGATGAGGGGCTTGATCTGAGGACACTGGGATCATGACCTGAGCTGATGTGCCTGACCATCCAGGCACATCTCCCAGTCCTACTAATATTATGTTGTGTTATTTAGGCTAAAATAATTATATCATCAATAATTGGCTTTGTATCTGTCTTCATACTGGATGGCCACTCAGATATCTCATAATCTTAAACCCCATGATTAATGATTTTTCTGGAAGAACCTCCTTAGTAGCATGATGATTGATCGAGGATGTGGCTCTGAAGTCAGACAGACATGGTTTCGTATCACACATGTTTCTGTTATGTATTAGCCTGGATTACTTGAGGTAAATTATGCAACTTGTCAAATACTTTTTCCTCATCTGTGAAACAGGAATGATGCTAGCACTCATTTCATGTTGTTGCAGGATGTAAATGAATTAATGCATGTCAGTTACTTAGTCCATAGTAAACACTCAAAATGTCATTAAATATTGATTTAGTAAATTAATAATTGCTAACCATTTACTATTTATGCCCTATTTATTTTATTATTTTTACTTTACCTAAATTTAATTCTGAAGTAAATGAAAAATCCACTTCCTACTTCAGCTTTATTTTCTCCATGTATACTTCATTGTGCTGCAGAGCCAGTTCCTCCATATATACTTTCAAATCTTACTGGATTATTAGTTTTCATGGTAAAATTTTCTCAACACATGACCCATAGATCATCAGATATTATTAAAACTTAGATTTTTTTAAGATCATATCATAGTTGTAATAAAAAAATTAGGCTTAGTAAAATTAATGTTGAATTCACTTCAGTTTTATTGCTTACTCAGTAGCACAGCTATGTCAATATACATGATGATATAGTACAGAATTAATAAAACAAAAACACATATTTACTGAATTAAAAACAGTTAATTATTTTAATAAATGAATACTTAGAGAAAAGAAAAATTTGTAGATGGTTTTGGTGATTCTGTCAGCTGGCCTTACTTTTATAGCTACGTGTAAGTTCTCTTGAGCGTGGAATAACTTTGTAGAACACCAACATCAGGAAAGGTGACTCTGTGACCATGAAAGAGCAAGATAAAAACAAGCTTACTTTATAATCATGTCTGCACACAAATGATGAACACTTGTGGGAGTCACAATATAGCAGACAACTTCCCTTTCCTAGCTAATATGAATAACTGACTTCTTAGCCAGCATCATCACTGTTTCAGCATCACTCTAGTCTACCTTTCCTATATAAATGAGACTTATTGAGATACCCAATTATAAAATTGTGCCACTTTCTGACAGAACTCAATTTAGGGAATTCTTGCTTGGCCCTCCCCCCAAAATCATTCAATAATCACCCAAATCTTTCAAGAAGTCTTTTCTAACATCCCCTTCCTAAAAAGTCCCACAGTTCTTCACAGTATGTTTTCTCTCTCAATGGCAGCAAGTAATAAACCTAACTTGTTCAACTTCAGTTATGTTCCTGGTAGTCTTTGACTGGAAGGTATTGACAAAACATAAAAGTTGCCAACATACTCAGATTTTCTTTACTTTTACTCATCAGTTGTTACCCATTTTGTTGAATAGTGAGACCACTTTCAAATTGTCATGGATGGATTTTTAATATTAAAATCTTTTAACTTTTGTACAGTTTTTGTAACTTCAAAAAATTCAGCTCTGCAGATTAGTGGTTGCCAGAGGAGGAAGTGGGCATAGGTGAAAAGGATTAAAGGTGTAAAAAGGTACAAATTTCCAGTCGTAAAATAAATCAGTATAATTGTAATGTATAACATGATGGCTATAGTTAAAAACACTATATTATATATTTAAGATTTGTTAAGAGAGTAGATCTTAAGGATTGTCATTACAAGAAAAATAATTTAACTGTGTGTGGCAATGTGTATTAACTAGACTTAGTTTGTGACCTTTTCATAATATATATATCAAATCATTATGTTGTACACCTGAAACTAATATAATGTTAAATGTCAATCATATTTCAATACAAGAAATTTTAAAAATTCAGTCTGTTTCTTCATTTAGTGATTGCCACATATATTCTTTTATATTTAATAATATCCCTCAAATATTGTTTGCTGAACAAATACTCTTGGAAGTATCCAATTTATTTAAGATAATCTCATTAAAGAGCTCATTAGAGCCACATTGTGAATTGTAATACACCATTTAGTAGCATGCTGAGGCAGTTTGTGATTTTAGAGTACAATGTGAAAACTTTATAATGCTGTACTTTTTAGTAGGATAAAGTAAGATATAGTAATGTACACTAATTTCCATATTGAACTGCAGCCTAGAATAATTGTTTAATCACTAGTTCCAAGGACAGTAATATTAACAGGATAAACATTTAAATAAATGGGGCTTTCTAGTACTCTGTTTTCAACTACAAATTCAATTTACTAGGGAAAAGTTTCCATGAATTCCTTTTTCACTGTTTTATCTACCCTGATTAAACTAGATTTGGCCATTTTTTCCCCCCTAAATTCTTATAGTAAATGTTAGGGAGTAGAAAAAAAAGTATTACTCCTATTGTACTTGTTGCAAAAGTAATGTTTTATCTACCAATGATCAGTATGTGTTTACTCTTCCTTACTTACTTGGTGATGTAGTTTATATAGTACAGCAATATGAGTTAATCTAGTTTATGTTTAGAGTAAGTAGTAATCTAGAGGGGCAATAATATATTCAATAAAAGTGCAGAAATTTCATACAAAACTAAATTTACATTTAGGTCAATTAGATCTTTCAAAATAACCACTACAGTTTAATAGTACTAGATCCTATTGGCAGAAACATAGGGAAATAGGACACAAGTATTCTTTTTTTTTTAAAGATTATTTTATTTATTTTTTAAAATTTTATTTATTTGTCAGAGAGAGAGAGATCAAGAGAGCAAGCACCAGCAGGAAGAACATCAGACAGAGGCAGAAGCAGGCTCCCTGTTGAGCAAGGAACCCGATGTGGGACTCGATTCTAGGATTCTGGGATCATGACCTGGGCCGAAGGCAGACGCTTAACCAACTGAGCCACCCAGGTGTCCCTAAAGATTATTTTAATAAGACTTAGTTATTCTGAGTTAAAGGACAAGAATTTGTATGTGGAGAAAGAATTTAAAAGAGTAATAATGGACATGTATTTTTTTAAAAATATTTATTTATTTATTTTAGAGAAAGAGCACAAACATGAGGAGCAGAGGGAGTAAGAGAATCTCAAGCAGACTCCACTGAGTTTGGAGTCTGACAAGGGGCTTAATCTCACAACCCTGAGATTATGACCTGAATGGAAATAAAAAATGGGAGACTCAAAAGATTGAGCCACCCAAGTGCCCCAGTAATGGACATTTATTGAATATTTATCACAAATTAGGAATTGTTTAAGTACTCCATATGTATTAATTAACCTAATGGCCACAAAAATCCTCTGAGGGGGCCCCTGGGTGGCTTAGTCTGTTAAGCATCTGCCTTGGGCTCAAGTCATGATCTCAGGGTCCTGGAGGGAGCCCTATGTCCAGTTCCCTGCTCAGCAGAGTTTTTGCTTCTCCCTTTTCCTCTGGCCCTCCCCAACTTGTGCACACTCTCTCTTTAATAAATAAATAAAATCTCAAAAAGAAGAAGAAGAAGAGGAAGAGGAGGAGGAAGAGGAAGAAGAAGAAGAAGAAGAAGAAGAAGAAGAAGAAGAAGAAGAAGAAGAAGAAGAAGAAGAAGAAGAAGAAACCCTTTAAAACAATACAAAACTAAAACAAAACAAAAAACCTCCAGGAAAAAGTGACACTTCTCCTTCTTCTTCTCCTTCTTCTTCTTCTTCTTCTTCTTCTTCTTCTTCTTCTTCTTCTTCTTCTTCTTTTTTTATTAAAGATTTTACTTATTTATTTTTCAGACAGAGATCACAAGTAGGCAGAGAGAGAGATTGGCAGAGAGCCTGATGCGGGGCTCGATCCCAGGACCCTGGGATCATGACCTGAGCTGAAGGCAGAGGCTTTAATCCTCTGAGCCACCCAGGCACCCTTATACTTTATATATTCTTTTTTTTTCTTTTTTTTTTTTTAATTTTTAGCATAACACTATTCATTATTTTTTCACCACACCCAGTGCTCCATGCAATCCATGCACTCTATAATACCCACCACCTGGTACCCCAACCTCCCACCCCCCCACCAGTTTAAACCCCTCAGATTGTTTTTCAGAGTCCATAGTCTCTCATGATTCACCTCCCCTTCCAATTTCCCCCAACTCCCTTCTCCTCTCTAACTCCCCATGTCCTCCATGCTTTTTGTTATGCTCCACAAATAAGTGAAACCATATGATAATTGACTCTCTCTGCTTGACTTATTTCACTCAGCATAATATCTTCCAGTCCCATCCATGTTGCTACAAAAGTTGGGTATTCATCCTTTCTGATGGAGGCATAATACTCCATAGTGTATATGGACCACATTTTCCTTATCCATTCGTCCGTTGAAGGGCATCCTGGTTCCTTCCACAGTTTGGCGACTGTGGCCATTGCTGCTATAAACATTGGGGTACAGATGGCCCTTCTTTTCACTACAACTGTATCTTTGGGGTAAATACCCAGGGGTGCAATGGCAGGGTCATAGGGAAGTTCTATTTTTAATTTCTTGAGGAATCTCCACACTGTTTTCCAAAGAGGCTGCACCAACTTGCATTCCCACCAACAGTGTAAGAGGGTTCCTCTTTCTCCACATCCCCTCCAACACATGTTGTTTCCTGTCTTGCTAATTTTGGCCGTTCTAACTGGTGTAAGGTGATATCTCAATGTGGTTTTAATTTGAATCTCCCTGATGGCTAGTGATGATGAACATTTTTTCATGTGTCTGATAGCCATTTGTATGTCTTTATTGGAGAAGTGTCTGTTCATATCTTCTGCCCATTTTTTTGATATGATTGTCTGTTTTGTGTGTGTTGAGTTTGAGGAGTTCATTATAGATCCTGGATATCAACCTTTTGTCTGTACTGTCATTTGCAAATATCTTCTCCCATTCCATGGGTTGCCTCTTTGTTTTCTTGACTGTGCAGAAGCTTTTGATTTTGATGAAGTCCCAAAAGTTCATCTTCGTTTTTCTTTTCTTTGCCTTTGGAGACGTATCTTGAAACACGTTGCTGTGGCTGATATCGAAGAGATTACTGCCTATGTTCTCCTCTAGGATTCTGATGGATTCCTGACTCACATTGAGGTCTTTTATCCATTTTGAGTTTATCTTTGTGTACGGTGTAAGAGAATGGTCGAGTTTCATTCTTCTACATATAGCTGCTCAGTTTTCCCAGCACCATTTATTGAAGAGACTGTCTTTTTTCCACTGTATATTTTTTCCTGTTTTGTCAAAGATTATTTGACCATAGAGTTGAGGGTCCATATCTGGGTTCTCTACTCTGTTCCACAGGTCTATGTGTCTGTTTTTATGCCAGGACCATGCTGTCTTGGTGATCACAGCTTTGTAATAAAGCTTGAAATCAGGTAACGTGATGACCCTGTTTTATTTTTGTTTTTCAACATTTCCTTAGCTTATAATTTTTATTGAAAATATTATTTTATATTTATTTAGACATAGATTTTTAACACACATGAGGAAAATGTTAGTAAAAGAAATTAGTTTGTTTATTCCTAAAAGCTTCTTCGTAAAGCCTGACTCTACTATATCTGTTTCTAACTTGGAGTCATTGCTTTTTATTTTTTCAACACAGTATTGTTCTCTGTGCCATCAAAATTGCTGGTGATACGGCATTTCTTAAAAGACTCCTGTTGTCTCTGAGATTTGTCTTTTAAGTTGCTAATATCCACTTTGAAAATTGTGATGCTAGTGTTTTTCTATCTGAATAAGCTCATAGCTTTATTTTTTCCTCATCTAAATTACATTTTGCTGAAACAAGCAGCTTCTGTTCAGATGACAGAAAATTTTTTATGTTTCAGTACTCTAACAATAATCTTATATGATTCAGGAATTTGGTCATTCCAGCCTCTCTGCTTTAAGATTTGTTTTACCTATTTTAAGACTTGCTAATCTCTACAGTTACACCATTCAGTGTATAGTAAAAATACCTGTAGTTCCAACAACACACATAAGTTAATGAAGTGAGTAAAATATAAATAGCTATACCAAAAAATTTGTATATGTATAAGGCATTAACTAGTACATCATGACTGACACTTAGTTGACAGCAGTTTTAAAATGCATCCTAATTTTAAGTATGTTAATAGTTGAAAAAAATATACATCTTCAATTTGATGAAATGCAATAATTCAATATTGCTCATATGATTATATAAATATATCTGTCATGCCCTTATTGTCACTAATTCCACTATGCATAGCTCTTTCATCCTCCCTTTCTTGGTATATCCAACAGGAACTGGTTTTTGTTTTGCTTTGTTTTGTTTTTGTTTTGTTTTTGTTTTGCTTTTTTTGAGAGAGAGGGAAAGAGCAACCATAAGTTGGGGGAGGGCAGAAGGAGAGGGAGAGGGAATCTTAAGCAGGCTCCATGCTCAGCACAGAGCCCAAACCAGGCTTGATCCCATGATCCAGAGCCCATGAGCTGAGCCAAAATAAAAAGTCAGACACTCAACCAACTTAGCCACCCAGAAGTACCCCCTACACCTTTTTTTTTTTTTTTTTTTTTAGAGAGAGAGCAGGAGAGAGCAACAGGAACATTTTTAACTTCTCCAAAATGTCACAGTTTAGAATAGAGATAAGACTCTTGGAAAAGGGCTACCAAGAGAAATACTGTCTACTAAGTAGTCTGCAAAAACCAACATAAAAGCTTGTTAAGTTGTATTTAATCAAAAGCCAGCCTATACAACCAGATGTTTAACCTACACCCCTCATAGGAGTTAATTGTCTTGTATTTTGAAGGAATAGAATTTATTACATGAATGTGTTCAACTCCTTCTAGATCTGTAAAGTAAGTTAGACTCATTGCAGAGGTTCAAGAGTATGTTTGAAAATCTGAAGAGCTGTGATCATTTTGTCATAATTCTTTGCTATTTGCTGTCAAAGTCTTAGGGAAGTTTCGACAGAATTTAAGGAACCCCTGTATCTCCAGTATAATAGACATCAGCTCTACTTTCTTAACATTTAGCCTCTTTAAATATGTAACTTTATATTTTTCCCCCAATTTTTAAAGTTCTAGTTTAATACTATTTGTTCTCTGAGTAAGCCATTAAGAAATAACTAAAAGGTAATATATTTTTTTTCAGTAGTGAAACAACTTGCAGATAACAGAGGCTAGAGTTTAAAGAGCAAAAAGAACATGTTGACTAAAACTTAAATCTCAAATTGAAATCTTTAACAATCTTCCATAAGAAACCAATTTTCTGTTCTTAAATAAAAAGACAAAAAAATTCCCTTGAATTTGGTCTATAGTTAAATTTTTAAGTATAAATTTTTTTAGAGATGCTTTGTTTTATCTTTGACACAATACTTTCCTAAGTTTTTTATAAATCAGAAGGAATATGTGAAGTAAATTCCAGTTCACTTATTAATTGGCATATCCAAATATATTTACATACAGAATATTCTGCTATAGAATATGAGATTCAAAAAATATATAATTCTTGGGGCTCCTGGCTGGCTCAGTCAGTAGAGGACTCTTGATCTCAGGGTTGTGAGGGTTAGAGATTAATTAAAAATAAAATATTGCAAAAATACATATATAATTCTAAAATATGCAGCAAAAAAGTAAAAAGAGGATGAATAGTTAAATCATATGGTTACAAAATGTGATTAGGTGTCATTTTAAGAACACTGTATTCCTTTAAGAACTAAAAGACCTTATCATATATATTGAGTTGTAGCCATTCATAACTAGTTACAAGTAGGTATGACTTATGTAAGAGAGATTTAATTTTAGTGACCCCAAGACAAAGTTACTCCATTTCTAATATGCTTGTGGCAAGGGCATCCTAAGAAACATCTTCATTTGTGTTAATAGAAAGAAGAAAAAAGAACTTGGAGGATCACTTATGGGAAAGTTTTATGAGCCAGACCTTGAAGGACTACAGATGACTTTCCAATCCACTGGCTAGAACTTAGTCACATGAGCACTTCTAATTGCAAAGGGAACTGGGAAAGGGCTCATACCTTAAAAAGAAGAGTAGGCTATGGTTTGGATGAGTGCTTAGAAATGGGCAGAAGATATGAACAGACACTTCTCCAATAAAGACATACAAATGGCTATCAGACACATGAAAAAATGTTCATCATCACTAGCCATCAGGGAGATTCAAATTAAAACCACATTGAGATATCACCTTACACCAGTTAGAACGGCCAAAATTAGCAAGACAGGAAACAACATGTGTTGGAGGGGATGTGGAGAAAGAGGAACCCTCTTACACTGTTGGTGGGAATGCAAGTTGGTGCAGCCTCTTTGGAAAACAGTGTGGAGATTCCTCAAGAAATTAAAAATAGAACTTCCCTATGACCCTGCCATTGCACCCCTGGGTATTTACCCCAAAGATACAGATGTAGTGAAAAGAAGGGCCATCTGTACCCCAATGTTTATAGCAGCAATGGCCACAGTCGCCAAACTGTGGAAGGAACCAGGATGCCCTTCAACGGACGAATGGATAAGGAAAATGTGGTCCATATACACTATGGAGTATTATGCCTCCATCAGAAAGGATGAATACCCAACTTTTGTAGCAACATGGATGGGACTGGAAGATATTATGCTGAGTGAAATAAGTCAAGCAGAGAGAGTCAATTATCATATGGTTTCACTTATTTGTGGAGCATAACAAAAAGCATGGAGGACATGGGGAGTTAGAGAGGAGAAGGGAGTTGGGGGAAATTGGAAGGGGAGGTGAATCATGAGAGACTATGGACTCTGAAAAGCAATCTGAGGGGTTTAAACTGGTGGGGGGGTGGGAGGTTGGGGTACCAGGTGGTGGGTATTATAGAGTGCATGGATTGCATGGAGCACTGGGTATGGTGAAAAAATAATGATACTGTTATGCTGAAAATAAATAAATGAAAAAAAATTAAAAAAAATTATAAGTGAAAAACGATTTATCTGCATGTAACTAGGAGCATTTTGCTAATACTGTGCCATAAAAGATTGGGGGACATAATCAATGACATCTTAGATTAAATAAAATATCCAATTTATTTCAATTTCCATGACCTAATTTTATTTTCAAATAAAAATATCCTCATATATAAATATATAAAAATGTATTATGTACTTATTTATATATAAATATATTTTTATAAATATATAATATGTATGAATACATAAATATATATATATAATATAAAAATATCCTTAACAAGGTTAAGGATGTGTAGTATTTATATGTTAAATTATCCACTTATTGGTTGATCTTTATTGCCCATCTGGTGTTACAAAAGTTTTAGGCTATCACTCAGCAAATCTACCTCACCCTACTTATTTAATAGAAAGGATAAGGAAGAATAGCTTCATTATCATAACTGGCTCACACTTCCCATTACTGAGCACTAGCCTAAGTGGTATTTATGGGCTACCTCACACAATCCTGACAAAGATTTGTGTAAGATATCATTCCAGTATGCAAATGAGGAAACTGAGACTGGGAGAAATTAAGCTGAATCATATCTCTCTCTCTCTCTATATATATATATATATATATCATATATATAAATCATATATATACATAAATCATATATGATATAAATATATAAATATATAAATATATATGATATAAATATATATAAATCATATATATATACACATACATATATACATATATATACATATACATATATTTACATGCTGGAATTTGAATTCAGGCCATCTGGCCCAGCCTCTGTGCTCCACCACTATACTCTACAGGGAAGCTATACTGCATAGTGATTAAAACAAAGGCATGGAAGTCTGATCAGTTGGGTTCAAATTCCACTCTGCCATTAACCAGTTGTTTGACCCTAAAGAAGAGATTTAACTTCTCTGTCCCAATTGTCTCTTCTGTAAAATGGTGATGAGAATAATGTTGAAAGTTTCTTCTCTATTAGAATTTATAAGGATTAAATGAGTTAATATATGTAGAACATTTAGAATTGTGCCTGGTATATGATTAGTATCATCTAAATGATAGCCTTTTGTTATACCATCTCCTGTATATTATAATTGTCCAGAAAGGGAATTATCTGCCTTGAAACAAACAACCTGGTGATCACAGAAAAATCAATCTGGCATTTTTTATTTCTCTGCTGCCTACATTTATTTTTGCCAGAAAACCAAGTATGATGGCTCTTTCCAATTTTTCTATTTAATTGAACAATTACAATTAAAGATCAGCATTATCCTTAATGAGTCTTCCTATAGTCACATTAATCCTACTCTTTAAATTGGTGTTCAGTGAACCTTTTGAATTTCTCATAGATAGTAGAAAATTCAAATTTAAAGTTATTGTTATATTCCCTTCTTACGTGCACCAGAAATGGATACTCTAAACTTTGCTTTGTATTGTTAAAGACTTTTTTTTCTAAAGATGAAAACACAAAGAATGTTTAAAAAGACACCTGAAAAGTTTCAAGGACAGAGTCTTTACTTATACAGATTGTTAAAATGTACTTAATTATTTTTCTAAAAAATAACACATTGAAATAAAATCTTGTTGATAGGACTAAGTTATCTGTTTTGGTTCTAAAAATTACCCAGAATAACTTAGAAGATAGATTATATACTGACACAGATCTGGATTTTAATCCTGGTTCTGTTAATTACAACTTTGTATGACTTCAAGCAAATTGTTTAACTTTTCTGAGTTCGTTTCTTAGTAAGAATTGAATAAATGCCTATTTTATAGGCCAGTTGAAGATTAAATGAGTAAATAATATAAAACATCTAATACAAAGAGTCAGAATTAGTTAACACAACTGTTCTCCTACTCCTTTACACCCCTTCTCTGTCCCAAGCTCGCTTCTTTCTTTTTCTTTCTTTCTCCCTTTCCTCCTCCCTTCCTTCCTTTCTTTTTTCTTTTTCTTTCTTTCTTTCTTTCTTTCTTTCTTTCTTTCTTTCTTTCTTTCTTCTTTCTTTCTTTCTTCTTAACATTTGTTTATTTAGTGAGAGAGAGGGAGAGAGAGAGCAAGTGCATGGGAAGGGCAGAGGGAGAGAATCTCAAGCAGATTCCCCACTGAGCATGGAGCACCACACTGGGCTCCATTTCATGATCCTGAGACCATATCGTAAGCCAAAACCAACAGTCAAATGCTCAAACAACTGACTGAGCCACCCAGTGCCCCCTCCAGCCTTTTTCAAAAAGTAGGATCACCCCTCGGTTGAATGAGACACCCAGAAAATATTTTTGATGTAACTTATTATAGAAATAACTAACCTGATTTTAAGATTTATAAAATTTCTGGGCCCATAGGAAGCATTGTGATTTTTTAATAAAGATTTAGAACTGTGGATGGAGAAAATTCACACACGTATTTGTTTATGGGTAATCAATGTACTTCCTTGGGTATTGTTGACCAAGTTGGCAGTGTGGTTAGACTACATACAATTGATCTCCATGTGCAGGGCCATATATAAAGCTCAATACCAGTGTTCTGTGAAAGACTAATGCAGCTCATAGCCTTGAACTTGGCCTATGTTTGAAATGAGTGAGTCATCAAAAATTATACCAATAGGATTCTGAGGCCAATCTTATATTAAAGAAGTACTGACCCGGCCAGCAGAAATGATCTGTTTGCTAAGCCACCTTCTAGGAACCAGGGCCCAACTATGGTTCCTATAGTTATAAACCCAAAATTGTTCATACCATCTAGTCAAAATGATACTCAGGATAGACAGTTGAAGGGGAAAATTAGGGATCAAGTTCCATGTGAGTCCAGTCTGGACTTGAGAGGCCCTGCCCAATTGGCCTTGACAAATAAGATACCCGATATGGAGTGCTTCTTCAATTGTGGGGTCTGCAAAAATGGCCCTACTCTCCAAGTCTGGGAGCGATTCTGCACAAGACTTTTAGTTTCTCTGAAATCCTTTAGTAATATAGCAAGGATCACTACTTTGTCTGACTTCAGAGTCTTCTGTAAACTTAATGACCTAAGTCATTCTTCAAGACATTATCAAATTAATTATTAGGACATCTCAAGCTAAGTTGCAACATGTACATTTTCTTAAAAATTTAAAATCCTGTCTATATTCTATCATATTTTACAGATCCCTCCATTTTTTTCAACTTCTTCCCCTTAACCATAATGGTGTTAAAGTTATCAGAAGAGTTAAGAGTGGGTCTACAAATGGAACCTCTGCCCTGTATTCAGGGAGTTTTCCCTCAGAAGTTTTATCAACTGATCTTTTTTCTTCTAATATACTTTTGGCACTTTATGCCCTACAGCTCACAATTATTAGCATAGATATATTCTTGGCTCCTAACAAACGTCTTGGCACCAAGGATAGCCTCTCTGATGTTTGGCAAATGTAAATATTACATATCATTCTTTATCTTAATCACATGTCATTATAATCAGTTCTAAAAGAGAACTGAAAGAAGTTAAGATTTTAAAAATGAACTTGCAATATAAGATATTGAAGAGTCACAATGCATTATCCAATGGATTTGTTGATTATTTACTTAAAATTAATTTGGGTATATGCTATAGTTCTTCCGATTCAGTTTCATTACCCCTAAGTAGCTAACCATATTAGCTACTTTTCAGTCTTTTATTTTAATTCTTCCCAAATCTTTTTATTTTTTTATTTTATTTTTTTTCAAAATGATAATATTCATTTATTTTTTTTAATATATTTTTTTATTTTTTATAAACATATATTTTTATCCCCAGGGGTACAGGCCAAATCTTTTTAGATACACCTCTTTGTACCTTTTTTTTAAGTGCTTACTCTAGAGATTACAATAGGCATCTTTAATTTTTTTTAATTTTGCCCTTTTTTTTCTGCCCACTTTTCAAAAGATTTTATATACCTATTTTGAGAAAGAGAGAGAGAACATGACTAGGGGAGGAGCAGAGGGATGGGAGAGGGACAAACAGACTCCCTGAGTGTAGAGCATGAGGTGGGGCTCAATCCCAGGTCCTAGAGATCATGATTTGAGCTGAAGTCAGGCACTTAACTGACTGAGCCACCCAGGCAACCATGTCTTTTGTCCATTTTTTTAATTGGATTATTCATTTTGGGGTGTTGAGTCTTATAAGTTCTTTATAGATTTTAGATACTACCTATTATCAAATATGTCATTTGCAAGTACCTTCTCCCATTCTGAAGGTTGCTTTTTAGTTTTGTTGATTGTTTCCTTTGCTGGGCAGAAGGTTTTTATTTTCATGAAGTCCCAATTATTTATTTTTGCTTTTATTTCCCTTGCCTCAGGCAATGTGTCTAGTAAGATATTGTTACTGCCAAGGCCAAAGAGGTTGCTGCCTGTGTTCTCCTCTAGGATTTTTATGATTTCAGGTCTGCCCAGCTTTCCCAACATCATTTGTTGAAGAGACTGTCTTTTTCCCATTGGACACTCTTTCCTGCTTTGTCAAAGATTAATTGATCATATAGGTGAGTTCATTTCTGGGTTTTTCATTCTGTTCTACTAATCTGTGTCTGTTTTTGTGCCAGTACCATACTGTATCTTGAAGTTGGCAATTGTGATACTTACAGCTTGCTTGTCTTTTTTTTTTTTTTTTAATTTCTTTAATATCTGGGGTCTTTTGTGGTTCCATAAAAATTTTAGGATTGTTAGTTCTGGCTTTGTGAGAAATGCTATTGGTATTTTGATAGGGATTGCATTAATTTTATAGACTTCTTTGGATAGTATAAACATTTTAACAATATTTGGTTTTTCAATCCCTGAACATGGAATGTCTTTCCATTTTTATGTGTCTTCAATTTCTTTCATCATTGTTTTATAGTTTTAAGAATACTGATCTTTTACCTCTTTGGTTAGGTTTATTCCTATGTATCTTGTGGGTTTTGGTACAATCTTAATTAGACATTCCTTAATTTCTCTTTTTGCTGCTTCATTACTGGTCGATAGAAATGCAGCAGATTTCTGTAGATTGATTTTTGTATCCCATGAATTTACTGAATTCTTGCATCAGCTCTAGCAGTTTTTTCATGGAGTCTTTCGGGTTTTCTATATAGAGTTTCATGTCATCTGCAAATAGTGAAGCTTGATTTCTTCCTTGTTGATTTGGATGCCTTTAATTTCTTTTTGTTGTGGATTAGTATTAGGTTGAATGTATGTGGTAAGAGTGGACATCCTTGTCTTTTTCCTGACCTTTAGGGAAATGCTCTCAGTTTTTCCCCAGTGAGGATGATGTTATCTGTTTTTTTTTTTGTGTGTTTTTTTTTTTTTCATATATGGCCTTTATTATGTTGAGGTATGTTCCCTCTAAACCTACCTTATTGAGGGTTTTTATCATGAATGAATGAAAAACTTTGTTAAATTCTTTTTCCAGATCTATTGAAAGGATCATATGATTCTTATGCTTTCTTTTATTTTTAAAATTTTTTTAAAAGATTTTGTTTATTTATTTAACAGAGATCACAAGTAGAGAGGAAGAGAGAGAGAGAGAGAGAAGGGGAAGCAGGCTCCCCGCTGAGCAGAGAGCCCGATGTGGGGCTCGATCACAGGACCCTGAGATCATAACCTGAGCTGAAGGCAGAGGCTTAACCCACTAAGCCTGCCAGGCACCCCTATGCTTTCTTTTATTAATGTGTCATCTCACAATGTTTGATTTGGGAATATTGAGCCACTCTTGCAACCCAGGAATAAATCCTGCTTAATCATGGTGAATGAGTTTTTAATGTATTGTTGGATTCAGTTTGCTAGTATTTTATTGAGAATTTTCTATCCATGTTCTTTAGGGATATTTGCCTGTCGTTCTCTTTTTTAGTGGAGTCTTTATCTAGATACGTTTTGGTATCAGGGTAATAAAGTCACCCTGCAAGAATGAACTACCCTCAAAGAATGAATTATATTTTTCCGTTTTTTGGAATAGTTTGAGAAGATTAGGTAATAACTCTTCTTTAAATGTTTGATAGAATTTACCTATGAAGCCATCTGGTCCTGGACTTCTTTTTTTTTTTTTTTAAAGATTTTATTTATTTATTTGACAGACAGAGATCACAAGTAGGCAGAGAGGCAGGCAGAGAGAGAGAGGAGGAAGCAGGCTCTCCGCAGAGCAGACAGCCCAATGCGGGGCTCGATCCCAAACCTGGGATCATGACCTGAGCCGAAAGCAGACGCTTTAACCCACTGAGCCACCCAGGCGCCCCTGGTCCTGGACTTCTATTTATTGAGAGCTTTTTGGTTATTGATTAAATTTCTGTGCTGAGTTTTTGTTCACTTTTTTTTTAAAGGATTATAATTATTTATTTGTTTGTTCACTTATTTGAGAAAGAGAGAGCGTACATATGTGAGAGAGAGAAACCCCACAAGCATGGGAGGAGCTAGGGAGAGGAAGAGAGAGAATTCCCAAGTAGACCCTGAGATGATCATGGAGCCCAATGAAGAGCTTGATCCCATGTTCCTGAGATCATGACCTGAGCCAAAACCAAGAGTCAGATGTTTAATCGAATGAGCCACCCAGATGCCTCTCTTCCTCTTTCTGTTTTGATAGTTTATATGTTTCTATGAATTTATCCATTTCTTCCAGTTTGTTCAATATGTTGGCATATAGTTTTTCACGATAGTCTTTTATAATTGTGTTTCTGTTGTGTTGGTTTTTATTTCTCTTCTCTCATTTTGATTTTATTTTTTAGGGTCCTTTCTCTTTTCTTCTAAATAGATCTGGATAGAGGCTTATCGTTTTTTGTTTGTTTGTTTGTTTGTTTTTTAAAGAACCAGTTTCTGCTTTCCTTGATCTGTTCTACTATTTTTTTTTTTTTTTTTTTTTTTTTAGCTTCTATATCATTTATTTCTGTGGAGCAGTGCCCTCCAGGTTCTATCGCACTGAATCCTGCTTTCCTTTAAACCTCCAGGCTTTAAGACTCATTATTTGCAAGAGCTCATAAAATTTGGCTCCTCTTGTTTTTCAAGCCAGTGGCTTTGGGGAAACCTTCTCATGCATTCTTTTCTGTGCTCCTCTCTTTCTCTCCTTTTTCTGCCTCCATGGCTCCTTCCTCTGCATAGCACCCATGATCTATTTTTCCTCTAAATCATGTCTCCACACTTCCTACCTTTTTCTGTATTGCCTATTCTCTCCTTTAGTTGTGCAGTTTGTTTTGTCAGTCTTCAGGTTGCTTTCTGGGATATTTAAGATGATTTGATATTTATCTAATGTTCATGTGACAGACAAACCTAGCTTCCTCCTACTCCGCCACACCTTACTTTCTAAAACTATTTCTTCTTTAAAAAAAAAAAATTGAAGTATAATCAACAACAGTACATTAGTTTCATGCATACAACATAATGAGTCAACATTTGCATACATTGTGAAATGATTACAATAAGTAGTTGCCATCTGTCACCATACAAAGTTCATACAATATTATCGACTATATTTCCTATGCTATACATCACTATGACTTAATTATTTTGTAACTGCAAGTTTGTATTTCTTGATCTCCATCACCCATTTTGCTCCCCTCAACTCCCTTTCTGTCTCCCAAACACCATTCTGTTCTTTGTTTGAGTCTGAGATGTGTTTTGTTTGTTTGCTTTGATTCTACATATAACTGAAATCATGCAGTATTTGTTCCTCTCTTTCTCTGACTTATTTCACTTAGGATATTGCTGTCAAGGTCCATCCCCTTTGACACAAAAGGCAAGATTTCATTCTTTTTTATACATGAATAGTATTCCATTGTGCATATATATATATGTGTATACACACACACACACACACACACACACACACACCCCACATATTCTTTATCTATTCATCCATCATAGGACACTTGGGTTATTTTGATGTCTTGGCTATTGTAATTAATGATCTAATGAACATAGGTCTGCAGATGTATTTTTGAATTAGTGTTTTAGTTTTCTTCAGATAGATACCCAGTAGTGGAATTTCTAGATCATATATTTTTAGTTTAGTTTTTCAAGGAAATTCCATACTGTTTTCCATATTGACTGTGCCAATTTACATTCCCACCAAACAGTCTAAGAGGGTTCTCTTTTCTCACATATTTTGCCAACACTGGTTATTACTCATATTTTTTGATGATAATTCTGACAAGGGGAAAGTGATATCTTATAGTGGTTTTAATTTGCATTTCCCTGATGATTAGTGATGTTGAGCATATTGTCAAGTGCCAATTGGCCACTAGTATGTCTTCTTAGGAAAAAATGTCTGTTCGGATCCTCAGCCCATTTTTTAATCATTTATTTTTTGTTAATGAGTTGTCTGAGTTCTTCATATATTTTGAATATTATCCCCTTTCAAATTTATGATTTGTAAATGTCTTCTCCTTTTCAATTTGTGTGATTACTTTTTCTTTCCTAATTGCTGTGGCTAGGACTTCTAATACTAATTTCCATGTATTGTTTCATAATCTGCACCACATGAATTGGAGGACAAGTTGAGGTTTGAGACCATTATCACAGTGATGGGAAAGTTATGCTTAATTTGTCTGTAGTCTCGTACAACTACTTTTCCATACCCACTCCTGACCTGCATTCCACTTATCTATGTCCTTAATTCTTAATTCTTCTTACAGAGCAAAAACCTACTGTCAACTCTGGGATATTTTAAAGATTGTAATCTTTAGTCTCAGGGTCCTGGGATTGAGCCCCTCTGCAGGCTCTCTGCTCAGCAAGGAGCCTGTTCCCCCCCCCCTCTCTGCGTGCCTCTCTGCCTACTTGTGACCTCTCTCTTTGTCAAATAAATAAATAAAATTTTTTAAAAAAGAAAACCAAATGACAATAGACTCTTTCAAGGTATAAAAGAAGATTGCCTTCATTGTGTGAAGGATTTATATTTAGAAAATCATGCCCAAAGCCACCTTTTTTATGCAATTTTATAAGAGCTCTTTAAGTACTATTTATAGATAACATTTTGTCAGTATGAAATTTCTAAGATATAGAAAAGCTTTATGAGCATTAGCAATTTGCTTATAATTCATAGCAAAGTACCTGAAAGTTAGCAGCTAAAACAACATTTATTTTACTTATGATTCTGGGGTGGCATTTTTGGACAGTTCTGATGTGGGCCAGCCTGGACTAATCTTAGCAAGGTATGCTCATGTGTCTATGACCAGTTGGTGGGCTGGCTGGGGTTGGCTTGTTTATGATTGTGTGTCTAGGAAAACTGGGGTGACCGGACCCACTCTAATATAGTTTCTCAGTCTTTCACCCAATTAGTCCTGGCTTATTCATGTGATGGTGTCAGAATTTCAAGACCAAGAAAAGCTTTGAAGCTTATTGAAGTTTCTTGAGGCCCACGTTTAGAATTCAATAATTCAATAAAACTTCCGACAGATTCTTCTGGTCAAAATCATAGGTGTGCCCAGATTTAAGAGGTATACACTCCAATTTTTGATGAGAAGAATTACAAAGAACTGTGACCTTTTTTGAAGACTACCATCTGATCATAAGAATCCAAAGAACATAATCAGCTATTTATCGCTAATGTCCAAACATTATGAACAAAAATTTAAAACTTCACTCAACCTTTAAATGTTTTGTCCACAAATTTTAATAATCACATGTAAATGGAATTTGAGCACAAATTTTAATAAAATATATAATCATATATTAAGTTGTAATAATCATATATATATTATGCCACCTTAAATAGATTATATTGAATTTTGGACATTAATAATTCTTCCAATGTGTGTTAGAGTAAATAGAACATTAAAAAAATCAAAATAGGAAATTTAAATATTTCTTATTAGTACTAATAAATAGTGTGGTGGAGAGTAAGACATTGGTTGAAATGAAGTTTGGGATTATTTTTGGATTCTACTTACATCTGTCCCTATTATTGCAAAAATTTAAATTCTTTATTAGAATTAATAAGAACATTTGATAACTTGATTTAAGAAATGTTTAAATAAAAAATGAAAGTTTTTACAAAACCCTTGTACATTTAACCTTAATAGACTTTTGTATAAACCAAGAATAAATGGAAATCCCCTGACAAGCTTGAAATAAACATGAATTAATTACTTAGACTTTTTTGGCAAAACCTGTAAACTTAATGCAGAGTTGGGTAATTAAAGATTTTTCACAGTTGTAGCTTCACCATCCTCTGTTTATAATCCTCTGCCTATTACAAGTACTAAGTTGGAGGCTTAAAAAAAGTTCTAAAGAATTACAACTGCAAGAAAATGTTTTTATTGATAGAGCATAGTGAATATACTTTATAGTATTTTGCATGTTATTTAAAATCAGCATATTTAGTTCATTTATAAGTTTATCAGCATTGCAATTTCCAAGTGTATATTAACTTATATAGTCATTAAAATATACCTTATAGATAATAAAACTTTTTATACTTTATGAACAGTAATATTATACAAAATAAATTGTAATGCATTATTTTCTATAGTTATTGAACTGTTGAAGAATGAAGTAAAGTGAGGGAAGGTATTCAAAGATGTCTAATTACAATATGGGTTTAAAGGAATTCGCCTAGGAAAATATGGGTAATGTTCTAAAAATTTGGGTGGAGAAAAATAATTTGTACTTCAAAAAAGAAAAAGAAAAGGAAAATATAAAATCATGTAATTTTTAGAAAGCTTAAAGAGACTGTCCTTCAGCATATGTATATGAAAGTTGAGTCTCAGACCTACTCAAGGTCACAAAACTAGCAAGTGTCATATATGAGTAAGAAATAAAGTTTTATAACTTTAAGCTGAGTGCTCTCTCTTCAATGCCAAACACTAGAAAGGGGAAGATGAATAAGCTTTAGTGTCTTTATATCACATTTTAGCTTTACCCATTAACTAACTTTATTGTTTTTCTGAAGATTACCAGTAAAATGTTTTCAATTTTTTTAATAACTACTTCTAATAATAATATTAAGAAATCTGGGAACATTCTTGATTCCCTTTTCCCCCCTTGAATACCCATATACCTATTGGCTCATAATACAAAAGATGAGTCAAGCTCGTTTCTGTCTTCTCCCATACACGCAAATGCACATAACCACATACAGGGATACAACCTGAAATGTTAAAGGTGAATTTTCTTTTCTTTTCTTTTTTTTTTTTTTTAAAGATTTTATTTATTTACTTGACAGAGAGAGATCACAAGCAGGCAGAGAGGCAGGCAGAGAAAGAGGAGGAAGCAGGCTCCCTGCTGAGCAGAGAGCCTGATGCAGGCCTCGATCCCAGGACCCTGAGATCATGACCTGAGACGAAGGCAGCAGCTTAACCCACTGAGACACCCAGGTGCCCTTAAAGGTGAATTTTCTTTTCCCATCTTTCCTGGGGCAAATGGCTTCCCAAGACATGCATTTTGAGTTCATTTTTGAGAACCCTTTTGTGCATGTGTGTGCATGCACACACGTGTGTGTGTGTGTCATGATCACTGAATGTTGTATAGAAGTGTTGATTCACTAAATTGTACTCCTGAAACTAATATTACACTGTAAGTAACTAACTGGAATTTAAATAGAAACTTTAAAAAATAAAAATAGAATTTTTTAAATTTAATTTCCATATCACAAAATCCTATTGATCCTACTTTATTAATAACTCTTGAATAAATCTTTCTAAATAACTATTTTCTTCATTTTCCGTTCCTAAATGAACTCCTGGACTGCTTTCGCCCTCTCCATTGTGCCACCCCCCCCAATCCATCTTCATGATCTGGGCCCTATATTCTCCTGCCTCATCCCAAATTCTACCCTTCTTTATTTCCACTACTTTTTTTTTTTTTTTTTAAGAAGCTCATGTCCTTATTTTTTTAAGATTTATTTATTTATCTCACAGAAAGAGACAGGAAACAAGCAGGGGAAGTGGGAGAGGGAGAAGCAGACTCTCTGTTGGGCAGGGAGACCAATGTGGGTTTCAATCCCAAGACCCTGGGGTCATGATCTGAGCTTAAGCAACTGAACAACCCAGGTACCCTGACTTCCACTTCATGTAAACTCGGTCATCCTTTAGGACCTGATTCAAATATGCTTCCCATAAATTGCTTTTGTAGCTGACAATAAGACCTTCTAGTACATTAGATGTCTGCCTATGAGAACAGTTAGATTAAATTAAACTTCATGAAAAGACTTTGAAGTCTACATGGCCACAACAAACTAATAAAACAAGCAAGTAAATAAATTGCTTCTTGCAGTATTTTGGATTTGGAAAATATATATATTGGTTAGGGAAAGTAGGTTCTGCTTCATTATGTTGTGAAAAAGTTGATTTTAGACTCCATCTATCCTATTCCACTTCACTCGAGTGTGTTGGATCAAGTAGAAGACAGGCAAACCACAATATTGTCAAAAACCCAATATTCATCAATATCTTTGCTCTGAGGAAACTTTTGTCATTGTACAAGGCTAAAAACATTTATCCCAAAGGCTATTAGTCCAAAAGAATTTTGAAAATTATAATCATACATATTTTAAAGTTCACTTCTGAATGTTTTTTTATGTTTAAGCTTAATGGATTGCAAATAATATAATTGCTGTTGTATTATAAATGTTTCATTTTTTTAACATTTAATTTTTAAAGAGTTAAGTCATATTTTATTCTATAAAATGAAACTGCATTGCCTTAGAAATACAATACCTACTCTATTGAGTTGAATAGTGTCCTCAAAAAATCATGTTCAGAACTTGTGGTATTTTTTCATGGCAATCCTAGGGAACTAACAGATTTTGGCACTGAGAAAAGGATGCTACTGTAACAAATATCTAAAATGTGTAAGTGTTTTTGGAGTTGGGTAATGGGTATAGGCAGGAAGAGTTTTAAAGTGCATGATAGACAAAATTCTAGATTGTCCTGAAGAAAGTGTTGATAGAAATACGGACATTAAAGGCCATTTTGGTGAGGACTCAGAAATAATGAACACTGGAGGAGGGATGATCTTTGTTATAAATTTCAGATATAAAGTTGGCTGAACTGTGTTCTGCTGTTGAGTAGAAAGAAGAATTTGTAAGTGATAGCTTGGGTATTTGGCTGGGAAGATTTCTAAACAAAGTATACGGAGTGCAGCTTGGCTTTTCTCTGCTGCTTGTAGTAAAATGTGTGAGAAAAGAGATAAACTGAGGAAGGAACTATGAAGCCAAAAGGAGCTAGAACCTGATGATTTAGAAAATTCTCAGAAGACCCACATGGCACAGATGTTAAAATGTACCCTGGAACGAACAATAGGGGATGTATGAAGAGATCAGACGTGTGAGGTATGGATCCAATCAATGATCTTAGCAGAAGCCAAGACGAACTTTGTGTGTAATGCTGTGGATCTCCTTGACATCCAGAGACGATCAGCAAAATTTTGGGGAACTTTATACCAGCAGAAAAATTACTAGCAGAGACTGAGGGGGCAGAAATTAGACTAACTGAAGAAAATCTGTCAGATTTTTTAGAATTCTACAGACAGGAAATGGGTTGCCCAGAGGTTAGGAGGGCCCAGAGAGGGCTATTCAGGGGCTGATGGGGTCTCTATTGGCCCAGATACAGGGGTTAATGGGAACTCTTCAGATCCAGAAAGCCAACTGAACCACAGATTTATTTTGGGGTCATGAAATCTAATGGAACTTTTTTTCTCTGGGATATAAACTTGCTTTAGATCAATAACTTTTTATTCCTTCCATTTTCTCCCTTGAGGAATGGGAGTGTCTATCCTATGCCTGTCCCACAATATCATTTTGAAAACAGACATGTTGTTTTCTAGATCACAGGTCCACAGATAAAGAAAAATTTTACCTGAGGATAGTTCAAGCCCAGGATCTAAACTATACCAGATTTAGAGGATGAGATTTGCAACTTTTTGCGTTTTTCAAATTTAGTTGAGATATTGGATTTAGAGTTAATGATGGAATGGTTTAAGAGTTTTAGGGATGTTGGGATGGACATGAATTTTTGAGGGTCACAGCCACTGTACTGGGTTGAATATTGTTACCTCCAAAACTCATATTCCCTCACAATTGATGAATGTGACCTTATTTGGAAAATAGGATCTTTGCAGATATGGTAAGTTTGGAGAAGGTCATACTGGGCGAGGGTGGGTCTGAAATCCAATGACTGATGCTTTTATAAGACCATATGATGACACACAGATAGAATGCCACATGACAACAGAACTAGGCAATGCAGTGATGAAGCTGCAACCATAGGAATGAAGAGTATTGCTGGCAACCACTGGAAACTAGGAAGAGGAGAAGAAGGATTTTTTTCTACAGCCTTTAGAGAGAACATGACCGTGTGACACCTTGATTTCAGACTTCTAGTTTCCAGAACTATGAGAAAGTACATTTCTATTGTCTTAAGCCATGTATTTTGTGCTACTTGAGCTCTAGTTTTATTCTTTCATGTGTGGCTTCCCAGTTTTCCCATTACCATTTATTGAAGAGACTTTCATCTTCCAGTTGTATATTCTTGGCTCCTTTATTGTAAAGTAATTGATCATATATATGTGGGTTTATTTCTGTGTTCTCTTTTCTATGCCATCGATCTAACCTAAATGTCTGTTATTTTGCCACAGCATCCCTAATAAACTGATATACGTACTTTCAAATGTTAAAAATAAATAAATAAAATATTTGAATATTTTACATTATCTTTTTCCTTGAACATATATTTGCATTCCACTTTCCTACGAAATTTATTATGATATAATGTACATTTATTCTTGAATGTTTTTCCTTGATCACATTATTCTCACTTTCCTGAAACAAGCAAAAAAAAAAATGTATATAAACCAAAGTTTATTTAAAAATTTTCTTTGATTATAAGTCTTCAGGTTAAATACTGAGTTAGAAGTACAAGTATTATCATTATACACTAATTAAAATAATAAAAAATATAGAAAGTAGCAAAATTTACAAGAAGCAAATGTTTTGTTGGCATAACAACTCTAGTGAATGTAATAGATTATTTGTTTCCTAAATTCAAGTATCAATGTATGAATATAGCTTACTTTGTTTATCCATTTATCAGCTGATGAGCACTTGGATTGTTTCCACCTCTTAGCTGTGAATAATGCTGCTATGAACAGGGATTTACAAGTATCTCTTTGAGATGCTGCTTTCAGTTGCTTTGGATAAATGCCCTGATGTGGGGTTGCTGGATTATATGGTAGTTTTATTTTTAGGTTGTGGAGGAAACTCCATATTATTTTCATAGTAGCCATACCAATTTACATTCTTTCCATTAGTTACATAAGGGTTTCCTTTTCTCCACATGTTCACCAACACTTGTTATTTCTAACCTTTTTGAAGATAGACATTCTAACAGGTGTGAAGTGATATCTCATTGTGGTTTTGCTTTGCATTTCCCTATGAATAGTGGTATTGAGCAGCTTTTCATGTATCTGCTGGCCATTTATATGTCTTCTTTGGAAAAATGTCTGTTGCAGATCCTCTGCCCATTTTAAAAAAAGCAATTTCTGGGGGTTTTTTTGGTTGTTGTTGTTGGTGGTTGGTTGTTTTGAATTTGTTTTGCTATTGAGTTGTATGAGTTCTTTATATATTAACCTCTCTTATCAGATACTTGATTTGCAAATATTTTCTCTCATTCTATAGGTTGCCTTTTAATTTTGTTGATGGTTTTCCTTGATGTAAAGAAGCTTTTTAATTTGATGTAGTTCCAATTGCTTATTTTTGCTTTTGTTGCCTTTGCTCCAGGACCCTCAGATTGTGACACCTAACCAAATGAGCCACCAGGTGCCCCTAGTGGAGTCTCTAGGGTTTTCTATATATAACATAATGTCATCTGTAAATATTAACAGTTTCACTTCTTTCTTTCCAATTGGGTGCCTTTTATTTCTTTTTCTTTCTTAATAGCTCTGGCTAGGGCTGAATCTACTTTTTTATAGTTCTTTTTTATCCAGGTTTCAAAAGCTTATTATTCAGAGTAATAGTTATTTTTCAATAAATGCTATCTTTTTATTTTGAAGAGATGATACCTAGTTTTATTGGGAACTATTAGAGATCTTAAACATTCTAAAATTGCCAAGCTATACTGATTGAACATAAGCCTACAGAAGGCAGAAAGATATCATTGAATGGAATAGTGTCAAGGAGTGTAGGATATTGACAAGGGAGTGTTTAGGCCATAGCAAGGAAAATAAAGAGCTGTCAATAAATTTGAGCACCCAGTGAGGTAAAAGATGGTGAAATAGATGGAAGGATACAGGGTTGGAGTCAGAAACTTGCAATATATTAATTTATACTTGTTGGGTGTTCATTAGAATGTCTAGTTTAAAGAGAGGAAAATAAAACTAAGAAGATTGGTTATTAGATTGATTAATTTTCTTGGCTGACGAGTCAGAGAAAGTTTTGCCTAGAAAATTCATAGTGGTAAATGTAACTGAAGCAATACTGAAACATTACCCAGTTTATTCAGATAGAATTTTCAAATATAATACTGCAAACAGGGATATTTTCTTTTTTATGGTCTTATCAAAGTATATTGCCATTTAAAAACCATTGAGTTGATAATGTATTAATAAATAAATGATTATAATCTATTCCTAAAAATAAAGTTCAACAACTCATTTGCACTACTGGCTTAGAAAGAAGTCCATGGAGAATGAAGAAGAACATAATGTCAATGCACTGAGGTAAGACATTTATTCTTTTATATGAGCTCATGTTTACACATGTTTTTTTAGAAAAAGAAACCATACCCATAATAAAATGTTTTCTTCTTAATTTTAAATGATGAAAAGATTGCCATTATCATATATTTTAGGTTTTTCTTCTTTGAAGTTATCAACATTTATTAATTTTTGATAAATCAGCTAAGACCTTGTCAAATATCACCTTGTTTTTAAATTAGAATAGACAGATATTTATGTGACCAGTTGATTTTTGTGGCACATAAAGATTTAAAATATAAACTGGCACTGAGCACCTAATATTTTAAACTTAATGTTATAATTATACCACTGTTCTTCATCAAATAAGCCTTTGATTCAGAGAGCACCTAGGGAATGCTATGTTGTTGCTACAGTTGACCTGTAGAGGTCACTATTAACAGACAAATGAAAAGCAGTTTGGCATTACAGGCTTATATATAACTAAATCTTAAATTCTGTCTGCCCCAAATTACTAGAAATACCATATCACTCCCTTGTATAAGACATTATGAAAATTCAACAAAAATTTAAGTCAGAATGTTTTTAGATAATTAGATGATAAAAGTAGATATTACCACTTGGATGAGAAAGCTAAATCATATGATTTAAAATTTCCCATCTCTGCAGTACCTTAAACAAATTTAAAGAAGAGAGATCCCATTAAATTGTTTTAATAATTTTCTATTATTTAATTACTTTGTCTAATATTTAAGAATATATTGCAAAAAGACAGGTGAAAATAGAACTTTGTTTGGATTCTCTAAACATCATCTATATCTTATAAAGTATAAATTTCACTCCATTAAAAAAAGCTGAAGAGATATTTCTAATAAGAAGTGATAAAATAACCATTTTTAATGTTCATTCATTTCTTTAGTAATCAGGTGGGTATACATGGGGAAAGATAGCCATACTAGTCAATAGAGTAACCATCCTTAACCACATGAATGCCAGTAAAACCCCCTTAAAATGAAGGGAATCTGTCATCTTGTATAAATTCACTTCTGCTTCCATAAACACAGCCGTAATCAATTAAAGACCCACTTGTGAAGGAGCCATTGTTTGCAGTTCCATTCAGTTGCTGAGTTGTCTTTCAGACTGCCCATGCGGAAACCCTGGTAAGGTGATGAGAAAGTTCAAAGCACCTAACTTTGAAATGTGGATTTTGTTATTAAAACTTCTCTTTATCTTTTTATTCATTTTAAAAACTGTAGTGTATGTAGAAGATGTGTTGGTTATTGGTTCCAAGAAAGGGAAGGGGCTTTCAGAATATAACAAAGAATGAAAATGATCTAATGACATAAATCTCTGCCATTTGTGGATTGAAATGCCTTATATATTAGTTCAAAAGGAATCAGAGTTGAAAATGTTTGCTAAGAATACAAATAATATTATTTTATCATAAGTCTCTTTTTTTTTTAAAGATTTTATTTATTTATTTGACAGAGAGAGATCACAATTAGGCAGAGAGGCAGGCAGAGAGAGAGAGAAAGGGAAGCAGGCTCCCTGCTGAGCAGAGAGCCCGATGTGGGGCTCGATCCCAGGGTCCTGGGATCATGACCTGAGCCAAAGGCAGAGGCTTAACCCACTGAGCCACCCAGGCACCCTATCATAAGTCTCTTAATGGAAAATGAGAGTGCTTTCTTCAATATGCATTTGTTAATTTTTATCATGACTGCCTTTTTATTTTTTTCTCAACTGTACCTTCTCTAATTTCAGCTAGAAAGTGGTATTACCACTGAGGTGTGCTCAGTATTCAATCTTAATTGCTAGATTGGGGAGACTGGTGGGACTTTGCTAAATAGACAGATACAAAAATTTTTGGAATTTGGCATACGTAGTTTAAAGAATAAGACAAAAATGAATCGATGTTAAATATTTAATGCTATTGATATGTACAGAACTAGAGGGAGTAAATAAATTATACAAGAGTAAAAGTTATTTAGTATATGAAAGTAAATCCTCATATAGCAAGCCTAGGGGCTAAGAAAGAAATGACATAATGTCATTCTTAGTACCTTATCTTGTCAGAATAAGAATCTGACTTTTGGGTCACCCTTGATCTTTTGCTTTCTAGGCAGAAATCGGCCAGATTTCTTCCTGACTACCTAAGAATATAACCTGGCATAGGGCTAGGGGAATCACATTCAACTATAGTCATAGTCAAGTCAAATACAAAAGATTTTGGAATAGAAATTAAGGAATGAAATGATCCAACAGGAATATGTTTTCTTTCCTGGATTCCTTGGCTTTTCTAGATCAAAAAAAAAAAAAAAAAAAAAAAAAAAAAAATCTTTAGGACTACAATTTAATAAAAACTGCTGAGTCTGTCATTGTTATGCAAGCACATAAGCCTCTCTCTTTCCTTGAGTGACAAGTCTAGGGAGTTTATAAGGAAGAGCCTCAGTGCCCAGATAGCCACTCTACAGATGACTCAGGACACCTTTGCTAAATCCATTCATTACTGTGGCCCCTAGTGGGAGTTACAAGCAAAGCCTGCCAATTAGATGTTGGTAATGTGGACTCTGCTTTAGGGAATTGGGTAAGACTGCCAGAATTCATTCCTGAACTTTAGCAGCCACAAAAGAGTATTTTTCTGTCGTCTGTAACTGATTCAAAACCAGGTCTCAAAAGGACAAGCTTCCTTTTGTGCCCCATCTTCCTAAAATCCAATGACTAATGATGTTACAACATCAGGTTTTTCACAAGATCACAGGAAACATCTGATGAAGGAGAAGCAAAAAAAAAAAAAAAAAAAAAAAAAAAAAAAAAGTCATCGTTTGACTTGATTACCCTTTGTTTATCTCTGTTTTTTAATTTTGTTTTCTAATTTTAGAATACCCTCTTTGGAAAATAATTATGTGGTAATTTAACACAAATTAATGTATTTTATTGTTAAATGAGAGATTAAGCCTAGGATGTATCAAGAGTCATAAAGAATAAAAAAAGACCTTTCTAAAATCTTTAGGTGGTGAATAAAGAAATTAAGTAAATTCATATTTAAAACTACTTGCCCTTGCCTTGAAAAAATATTTCCAAAATCCTATCCTGAAGTTGTATTGTCATCACTACTTCCTTCTCTGCTAATAAACACACATAGGGTGAATGCTTTGCTTTCAAGTTCATTGACATTATTATTGTTTTTATTTAATTTAATTAAATTAATTAATTAATTTTTACATTTTAGTCAATTTCAGTGCTAAGGTGATATCTTGAAATTTTTGAGAGGTAGCGGTGGATTTTTTTAATAAGGATTCTGTGAACTTAAATATCTTGTTAGTAGTATGAACAAATCTTGGAAAATGTCCAAGTCATTTTGTAGCAGATGTCAGGACTCTAAACAGTAGAAATTTTAGGTACTAAATTCATGGTCAGTCCCTGTAGACTTTAAGAAGAAAGATTTTATTCTATACTACTGTATGAAATGTTTTGTTTTTGTTGTTGTTGCTTTTTGTTTGTTTGTTTGTTTTAGAGCCATGTATTTTTTTGGCTTCTAGTCCTAATTTTATTTTAGAAATTGTTTTTGGTGTGCTTCAGACAGGGGCCTTCTGTCCAGGTCTTGAATGCAAGTATTGTATCTTTGTTTTGTATTCTTGTACAAATATGTTTTATTGGGGACCTATTTCAAAATGCTTGTTAAACATATGAGCTTATTCACATGAGTGCACTCAAGTGCTGTAACTGTAGGGGCAAAAGTTGGAACAGAAGAACCTATGTCTCATACTTGCGGCTGCAGCTCACTGAGGAGAGAGGTTTCCTTCATCAGCTTATTGCCTGTAGCACATGCTACACTGTGTACATACTTATTTCTTTCTGCTGTCTCACACACACACACACACACACACACCCATATGATTTAAAGGAAAAAAACACATTAGTCATAAAGCTCAGGAGTTGAGAGTAAGAGAGTAAGGCCGGGGTTGTAACCGTTCAGAACTTGAATGAATTGCCGGTTTTCACCAAGTAAACTGGCTGGCCTTCTCAGGCAGGCTCCAAATTCCTGTTGAAATGAAGACTTTCTTTCCTGGACTAGGCCTGGCATTCCTGGGAAACAATGGCCCTTTTCAAATAGGCTCTGAAATTTCACAGGTGAAGGGAGAGGGGCAGTTATTTGATCCCACCCACAAGAAGCCTGTGAGTATTTTAAAAAGTGAAGACAGAGCCTATCATGGAAATGCAGGCAAAGCTGGCTAGTGGCTAAGAGCTGCAATCTAGATCTACGGTTCTGCAGATCTCTGTGAAATATGAATCAATTTCAGTGTTCTGACTTTGACTCACATTGCAACTCTTTTTCTAGATTTTCTTAAAAGCAGACTATAGAACCACTGAAACAGGGTTTTGTGTCATATGTTAAGGAAGAGCAGTATTCAAGTTTTTCTTTAATTAGGAACTGACATTAGAACCTATCTAAAAAAGAATTTAATTGCTGGAGGGTGTGATTTTGTAAGACATGCAGGGTAAAAATGCTACATAGAATTACAAACACATACATATATAATTACATATATATGTAATAATTTTACCTTGCATCCTTTCCAAATTGGACCTTTAAGTGGGACCTAATTATATTATAATTCAATAAATTTAAAAATTCAAAAATGTTCAGGTAATTTTGGAGTCTTTTATATGAACATATAGACCACATTCAATTTGAAAGAATTTGGGCATGTCAATCACCATCCTTACATGCATGGTGATTAATTAATATTAGATATATTTCAAATGTTTTATGAAAACTTTTATTTGACCATATCTTTCAGTGATTGGATGAGATAAACTGAGGTTTGTGGTGTTAAGTTTGATGGGTGAGAACACAATAAAAGTTGAAATTGTGATATTTATCGTTAATAAATAGATAAATTTTACAGGCACTTCTTTCCATTTTTATTCTTTTTAATAATCCAGATATCTGCCTCAAGATTGATAATGTACCCAGTATTTTACATAGGTCTAACATAAGACTTATTTTAGACATAAATTACTAGAGAGTCAGGAAGTAATTAGTTTTTACTTAAAAATAAATAGAACTTTTTATGAAAGTATCACTCTAAATTATATAGCCCTTCTCTAAGCAACACAATTAACCTGATCATTATGTAGCAGTAGAATATTTTGAAATGTTTTTCCTGGTATTTTGGTTATTACATGATATTCTCTCCCTACCCCACACTCCCCTCTAACCCTGGCCCCATATCTAGCAGCAACCGGGTATTCTGAGCTTATGTCTTTACAATAGGGATGAAACGATAGAAAAATGACAATAAAACCAAAGCACGGGTGTTTGAGTTTCAGATGCAAAAATAAAAAATAATTTTTAAAACACACACACACGCAACGTAAAGAGGAGAAAAAAATGAAAGGCACAAAAATAAAGTAAAAATGCCAGTATGTAAACCTGGTGATTCACAGACCTGTACCCCTGGGGATAAAAATATATGTTTATAAAAAATAAAAAATAAAAAAAAGAATGCCAGTCAAAACCAGTTTCCTCAACCCACCAAGAAAAATGTTTTAGGTGAGGAAGAGGACAAGAAACAGAGGATAAAGAGTATCAGCGATGACAGGAAATAAAGGAGAGAATATATGTACACCATGATGGAAATTCGTGTGACGTGACCATTTGGAACCATATGAACCTGCTAATTATGTGATCCTAAGAGCTTTGCAACTAGATACTATCTCAGTGAAAGGTTTGCAGGTAGAAAAGTAAGTGACTGAAATGATTGAGATTGCACTTACATGACTAAGATTATTTTAATGACCCAGCAAAATAGGGAGGAGAGGGACACAGAAGAAAAATTCAGTTTATTTATAGATAAATAAAGTTAGTGATTTTGCACACTTGAATTTTAAGGACTAGAATTCAGACCCTCTGCACTTATTATTATAGAGAACAAAATTCAAAGCAGAAGATCTAAGTTCCCTGCCAGTTTGCCTAAGCTAGTTTTATTGCTTTGTTTATCCCTCCTGCCCTATAACCTTATTTGAACTCAACATTAAGACATCCAGTCATCTAGTGGTACCCCAAACCTTGCGACCTGGAAGCAGATGCTTACCTTGTCTATCTAGAGGATGTAAAAAGGTTAATCAGCTGCTTGGTGTAGAGCTAGGAGGTTATTGTTCTTCTTTTGAGACCGACATATTCTCCTGGAGCTTCTTATGGCAAAAGATATGTGAGTGGAGCAGTTACTGGCCCTTAGAAGAGAGATAGGTAGAAGAAGACATTTAAGGCCTGCTGAAGATGACCAACAGGGACTGAGGGACCCAATACTGTGAGATTGCGTGAGGGAGATCTCCAGGGTGATTAGGGGCTTGAGGAGTATCAGCCAGGAGAGTAAAACACCACGGCTATGGAAACTTCCCAAGTAGCCATGCAATCATCCCATAAGACCGAGATTAAACTTTAACCACATATCAGGCACAGAGAATATGACACAATCAGCCAAGGAAAAGTAATTTTATTCTTTTATATTTCTTTCTTTTTTTTTTTTTTTTTTTTTTTTACCCTGAGAAGTCTGGAAAAGCTGCTAGCTGGTGAGGAAGAAGACATGTGAGGGAAAAAAGCAAAGGACAATCAAGCAGTCTCATTATGTTAAGGCAGCCAACTATAAACCTTGCTCTTGGGAAGGAAAAGAAGTCTCAATTTGAATAGCTATGGAAAGTAATGAGACCAAGTCAATTTTATATCCATGGGCAGGAAAGATTTCCCCCATTGAATAAATTGTAAGTAGGTACTGGAGATAAAACAGAATTGTAATTTTAATTTATCTTACAGATCTTATGTTCAATAAACTAATTATATTATCTTATAAAAATGCACAAAATATCATACAATCACAAATAATGGATAAATCACTCCTGTACTTGGGATAAGGAGCATTGTCTAACAGTTTAAGGACTTGCTGGAGCATTGTTTTATACTTAGCTCTTGTCACCTTTTTTTTAATGGGATCACCTGATGTAAGTTTCACAGTATTTCTTGATTTCAGCTTTTTCCATGTAAGAATGAGTAAAAATGTAATAATGTTATGTAAAGTGGCTTTTGCTTCAAATGAGATGGTATAAATTAAATGCTAGTTAAGTGCTAGTGTAATGAATATATTGTGAACACTTATGGACAATACATAAATAGTATTATATTGTTAAAAATAATGATGGCCACTGTCTTAGGGTATTTTATGAACTCAAACTATTTTGTTAAAGGTTTTTGCTTTTTTTAGGTTCCTTTTTGAGTTTGAAAGTTTATGTTCATATGCATTTCAGACATTTTTGAAACACACACACCACTACACACATGTACTTTACTTGTGCTTTATCATGTTACATTTTATTTCTTCCTGGTTTTTGACAGCATATGAAAATGAGATTATTTTGGTCTCAATTTTAAGGCCTACAAAATTGAGAGCAAAATAATAGGTGACAAGTACATATAATATTTATTAGTGAATATGAATATATACATATACACATACTAAGCACTGATATATAATACATAGAAGCACATATTGATATATCATATGCACATGCATATTTATGTATATGTGTATATATATATAAACATACACATATTCAGCTGTGTGTATATTTATGTACAGATGTGTTTATATAGCTGGATGTATATATGAGATTGTATATGCCTGTGTGTATAGTTAATTTATTTCTTTTTTTAAAAGATTTATTTATTTATTTTAGAGAGATTGATAGAGCGAGTGAAGGGAGGGGCAGAGAGAGAAAATCTTCAAGCAGACTCCCTGCTCAGTGAGGAGCCAATGAAGATAAAGGGGCTCCCATCTCGTGACCCATGAGATCATGACGTGAGTCAAAACCAAGAGTCAGATGCTTAACTGACTGAGTCACCCAGGCACCACAGTTAATTTAATTATCTTAATAACCCCATGAGATTTATGCTATTGTTTTATGTATTTTACAGATGAAGGAACTGAGACACGGTTTAAATAACTTGTTGCCAAGGTCACATTTGTGGTGAATGGTAGTCAGGAGCTGTACCTCAACAAGATAGTATCAGCATATATTCTGTTAAGTATATTGCTATTCCCAGAATCTAAACAGAGCTGCAGGATAACCCATGTTGGTATTACAAAGCACATGATTAAAACCAGCTTTGGAAAACTTCGTTTATATAACTGAAGATCAATAATTTAGCCAGAAAGTAGAAAATTGAAAAGAATTGTCAGGGTGCTATTAGTCTCCCATGAATGGCAGTGGACTGCTTCTCATTTACCTCAAGTCAAGTGAGAGGGACATCAAAATGAATACAAGTAGAACTGGATAGAGGACCTTTGGTACTTGGGATAAGGACACTCAAAAGTGTCTGGTTCACATCTAAGAAATCTGCTGGTGAAGATGTATTAAAGGATGCAGGTAGGAAGTAACTCTGTTCTTACCAAGAGTGAATTAAAGTTGCACATTTCCAGAGTGCCTGGTTGGCTCAGTTGGTTAAGTGTCTGACTCGATTTTGGCTTAGGTCATGTCCTCAGGTTTGTGAGATTGAGCCCTATGTTCAGCTCAGCATGGAACCTGTTGGGATTCTCTCTCTTTCTCTCCCTGTGTCCCTCCCCATCCTCTCTCTCTCTCAAAATTAATTAATTAATTAATTAATTAATTTTTAAAATAAGTAAATTAATTTGCATGGTTCCTCTGCTCTAGATGTGAGACACAAATAAAAAACCTGTTGGAGCTGCCCTAAAGTCACTTTAAGAGCCCTGTCTAAAAGGGAGCTAGTGCAAGAGAAAGAGACAGATAATAAGGAGAGGTATTGAAATCAACCACTCAATGGAAATGTATTTACCCTCATCAAGGAAGAGGTTGGTGGAAGACCTCAGTGATCAGAGATTTCCAGAGAACCCAAAAAACACCCCCATGTAACCAGCAACTTAAACATGAACAGAGGAAACCAATGCTAAATTACATTGGTACCAGTCACATTATTTTTACTGACACTTATTTTTTCTGGGAGAGTCAGAAATTGTGGTTAGCCTACCCCTTCCCCACTACAAATGGTCTGTCACACTATCCTTCCTTCAGTTCCTCAAATACGTCAAGTTTATATGTGCCTCGGGATTTTTACATTAACCATCTTGTCTGCCTGGCATATTCTTTCTTGCGATGGTCACCCAGACTCCTACCTTCTAGTCAGTCATTTAAATATAAAATAGAATCCCTTCAAAGGAGACTTCACATTGGGGCTTGCAGGCCTTGTTTAGGGTTCTGGCTTTTAATCAAAATGGGAAATGAAACCAAAGAAGGATAACCTGATTTGATTAAAATTTTTTTTCTTCTTTATGGTCTGTACAATGTATACACAGAGAAGGGACCCAGCCTAGGCCCTTGCATCCCCTAAATATAGCGTTCTTTCTACAAAATATAGGTAATTTAACCTCCCATAATGAGAGGGAGGGTTTAAGAGGGGAGGGCACATAAGTAAGTTAAGATCCGCCCCTCTGGGGAAGGGTCAGGGCTGGGAGATGGCTTGAAGGCAAGATCAGCGCAGAGAGAGAGGAGGAGCACTTTTTAATAATAGTCATTCTAATTTGCATGGAGAAAAGATTATAGAGGAAATTAATGGAGAGAAGGAGATAAACATGTATGCTTTGAAGGTAGAGCTCACAGAATTTCATGATAACTTGATTATAGGTTCTTAGGGAAAGAGAGATTAAGTTGGACTTTTAAGCGTTTGGCTGGAACGATTTAGTCATGGGAAGACTTACGTGTAAGTTGGTGTGGATTCCTGCTCTGTTGTATACATGCCTTATATAAACTTTTCTCCTTGAGACTGAGCAGGGACCATACATACGATGGGATATCACTCCCATGACTAAGTTATGAATCCGTTCACTTACCATTAATAAAAAGGGAGATTATCTAGTGTGGGCCTAACCTAACCAAATAAGCCCTTTAAAAGAAGGTGAAGTGGCAGAGAGATGTGCTTCTGATGACCTCAAAGAGGCAGAAAACTGAGATGCTGGGAAAAGAAGGGATCTCATAGCAAAGACCTGAAGGAATCTCTAGGCTGAACAACTAGCTGATAGTTACTTAATGATGGTCACTAAGAAAATAAGGACCTCAGTAATAGTACATCCACAAGGAACTGAGTTCTATCAACCATCTAAATGAGTTTGGGTGAGTACTCCAAGTTTTAGGTAAGACCACAGGTACACCTTGATTTTGGTCTTACATGATCCTGAGCAGAGAACTCAGCTACTCCTGAGAAGCTTCTAGCCTATAGAACCTGAGATGGTAAATGGCTGTTGTTTTAAGCAACTAAGTTTATTGTGATTTGTTACATAACAACAAAAAACTAGTGAAGTTGACAAACAGGGTTTCCATTTTGGGCATATTAGATTTAAAATGACCATTAGACATTCAGTGGGATATCAAGCGGGGAATTTGTTACACCTTTCTGAGTTTCAGGGGAGAATGACATGGTGACTTTGTGCTTGTGCAGTATTTCAGAGTAAATAGTGAGAAACAAACCAACAACAACCTTATTCCATGAAGTTGGCTTGGTTAATAGAAAGGAAAAGAAGAGAAAGTATGCCTGTCTTCCAGGAACTTACAGTTTAGACTAGAGAAAAAGAATTTTCTTAACTAAATAAAAGATACAATCCTAGAAAAATGCTTTAATAACATTTTCAAATAAGACAAAAATAAGACAATTGCACACCTTCACTCTAATTCAATAAATTCCATTTTATCAATATTATTTTATTATGAAAACAAAAATAAGTGTTGATTTATTCTTTTCTAATTATTGATTTTTCTCCTTATAATATTAACTTGAGAAATATAACAATTGTTTTTTATCTTGCCTTTGATGACTTATTCCTTAGGAATTATTTTATCCTAGTCATTTAGCATAGTACCTTTATTTTAAATGTATGTAAACTGAGGAACATAGAGTTTAAGTGATTAGGGAGCACTGGTTAAAAGGCCACTGCTGAAGTAAAATCTTCCATTACCCAGACCCTTGTTATTCAATGTACCATGCAATATCATACTGCTTCTCTGCCAATATGAAAAAATTCTGTTTTGGTGGGGAAGAAGGAAAGATGTAAATCTATGGAAACTTAAACATGAAGTTGGATTTACATTGTTTCAATGCCTTAATTTGATAAATGACAACAAATATGTCTTTTTAACATTATACAAACAATTAGTAGGAACACTAAAATAGGTTTAGGCCCTGTTAAAAATATTTGAAGGGAACATCCCAGGTAAAAATATCCACATGGAATTCATACTTACATGTCTTTTTTTTTTTTTTTAATATTTATTTATTTATCTGACAGACAGAGATCACAGCAGGCAGAGAGAGGAGGAAGCAGGCTCCCCGCAGAGCAGAAAGCCCGATGCGGGGCTCGATCCCAGGACCCTGGGATCATGACCCGAGCCGAAGACAGAGGCTTAACCCACTGAGCCACCCAGGTGCCCCCATACTTACATGTCTTAAAAGGACCCTGAGACCCTGAGGATAATCAATGGTTCTTATTTGTACTGAATTCTCCTACTATCCTGTTGGTCCTGATAGTTAATAATTGCAAAATAGTTTTGAAAGCTTGATCCATTTATAGATTATTTTTCTTATTTTGGGGGGGGCATGCCAATGACTCTGGAGAAGTAGAGAGAGATTAGAACTGTTGATAACTGGGAGAGAAATTATCTCATCCTGTGGAAGATAGCTTGCAAAAATCTCATTTAGCCTTGGGTCAAATTGTTTTTTGGAAAGAAAGAGGAAGTAATTGGTCCCCAGTTATTTGATTAGGTTATTTTGAACTCAACTGGGGCCGTTTAGCAAATGACACAGCAATTCAGGAAGGGATTTTTATTGTAGTTTCTGGTTATTACATTAGTGCAGATTGTGGAGTCCCAGAAAGTTTAAGAGGTCCATGGCTTCAAGTGGATTATAATCTAAAAAGAGAGATTACATTTTGTTTTATTTTAGTATTTATTTTAACATGGTATCATAAAGTGAGCAGGGAGAATTTGAAGTTGCAACTGTATTTGTAAAGTGGGTCAATCTGGGTTAATGGGTCAGTCAGATTTTTCATGCTTGTTGAGAACCAAATAAGGTATTTTGAGCATATTTATTCTTAGAAGAATAAAGTTGAAATCTTAATTAAATTTTTCCATTGAACAGTTTTAGATTCTGTTTTATAGCCACTGCTTCTAATTAGTAGTTAATGTAAAGAGAAAAATAAGGTTTAGACTCTTACCAAACCCCTTTCATTTTTAGAACTGATTCTTGTTCTTTTGCTAGAACTCAGCTTTACCAAACTAGTGTTTTACTTGGCTTGGTAGCATTTTTACTTAAATAAATGCAGAAATTTAAGAAGCATAAAATACAAGGTTCACTGTATTCTGTAAAGTTCAGGAAAAAAAACGCTTAATATCTAGCCATATCTATTCCAAATATCAGCTAAAAGTTAAAGAGCTCTTTATATAGTTAGGTCAGTAAAATAATACTGACAAATTATTCTCTTGAGCTTTTATATAATGCATATTTTTAAAAAATATGAAAACATTGAAATTACAAGAGTTTAGAAAAATATTTGGTATGTATTACTTCTACCAGTCCATGCATTATAAAATACATAGAAAAAACAATGAACAGTTTCATAATGTTATTAAAGCTATTCAAATATAATTGTTTCTTGCTACTTAATTTATTATGCTTACTTAAAATTAATTTAATTACTTACTTTAATTTAATTTAATTGCTTACTTTAATTTAAATGCTTACTTAATTTATTTTTTAATCTTGAAAAGACTAAGTAAAGACTACTGAACTTCATAAATATTATGCTCAAATGTGACACAGCATAATAGATACTATCAACTTTTGACATGTAAAATATTATGCATGTATTCATCAAAGAAGAAATTACTCTCTTTGAATACATGCCTGATTTTTTCTTTTTCTTTTTTTAACCACATGTGTATGGTTTGGGAAAGAGGTCTGATAGAATAGTTTATAACACACAATTTGGAGTAAGAGGTACCTGGATTTGGGTTTTACTCACTTACCATCTATGTTAGTCTCTATAAAAGGGGTTTAATAGTGCTACTTATAGTGCTATTGTGGGGATAGTTTCTTTTCATTTAAAATATTATAAAGATCTTTTTTTTTTATTCTAGGAAACGATGATAGATGGGCTAAAGTGACAATAAATGTGAACCACAACATACTTACATGGAAGTTAACCCTCTTAAAATATAATTTTAAAATGTAGTAATATAAGCACATATTTTAAAACCTTTTATTTTACTTTGTTATTTTACTTACTTTATTTTTTCAAAGATTTTACTTAAGTAATCTCTACACCCAACATGGGACTTGAAATCACAACTCCAAGATCAAGAGTCACATGCTCTACTGACTGAGCCAGCCACACCCCTCCAAGAACCTTTTATTTTAGGACATGTTTTAGATTTACAGAATTATAGCAAAGATAGTACAGAGAATTCCATAACCCTAAACCCAGTTTTCCCTATTATTCAAATCCTATATTAGTATGGTACATTTATCATAATTAATCAATAATGATACATTATTATTAACTTCATTTCATAATTTATTCAGATTTCCTCAGTTTTCTCCTAAAGTTCTTATTCTGAACGGGTCCTATCTGGGATACCACATTACATTTAATTGTCATATCTCCATAGGCTATTGGTATTTTGTAGATTATCTCCAAGTTAGAATTGTTTTGATGTTTTTCTCATGTTTACACTGGGGTGATATTTTTTGGGGAAACCCACAGAGGTGAAGTGCCAATCTTATTACATCTTTTAAGGCTATATACTCTCAATACGATTTATCACTGTCAATGTTAACTTTGATCACCTGGCTTGAGCCAATATTAGTCAGTTTTCTCCACTATAACATTATTCTTTTTTTCTTTCTCTCTTTTTTCTATACTCTACTCTTTGGAGGCAGTCACTATGCATAGTCCATACTTAAGAAGTAGAAGTTATATGCCTCCTCTACGAGGGTGGAGTAATTAAAAATATATATATATATATATATGCACATAAAATCTATTCATTCATTCATTCATTCATTCATTAAGAGAGGGAGAGGGAGAGAGAGAATCTTACACAGAGCTCAATTCACAACCCTTGACCTGAGCTCAAATTAAGAGTTGGAAGCTTAACTGACTGAGCACCGCTAAAAAATTTTTTTAAAAATAAATATGTAGTCAGGGTGCCTGGGTGGCTCAGTGGGTTAAGCCTCTGACTTTGGCTCAGGTCATGATCTCAGGGTCCTGGAATCGAGTCTTGCATTGGGCTCTCTGCTCAGCGGGGAGCCTGCTTCCTCCTCTCTCTCTGCCTGCCCCTCTGCCTACTTGTGATCTCTCTCTCTCCTCTCAAATAAATTAAAAATAAATAAATAAATAAATATGTAGTAATATGTCATAAAATACGTTACTATATATATTTTTATATTATATGTAACATATAATCATGTTTATATATTAATATATACAATAATTATTCTGTATGGGAAATCATTTCTTTCCATTTATTTATTGAATTTTTATTTGTATTAGCATGGGCTACTGCATTCTATTTTTACGTTGAATTATAATCCAATATAATTTTATTGTTCAAACTGCTTAAAGATTTGGCCATTAGGAGCTCTTTTCAGTTGGCTTCTATATCTCTTTGTCATACCACTTGTCATTGTGAGGTTTTGTTTTCTATTTATTTTTTGATTAAAAATTTTTTAAAAAATCCATTCATGTATTTGAGAGAAAGCGAGAGAGAGCATGCACACAGGGAGAGGGAGAAGAAGAGGGAGAATCAGACTCCCCGCAGAGCAGGGAGCCTGACTCAGCTCAATCCTAGGGCCTGGGGATCATGATTCGAGCCCAAGGCAGATGCTCAACTGACTGAGCTACCTAGGTGTGCCAGGTTTTGTTTTTTAAACAATTTCTTACTTTCTATACTTTAAGATAGTGTCTCTATTAGAAGCTCCAGACTCATCTTATGTATCTCCTGTCCCAGCCCAAGAATCAGCCATTTATTTAAGGATCTCATTTTCCTTTTATTGGAGAATGGTGTAGAACCCTGAATCTAAAGGGGTTATTGCTACTGGGGTGTCATTTGTTCTAGACCCTCTCAACTAACAGAAAGGGTTTTTATATTAACGTGCCTACACATCTATATACAACCATATGCATCTATATTAAGCAAAACAGATCATATTGATGTCTCCAACTTTAATCCATTATCACATGGGTCACTGTAGTCTCCTCCCCGTGATTATCTATAAACTCCCCCTTTAATAGTGAGAAACCTGGTTCCCATTATCTGCTGTTTAGTTAGTTAGCTGTTCAATGGCAGTGTACATGTGTTGTGGTTTTAGAATTGTTCATTTGTACCCTGTCAGGAACAACTTTGAAATACAGTGCTCACCTACAGTTCTTTTTGCATTTAAGATTAAATCTTCACTCTTTTTAAGATCTTAGAACAAATAATTTTTTTCTCTCTCCTTCAGTGTGAATGGCTCATACATTTTTAATGCGTTTGGATTCTTTTGTAACATTCTGCTTTCCATTCTGGGATTCCCAGATTCCCAGAATCTTTTGTTTTGTTTTAAATTGCACACATTAAGGTTTTTAAAAAATTATTTATGTAAGTATTTATTTATTTCTGCAAAATCCATCCATTTTATGTGCATAAGTTGGTGGTTGTTAGTATATTTACAGAGTTGTCCAAACATCAGGACTTTTACATCTCAATATGGCAGCAGTGGAAAGAATGGCAAAGTTCCCCTGGGTTATGAGAATATATGCTTCTTTCGCCTGATCTACATATACTCAATTTCTACTTAATGGAAAAGAGCACTTAGGAATGCTGAACCTTATGTGTTGGTACCTCGTAGGGTTACCCAATTCAATGGATAGCTCAAATCACAAGCTCACGTTTTCCATCAGTTGTTCAGTCTTGCCTGTGTTCTAATAACAAACCAAGGACTGTTTCTGAAAGGGAGAAAAGTTGTTTCGAAGCCTGTGAGACTGAGCATCAATTAATCTGCCTCATCGTAAGGGTCATGTTGTACAGCAATTTACTCTTCATCTTGAACAGCTGGAGAGAACATTATACACAATACTTCCTAGAAAACAAAAATAGCCCACTATGTCTTTCATGTCTTTAATAATGTTAGGATGTCTGTGGCGCAGTAACCTGTAACTAAGAGAAGTACTAGATTCTTGGGTCAGCTTTGGAGGTGATGGTAGGCTGTGAATTGTGGAAAGAAATGGTAGATACACAAGAGCATTAGCCAAGGTCACAGTAAAGTTAGAGAAGAAATATACTTTCTAAAGAGGTCAAGAAGTATAGGAAATGCTCTGGGAAGAGACATATATCTGCAGGTGGAGAGAAAGTATCCTCGTTCTTAGAATTGGACTCATGATTTTACCCAGGAAATTTCAGAGACTAATATTTAGGATTAGGTTCAAGAGCTAAGGATGGAGAAGAACCTTATTTTTGATTCACAGAATTGCATTGAATTTAAAATAGTTGTTTGTAAGCACAAGAAATAAAACATCATATACATACTCCTTAAAAAATCTCTTATTCATCTTAGAATTATAATTGCAAATATTATTGTATACCAAGTGATTTGATGGCTTTCTGCTTGCAATTTGTTTAATTTTCTTAAAGTTAAAAATTTGAACTTCATGCTTTCTCTAAAATAAATAACAAACCCCCAAACCCCACCAATATTTATTAAGAAAATTAAGAATTCTTTCTTAAGCTTATTGTAGGTCCTTTTGTGGAGAATCAGATGTGGCTACTTGAAAATATATGGACAAGGTAGCAAAGAATAGATAGTAAGGTCATAATAGCCAATAGTGTATGTCCTATTTGAGTTCCGGTAAAGAAGTAGACTAATTTAGCCACACTGACTTTTATCTGTTAAAGAAAAACATTTTTGCCAGAACAAAGATGAGAGAGTAACCCCTTTTTCCATTTTAAAAAGCTATTTTTATTCGTATTTTAGTCTACCTGTTAAATGAATCCATAATATGCTAAAACTTCTATGCATTTTACAAGGGTCTTTCTGTTTTGTCTCTAATGATGAGAATTCCAGGAATGTCCCTAAGGGAAGATATATTTGGCAGGTGGGGCCTCTTGGTATTTCTCAGATCATACCACCTACTCATATGGCCAGTCTTGGGTGCCACTGGAATCTGAGATATTTTTTCCTAGGTGTAACTCAAGTTAAGGGAGAAAAAAATCAGTTATAGTTGAAGACTTCTCTCTTCAAATGAAATTTCTCTGATTATTTGAGAAAAGTTTTGTTTTTAGTCCTTCAAATCACAATAAATGTCAGCATATTTGGGGCAAGGTGATGATGAGGGCCAAAATACAACTCGGTAGTTACAATCCTTCATTTTTGATTGATCTAGAACATTCATGGGATTTTTTTTTTTTTCAGTGTGACCTGTTAAAATTTGTAATAATTTAATAATTTAAAAAATGGTTAATAATAGTATTGTGTTGAATAATTGTGTAGATCAACTTGACTGGGCTAGGGGTTTCCCAGATATTTGGTTAGACAGTATTCTGGGTCTTTCTCTGAGGGTATCATTGGATAAGATTAGCATTTAAATTGGTGGGACTTGGAGTAAAGGAGATTGCCTTTCATAATGTGAGTGGATCTCATCCAGTCAATTGAAGGCCTGAATAGAACAAAACACCACATTCCCATCCCCTGCAATCCCCTAGCAAAAAAGAATTCTATGGAGATGACTTTCAGACTTGAACTGGAACATTGGTTCTCCTGGGTCTCTGGCCTGCCAGCCTACCCTGTTGATATTAGATTTGCCGGCCTCCATAATCTTGTAAACCAATACCTCATAATAAATTTCTTTCTATAAATACATATATATTTATATATAATATAAATAATTCATGTATATGTATAATTTCATCTTTAATTTGATAATAATTTGTGAAGTGACTTCCTATATAGTATCTTATTTAAACTCCACAATATTTCTTTTTTAGAGATAGAAAATGTATTATCAACATCCTGTTTTTACAGATAAGAAAAAAAGTCTTGGAGAGGTTATGTGAGCTGCTAAAAACTCTATAGGCAATAAGCAAGAGACTGAATTTGAACTCAGGACTTCAGATTTCCAGTGTACTTTTAAGTCCACTGGATTAGCTATTTGCCTGGAGAATTTGTAATAATCTTGATGCTCAGATTGTACTCCATAGGGATTAAATAAGAATGTGAGGGTGGGAGTCAGCCATCAATACTCTTTAAAGATTCTCAGGTGAGTCCAATACTGAGCAAAATTTGGAAACTACTAGTCCTTTTAATCTCAGTTTAGCCTGACATTTATTTCTTTTCAGAAGGAGTTTCTTAATCACCATTAACACATATTATAACTAGTTTCTTACCATTAATTTTATTCACAGAAGTAGTGAATGTTATCTCTAAACACAGAAACATAAAATTAAGAGTAATTAGAATTTTTTATCAGTGAAATCACATATGCTAGAAATATTTAAAAAATAAATTGCCATTTATAACCCCTATGTGAACAGGATTAAATTCTTAGCTTCTTAATTTTGGTCCACCTAGTTGTCAATAAAAACGAAAACAAAAATACAATTTCTGAAAAAGCTTTTTTCCTAAGCAAAATCTCTGTTTATTTCCTTTTAGGAGTTGCTTTCAAAGTTAGTTACTTATCTCATTCTCTTATTATCATCTCTACTCCTTTTCTGGTTTTTTTTTTTTTTTTCCCCCCAAAGGAAATTTTGCTAATAAGATTAGAGGAAAACTAGAAACTTTTACTATCAGTGGATATGAAAGAAAGTCATAGATATCAAATATGCCATGCTCTACTTTTTGTAAATCAGGAGTCCAGGAATCCATGTCTAATTTGGCATGATCTTCTGTGCCCAGTAGGCCAAGAGAATCCAATTCAGAGTATTCCAGGAAGTCTGTCTTTACTGGAACCAGAGACTAGTATGATAATGCTTTTGAAGTGGTCCAAGTGGAAAATTAAGTCAAATGTCCATTTTGCCCATCAGGTACAGGTTTGTTATCAACAACAAACTTCAAAGCTTCTGGCTTTAGTCAAAGGGATAAGTGTCTTAAAAAAAAAAAAACAATAATACAAATAAAAAACTTTCTTAATAGCTCCAGGCAGTAGGACTCTCTGAAAAAGCCCTATGTGAGTAGCAATGAGGATAGCATTCAGCAAGGGCAACTAGGGCAGCTTAGTGTCTTGCAAACAGACAACCCCAGAGCTGGAAGGCAACTGTGATGAAGTTTTGGAATATAGGTGAGGTTTGGTGGGATTAAGTCCCAAGCGGAAGACCAAGAAAGATTTCTTGAGACATCTTTTGTGCAAAATGGTGGTTTATTAAAGCACGGAGGGTAGGAAGTGTGGGCAGAAAGAGCTGCTGCACAGGGATTATGAGGGGTGGCTGATTACATATGATGGGGTTGGGGGAGGTAAGGAAAAAGGGAGGTTTCAAAAGAACTTTCATATGCTAAAGAGGACCTATAAGATAAGGGAGGCCTTGCCATTGTCAAGTAAGGTGGTTTTTCCCCTCTAGCAAGGCATTAAAGTGAAGATAGTTGGAAGATTCCTGGAAGAGTGTCACACGGGTCCTACACAGGAGTGGAGGGTGGGGAGTGGGGGGTGGGGAAAGGTTACAGGATGTCAGCTTCTGCTTTGTCTTCAGCCAGCCTTCTGTCCCCTCATCAAATGACTTCTTCCTTGTTTCTTGTGAGTTCTTCAGGGTAATTGGCCACAATAGTTTAAAAAATTAAGGAATAACAGTGAGAACTCCCAAATGATTTATAAAAAATGTCTCCCTGACATATATATTGGCACTTTCAGTGAGGTTTGGAGCGAGTGGACATTTCTTCCTTTCCTTTTCCTTTCCTTTCTTTTCCTCTTTCATTCATTCCTTCTTTCCTTCCTTCCTTCCTTCTCATGTCGATTTGGTCAGGTCAGTTTCATTCTTTTAAATACAATCAGTAATATTTCAGGACTGAGAAAAAGATACCTGTGTCAGTAGCACCTAGCAAATGAAAACTTCCTATACTAGAAACTGACCATAATAATATATCTCAGAATATACATCAGGATGACCTATAAGGGGACAATTTACTTTATGTCACTGGTACAACTAAATTATCTTGAATGTGATCCAAGAGAAATTGATTTTATACTATATTTTGCTGTAGGGTGATTAGGAATTATAGAAATGGCACTGGATTCAGTGTCACAATGTTATGTCCTCTTCTTGGCTCTGCTGCTAGCTAACTATGCAATTTAAATTCTCTATGTCTCAATTTCTTCATCTGTTTATAAATGGAAATGAATATACTTTCTCTGCTATACTGCCATAGGTTAACGTAAGGGTCAAATATGAAAGTTCTTTGCCAAAAATGAAACTCTGAGGTGTTAGTTTTCAGGTAAATCTTTTTAAATGTACACTTTAGCCTTTTTTTAAGAATGTAAAAAAAAAAAAAAAAAAAAGGAAAAGAAAAGCTACCTAATGCCTATGCTATGCTTTTGAAACAATGAGGTGTATAATTTAGGGAATACGTTGTGACATTCTGTAGTCTCACAGGATAAGCACAACATGCTTTTATAGAGTGTCAATACTGCATGAATATTTGGGCAGCAGTTTACATTTTTGATAGGTAATAAGTAGGTTTTGTATTAATTATTAACATTTATCCTGAATTTTAAAGATAAAACATGAGACTTCAAGGTAATTTTAGCAAGAGGCAGGTGGCTTCAAGTATATATTTCCAGAATCCTGAGGCACATGCATTTATGTTCCTCTCAGCTATTAGGGACAATCAAGCAGAATAGTTTGAGAAGGACCTAGTACTCTATCAAATTCAAACTCTGCTATTTGGAATATAAGGCCTTCCATAATAGTGGATCTAATTTTAGACTGATTCTCATTTCTACTATATTCTATGAATCTATGTTCTGACTGATATATCTCTTCCTACCTGTTACAAAAGTGATTTCTAAGATGTATTTAGTATTTCATAAACAGCTTCCATGATATACTAGCATGCTTCTATTGAATTAAACTTGCTTTATCCTAGGAATCTAGAAAAGAGAATTAAGTCTGATGTGTGTGTGTGTGTTCATCATACACAGACATAATTTGTAGACAAGTAGAGGCTGAGATAAATATTATTGGCACCTGGAAATGGGCATGCATCTTCTTTTTCTAGGCCTTCAGTTAGTGTTTTGAGTAAATATAGGTAGTAGCAAAGCTAGTTTTTTTGTTATTGTTACAGCACCAGGTTCAAGTTGGTGCTCTAGTGTTACTTTGTGTTTGTGGGTAGGGGACTGGATTATGGGAAGGTTTTCCCCAGTGTTCCTGTTCTACTCTGAAGCTTAGGCTTTCCTTATGTGTTGCATGTTTCAGAGGCTCTCTCTTCAAATTTTTGTCCCTTTCCCAATGGTAGACTCCTTTTTCTAATTATTCGATAGCTTGTTAACCTGGCAGTAGGTCTGGGGCAGGAATGGCTCTTCTTTTGTGCTTTCTGATGTCCTGGTTTAGATTCAGTCTGAGGCAGGCTTCCTGTTCCTCATTCTTAGAGTCATGGCCTTCTCAATGATCATATCCTTAACCTCAGTGGTACTGATTCTCAAATGGTCTGAAGCCAGAAGTTTTTTCTATCTTCCCCCCAAGAAATGGAGAGAAAACTGTTCCATTCCTTTCTCCTTCACATCCTAAACAAAATGAGTATCCACCTGTTTACTTAGAGTTTGCTGCCTTTCCTAGGCTTAGGCTTTTATTCTGTAAAGAAGGATCCAGGCAGGACTTTCTTTTATGGACAATGTAGATCTTCTCTTCCCCCAGACTTGTACCACAAAGTAGACTTTTCTGCCCATATGTGAGGTGTGTGAAGAGCATGTGAATAGATGTAAACTTCCTTTGCATTTCTAGCTCCAGGAGGCTTTATACTCTCAAACTATCCCCTATTCATATTTCAGGAAATTGTTACAAATTTGGCTAAATTCTTTTTTTGAATTTTGAACCCATTTTTGAATGCCAACTCCATCTCCTTCCTGTGCTATGTCCTAGGTAAACAATGGTTGAATCCTGTCTTTGAGCATTCCTGTCTTTAATTGAATTTCAGACTATTTGATTGCCCTGAAATATCAATTCTCTGACAGTTGAAAAACAGTTATGGCTAAATAAATTATCTGGCTTTTTCTAGATGTTAGTAGGTGGGCACAACACTCTTTTCCCCTTACTACGTACTAAGAAGAAACTGAAAGTTCCTCTTTTTATAGGCCTTAGACATTTAAAATAATCTGATGTATTAAAATTGAGAAATTAGTGAATGTAAGAATTTGATTAAATAAATTTACATCAGTGAATAAATGTTTGGGCAAATTTAATTTTTTAAATTTTACTTAAAACTTTTAATTAGTAATAACTATAGAATCATAGGAAGTTGTAAAAATTAAGTAAAGAGTCCCATGACCTTTTGCCCAGCTTCTCCAATGATTATCTTTTACCTAATTGTATAATTGTATAATTGGCATTGGTACAATACTCTTAACTGAACTACAAACCTTATTCAGAATTTACCAGTTTTTACATATACTTGTGTGTGTGTGTAGTTCTATGCAATTATATCTTATAGATTTATATAAGTACAACAATAAAGAAACATTCTGGTTGCCTCAAAGGGACTCTTTCGTACCTACCTTGAACTCTCTTCACCGACCTTCACCATCACTATCTTTTTGTCAATCACTAATATGTTTCCTTCTCTAAGTTTGTCATTTTCAAGATATTCCATTTTGCCATTTCAAGAATGTTATATAAATGGAATAATATAACATGTAACATGTAACTTTTTGACACTGGACAGGTTTTTTTTAGTCCCTTGAGAATCATTCAAGTTGTTGCATGTATAACTTAATTTGTTACTTTGTATTTTTGAATTGTATCCCATTGTATGAAAATTGCAGTATAACTATCCACCCATTAAAGGATTTTTTTTTTCAGTTTTTGGTTATTAACAATAAAATTGCTGTAAAGATTTATGTACAAGTTTTTAAATAATTTTTAAAAGATTCTTTCTTTTTTTAAAGATTTTATTTATTTATTTGACAGACAGAGATCACAAGCAGGCAGAGAGAGAGGGTGGGGGAAGCAGGCTCACCACCAAGCAGAGAGCCCGATGCGGAGCTCGATCCCAGGACTCTGGGATCATGACCTGAACCGAAGGCAGAGGCTTTAACCCACTGAGCCAGTCAGGCGCCCCAATTTTTAAAAGATTCTTATGTATTTATTTGAGAAAGAGAGAGAGCCTGTGAGCTGGGAGAGAGGCCAAGGGAGAGGGACAGAGAGAACCTGATCCTGGGCTCAATCCCAGGACTCTTAGATCATGACCTGAGCCCAAATTAAGAGTCCTATGCTCAACTGACTGAGCCAACCAGGTCCTCCTTATTTAGAAGCTTTTATGTGAAATTAAGTTTTCATTTCTTTTAGATAAATGTGCAGAAGAACAACTGTTGGATCATATGATAAGTGTATACAGTTTTATCAGAAACTACCAAATGATTTTTCAGAGTGGCTATACCATTTTCTGTTCCCACCAGCAAGGTAGGAGGGATCTAATTTCTTTGCATCCTTATTAACATTTGATATTATCTCTATTTTGTAACTGTAACCATTTTAAAAGGTTTATGGTGCTATTTCATTGTGGTTTAAAGATTTTATTTATTTATTTATTTGACAGAAAGAGATCACAAGCAGGCAGAGAGGCAGGCAGAGAGAGAGAGGGGGAAACAGGTTCCCTGCCAAGCAGGGAGCCTGCTGATGCAGGCTCATCCCAGGACCCTGGGATCATGACATGAGCCGAATGCAGAGGCTTTAACCCACTGAGCCACCCAGGCGCCCCATCATTGTGGTTTAATATGTATTTCCTTAATTACCGATGATTTTGGACATCTATTTTTGCTTCTTACCATCTGTATATTTTCTTTAACCTGTCTGTATCTTTTGCCTATTTTCTAATTGAATCCTTTGGGCTTTGTTACTCTTTCTAGATATATAGTTTGCAAACATTTTTGCCCAGTTTGGAAACTGTTTTTCATACACTTGACAGAATCTTTTGCAGAAAAAAAAAATAATAAATTTAATGAAGTTGAATTTATTATATTTTTTTAGTGATTTGCTTTTTGTTGTCATGTTCAGGAACTCTTTCCCTAATCTTTCTTCCTTTATTTTCTTTTAAAAATTTTATAGCTTTGTATCTTATGATGAAATTTATGATCCATTTTGAATTAGTTTTTCTATAATCATAAGGTTTTATATCAAGACTTTTGTATTTATTTTAGTCATGTTGTTTAATTGCTGCAGCATCATTTGGAATGTATTCCTTTTAGCTATAAGAATATTAATTCAGGGGCGCCTCGGTGGCTCAGTGGGTTAAGCCGCTGCCTTCGGCTCAGGTCATGATCTCAGGGTCCTGGGATTGAGTCCCACATCAGGCTCTCTGTTCGGCGGGGAGCCTGCTTCCTCCTCTCTCTCTCTCTGCCTGCCTCTATAGCTACTTGTGATCTCTCTCTGTCAAATAAATAAATAAAATCTTAAAAAAAAAAGAATATTAATTCAAAAATACACAAAAAAACTACTAAAGGCTATATCTATGTATATATTAATTTGGAAAAAAGAAATATTTACTTTTAATAGTATTCAAAGGACTACAAATTAAAACTATAATAAAATATAATTTTCTTCCTTACTTATACATCATTCTTTAATGTTCTTGTTTTCTTTATGTAGATCTGGGTTTCTGACCTATATCATTTCCCTTCTCTTTAGAGAACATGTTCTAATATTTCTTGCCAGGCAGAGCTGCTGGCAACAAATACCTTTAATTTTTGTTTGTTTGAAAGAAGTTTTATTTTTCCTTCACTTTTGAAGGATAATTTCCCTTTGTTTTCTCTCTGTTGACACTTTGAATATTTTTCTCCATTCTCTTGCTTGCATGGTATTTAGTTCCATTCAGACTGCTAAACAAAATACCATAAACTGAGTGGCTTATAAACAACAGCTTTTATTTTCTCACAGTTTTGGAGGCTAGGAAGTCCAAGAAGGTGTCAGCAGTTTGGTGTCTGGTGATGGTCCACCTTCTGATTCACAGACATCTACCTTTTTGCTCTATCCTAAGATGGCGGAAAGTGTGAGGGAATTCTATGGTGTATCTTTTATAAGGACACTAATCCCATTTGTTAGTGTTCCACCCTCATGATTGAATCATCTCTCAAAGACTGCACCTCCAAATACTATCACATTGGGGGTTAGGATTCTAACATGAATTTCAGGGTTGGGGAACATTCAGTCTGTGGCACATGGTTTCTCAGAAGTTGGATGTAATTCTTTTCTTTATTCCTCTATAAGTAAAGCCTTTTTTGTTTCTTCTGGTTTCTTTCAGGAATTTTTAAAAATTTTTAAATTTATTATTATTATTATTATTATTTATTAATTTTTTTTTTTTTTTTTACTGGGGTGCCTGGGTGGCTCAGTCAGTTAAGCATCTGCCTTCAGCTCAGGTCATGATCCCAGGGTCCTGGGATTGAGTCCCATTCAGACTTCCTGCTCAGCAGGGAGTTTGCTTCTCCTTCTCCCTCTGCCCCCCCCCCCCCCACTCCCTGCGTTTTCTCTCTGTCTGCCCATAAATAAATAAATAAAGTCTAAAAAAGAATTATTAAAAATCTTTAATTTTCTGTAGTTTGAAAAATATATGTCTAGGTGTATTTTTTTTTTTTTTTTTTGGCTTTTATCCTTGGTCTTGACTGAGTTTCCTGAATCTTTACTTGGTGTCTGACATTAATTTGGGGGAAATTCTCAATTATTATTGTTTCAAATGTTTTTATTTTCCTTTCTATCTTCTCCTTCTATTATTACCAATACATATCTGTTAAACCTTTAGATTTGTTCCATCATTCATTAGTATTCTTTAATATTCTTTTTTTTTTTTCTTCAGTCTTTTTCTCTTTGTTTATCAGTTTGGGAAAGTTCTTTTGAGATATTCTCAAGTTTAGAGAGTCTTTCCTCAACTGTATCCGGTGTACTAATATGACCTTCAAAGGCATTTTTCACTTCTATTAGAGTGTTTTTGATCTAGCATTTCATGTTGGTTCTCACTTAGAATTTCTCTTTGCTTACCTTGCCCATCTATTGTCTACTTTGTTTATTGGAACCCTTTGTGTATTAGTCACAGTTGTATTAAATTCCTGGTCTGATAATTCCAATATCCCTGCCATATCTGGATCTGGTGTTGATGCTTGCTCTGTTTCTTCCAGCTGTGTGTTTGGCCTTTAAATATGTGTTGTAATTTCTTTTTTCTTGATACCTGGGCATGATGTACTGGGTAAAAGGAATTGCTGTAAATAGGCATTTAGTAATTTGGTGGTAAGGTGTGCGGAGAGGGGAAGCATTTTATAGTCCTATGATTAGGTCTCAGTTTTTTGTTAAGTCTTTGCTTCTGGAATATGAACCTTACATGGGCTTCTTGGTTATCATCCCTTCCCCACCAAATTTAGGTGGAGCAGGATGGCTGGAGCGAGCGAGAGTTGAGTATTATTCTTCCCCTAGGTCAATTAAGCTCAGATAAAACCCAGCAGGTTAAGCTCTACTTAATTTCTCCTAAGGGCAGAATTTGTTAAGAATAGAATACTCTGCATATTTCAAAAAAATTTCTTTTCCCTCCCCCGCCCCGACAGAACAATGTGATTTTTCTCTAATATATACAATATGAGAACCTGGTAGAGATCCAGGAGGTAAAGCTCACAGAAGTATGGGGACTCCCAAGGACTAGATCCTCTTGGAGTTTTTTAGTCTCAGACTCGTCCAGATTGAACCTCTAGTAATTTGTCAATTATACTGCAGGTTTTGAAAACTCATTCCTGAGGAGGTAACTGCTTCAGTAAGTTGTAATTCTCTTTATTCACCTCTAGTTTCCTGTGATTTGGGGGGCAGCAATTTGTCCTGTGATCTCATTTCTTCTATGAATCTAAAAATAGTTATCAATTTTTCAATTTGTTAAGCTTTTTACTTGTTAGGACAGGGTGGTGATTTCTAGATTTCTTGCATTCTGGATTGGAAACTGGAAGTCTTGGTAACTGTTCCTTTTTTAACTATAAAAGCCTGTTGGGCAGTTAAGTATCTAGTGCCATTAATATGGTGGTATCCACTATGGTACTATTATGATGACAAACCTTACTTTTTTTTTTTTTTAGGTTTTATTTATTTATTTGACAGACAGAGATCACAGGTAGGCAGAGAGGCAGGCAGAGAGAGAGGGAGAAGCAGGTTCCCCACTGAGCAGAGAGCCCGATACGGGACTCAGTCTCAGGATCCTGAGATCATGACCTGAGCCAAAGGCAGAGGCTTAACCCACTGAGACACCCAGATGCCCCAAACCTTACTTTTTTGATGAAACATTGAAAAATAGTGGTTTAGAAGAAAAGTAGAATGTAAACTAAACAAAGCAAATCCATTATACAATTTTAAGGATCATTAACGAGATTTAGAAAACTGCTTTTCTCTACAGCACATCATATATTTTATATTTCATGTAAGCATGCTCTTAAACAATGCTATTGAAAAAGAGATGGCTGAATTTCTCTTCTGCTCTTCCATATTCATTTTGCAAGAAGTAGTAGCTAAATCTCAAATGGCTAGGCAGTGCTTCTTATATTCTCCTGGCATTAGCATCTTTAATGTTACCCAGAGATATCAGGATAAACTTTCTCACCATTAGGGAGCTATAAATTTTTTAAATCACCAAAATAAATTTTAGGTTATTTTGTAGTAAAATAAAACCTAGAGAATTGAGATTTAAGTCAGTGTTAATGAATAAATATTAAATTAAAGAATGTAGAGCCTCCCTGCAAGCCTTAAGTTTTATATTTTTCATCCAAAGGTATGATATGGTTTTTAATCAAAATGCTGACATTATTAAGTGACAATTTTACAGTTTAAAATAAGTTTACAAAGTTAAAGATATTGAAATATCATGCATATAAAGAAGAACAAAATTGTTGCATCTTTATTTTTATGTTATATTTGATTTTAAGTAAGACTTATCCAAAAATTGGGCTACACTAAAGATATACCATATAACCATATCTCTAAAATTTATGGCATTGAAAGGGAGCGTAATATTTTAATTAAGTTAAAATTAAAACCCATCATGTTAGCAAATGTTACAGATGCAAGAAAATAATAGTTTTTGAATTTTGTTGCAGATAGTGTGTCTGATTTAGTAAGCAGTACTTACTTGTTATGAATAAATAATTTCCTGGATTCCCTATGAACTACACTGTGCCCAAACTTACCTAATTGCAGTTTATTATTATTATTATTTTTAAGATTTTATTTATTTATTTGACAGACAGAGATCACAAGTAGGCAGAGAGGCAGGCAGAGAGAGAGGAGGAAACAGGCTCCCTGATGAGCAGAGAGCCCGATGTGGGGCTTGATCCCAGGACCCTGGGATCATGACCTGAGCCGAAGGCAGAGGCTTTAACCCACTGAGCCACCCAGGCGCCCCCCTAATTGCAGTTTATTCTTAATTTTAAAATAAGTCAATATTTAGAAAGACCCCCAAATTTTCAAATAATAGCTTGTGTCTTGTCTTTATAGAAAGGCTATATTTAACACTATATATTTTTTTCAGGATTGCTGTGTATGTTATTTACAAAATATGCTTAAAGCTGTTTCTTAAATGTCCATATTAATTTGAAGAAGCAGATGGCATATATAAATAAGTACCTTTATTACCTCCATTAATTTAATCTTTTTTTTCTGACAAACTTCTAGCCTAAATACTATAAAGTGATTTCACATATTATTCTCTTTGTGCTTTATGTTGAGAGAATAGGGTGGAAATAAAATTAGTTTTTCCACCACAACCTTCATCCTTGTAAACCCATGGGAAAAAGACACACAAAACCTGAAAAGGCGTGGTTCAAAGAAGTACAAGTTTAGGAAAGGAAGAAAACTGGGGGAGCACTTTCTAGTCTCTAGCCTGCCTCCGCAGCTCTGCTCATCATACACTTACTGCTTCTCTTTTTATGTAAGGGGAAATATCATTTCTTTCTCTTCCTATCTTCTAGTTAGGTCTTACCATTCTAGAAGTAAAGAGAAACACTAAGCTGAGACACTTAGAAACACTACACTACACTCCTCCAGTGTAGATTGGTAGACACTTTATTTTCCTTTCCAGTTAGATGTTTGACTGGAATGAAGTTCAGTGCCAGTAAAATTACTTTTTTCCCCCACGCTCAACACAGACCTTGAACTCACAACCCTGAGATCAAGAGTCAGGTACTTAACCAACTGAACCACCTAGGTACCCTGAGCGGTTTGGTTTTTTTTTTTTTTTTTTTTTTTTTATTTTTTTTTATTTTTATTTTTATTTTTTATTTTTTTTTTTTTTTATATCAGCCTCCGGTTTGGTTTTTAAATACAAGTTGTCTAACGGAAACTTTGGATATTGGTCTTATCTTCTTCTCATTTTCTAATGTTATTCTGTTGAATTAGAAGTAAACAGAGAACCATGTGCTTATAATATAAATATATTTATATAATATAAATAAAACCAATTCTAGGTAGGCCCATTCTAAGTCACTCTAGAATATGATTTTAGTAGAATTTACAAAGATGAAGATATTGACATGGGCTCTATAGTAGAGGTGTTGTTATTGCTAATTGCTTACCCCCATATTTACAGAGAGAGTATGTGAATACATTATTGCTCATTGCCATGTGACCTGCAACATCCCTCCCTGAGAGAGGGTTGTACTGCTGTTTCATGTCCCATTGATCATGTGAGTAGTTCTGACCAGTGGAATATGAGTAAAAGTGATGTGTAACACCATTGACTAGAAACTGGACAAATATTTGCTTGGTTCCAACATAATTCTTCCTCCTTTGCCATGAAAACAAGATAGGGCTCTTCTTTCAGCTTCAGTTCTTCAATGAAGACAATAAGAAGCAAAGTACAGTGAACTGTGAAAGAAAAGTAATAAGAGTAAGATATAAACCTTTATTTTTGTAAGCCACTAAGATTTTAAGCTAAGTTATTACTGCTAAATAACTTGGTAAAAGTTATTAGCAAAACTAATATAAACTCAAAGTGAACTAAGTCACTAATGTGAACGATTGGGCATCTTAACTTGCATTCTAACTGTAAGATAAGTTTTATCTTTCCTTTTCTTTTTTCTTTTTTTTTTTTTAAGATTTTATTTATTTATTTGACAGAGAGAGATCACAAGTAGGCAGAGAGGCAGGCAGAGAGAGAGGAGGAAGCAGGCTCCCTGCTGAGCAGAGAGCCCCATGCGGGACTCAATCCCAGGACCCTGAGATCATGACCCGAGCTGAAGGCAGCGGCCCAACCCACTGAGCCACCCAGGCGCCCCTATCTTTCCTTTTCTACTTTCTTTTCCTTTTTTCCTTGTTCATGCTGTATGTATATGTGTGTATGTCATGCTGTATGTATATATGAAAATTTGGACATCCATAGTAAATCAAATATGTTTTTAAGAATTTTAGAACAACAAAAAAAAGAATTTTAGAACTGGCAATTTGAAAGCACTAAGCGCTTTTAAGTAGAAATGGAACCTTGAAAACTGCAAAGTTAACATCAAAAAATGAAAGAAACCAAATGAAAAAATGTGAATGGAGTCAAATATTACAATGACAAAAAAGCCAAAAGTCTTAATCTTTATAGTTTGCTGAATATTCAATTTTATTCTCTATTCTGGTCAGTAAAAAATGAGATAAACTACATAATCATTGTATGCTATTCCCATTACTATTATACACATGGTAATAAAAACAGTAATGGATTTAATCAAACTGAAACAACTGTATTTCTGTGCCATGCATGAGAAGGAAATCAATGATCATCCCTGACATTGATTATCTGGTATCTTCTCTATTATATATGATGTTACCAGTGATATTTCTTACTAGTCAAGAAAGAATGAAAATCCTTCTTTTTATCTGTTCTCATATTTTTTAAATTAATTCTTCTGGTTGCCTAGGATGTGGGTGATTATCCTGGGCATGATAAGAACACAGTACTGATTGCCTTGTATGGTTAAGGTTGTCCTAATTAATCTAGACTAGGTCCATTTTTGAAGTCTCACAGATGCAGTTGGTTAAATCCCAAATACAGTGCTTCTTCAAAAAATACAAGCTGTCTTTCTTTTCTGGGGGTAATAAAAAGTATAATTTTATAATTCTCCCCATATTAATTTAGATTCTGTATTTTACTATTTTTAACATAGTTTTTATTAAGTGCGTCATTTAATTTTAGCAATTAAGGTAATAAATAATCTTTAATCTCATATTTGTTCTAGTGAATCAAGGGGAAGTGTTTATAGAGCTTATGTACCTTTTTTTTTATTCTGTCTTATTAAACTTCCTCTAGAATTTAACATAAACTTAAGTGCTTAAAGTGAATTTGTACATTCATTTTACATCCTCTTTTTATCATTTCCCTATCTCTCTCTGTGTCACACATATGTGTGTGCCCAAGTGTGTTCATGCATGTACACACACACACACACACACACACACCTGCTATCTTGGGTTTCTTTGCTGTTGTGGATACTTACAATGAGAGAATAAAGCATCTTTCTTTTCCATATTCACTTCATTCCCTAAAAGTCAGAAATCCTCATTATGTTTTTAAAGATCCAAGTTTCCACAGTAACACGTTTGAGAGGGAAATGCACAACATATTTTTTTAGACTGAATTGTTCCAGTGAAGTAGGCAGTAAAAGTGAATTTTCAGTGGGAGTGGAAGATCTAGCTAGTCCAAAAGTATGAAGTTACCTAGGATTTACCAAAGGGGCTTTGGCATTTCTGTATGTTACAGAAACCCTTGTCCAGATGGCATATTATTCCACACAATGAGACTGAAGACTGCTGTGTGCTGCCAGGTGGAGGTCAGTGGAACGAATTAGGGTGACATGAATCTCTGAGTTTGGTTAAACTCAGTGAGTGCCACTGCCTGAGAGACGATCAGCATCACTGCTCAATTGTAGCAATGTGAAGCTAGAGGAACAATAGTAAGGTGGAAATAGTGATGGACTATTTTTCAGACATCACATAATAAACTAAGGGTTTCTTTTATGGTTCGTGGGAAGGTATCCTAATGTTCACTGAACTGCATTTATGGCCAGCAAGTTATGTAGAGCCTTGGAGAATATTTGATTTAGAAGAATGGGTCATTATGAAATTTCTTACCCTTGAATATTATGGGGTAAAATTAATACCAGTTATATATGGGATAAATTGGGGATTATTACAAAGCTTTCTGCAACATATATTTATAAGGAAGACAAATTGTAACACTTAGACTTGGGGTAGTTAATTTTGAGATAATGGTTATAACCATGTTGGAGAATTAATGCAGAGTGGGCACTCCTAAAGCTCTGTAGATCTGGTGAGTACCAGTGAACTGATATGAGATTTAGTGTGAAGGGAGCTAATTTTAAGAACCATGAGCAGATATATAGTAATTGGCAGAATGTTCAATAAAGGGAGAGAAATAAGCCTTTTCTAATGAGTTTCTTTGTGTCCCAAGAGATTACTAAGAAATAAAAAAGTATAAGAGGAAATTTAAGTCCCCTATCTCAGGCTTATTTCAAAAATAACTTCCCATTTCCATCTGAGAGATGAACACACAGCAGCCAGTGTCCCTAAGGTCCTAGAGGAGTGTTTTTCAAATTATCTTGAGACCCATTAGTGAATCATGAAATCAAATTGGAGAATCACACACAAAAAAGGCATTTTTAAAATATTAAATTAAGTACAATAGAATAAAATGGAAATATTTTGTTTCATCACATACAGTAAGTCTGTATTATTTTATTTTTATTTTCTGTATTTTTATTTACTTATAAATACATATAAATGTGTGTAATGGATCACAGTGACAACTGTATTTCTGCTGAAGCTCAGATGAAATGAATTGTAGACCTCTGTCATATTCTGCTAAAATTTCCATGTATCCCCAAACTTGAACATCATTTATACATAGGCTGAAATGTTTTGACCAGAGGTAAGGAACAGTATTCTTCCAATGAAGAAAATTATAAATAATCCCAAACTGAGGATTTTTGAAGGGGGTAAACCTTCTGGGTAGGTTGAGAAGATATTTGAAAAGAATTCATAGGTAGAGGAATGGAAATTTTCTGAGGTCATAAAACACTACCATGATAAAATGGGATGGGAACCTCAGATTTGGAGGCCATTTGATTCTCAAAAGTGTTCAGTTCTGTGGCTAAATGTCTGAGTAGTTTAAAACAAACTTAGAACACGGTCAGTCTTTTAAATGCCAACCAGAGGGCTGGTTAAATGTCTCAATGTTGATTCCAAGGCCAGACACTTTGGAGACTTGGCCTTGACTGGAGGAGGCATAGATCCAGAAAGTGCGGCTCAGGCCCAGCATGACCAGGCACAGGGAGAAAACTGCTCTGAGTAGACTGTCCACTGGGAGCTCCACCTGGTGGAAATCGAACTCCTCCCTAGAACTGTTTTCAACTTTTAAAAGTTCTTTGGAGAAGGGAAGGAGGGGGAAGTGGTGGTTTATTCCAGAAGAGAATCAGATAGGAGAGATCATTTTAGTAACCCGAGAGACGTAGGCAGAGAGAGGAGGAAGCATGCTCCCTGCCGAGCAGAGAGCTTGATGCGGGAGACCTGAGACCATGAGACCATGGCCAACCATGAGACCATGACCTGAGCTGAAGGCAGAGGCTTTAACCCACTGAGCCACACAGGTGCCCCTGGTTTTTTGTTTTGTTTTGTTTTTGTTTGTTTTTTTTTAAACAATAAACAGAACAAGAACAGTGGAATATATGTTGGTCTTTTTATTGGGATTATATTAATTTATGTGTTACTTTTGGAAGAATGAATATTTACAATATTGAGTTTGAACAATATAAAAGAAATTTCCCTGAGATATTGAACAAAGATTTATACAGTTCTTGGATGACAACCTGACACTTAAGATTTCATGTAGTTGTTGGCTTGTAAATATTTCTATATTTCTCAGCCTTACTTCTGTCATGGATACTTTTGTGGCATATCCAGAAAAATAAAATAATATTTCTTGGGCTAATTAATCCACCTTGAAAGCAGTGAAGCTAAAACTTTCAGATGCTCCATCCTAGGCCACTCAAGCTGGGGTCAGGATATGATCCCTGAGTGAGCCAAGGGCCATCCCTTGCCAAGGTCATCTGAACAGCAGTTATGAGGGGAGCACCAGAAACAGGAAGAAGTCCAAGGAGAGTTGTACAAAATGTAGGGGGTGTAACTTGGAAACAAAACAAAATTAAATAAACCTTAAATGTTTTAGGACTAAATTTCAAAGCCTTCTGGCTCAAGAGGCCTCAGCTTTTGAGAAGGATTCAAACCAGTACATCTCCAAAAACCTTACCAGCAGAAATGGTGGAACTTCCTTTTAGAACCAGGATTTTAACATCTCAACAAATTTTCTGTCTTTTTACCTCTCAATTCAAAATTCTAAGTTCCCAGGTCGAGATTCTGGACTAGCAGTATTAGTTTCCTCCAGTTTGCTTTGATATCTCGTGGCCACTGTGTGCTGGTCATGTGATAGAACTGTGGCCACAATAGCTCTATTCCTGTGCATCAGTGATAATCATGAAAGTGAAAAGAATTTTTACCGTATTGATGTTCTCCAGAACTATCATTTAAAATTTGAATTTTTCTAGAACTATTTAGTATATCCACTGTTTCCACTAATAAAATAATTAAGACATATTTAATTGTCAACTATTTAATTCTGTCTTGGCCATAGCAACCCCCCTCCTTTTTTAAAGATTTTATTTATTTATTTGACAGACAAAGATAACAAGTAGGCAGAGAGGCAGAAAGGGAAGCAGGCTCCCTGCTGAGCAGAGAGCCCAATATAGGGCTTGATCCCAGGACACTGGGATCATGACCTGAGCTAAAGGCAGAGGCTTTAACCCGCTGAGCTGCCCAGGCACCCTAGCCATAGGCCTTTTAAAACAAATATCTGGAGGCACCTGGGTGGCTCAGTGGGTTAAGCCTCTGCCTTGGGCTCAGGTCACGGTCTCAGTGTCCTGGGATGGAGCCCTGAGCATCAGGCTCTCTGCTTGCCTCTCTGCCTACTTGTGATCTCTCTCTATATATCAAATAAATAAATTCTTTTTTAAAAAAAATATCCTACTTGGGAGTTCTTTATATCTTGAAGATGAATTAGATGAACATAAAATTGGCCCCAGATACTTTCTTACAAGAAAGTGACTGAAAAAAATATTAGTGTTAGTAACTACCAGTGTTAAAAAAATCAGTTTTAACTCTGTATCTAAAAATACCAAAAAAGCTATTTCTTAAACCTATTATATAAAATTTCAGTTTGTGTGATTGGATCCTGAAACTGCTTCATCACCATTAGCCAGAATCTTCATTTCTAGGACTAAAAGAGTATATAATTCTTTATATTAATCAGTTAATGTTAGAGAGGAAGGAAAGCTTAATGACTAGGTAATGTTGTCATCATTTATATAGCTAATATTCAAACACATGCTTTTTGATGTAGCCAGCCCAAAAAGGTCTTGCCTCCCTCCTAACTGACCTCAGCTGAAATGAGTTTCTATTTAGTGTGGCAAGGGTTCAAGAGAGTGACCACAGGAGTCAGCTGTTGTTGAACAATGATATAAAACTTTAAAAATTTGGCTATTGTATTTTAATAATAAATTTATAATAAAAATAAATTATTTGATTTAATTTCAGATTTATTCTTATATTCTTTAAGTTCATTCTATATTAATGATTTTTTACTTTGAAACATTGACTCTGGCTGAATGTTGGTTTTAATCCTCAGGCATTAAATAATTTACCAAAAAACATGCCCAGTGTATCTCTGTTAAGATAAAATATCTATAAATAGTGGCTCTACAAGCTAGCATGGTGAGTTTTATGCCTTTCTTATGTCTACTTTGACTCCTGATGAACAGACACAAGATGCATGGTCTTTGATACTTTTACTGAAGATAATATCTACAGCATTAAAAATAATGTTTTTTAAAAACTTTTTAAATTTTTTATTAACATATAATATATATTAGCCCCAGGGGTACAGGTCTATAAATCGCCAGGTTTACACACTTCACAGCACATACCTTCCCCAATGTCTATAACCCCACCACCTTCTCCCTACCCCCTCCCACCTTGGCAACCCTCAGTTTGTTTAGTGAGATTGAGAGTCTCTTATGGTTTGTCTCCCTCCTGATCCTATCTTGTTTCATTTTTTCCTTCCCTATCCCTCAAACCCCCACTTTGCCTCTCAAATTCCTCATATTAGGGAGATCATATGATAATTGTCTTTCTCTGATTGACTTATTTCACTCAGTGTAATATCCTCTAGTTTTATCCATGTTGTTGCAAATGGCAAGATTTTTCATAGTTTGATTACTATGAACATTGCTGTTATAAACATTCATGTGCAAGTGCCCCTTCAGATCACTACATTTGAATCTTTAGGGTATATCCAGTAGTGCGGTGGCTGGGTCATAGGGTAGTTCTATTTTCAACTTTCTGAGGAACCTCCATGCTGTTTTCCAGAGTGGCTGCACCAGCTTGCATTCTCACCAACAGTGTAGGAGGGTTCCCCTTTCTCCGCATCCTTGCCAGCATCTGTCATTTCCTGACTTGTTAATTTTAGCCATTCTCACTGGTGTGAGGTGGTATCTCATTGTGGTTTTGATTTGTATTTCCCTGATGCCGAGTGATGTGGAGCATTTTTTCATGTGTCCATTGGCCATCTGGATGTCTTCAATGCAGAAGTGTCTGTTCATGTCCTCTGCCCATTTCTTGATTGGATTATTTGTTCTTCAGGTGTTGGGTTTGATAAGTTCTTTATAGATTTTGGATACTAGTCCTTTATCTGATATGTCACTTGCAAATATCTTCTCCTATTCTGTCAATTTTCTTTTGGTTTTGTTGACTGTTTCCTTTGCTGTGTAAAAGCTTTTGATCTTGATGAAGTCCCAATAGTTCATTTTGAAATGTTACATTTTTTAAGGTTTATTTATGACTTAATTCTTTCTATTACTTTCTCTAAGCTACAAACTGTAGTGATTTATCTTTACCTTAAATTTTCTTAGAATAATGAATTTATCCATTTAATGATAATTTATGGTACTCTTGTATAAGTCAGCATTTCTCAAATTGAATTAACAGAAACTTAAATTGAGAAGAATTGTCAATTGAAGAGAAGAATTCTAATTTTTTACTTGGGTCATCTGCTTAATATGGAATCAACTTTTGTTGCCAGAAATATCTGATACTCTGATCAGTCCTGACTGGGCTATTTACCAAATACAGAGAAGAAGTGGTAGAGGGAGATGTTGAAGACTTAGATATAAGAGAGAAAACTTGTATCTTCTCAGGTATGTAGTTTCCATGAGTGTAAAATTTTGTTTTTTACTTACTGCTGTGTATTCAGTTCTTAGAAGAGTATCTGGCTCAAAATAGATGGTCTATAAATGTATTGTTGAATAAATGAATAAGTAAATGAATAGACAATGGTATTCCCTAATGCATTTCACTACCCTTGTGAGATACTTTGCTTTTTCCTAGGGATGCATTATTTGTCTTTATCCTGAGGTCAACGATATGTCAAAGCATTGTTAAATATTGTGACTCCTGTTTTGTATATTTCTGATTATCCTAATTGGAGTTATTCCATAGTTCTTCAGTATATGCTGGTTTTCATAACTGCACTGAAAACTTACTGAGAACAAAGCTGATGGTTTTTAGGTTTTTTTTTTTTTTTTCTTTTTGGAGTCCTTTTTATTTTTTTAAAATCAAGATTTATTTTAAAACTTTTAAAAAGATTTTATTTATTTATTTGATAGAGATCACAAGTAGGCAGAAAGACAAGCAGAGAGAGAGGGGGAAGCAGGCCCCCCAACGAGCAGAGAGCCCAATGTGGGACTCGATCCCAGGACCCTGAGATCATGACCTAAGCCAAGGGCAGAGGCTTAACCCACTGAGCCACCAGGCACCTTTTTTTTTGAGTCCTAATAGAACAAATAAATGTTTTGTTCGTTGGATCATGTTTCATTAAGAAGGGGCTGAAAATGAGTCTACTAATCAAGTAAGGAACTAATTTGGTGAAATCAAATTTGGTAAAGCTATAATTTTTTAGTATTTATATATTCAGTTCTGATAGTTAAATGATCTTCTCTATGGTATCTATTTATATTATCTTGTTATTTCCTCTGTAAGGTCTAGAGGTACAACAGCAAATTATTAAACACAGCTGCAAAATTCAGGGCCATTAAGAGGCACCTGGGTGGCTCAGTTGTTGAGTGTCTGCCTTCGGCTCAGGTCATGATCCTAGGGTCCTAGGATCTAGCCCCATATCAGGCTGCCTACTCCATGGGGAGCCTGCTTCCCTCTCTCCCACTATCCCTGGTTGTGCTCCGTCTCTGGCTGTGTCTCTGTCAAGTGAATAAATAAAATCTTCAAAAAAAAAAAAAAGAAAAAGAAAGAAAAAAATTCAGAGCACTTATAGATGATGTATTTAATTTTGCTTAAATTATTTAGATGATTGCAGCATCTAAAGATACAAGTGTTCAAACTCTTTTTATCAGGATCTATGTTCTTTGAGAATGAACTGTAGACTAAGACATGTGCTCCTATTTCTATGCTTCCTCTAGCTTTCATCCAGACTGAAGTATATGAATATTCAAGTAATAATTTCTAATTCCTCTTTGTGATATAACCATGAATTAATTACACATGTGGAGATTAAGTTTTAAATTAATTTACTCATTCAACATTTTTATGCTTCCATAATTATTTTTCTAATAACTCTTCAATATTCTACTTTTTGGAATATTTTTATAGTAGTAAGATAAGACATCATTATTTCTAATTAATGGTTATGTTGCAAGGTAATAGGTATAATTTTAAATGCTTATTTTTACTTGAACTATGTACTGCTTTGATTAAAAATATTTTCCTAATATTATGAATATTTTACTCTTGAAAAAATTGAATAACCTGTTTATAAATGGAAATCAGAATCTTTGGGAGGGAGGTCTTTGGCAAGGCAATTATTTTATACAAACAACTGAATCTGTGGGAGGGGACCACACGAAGCCTGAATCCCCTCTGTAGCATACTCCAGGGAAAGTCACTGACTGAAGATTGTTTAAATGACAGCAGTAGGGTGCATAGTAACACTGCTCCTCAAAGGAAGCATCACCTTATCTGACCTAGCCTTGGAGTAAATCAGGCGCCTGCTTCAGCCAGTTGACAATAATGTCTCCAACCATTTCCATTTTTTAACATTCAGAGCCATTTGAGGACAAGTTTTGTTTATTTATTCGATCTTCACAGGATATATTTTGTTGGAAACTTGAGATGAACTTAATTTTTAGTTGAACCTTAATCTCTGACGATATGATTCTAAGGATTTCTGCAGTTCTGTGATAGATGTATTAGTTCTTGTGACATAGATCAATTACCCTAATGATGAGATCTCACAATGTGCTCTTACCTGCCGCAGTCATTTGGTAAAGTAAAAACTATTATCTTTTCGCTTAGCAATAGGTAATAGTTAAACAGTTGCCTTTTTCACTTAATCTTTTCTGAGACATTAAATTTATGTTGTTTTTCTTATAGTTTCTAATTTTAAAGACATATAGAATGTCATTTGTGGAAGAGAACCATTATGCAGCTTGAAACCTAGACAGTCTGTAGAAAATGATCCTCTTGGCTAAGAGTTCCAAATGTAAGGAGCTATGAAGAACATCGGGTTGGTTTTAATTACACAGCAGGTTCAGTTGTTATTCTGTCCATCTCTTCACTGAAAGATCAGTGGTTAATCATATGCTATTCGCTGCCAGAGTCAACACTCACAGTTTTCTTTCCATTCTGTGTGAAGAACTTCAAATGTTCTTATTCATAAAAGTTTATACTGCAGCCTGTTGGTCTGAACTAGAAACATACAGAGTTCCATGTCCTATTAAGAATTCCAACCTGAAAATGTCAACTGTTAAGTTTATCACAGTGTTTATAGAGGCACTGATTATTTATTTAGCATTGTAGAGTAACTGATATTTGTTTTTAATTCATAAATTAGAATGTACTATTGATACAGTAATTAAGAATGTAGAATCATTATGATTTATCTATTGGAGCACATCCTTTTCTTTTTTTTTTTTTTTTTTTTTTTTTTTTTTTTTTTTTTTTTTTAAAGATTTTATTTATTTATTTGACAGAGAGAGTTCACAGTAGACAGAGAGGCAGGCAGAGAGAGAAGCAGGCTCCCTGCTGAGCAGAGATCCCGATGCGGGACTCGATCCCAGGATCCTGAGATCATGACCTGAGCCGAAGGCAGCGGCTTAACCCACTGAGCCACCCAGGCGCCCCGGAGCACATCCTTTTCTAAGTTTTTCACTCATACTTCTGCATATAAAAGCAAACCAGAGTTCTTTTTTTTATTTTTCCAATTTTTAATTTTTATTTTTTAAATTTTTTATTTTTTATTAACATATAATATATTATTAGCCCCAGGGGTACAGGTTTGTGAATCGCCAGGTTTACACACTTCACAACACTCACCATAACGCATACCTTCCCCAATGTCCATAACCCAACCACACCCTCTCCTTACCCACCCCCACCACCATCAACCCTCAGCAAACCATTGTTCTTAAAAAGTTACAATTATACATGAGTTGGTGAGTGGTCATTTTCCACATTTGTTATCACTTGTATCATATTGAAAGCAACTTTCAAGCCAATTAACTAATTTCAAAAAAGGAAGAACCCCCCACCTAATTGTTAATCATGAAGTCCACACTATGTCTTATCCAGATTTACAGAAATAAGTAATATGGAAGGAAATTTTTATTAACATTAGAAACAATACCTTAGTAATACCTGCTTTTTAATTCTGATATACTAAAATATCATATATTTTTCTCATTTTTAAAATTCAATAATAAATTAATTTAACAAGGATATAGATACAGAACAGAGCAATATACTATCACAGCATCCAGAATTAGCCAAATGGTGAGTCTGAGTGAAATTTGACTTCTGATATCTAATGCAATTTGTTTTTCAAAATTACCCTCAGTTTTGATAATTTGCTGAAAAGACTTGAAGAACTCACTGAAACCTCTCTTATTCATGGTTTCAGTTGTTGCAAAGGAAGGATATAGAAAATCTGCCAAAGGAAGAGATACATAGGACAAAATTTGGAAGGATCTAAATGCAGATCTTCCCTCTCTCTATGGAGTCATGAACGACCTTAACCCCCCCTGGCCACAGTATGTGCAACTATCAACCAGGGACGTTCACCTGAGTCTTTGACATCCAAAGTTTTTATTGGGGCTTATTCCCATCCTGTTTACATGGCTATCCTTTAGTTTCTAGCTCCTCTTGGAGGTCAGGCTATCTTCAGGCTCCAGTTCTTTCAGTGATTGGCCCTTACACTGCATGACCCAAAGTAAACCTGTCATAAATCACATTGTTAGACTGTCTTATTTTAATTTTGGAAAGTATGGAATGAGGCAGGGCAAACTTAAAAAAAAATCCCTGGGCAATAGAGCAAGAAGCTAGGAAATGCTATGTAGTACTTTTCGATGTCTTGAATTACAGAATTTGAAAATAAAGGGCTATTAGTAATCACCTAATGGTATGAACTTTTTTATTCGCATGTGAGAAAACCTAGAGAAATTAGAAGAATTGGCTGTTACACAGAGTTTATGGAAGAACATCAACTAAGATTCAGATGTTTGTTTGTTTTTTTTAAGTTTCTCCTTTTATTTAGGCTTAATCATATCCCCACTAGCATTCTCTTTCAGGTGATCTTAAACAGCATGAGCATGTTCTCAATGATATTTTTCCACTAGTGTTTCATAACAGTTTCTCAGGGAAAAAAAAAATTGTGTGCATTCTATAGCGAAGACTCTAGGCTACTTGGAAATAAGAAAAAGGTTGAATGGAAATTAGATATTTTAGATCAAGACCATTGAGATATAAGAAGATATCTTTACATTTCTATGAAATTCTTTAAATTAACACATGTTCAATGTTATGTTATATGATTGGCTGAAATTATGCCTAACACTCAAAGGACACTATTGTAGGAAACCTAAGTTGAAGAATACTTAAAACAAAAAGACTTTAGTAAGAGACCTGAGCTCTAGTCCCAGTTTTATAAGAATAGCTATGTAATTGTGCTAAAGCTACTCCTCAGAATCAAAAGACTATGAGGAGGTTGAACTATCAGTGATTCTTACTCTTTTGGAGTCATAGAGAGAGCCTTTAAGAATCCAGGGAAGCTTTGCACCCCTCTCTCTATGAAAATGCACAAATGTAGTTATATACACGATTTTAATGCACTTTCTGTGGGTTCAAGTATTTAACCCACATTTTGAAACCCCACATTAATAAATTCTAGTTATGATCATTCCCAAAGTATCTTTGAGGTCTAAAATTTGAGATTATTTTATAATCATGTTACCTCAGTGTCATATGTGAAATTTCAGATTTTTGAGTCAAATTGACATAGACAGCATGGTATAGGCAATTGTTCTCAGACTTTACCCAGAAGAACTGATTCATTCTGAATGAATCAGTACCCACTGATGATGGGTAATCTGAGTTTTGTTGTTGTTGTTTTTATTGAATTATAGTTAACATACAATGTTACATTAAACCCATGTCCATTGATAGATGACTGGATAAAGAAGTTGTGGTATCTATCTACCATGATATACTTCTAGGCAATCTGTGTTTGAATGAACTACCCAGATGATGGTAGTGCGTGGTCATGTTTGGGAGCCACTGACTATAAGGATAAACTGAATAAGATTGAAAACAAAATATATGAAAAGCCAGATAGACTTGATGATACTATTTGTAGGGCAATAATGCCTTAATGGGGGATACCAGGAAAATAAAAGCTACTATCACATGTGCCATGTAAACTAACTTTAGGTAAGTTGTTGCCAAATAACAATTCATAAATTTGTAGCACACTGAAGTTATTAAATTGCTTTCAAGTATCTTAACCTTTGGTTTTTCATAATAACACTCTTAGGTAATACAGAATGCTATCCCTGATTTACAAGCAAAAAAAACCTCAAGTTTATTAGTATGCTTAGTGAGGTAAGTTAGAGAGAGAAAGTCAGACAGAGAAAGCCAAATACCATATGATTTCTCTTACAGGTGGAATCTACAAACAAACCAACAAAAACAACAATAAAAAACCACACACACACAAACAAGCCTTGGTGCTTGCTAGAGGCAGGGGTGGGAGAAATGGGTAAACTATTTTGTTTTTAGTTTATATAAATTGAGTAAAAAAAATATATTTCTCACTTAAGAAAAAAATAAAAAGCTCAAGATTTTGTCAAAATTCATCCAGTTGGAGATAGTATTAGAACTTACTTTCTTTTATCTGGGGCTCCTTGTCACATGACATGACACAATAAGACCTTTAAAGAGGTGGAACTGATTAAAATTTAGCACTTTTTTATCATTATATAACAATATTTCCAATTTGGGTCATTACTCTTAATATTAAGTCACATATTGAAGTGCACTGGAGGAAAGACCTTTACTCATTAGATCTTTTATGATTTTCATGTGTGATGTAAGAAAATTAATCTCCTAGATCCACAACATTTAAAGTTTATTTAAAGTTTATTTTTGTGTTGTTGATGTATCATTTTATTGTAAAAATTTATAATTAAGTACAGATATTTCAATGAAAAAGATGCAATTGTTTTATAGTGTCTAATGACAATTGTTCTCTCATTCCCTCTGTATTCCCCAACTTTACATTTACAATAACTATTTTAAACTCCTTTATCTATTTCTTTTGATATTTATTTGCCCGTGGAAAATAAGATGTTTATCTTGCTTTAAAAAGTAAATTATTGGTTTAAGACATTGTAAAGAAAAACTCTATTGTTTTTATTTACATTACATATAATACCCTCTGAATACTGCTTCACTATCACTAGATGTGTGGGTTTTCCATATATCAAGAAGTTCTGTGTGATACCAGCTGGATGCCCTGCATTTTATTCACTTACTTAATTCTGAAATCATCTACCTGAAGATAGTATTAGATCCCATAGGCTATGGGTTTAGTTCTCTAAGACTGCCCCTCACCACCCAACTCCAGATGCCAGTCACAAATCCAGGTTGTGACCTGTGCCTCTGATTGACTAGCTATAGATCAGAGGTTCCCATGTACCCTTCTCAGGTTCGATTAACTTGCTAGAGCAGTTGACAGAACTCAGGAGAACATTTTTTTTTTAAGATTTTATTTATTAGATGACAGAGAGAAAGAGAGTGAGAGAGAGCACAAAGAGAGGGAGCAGCAGAGGGAGAGGGAGAAGCAGGCTTCCTGCTCAGCAGATAGCCTAAACAGGGCTTGATCCCAGGACCTGAGATCATGACCTGAGCTGAAGGCAGATGCTTAACCACTGAGCCACCCAGATGCCCCTCAGAAGAACATTTTACTTACTAGATTATGTTTTCTGTTAAAGGATAGAACTCAGGAATAGTCAGATAGAATGACTATAAAAGGCAAGATATGTGGGAAGGGGTGCAGAGCTTTTATGACCTCTCAAGTTGTGCTTCCACTTGTTCACAAACCCGAAGGTTTCTGGAACCAGTCCTTTTGGATCTTTATGGAGGCTTCATTACACAGGCACAATTGATTAAATCATTGGCTATTGGTGACTGATTCAACCTTCAGCCCTTCAGCCATGCCCAGTTTACAATGGTGGGAGTGGGGCTAAAAGTTCCAACATTCTTTTTGAAGATTTTTATTTATTTATTTGATACAGAGAGAGCGCAAGATCACAAGTAGACAGAGAGATGGGCAGAGAGAGAGGGAGAAACAGGCTCCTTGCTAAGTAGAGAGCCCAATGTGGGGCTCGATCCCAGGACCCTGAGACCATGACCTGAGCTGAAGGGAGAAGCTTAACCCTCTGAGCCACCCAGGTGCCTGATAAAAGTTCCAACATTCTAATTTAGTTGGTTCCCCTGGTAACCAGCCCCTATCCTTGGGTTATCTAAGGGCTTTCCAAAAATCACCTCCTTAGCATAAACTCAGTTGTGGTTTAAAGCAGCTTGTTATAAATAAGAAAAGACACTTTTTATGGCTCTCATCAATTAGGAAATCCCAAGGGTTTTAGAAACTCTGTGCCAGAAATAGACATGAAGACCAAGTATATATTTCTTATTATAAATAAGTATCACAGATGTTATCTTTTTTCTAATATGGATTATGGGGGTTTAGCTTTCTTACATTACCTACCTCCACTTTGTGTTTTCCATCCTATTCTCTCCAAGATATATTTTGAAGACAAGCCAATTTTTTAGTTAAGTCAATCTTCGGGATTGATATGAGTGTGCCTGTGTGCATATTATTTACTCTTTCATTCTGTGAATAGTTATTGTATGTTTATAATGTGAAATACAATTTTCTAGACACTAAATGTACATCTCGAATAGAACAGACAAAAATCTGTGCTTTTATTGAGTCTGTTTTAGAGAACACAGAAAATAAAAAATGTACTTGATAAATGAATACATTATATGGTAAGTTTGCAGAAGGCAAGTCTTAAGGGAGAAAATAGAGCCAGTTTATAGAAATTGGGTGTTAAGGATGCTTTGCAATTTTAAACGGGGATGGGCAAATAGACTTTGAGAAGATGACATGTAGCAAATACTTTCAGGAGGTAAGGAGTGGGCCATCCAGAGGGAATGGACATTCCTAAACAAGGGAATAGCCAAGGCAAAGGTTCTGAGGCAGAAGTGTGCCTGGGTGTTCAATAGAAACAGACAGTGTTGTGGGGAAAGAAGAGTGAAGGGAGGTAGCAAGAAGTTGAGTTTAGAGATTCAGCAAAAGGGCCACATTTTGTTGGGCTCTGTAGAACATTACAAGGGCTTTGGCATTTACTTTGAGAGGAGTGAAAAGCCTGGGAGGATTTTGAGATATGGATCGATATGTTCTGATTTATGTGTTAATCAAGATTGTTCTAGCTGTTCTGTTAACAGATTGTAGGAATCATTTTTTGAAAGCAGAGAGACTAGTTAGGATGCTATTGTAAGAATCCGTGCAAGAGATGAAAATGGCTTGGAACCAGATGGTTGGGATGTTGAGAAATTCTGCTATTATGGATCTATTTTGAGGTAGAGTTAAAACCTACTACACTTGATCTATGTAACACATTCACATTTCTTTTCTTAAATACTTTTGTTTTAATAATTGCAACTTTTATGTTAAATCTTTAATTTTCTATGTATCTGTAAAAAAAAAAACCATGAAAAGCTTTCTAACTTAAGTGTGAATTCTACTCCTCCCCCCATAACTGAAGCATAAAATATTCTATTTGATCTGTTTTTAGAGGGGAAGTAGTAAAGGTATCCTTCTTGTACCTCTCTGTCCTCTTGTTTCAATTAGATTGGGTGATTTTCTGTTATTATCCTGGGCTTTTCCTTTAACACCAGCTTTTGGTTCTTTCACAGTTTGGGGTTTTTTTTTTGGTACTGTTAAAAAACAAAATAAAAAAAAATTCAACCAAGCAAATTTAAAGATCACATTGGCTTTATTCAGTGATTCATGAATTGGGCAGCATCCCACTTAACAAATAGAAAGAATTCCAAATAGGCAAACAAAATGGGAGACTTTTATAGGCAGAGGGGGACAGAGAGAAGGAAACAATGGATTATCACTTTTCTTTGGAAAATGTAAGAAGTCTATCAGGCAGATTAACTAATTAGTACTGACCAGGAAATTCCAGATTTACTGATTTAAGATTACATTCCCCAGGAGAGGTTGAAATTGCAATTGGGTTAGGTATTAAGTCTTGATTAGCTGACATGATGCTTAGCACAAGTGACTCCATTTGGGCCCTGTTTTCTCTCTCTCCCTCTGTATATCTCTTAACAGTATCATGGCTTTATCTTTCTTTATTTTCTTATTTGTCAGTTGTGTATCTCTTCCAAGAAAGAATACACAAAAATCAGTGCAAACTTTTTAAGATTTTGCCTTTCTGAACATGTTCTTGTTACAAGTTCACTAAGTCTTGATATTTTTGACTGGTTAATCTTCTAGGTAGGTCTGATGGTTAATTTTATATAACAACTCAGGTAGGCTGTGGTACCCAGTTGTTTGGTCAAACATAACTTTAGATGTTATTGTGAGTTGTTTTTTAGATATGGTTAACATTTAAATCAGTAGACTGTGAGTATAGCAGATTATTTTTCCTAATAACCTCATCCAGTCACTTGAAGGCCTTAAGAGCAAAGGCTGAGGTTTTCCTATGTGGAAGAAATTCTCCTCAAGACTGTACCATAGAAACCATCCCTGAATTTCCAACATGCTGCCCTATAGAATTAGGAGTCAAGACTGCAACATCAACTCTTAAGTGAATTTTCAGCTTTCCAGCCTGTCCTACGGATTTTGGTCTTGCCAGTCCCTTCAATTGTGTGATCCCATTTATAATGAAATTTTTATACTCTGAAAGTAGCTTTTCCTCCAAATTATCCTTTTCTTTTTTTTTAAATTTATTTTTTATTTCTTTCCAGTATAACAGTATTCATTGTTTTTGTACCACACCCAGTGCTCCATGCAATCCGTGCCCTCTCTAATACCCACCACCTGGTACCCCCAACCTCCCACCCCCCGCCCCTTCAAACCCTCAGATTGTTTTTCAGAGTCCATAGTCTCTCATGGTTCACCTCCCCTTCCAATTTCCCCCATCTCCCTTCTCCTCTCTAACTCCCCATGTCCTCCATGCTATTTGTTATGCTCCACAAATAAGTGAAACCATATGATAATTGACTCGCTCTGCTTGACTTATTTCACTCGGCATAATCTCTTCCAGTCCCGTCCATGTTGCTACAAAAGTTGGATATTCATCCTTTCTGATGGAGGCATAATACTCCATAGTGTATATGGACCACATCTTCCTTATCCATTTGTCCGTTGAAGGGCATCTTGGTTTTTTCCACAGTTTGGCGATGGTGGCCATTGCTGCTACAAATGTTGTGGTACACATAGCCCTTCTTTTCACTACATCTGTATCTTTGGGGTAAATACCCAGTAGTGCAATTGTAGGGTCAGAAGGAAGCTCTATTTTTAATTTCTTGAGGAATCTCCACACTGTTCTCCAAAGTGGCTGCACCAACTTGCATTCCCACCAACAGTGTAAGAGGGTTCCTCTTTCTCCACATCCTCTCCAACACATGTTGTTTCCTGTCTTGCTAATTTTGGCCATTCTAACTGGTGTAAGGTGATATCTCAATGGTTTTGATTTGAATCTCCCTGATGGCTAGTGATGATGAACATTTTTTCATGTGTCTGATAGCCATTTGTATGTCTTTATTGGAGAAGTGTCTGTTCATATCTTCCTTTTCTAGAAAAATTTTTAAAATATTTTATTTATTTATTTGTCAGAGAGAGAGAGAGATCACAAGTAGGCAGAGAAAGACGGGGAAGCAGGCTCCCTGCTGAGCAGAGACCCGCCCCCCCATGTGAGGCTTGATCACAGGACCCTGAGATCATGACCTGAGCTGAAGGTAGAGGCTTAACCCACTGAGTCACCCAGGTGCCCCAAAAAACATTTTTCTTGATCCATGGATGCTACAGCATCTATTATTTTTGGTGGATATTAATTTTAGTTTTACTTAAGCTTTATTCTTCCCTTCATTGCTGCTATTTCCTAAGTTCCTTTATTTTCTTACAATTTTAGTCTGTCATATTAGATGCTATCTGTTCATGTATATAGGAAGGACACTAATAAGCTTCTTGAAAATGGTGTGTGTGTGTGTGTGTTCAGAATAGAGCTTATTGAGTGGTGAGCTTTGATGTAAAATATTTGGGCGAGACCCATATCTTTCGCTGAGAAAGACATTATGTTGATATTTGAAAATATTTTCTCTTGGGTCAATTTCCCCAAAAAGGAATTTTTATTGCCCTAGTGTGGCAGTGGGCACTATATAGATAAAGGATGTTGGAGGCTCACTGTCCAATGGTGGATTTTCACTAACTCCTCCTGCTTTTAACAGAGGCCACCAGCCCTCATCAGTGCCTATTCTTTCAAGTTTAAATTATCATTCATTAAATTTTATTATTCTGAGAGGTTTTCTAGGATGTGGGAGCTTATCCACAATTGTGTGTGTGTGTGTGTGTGTGTGTGTGTGTGTGTGTCTTCCAGAAAGTGGTACTTACCTAGCTATGCTGAATGGCATAGCTGATTGAGAGTATATATATATATATATATATATATATATATATATATATATCAGCTTTTCTGCCAGTCATCCTCTTACATTCAATTAGACCTGAAATTATTCTTCCAAGACTGTGCTCCAATCCTTTCCTCTCCCCCATCCTTATAGGCAGACACTTTGATTTTGGCTTTGTTGAGTCTGTTTAGTTATTGCTCATTCCTGTATTGTCCAATGTACAAAATGTTGTTGTATCCTCTCTTGTTTTAAACTCAGAATGTGTGTTTAATTGCCATGCTTTACCAACATTAAATATTAAACATTAAATATCTTAATATTAAACATTATATCTTTCACATTAAGAAATATCTTAATATTAAACATTAAACATTAAATATCCTTTCAAAAGACAAAATAACCATCATTAGCTCATCTGTCATAGAGTGATAGTTGATTTTCTTAATAGCAATAACAGTTTAACAACAATGTATGTTAGATGGAGATTGCATATTTGACTATTTGTCACTATACACCATGATATTGTCAGCTATGAATTGGGTAAATTAATATAATTGTAGTGCATAAAAATAATTTATATTTAGTACTTTAAAATTATTATTAAATTTGAGTTAAAATACAAGGATGAAGACTTCAAGAAAAAAGGACATTAAATTACGAATATTTTTAAAGGTTAACTAGGTATTGTCATCCAATAAAACCACACATTCAATTAAAATGTCAGCAAAAATGAAAAGCTTATCTTCTCTATATATTTTTGTTATATATTTAATTTATTTATTTATTTAAAGATTTTATTTATTTATTTGACAGACAGAGATCACAAGTGGGCAGAGAAGCAGGCAGAGAGAGCCTGGAGGGAAGCAGGCTCCCTGCTGAGCAAAGAGCCTGATGTGGGGCTCCATCCCAGGACCCTGAGATCATGACCTGAGCCAAAGGCAGAGGCTTAATCCACTGAGCCACCCAGATGTCCTAATTTTTTTTTTTTTTATCATTCTTATTCTCCTGGTTTCTTTGTTGGAAACAATGTGTTAATTTTTCAACTTAACAATGAACGCTTTCACTACATTTTTAGATCTCAGCTTTGTAAGATAACTATGTAAGTTTTGAATTTTCCATGAGATTTACATATTTAAAATATGTGTCACTTAAAATTTTAATTTCTTGGGAAATTACTATGTCTAGGTTTATGCTTTCATGGATTTGCAGCTATATCATTGGCATGTAATCAATTTTGAACTATTAGGAATTAATACTTACTAAGTCTAGGATAGAATTAGGAAACCAAATCCTTTTGTCCATATTCTATTAATGCTGTTTGCAAAATTAAGATATAGACAAAGGAAACATTCATTAATATCTTTGTAAAGTGTGAGGGTTATAAGACAAATCAATTTTGATTTTGTATGTCGGTAGACCAACATAATGGATGGATTGGGTCATTCATTTACTTTTGGTGTCATAAAAAAGGTGCAGACTGGACCTATGGTCCTACAACATTCTAAATATAGGAGGTTTTTTTGTAATAAATTATGAATAGAGTTGTAATGAAATTGGTCATTGCAGTGAAGGTAGTAGTACCTACACACATACTAACTAGGAAGGGAAATATATTTTGACAAGTTTAAAACCAAATATAACCTCCCCCAATTTAATATTCTGCTGGATGAATTTGTTATTGTGAACTATTAGAAAATTTCTTCTTTTAGAGTGGAATGCTTGATGTCTTATTTTATTTAGTGCTTTGAAACAGCACTTTAAATATTAAAATAAAAAATTCTATATCTGGTTAAAATTTTTAAATACACAAGAATATATGTAGAAATTCAAGTTGTTAAAAGAAATGACAATAGATAATAGCCCAGTGTCTTAAATACATAAATTGATCGATTGATTGATTGACAGAGCTAATATTTATGTAAGGTAAAGAAGCAAGTGAATGAAGCTGTAATTTTATTTCACTTACTCTTAGGACATTCATAACTATTTCCATCTACATAGATCTTTAAAATAAGCATACATGAGTATTGACTATTATCTACAAATATTTATTGTAACACTTGAATAGAAATATAGGTTAGCATGATGTATTTTATTATTATTGAATTTAATTTAATAATTTAATTAGAATTTAAAGTTTGTATACCTAAAAGATTTTCCCATATTGCTATTTCTTTTTATTTTTTTTAAAGATTTTATTTATTTATTTGACAGAGATCACAAGTAGGCAGAGAGGCAGGCAGAGAGAGAGGAAGGGAAGCAGGCTCCCGGCTGAGCAAAGAGGCCCCCATGGGGCTCGATCCCAGGACCCTGGGATCATGACCCGGGCCAAAGGCTTTAACCTACTTTAACCCACTGAGCCACCATGGCACCCCCATATTGCTATTTCTAATTTAACTTATCACTGACAAAAAGTTCCTGTAAGGATTAATGAGATACTGTATTGAAGGTTTAACACACTCAGCCTAACATATCATAATCACTTTATTAATGCTAATTTCTCTTAACTAAAAATCCAAATATGAAAGAGGCATGCATAGCAAGGGTGAAGAAAGAGTACAACTAACTCATATTTGATTCAATGTATATTTATTATTCATCTAACTTATGAGATCAACATGTTAAAATCTAAGATATGTTAAAAAGACTATATCGTTCTTGCCTTCAGATCCATGTTTTAGTTTTTTTGTTTTGTTTTTTAAGTAGTCTCAGCACCCAAGATGTGGCTTGAACTCCTGACCATGAGATCAAGCATTGCATACCCTGACTGAGCCAAACAGGCACCCCAGGGTTCTTGCTTCAAAGAGTTCATTTCCATGGACACATCTTTATGAATAAAAATAGTTCTGTGAATTGAGTGCTAATGCAGCGTTGTACAAGATCATATAACAACACTGAGCATGGAGCATCTACTTGTGACTAGAAGACCAGGAATATTTTTTTTAAGGAAAAGACAGTTAATTGGAGGCTTGCAGACTTCTGCCTGAATTCTCCAGACCCTGTAAAATATGATTGAGAACACCCTAATGAATTCCAGTTCCACAAACAGCCAGTTTTGAGTTCAATATATCCTACTATCCGTCTGTACAAACTAAGGTGTTGGAATGTGATGTGGAAAGTAGTGCACTATTTAATTACACAATAGCAATGCTCTTTAAGGGTGCCATTAAGCTACGATAGTATTTATTCCAGTTTTTCAACATGGGGATTATAGATCTGTCATGAGGCTGTGGAGGGATAGTTTTTATAGGTTCACAAAGGAAAAGAAAATATTCTTTCATGGTACTTCATGCATTGGCTTCTCTATTACACTATATTTCCTAAACCTTTATGTTTATTTAGAGCATATTTTGAAATGAGTTGAAAAAGGAAGGTACAGTGTTGACTTCCATGGATCTTTACCTTTATGTATTTGATTTTTAAACCAATTTATTCTAAAAATCCTTTACTGCTAGTGAATTATGATTTAATTTTTTTTTTTTTTATTTTTTATAAACATATATTTTTTATATACATATATTTTTATCCCCAGGTCTGTGAATCACCAGGTTTACACACTTCACAGCACTCACCAAATCACATACCCTCCCCAATGTCTATAATCCCACCCCCTTCTCCCCAACCCCCTCCCCCCGGCAACCCTCAGTTTGTTTTGTGAGATTAAGAGTCACTTATGGTTTAATTTAATTTAATTAGCACAAACTATAATGCTAATGTGTGGGATAAGTCATTTACTTGTGAGTGAAACTAGCCAACAACTGTGCATCTGTATTTCAACAATGTCTTTCTGATTTCTGTTTTCATGAAATAATAAAGAAAAAAATGATTCAGGTTCATGTGTGTGTGTGTACATGAGGGAGAGAGAAAGAGAAAAAAAGAAAAAGGAGACAGAGTATGAGGGGGAAAAAAACCTTCCAAAGAAAATAAGTATTATCGCTTTCTTACAGCTTTCCACGTTATTTTCAGGTCAGTGATTTTTTCTTATCCTAAAAATTCTTCCCTATATATTCTGGGGACAAGGGCTATATATGTTGTAAATCTTGATTCATCGCATTTTCACTATCTGAATCTCTTTTGCTGAGCAGATGTTCTTAAATGTTACTGTCATCAACTTTGTCAACTTCTTGCTTTAAGGCTAACATTTTACCTCATTTAAGAAATGAGGCTAATTTAAGAAATTTAGAAATCCATTTAAGAAATTAAGGCTTATATTTTACCTCATTTAAGAAATCTTTTCCTACCTTGAGATCATGAAGACAGTCTCTCTTATTTTCTTAAAAAGTTTTATAATTTTGCCTTTTTAGGGTCATTAACTTCCCTGGAATTGATTTTTATATGTGGTATGAAGTCATCATTCAAGAATTTTCTGGTTTAAAAAAAAAAATCTTCAAGCTAGTTGGCTGTTTGGATATATTGGTTGAAGATAATACTTGGGCCTGTTGCTGTCCTGGAAATCTCTGCCACATAGCTACAGAACCCAGAATCACTCCCATTGGTATTTAGGCCAGAGTGGACAACTTTCACCATGAGGTATTAAACTACAGGCAGGACCTAGACAGACCTGATTCAAGCAGTCATATTTCAGGAACTCCCAGTGTGCGCACCCTGGTTTTTTCCTTGCAATGATGTAACCTCTGATTTTATAAAGCCAAATTTTCAGACTGTTTTAATGGTGCTGTGCCAGGCTTTTACTTTATTTTGTTTAGAGATTTACATCTTTTTAAAAATGAGATTAGCTTATGATTTTTCTTTGTTCATACTGTACTTGTCACTTGTTATTAAGATTTTTCTGGGGCGCCTGGGTGGCTCAGTGGGTTAAAGCCTCTGCCTTCTGCTCAGGTCATGATCCCAGGGTCCTGGGATCGAGTCCCGTGTCGGGCTCTCTGCTCAGCAAGGAGCCTGCTTCCTCCTCTCTCTGCCTGCCTCTCTGCCTACCTGTGATCTCTGTGTGTCAAATAAATAAATAAAATCTTAAAAAAAAAAAAAGATTTTTCTATAACAATAATAATTATGATGATAAACCATTACAAAGGGCTTACTATATGCCAGACTATTATGAAAGCACTTTATATGTACTAACTCAATTTTTTTTTTTAAGATTTTATTTAATTATTTGACAGTCAGAAATCACAAGTAGACAGAGAGGCAGGCAGAGAGAGAGAGAGAGAGAGAGAAGCAGGCTCCCCGCTGAGCAGAGAGCCTGATTCGGGCCTCGATCCCAGGACCCTGAGATCATGACCTGAGCCGAAGGCAGCAGCTTAACCCACTGAGCCACCCAGGCGCCCTGTACTAACTCAATCTTTATCATCACTTTATGAGGTGGGTAGAATTATCATTTTCATTTTAGAGATGACAATAGTAATGCACAATCAGTTAAGTAACTTGCCCAGACAGGGATAGAAAACAATCAAGCCTCCATTGCTTGTGAAGAATTACACTTGTGTGTTCCTTTTATGTTTGGTAGGGTACAACTCTCAAGGTCTCATCTCTTTAAGAGCATATTTACTATAGATTCAATTTATATTCTGATCAAAGAACTGCTAGGGGTTTCTTTTTTGGGGGGAATTTTCTAGAAATGAATGTTTCAAATTTTTTAAGTGTTTTTTTTTAAATTTATGTAATTTTGTAATTTCAATTTTTAAAAAAAATTTATTTATTTTTTAAAGATATTTATATATTTGAGAGAATACACAAGGTAGGGAGGGGCAGAGCAACAAGCAGATTCCCTGCTGAATGTGGAGCTGGATGCAGACTTGATCCGAGGACCCCAAGATCATGACCTGAGCCAAAGGCAGATAGTTAACCAATTGAGCCACCCAGGCACCCCAATATTTTTACTCTTTATACCATTTGTGGTTATGTGCCCACTCTCATTCTTAATGTGTTAATTTGTACCGTCTCTCATTTCCTTGATAAAGTTTGTATATGTAGCCTATTTGGCTCAGTGGGTTAAGGCCGCTGCCTTCGGCTCAGGTCATGATCTCAGGGTCCTGGGATCGAGGCCCGCATCGGGCTCTTTGCTCGGCAGGGAGCCTGCTTCCTCCTCTCTCTCTGCCTGCCTCTCTGCCTGCTTGTGATCTCTCTCTGTCAAATAGATAAATAAAATCTTAAAAAAAAAAAAAAAAAAGTGGCTAACTGTCGCTCTTTCTTCATCCTGCCTAATTTTCGGGGGGAAAAAAAAGGGCGGGGCGTGCCTGAGTGGCTCAGTGGGTTAAAGCCTCTGCCTTCAGCTCAGGTCATGATCTTAGGCTGGTGGGATCGAGCCCCGCATTGGGCTCTTTGCTCAGCAGGGAGCCTGCTTCCCTTCCTCTCCTTATGTATTTTGTAGATATGTTATCTGGTATATTCAAGTTTGTAATTCTTGCTTTACCCTGGAAAATTGAAATTTTTGTCTTGTTAGAGTTTTTCTTTATGTGCAGAGCAATGCTTTTTTGCCAGGAAGTTTATTTGTCTGATCTTATAGCTGTGCCACCTTCCCTTTTATTGGTATGAACCTAGCATAACTTTTATTAGTTCTTTACTTTCAACCATTCTGTGAGCCTACTTTTTAGTTGTAGGTTTCACAAGTGGGCTATATTGGATTTAGTTTTATAATTTTTTAGTCTATCATGATAAATGCTGACTTGATTATAACATCTTGTCCATTTTACATTTGCTATAATCACTAAGATTTTAAAATTTGTTTCTACTATTTTATTTTATCCTTTTTATTTTCCCCAACTTTCCCTTCTTTTGTTGTTCTTTCTTGCTTATTTTAAATTAATTTTTCTCCTTCCATATTGTTTGCTTGAATAAATGGTCATAAGTTCTCTTTGGGAAGATACTGGAGGAAACATGAGAATATACTTGCATGATATTTAAGGGTCCTTCTTCCTGGGTACCTGGCATCTCCAGGATTTTGGATATGAAAAATGATTCATATTCAGAAAAAGGTCAAGGGATGATCATTCTACTGGAGGAGTTTCCACAGGCTCATACTCATTTATCCTTATTTTCTTTTGATTGATTATGAAAACTGAACAATGCCCTTTTTGGATGGTCATCTATCTTGTCTCCAAAAACTTTTGATTTCCCTTCAGAGCTTTCTGCTATTTATAATAAATATAATGTTTTTTTATAAATATTCTTATATTGCTTCTGCCCCTCTGTCGTTATCACCTGGACTCTATTAATTCAGGATCTTATCATCTTTATTTCAGTATTTCAGATCTATAAGAAACCTGGCTATAAATGATAGCTATTACTGAGTTTCTCAAGAATGCTAATGCCTTTTTACCTCTTACCATTTCAATAAATGGAGGTTTCTCATGGAACATATGGTTGGTGAATTTCTGGTCATGTGCATTTTATCCACTGTAGCTAGTCTACTTCCCTGAGACTTTTGGTCCCTCACTCCACAATCTGCTATTGTTGTTCCAGCATTTCTACAACCTTAGTGAGGTCATAACTTTTTCTAAGCTTCCAAAGAGCCACCTAAACAGTGTGTTAGAATAGTCTTCCAGGGTTCTTGTCCAGGTGTTTTATCCTGCATCTCTGGAAATTTCTCCCATTTCAGAAAGCTATGTTTTATCCAGCTTTACATTCTGTTCTGATCCATCACCCTCAGTATCCATTGCAAACTTTTTTTATTGTTCCTTTCCTCTCTTAGCAAGCCCAGTACTCCCCACCTGGGTGACCTGTCCAATATTATTAATCTAATGGGAGAAGGAGAGATGGAGATAGATGTTCCTGTAGGTACATGTTATTTTTCAGGATAAAATTTTATGTATAATCTTTAACATGGGATGCTTCAATACAATTAATACAATCCAATCTCAGTGTCCTAGACATCTCTCCAATCTGATACCTGGCTTTGGTACAATGGACTGGCTCAACTTGGCAGTGAAAACTTCTCTTGAACTCTGCTACCCTTAAAATAATTAAGGTTTAGGCCTTATCCACAGTATTTTTCTGTACTTCTATGACAGGAAATAAGAGACTCTTTATGTGATGTCAAGAAGGCTCTCATTTGCCCACTCTCACCACTCTTGTTGAACATAGTATTAGAAGTCCTAGCAACAGCAATCAGACAACAAAGAGAAATAAAAGGTATTCAAATTGGCAATGAGGAAGTCAAACTCTCTCTCTTCGCAGATGACATGATACTTAATATGCAAAACCCAAAAAACTCCATCCCCAAACTACTAGGACTCATAGTAGTTCAGTATAACAATTCAGTAATGTGGCAGGATACAAAGTCAATGTACAGAAATCAGTTGCTTTCTTAAACACTAACAATGAAAATCCAGAAAGGGAAACTAGAGAATCGATTTCATTTACTATAGCACCAAGAACCATAAGATACCTGGGAATAAACCTAACCAAAGAGGTAAAGGATCTGTACTTGAGGGACTACAGAACACTCATGAAGGAAATCGAAGGAGACACAAAAAGATGGAAGACCATTCCATGCTCATGGATCAGAAAAGTAAACATTGTTAAAATGTCTATACTGCCTAGAGCAATCTGTAACTTCAGTGCCATTCTCATCAAAATTCCACTGACATTTTTCAAAGAGCTGGAGCAAACAATCCTAAAATTGATATGGAATCAGAAGAGACCTCAAATTGCTAAAAAAATGTTGAAAAGAAAAACAAAATTGGGGTATCACATTGCCTGATTTCAAGCTTTACTACAAAGCTGTGATCACCAAGACAGCATGGTACTGGCATTAAAACAGACACATAGACCAGTGGAACAGAGTAGAGAGCCCAGATATGGACCCTCAACTCTATGGTCAAATGATCTTTGACAAAGCAGTAAAAAGTATGAAGTGGAAAAAAGACAGTCTCTTCAATGAATGGTGCTGGGAAAATTGGACAGCTATATGTAGAAGAATGAAACTCGGCCATTCTCTTACACCATACACAAAGATAAACTTGAAATGGATAAAAGACCTCAATGTGAGGCAGGAATCCATCAGAATCATTGAGGAGAACACAGGCAGTAACCTCTTCGATATCAGCCACAGCAACTTCTTTCAAGATATGTTTCCAAAGGCAAAGGAAACAAAAGCAAAAATGAATTTTTGGGACTTCATCAATATCAAAATATTCTGCACATAAATGAAACAGTCAACAAAACAAAGAAGCAACCCATGGAATGGGAGAAGGTGTTCGCAAAAGACAGTACAAACAAAAGGCTGGTATCCAGGATCTATAAAGAACTCCTCAAACTCAACACACACAAAACAGATAATCATGTCAAAAAAATGGGCAGAAGATATGAACAGATACTTCTCCAATGAAGACATACAAATGGCTATCAGACACATGAAAAAATTTTCATCATCACTAGCCATCAGGGAGATTCAAATCAAAACCACATTGAGATAACACCTTATACCAGTTAGAATGGCCAAAATTAACAAGACAGTAAACAACGTGCATTGGAGAGGATGTGGAGAAAGGGGAACCCTCTTCCACTGTTGGTGGGAATGCAAGTTGGTGCAGCCACGTTGGAGAACAGTGTGGAGATTCCTCAAGAAATTAAAATAGAGCTTCTCTATGACCCTGCAATTGCACTACTGGGTATTTACCCCAAAGATACAGATGTAGTGAAAAGAAGGGCCATCTATACCACAATGTTCATAGCAGCAATGGCCACAGTTGCCAAATTGTGGAAAGAACCAAGATGCTCTTCGATGGATGAATGGATAAGGAAGATGGGGTCCATATACACTGTGGAGTATTATGCCTCCATCAGAAAGGATGAATACCCAATTTTTGAATCAATATGGACAGGACTGGAAGAGATTATGCTGAGTGAAATAAGTCAAGCAGAGAGTGTCAATTATCATATGGTTTCATTTATTTGTGGAGCACAGGAAATAACACGGAGGACATAGGGAGATGGAGAGGAGAAGGGAGTTGGGGGAAATTGGAGGGGGAGATGAACCATGAGAGACTATGGACTCTGAAAAACAATCTGAGGGTTTTGAAGGGGCAGGGTGGTGGGACATTGGGTGAGCCTGGTTTTGGGTATTATGGAGAGCACTGGGTGTGGTGCATAAACAATGAATTCTGGTATCCTGAAAATAAATTTAAAAAATAAAATATTTTAAAAAGGGGCGCCTGGGTGGCTCAGTGGTTTAAGCCGCTGCCTTCGGCTCAGGTCATGATCTCAGGGTCCTGGGATCGAGTCCCACGTTGGGCTCTCTGCTCAGCAGGGGGCCTGCTTCCCTTCCCCTCTCTCTGCCTGCCTCTCTGCCTACTTGTAATCTCTCTCTGTCAAATAAATAAATAAAATCTTTAAAAAAATATATTTAAAAAAAAAGAAGGCTCTCATTTCACATTTTGTCTTCAACTGGTGATTAAGAACCCTTAGCCTTAGACAATAAAAATCTTTCACTAGTGCATCAATATCACCCAGCAATATTCATTGGATTCTATAATCCTTATAGTTACTTCTTCTGAACCTCTCAAACACCTGCTAAAAAGTGCTAATGCAGCCCTTCCTTTGATATTCCATCCCAGTTCATCACTGTCAAAACAATGCAGCCTAACAGCAACCATCAGATGTCCTCTTAATATATGTGATGGTGTCTTCATTGCCAGTTAGCCAGTACAAACTACAAACCCATTTTAGGGTCTGCTTTCTAGGAATATATCAATATATTAGATATCTGGAATGAGATGTTTTGAAGTGTGATTTGAATTATGTATTGCTATATAACAACAAAGATAAAACTGTAATAACTTAAAAATAACCTTTAATCATGTGGGTCAGAAATGTGGGGGCAACTTGGCTAAATGATTCTTCTGCTTCATATAGGGTTTATAGTAGTCAGTTGGGGCTATATTCACTTGGCAGCTGGACTGTTCTGCAGGTCACTCGCATGCTTGATGCCTTAGAAGAGATACCTATAAGGCTATACTTAGCTTGTCTCTTCTCTTTAGTCCTGTACTCCCAGAATCACAGCATAAATTATTGAAGTGTCCCTTACATTGTAGGCTGTTGATCAAAGTGGTCATAGGGCAGTTGTTTCAAGAGAAAGAAACCTAGGGGAACCTGGGTGGCTGAACGGGTTAAAGCCTCTGCCTTCAGCTCAGGTCATGGTCTCAGGGACTTGTGATCAAACCCGGCATCGAGCTCTCTGCTCAGCGGGGAAACTGCTTCCCGTCATCTCTCTGCCTGCCTCTCTGCCTACTTGTGATCTCTCTCTCTGTCAAAATGAATAAATAAAATCTTTAAAAAAAAAAAAAAAAAGGAAGTCTAGGAAATCTAGGTAGAAACCTAGACTTTATCTCTTGGGAAAAGAATGTCAAAGAATTTGTGGCCATCTTCAATTTGTCACAGTTATTCTTTTTTTTTTTTTTAATATAATTTTTTATTTTTTATAAACATATATTTTTATCCCCAGGGGTACAGGTCTGTGAATCACCAGGTTTACACACTTCACAGCACTCACCAAAACACATACCCTCCCCAATGTCCATAATACCACCCCCTTCTCCCAAACCCCTCCCCCCAGCAACCCTCAGTTTGTTTTGTGAGATTAAGAGTCACTTATGGTTTGTCTCCCTCCCAATCCCATTTTCTTTCATTTATTCTTCTCGTACCCACTTAAGCCCCCATGTTGCATCACCACTTCCTCATATCAGGGAGATCATATGATAGTTGTCTTTCTCCGCTTGACTTATTTCGCTAAGCATGATACGCTCTAGTTCCATCCATGTTGTCGCAAATGGCAAGATTTCATTTCTTTTGATGGCTGCATAGTATTCCATTGTGTATATATACCACATCTTCTTGATCCATTCATCTGTTGATGGACATCTAGGTTCTTTCCATAGTTTGGCTATTGTGGACATTGCTGCTATAAACATTCAAGTACACGTGCCCCTTTGGATCACTACGTTTGTATCTTTAGGGTAAATACCCAATAGTGCAATTGCTGGGTCATAGGGCAGTTCTATTTTCAACATTTTGAGGAACCTCCATGCTGTTTTCCAGAGTGGCTGCACCAGCTTGCATTCCCACCAACAGTGTAGGAGGGTTCCCCTTTCTCCGCATCCTCGCCAGCATCTGTCATTTCCTGACTTGTTGATTTTAGCCATTCTGACTGGTGTGAGGTGATATCTCATTGTGGTTTTGATTTGTATTTCCCTGATGCCGAGTGATATGGAGCACTTTTTCATGCCACAGTTATTCTTAAGAACAAGCGGTATTAGGGAACAGGGGAAGTAGGATTGGGGTGGGAAAGGGAAACTGAAATAGTCACAACAGATGCCTCAGCCAATCCCATGAGAGGTTCTGGAGCTCGAATGGCTATTTGAATTTGACCAGAATTGTGTCAAGGAGGTCAAGTTCATGTGTGACTTCATTGGGCCGCTACTTTGATATGGACTATCTTTGGGGTGGGGAGGCATGCGACTTTGATTTAGAGAGTTCCCTTTTGATCTATGCAAATCTCAGAGAGTAATTAAGTTATAAGCTATTATCAGTCAATACTCCTGCCAACTGAGCACCTCACTCATGAAGGGATAATCCGAGTCATGCATCATAACATTCATTACACATGTCAAGAAATCGACTGAGGCTATAAACAACAATAGCACTGAAAATTAAAAATACTGATGTGAAGGAAAGAGTTGATTAAGTATATTTGTTAAATACAATAATTCATATATTTTATTAAAAAGATAAAGATACTAAATAAAATGTGTTTTAGGGGCACTGGGTGGCTCAATGGGTTAAAACATCTGCCTTTGGCTCGGGTCATGATCCCAGGGTGTTGGGATCGAGCCCCGCATCAGGCTTTTTGCTCATCGGGGAGCGTGCTTTCCTTCCTCTCTCTTTGCCTGACTCTCTGCCTGCTTGTGATCTCTGTCAAATAAATAAATAAAATCTAAAAAAAAAAAAAAAAGGTATTTTAGGAAGTATAATTGGTGTCTCTGAAGGCAGAAGCCAATCAATGGAACAGAATGATTTCTAAAATATATATCAAGAAGAAATCTTGGGGAAAATGATTCTGAAGATGATAAAAACACATAATATGCAAGAAAAATTTGTCACAGTCTGCTGAATACAAAGATATTCTTTTTAAACTATTGCATTAAGAAGTAAAACTAGAGGGGCGCCTGAGTGGCTCAGTGGTTTAAAGCCTCTGCCCTGGGCTCAGGTCATGATCCCAGGGTCTTGGGATCGAGCCCCGTATCAGGCTCTCTGCTCAGCAGAGAGCCTGCTTCCTCCTCTCTCTCTCTCTGCTTGCCTCTCTGCCTGCTTGTGATCTCTGTCTGTCAAATTAATAAATAAATAATCTTTAAAAAAGAAAAAAAGAAGTAAAACTGGAGTTCTTTACTTCCAGTAAATGGGGACTTGAACAATGTCCCATCTTCCTCTAATGTATCTTATAAAAGCAGCTAGGCAAATTAAAACAAACAAACAAACAAACAAAACCTGCAATTACTTCTTACATTGAAATCAGAAAACATAAATACCCCATAGATTTTTTTTAGGTGTAAAGACTGCTAAAAACAACTAAGATTGGCACAAAACTGAATGGATTGAAGGCAGCATGAGGCACCTGTGCAGATAGTAAGGGGAATAGCAAAACAGTCCAGAAGCAACAGATCTCAGGGAAGGTTTAAGTGAAATAAGATCTATTGGGATCAGGGAAGGATAAAGCAGAAACTGACAAGATAAGCAGGTCAAAGTGCATGAAAGATATGTATAGAATATGTATAGAGTAACAAATAAGTGATGAAGTGTCTTAGAAAATACCCATAAAACTACACTCCCTAAAGGCAAAGCCTGCAATTGCTGGATAAGGAAAATCTCGTTTGTTTCATAATAAGAAGTAAGATTCAATCTGGCCCAGCATTGGCACACAGCTAATAGAAGAGGTAAAAGGGGAAAGACTTACCCAAAAAGCACATCACGAAATGAGAAAGAACAGATGAAAGTTCTTCCCAAATAGTTCATCATTAACCAAAAAATAGAATGAGAAAAATCAAATAATCACTTTTACAAAAGAAGACTTTGAAGTACAACCATAAGATTTTTAGAAAAATATGGTAAGAAAATAAAAGGAAATGAAATGTACTTTAGTAAAACTCGGGAAAATGCAGGAAGAACAATGAAAAAAAATCACAGAAATATAAGACAAAATTAGAGAACAAAGCAACATAAACATTGGGATAACACAGGAAGAGATCTGGGGTATAGAATGAGAAAAAGGACCAAAATAAAAGAGAAAAGCAGAGAACTGAAAAAGGATTAAAGGGAATAGTTAGATACACAGGAAAGGCAAAAGAGATCAAATGTGCATAATTGGAGTTTACCAAGAAGAAAGCCAAAATAATGGAACAGAATATAGAAACATATAATTCAAGAAAACATTCCTGAAATTAAAGAAGGCCTGGATCTACATTTTGAAAGGGCATGTCATATGCCAGGACAATTTGAACCAGAATGGTCAATAATGAAATATATTTGATAAAGTATTGGTCCTTAAAGAAAGAATTTTTTGCAATGCTAAGCCAAGGTATCAAGTCACTTAGAAGAGGAAAAACAAATCCACCCAATTTCATGTTTTCCTTAGCAGTAGTCAGCATCAGAAGACAATGGAGCAATATTTATATGATAGGCAAGGGAAATGTAAGCCAAAGATTATATTTCCAGGCAAGTTGTGCTCCAAGTGAAAATTCAACAAATTGTTTTGAACACACAAGCACTCAGGGATTAGTATTCCCAAAAGTCCTTATTAAGGAAACTCCTTGTAGATGAACATTATTCAAACAAATGGTAACTGGAAAGGAATGGCAAAGTTATGAACTTTGAATTTTTATTTATAGGAACAACACGAACTAAATAAAAATTTTATATGATTTAAGAATGAGAAAATATTGACCACTTAAAGAGAAAGAAGATAAACAGTAGAGCAAGTCTGTTTTCACATCTGAAGTTATCTAGTAATCTAAGAATATCATTTCAAATTTATAGAATTAAATAATAGATAAATAAGCATATTGACTCAAAAATGCCATTAGTGACTATCTATATTTGGTAATTGTTTTTAAGATTCCTCTTCATTCTATGGTACCTGGTTAAAGTTGGTCAAAGACAGGAACTCCTGGAAGGTTTAGGGTGAAAATAGGAAGAAGCCATTTAATTTGGAAGGTCCTGGTGCTCAGACATGATAATGGTCAATTGTAGCCATAGGTGGTACTCCTCAGCTTGTGCTTGTTTTCCTCCTGTGCTCTGAGTCATGGCATTTTCTAAGCCTCTGACCTCCTGACCACTGCTGGCCCAAATGCTCACTACCAGCACCATGCAATGAAACAGAGGCAGCAGTGTTCTTTGACCTCTGCAAACACCCTCATTGTTTGCAGAGCATAGCGTCTTGTATATTTTCATGAGTTCAGACTATTGCATTTATGCTTCAGGCATTTGTGATTGCTGACTCTGATTCTCAAATTCTCTCTTTCCAGATGTTGACTTCCCCAAATACTCCCACATTGGTGTAAATTCTAATTCCTAAATTAAACTTTTCACTGACATCACACTAACAATGTCATGGTTTATGACTGATACAATAAGTGAGCTAAGCAAGGTAATTTTATTGACTGTAGGAATAAACCAGGAAAATACAAATTTAAAAGAAAAAAATAAGAGTTGTGATCTTAATATCAAACAAATGGAATTCAGATCCCGAAGTGTTAAACTACATGAGGAAGGGAAATTTCTTATGCTAAAGGTCTCTATTTATAATCAAAATACAAATTTATGAATATATATGCACAAAATGGTACAATAGCAACATTAACTAATGGTAGTCATACTGGCAACTTAAACTATTTTTTTATTTCAGTGGCAGTGCTTATGACATTTTCCCATTATCCATGATGGTGGATTTGGATGAGAGATATGCTGTTTTCATTTTAAGGAGCCATTAATCTAGGGTTTTGTTTTGTTAATTTGAAAGAAGCAGAGCATATTTGTAAACTACAAGGAAGGATTTAGATGAGGGAACAGATTTCATGATATGAAGACAGTAGTAGGTCATGATGAAGACTGCAAAGATAGACCTTGGACAGAAGCAGGGAAACCGCCTTTGAAAATGGAGTTAATATAAGGGATGGCTGCAGTTAAATCTTATGATAGAATATCAGGAAAATGGATAACATTCTGCTTAATCGGTCTTAATTTTATTTTAGAAAGTGGGAAATGAAGACATTTGTGAAGGAGGTAAGAAAGTAGTACTGTATAAGAATAATGAAGTTTGGACTGGATATCAATGAAAATAGGAGTGAGCAAGTCAGTTCTAGCTCAGTTTGAAGACCTATTTTGGGGGGATGCACAGTTTTGCTGTAGTGATGTTTGTGCACTGAATTAGGTATACAGGGTTTGGAGTTTTTAAATGATGTACAGATGTATATTGACAACTACAGATGTATATTGAAAGACTAACTGAGGGGCACCTGGGTGGCTCAGTCGGTTAAGAGTCTGCCTTTGGCTCAGGTCATGATCCCAGAATCCTGGGTTGGAGCCCTATCCGGCTCCCTGCTCAGCAAGGAGTCTGCTTCTCCCTCTGTCCCCTCCACATGGTCATCTGTGGTCTCTCTCTCTCTCTCAAATAAATAAAATCTTTAAAAAGAAAAAAAAAAAGGTTAACTGAAGCAAAAAAGACTAAATGCAAATAACTAAAATTACATTTTTAATGTAAACCTGAGTTTCTCAAACCCAAGTTTTATTTAATTACAATGACCTCAAAAGAAAATATAATGAAAATAGTGTAAAAGCTTGCATTTAAGTGCAGCAAAATATTTTCCTGGGATTTAAATTGGCTAGCTAAAGTTCTTCATAAACTTTCATTTACATTTTTAAAAAATATTAGTCATTTCAAAATCTTGGGCATATAAAAGTTGGATTTTAATGTTAGCACAATACTCGAAAGAGAATGAAAGTAATGCAAGCATTGAAATATGTACTTTTTAGATAGCACTTAAAACTTTAAATAGAAATGTGACCCACAGTTGACAGATTGTTTTTGTCAGCCTTGAACAACATGTAGACAGCAGGCTGCATGGGGTTCATAAATACATCTGGAGGCCTGCTCTTTGCCTGCCTGCTATGTGGGAGTCTTTATGACCAGCAGCTCTACAGGCATCAGAATGGAAACAATAGTCCATCATCTGGATATGATAGTCACTTATTAAAATTTCAGCCATTTGCATTCTTCTTGAAATACCATTTTAAAGATATTCATTGGTAATTCAAAAATAAAAATTTAGGGCTTCTATAATGATATAAATCAGCTATAGTAATGATTAAATTGTTCATTTGGAAATTATTTTGTAAGCAAGTAGTTAGTGGCATAAATAAAGCAGATTAATAACATCATTTATAATAAATTATACATTATGTATTTTGTTTATTAACTAAAATCTTAAATGCAACAATTACTTAATGCTACTGAGAAAAATATACACTCAAATTTGACAAATTAGTATTTACACCCTTCAAAATAGGGATTTTTCCACCCTCTGGTCTAAGGCAGCCAGCAACTGGCTTAGGTTTTTATATAAATTGGCATTTTCTGGGCTCACAGAACCCAACTCATCTTGTAGACATTACAATTCCTTACTGCCACAGTGGAGAACAAAGAGAACTGGAAGCTAGCACAGCAACTTGACATTTGGCTCAAAAACAGTAACTCCCAAACACTTAACAAAACTTTTCTTAAGCCCTTTCAGAAGGTGTGAGACCGGTCAGTACAATGACATTTAGCCAACAAAGAATTGTTTCCTCTATTTTATAGAGACGCTAGGAATTCTTCCCATTTGCATAAACTATCTCATAAAAGTCAACAATAGTGCTGATTATCTTGTCAAAAACAAGTGAGTACATCCAATAGAAGAAACACACATACACACACACCCCATGAGGTGATAGACTCATTTAGTTTAGCAATTCTTTTTTTTTTTTTCTTCCATTTCATGGCACATCTATGCAGCCTTTCAGATTCTCTGAAAATATTTTAGGTAGAAAAAGTAAGAGAAGATTGTTCCCTGTTCTCTTTTGTTGACCAAACCATAATAAACACATTCATGCCTGTTGCATACCATATTGATCCATACATACCAGCCATCATGTATTTTTCTGTAGCTCACTCTCACTTCATATCCCATCTGTTCATGCAAGAAATAATAGATTTCATGATTCCAAGGACTTCAAAACGATTTACAGAAGTATTTTCAAATGCTAATTTAATCAGGACTATAGGGTACCATCATTTCTCCCTCGATTTTGACATTAGCTTCTTAACTTACCTCCCTGCTCCCATGCTTCCCCTCCTATGGTTGGAAGCAACCAGAGTGAGATTTAAAATCTGTCAAATCATATCTCAAAATTCTTAAAGGAACTCTCGTCTGACAGTGGAAGCCCAAATTCCTAAATAGCCCGTGGGCTCTGCAAAGGACCTGTTCTTATGTCCTACCCCTTCCCTTTCAGTTGACCTGCTTCAGGCACACTAGCATCCTTGATGTTTTTGAGCATTTCAGACACATTCCCACCTAGGAATATCTGCACTGGTTCCTTCTTCTGTCAGGAAAATGCTTTCCCAGATGTGGGCATGGCTTAGTCCTTCTTCTCCTTCTGGTTACTCTAATAACACTTTTCCAATGAGAGATTCTGTGAACACATTACAGTTGACTCTTGAACAACATGGGTTTGAACTGTGTGGGTCCACTTATACACAGATTTTTTTGATAAACACAGACAGTGCTGTAAATATGTTTTCTTTCTTATGATTCTTCTTAATTACATTTTCTTTTGTCTAGATTATTTTGTTATAAGAGTATGACAAAGAATACATATAACGTACAGAACATATGTTAATCATGTTATTTATGTTATCAGTAAGGCCTCTGGTTAACAGTGGGCTATTAGTAAAGTTTTAGGGGAGTCAAAATTTGTACACAGATTTTCAACAGCTTGAGGTCAGTGCCCCTAGCCCCATGTTATTCAAGGGTCAACTGTATTCAAAATTGCAAACCTCATTCTCTGGAATTCCTTATCTTACTTAACTTCTCTCTATAGGAAGTATCATCTTCTAACAGATTTCCACTTTAATTGTTTATTTATTTTTATTATCTGCTTCTACACACTCTAATGAAGGCTCCACAAGAAGGGGTGCTTTGTTATGTGTTCATTGCACTATCTTCAATACCTGGAACAGTGCCTGGCACATAGATTCTGTCTAATAAGTATTTGTAAAAACTTGTTGGAACTCAGAGGCCTATTTTCAGGATTGTAGTTAAACAGGAATTTCTCATACAAAAGAAAAATTTGTAGGGTTGTAGTAAGCAATTGTTACTTATTTACATTTTTACACTTTTTATAAAACCAAGATGAACTTATTATTTATTTTTAAACTTTTTTAAAAAAGATTTTGTTTATTTATTTGACAGAGAGAGATCACAAGTAGGCAGAGAAGCAGGCAGAGAGAGAGAGAGGAGGAAGCAGGCTCTCCGCCGAGCAGAGAGTCCAATGTAGGGCTCCATCCCAGGACACTGAGATCATGACCTAAGCAGAAGGCAGAGGCTTAACCCACTGAGCCACATAGGTGCCCTATTTTTTACACTTTTAAAAAAAGATTTATTTTATTTATTTTAGAGAAAGAATGAGAAAGCTGGGTCTCAAGCAGACTCCCTGCTGAGCACAGAACCCCATGTAGGGCTGGATTCCATGACCTCATGAGATCATACCTAAGCTAAAACCAAGGGTCAGACTGTCAACCGACAACCACCCAGGTACCCCCAAACCAAGATGAATTTCACAGGACATGAAATTTAGGTTATGCATGGTAAGCTTTTATGCATGCTTTAATCTTAAAGCTAGCATGATAATTCAATTATACAGAAAAGGACAACACAAAACATGCCTATAGGTTCAACATTAAATTTTCTCAGATTTTGGGTGAGAATTTTGGGTGAGAATATTTGTTCTTCATAACTCATTAAAAAGTAAAATAAAATATTGTAAATATAATTTGAACTTTTTGAAACACCCACTGATCCCATTTCTTTCTTACCACATCCCTAGATTGACTACTATGCTAAACTTGGTGTTTGGAAATCCCATAAATCCATATATGTAAGAACATATTGATGGCTCCACATGTATTGTATAATACTGTTTTACATAATTCCAAACTTTATGTATATGCAGCCATAATTTAATTTATATTCTTTTCTTTTTTTTTCAAAAAATACTCATTAAAAAAATTTAATAAAATTCGTTGTTTATGCACCACACCCAGTGCTCCATGCAATAAATGCCCTCCTTAATACCCACCACCAAGGCTCACCCAATCCCCACGTCCCTCCCCTCTAAAACTCTCAGTTTATTTTTCAGAGTCCACAGTCTCCCTTAATTTATGTTCTTAACTTGCTTTCTCCCTCTGCCCTAATTATGTTGATGGGATATTCACTGGTAATATTTATAGCTCTATGTAATTAATTTTAATTGCTATTTAGTATTTAATATTATATTGACATGTATTTATTCATTTTCCTATTCATAAAACTTTAGATTGTTTCTAATTATTTTCTTGTTTTATATTGTTACAATTAATTTTTTGTACACTCATCATTGTGAATGTGTGTAAGAGTTTCTTTAGTGTATCTAAACATGGAATTTTTACACCAAAGCTTACACACATTTTCAACTTTATTAGATACTACTAAATTAGCCTCCAAAGTGGATAAAGCAATGTATATACATAGAAGCAAGGTTGAGCTCTTTTCTCCTGATCTTGGCTGTGACTTATTATTGTCAGACATTATTTATTTCTTTTTTTCAATTTGACATGTGAAATGATATCTAACAGTTGCTGTATTTGTGTTCCCTGGTTAGTCATGAGGTCAAGAGTGTTTCCATTATTGATTTACTGTATACGTTTTCTCTTCAATGAATTATTTGTTCAATAGCCTTCAACCATTGTCCACTAGAATAGTTTTTTTTCCTTGTAGATTGGTTTTTCATAAATTTTGTATATCAAATTTTTGAAAGTTTTAGTGTGACCACTTATACCAAACCATTTTCAAGAATGGAAAGGTGTACTCTCTCTCTCTTTTTAAAAGATTTTATTTATTTATTTGACACAGAGAGAGAGAGAAAGAGAACAAGCAGGGAGAACAGCAGAGGGAGAAGCAGGCTCTCCACTGAGCAAGGACCCCATTGTGGGGGTCCCAGGATCCTGGGATCATAACCAGAGTCAAAGGCAGCCTCTTAACCAACTGAGGCACTCAGGTGCCCCTGGAAAAGTTGTACTGTTAATAATTATGTCAAACTAACAGAAGAAAACCTGAATTATCTTGGACAAACTGGTTTGTATGGTTATGCTAGTTGTAAGCATTGACATCTGTAGCTTCTTTTAAAACTTTGTTTATAGCATCTTTCACTGAACTGATGATTTATATGCAGTCACATTTATCATGTTTAAAGCCAGTCACAAAAAGACAAATGCTGTGTGACTGCACTTACATGAGGTACCAGGAATAGCCAAATTCAAAAGTCAGAAAATAGAGACTGAGAGAAGAGGGTAAGAGGGAGTTAGTGTTTAAATGTTATTGTTAACTCAATACAGTTTCAGTTTTTCAAGATGAAAAGGGTTTGGGAGGTGGATGGTGGTGATGGTGATTAACAACAGTGTGAATGTATTTAATGTCACAGACTATACATTTACAAATAGTTAAAATGAGGGGCACCTGGGTGGCTCATTTGGCTAAGCATGTGCCTTTACCTCAGGTCTAGATCTCGGGGTCCTGGAAGTGAGCCGAGTCTTCCTTGCCTTGGGCTCTGCTCAGCAGGAGTCTTCTTCCTCCTCTTCTTCTGTGTGTTCTCCTTCTCACTCTTGCTCTCTCTCAAGTAAATCAACAAATTATTTTAAAAAAATAGTTAAAATGGTTAATTTTATTTTATATATATTTTATTACAATTAAAAATATGAACCAATAAATTAGTAAAAGAAAAAAATCACTATTTTGTTAGTAATTAATTACATTTTTTGTATCTTATGCATTTCTTTTTTTGGTAAGTGAGAGTTTTTAAGACTTGTAGGTTTTTTTGGTTATTGTTTTAATGACTAAGAATCTTAATTTTGCCCTCATACTTGATGGTAGTTTAGCTGAATATAAAATGTTTAGTGGATGATATTTTTCTTTGGCACTTCCCCTATATTCAGCTCTATGACCAGTTCTTTGTGTGCAATATTTTCTTTTTGATAACTTTATATTTTCCTTTTCACCTTGACTTTCTACAGTTTTATCTCAACATTTGTTAGTTTAGATTTAGCTTAATTTAATGTACTTAGTGATTAAATTTTACTTCAGTTTCAGGATTTAGGTCTTAATTGATCCTGCAGTTCTCATGGTTGCTCTTTGTTATAATATGGGCAAATATTAATTTTTCAATTAAATTGTTCTTGATTATGTGTAATTTATTATAATTTTAAAATCTTTTTTTATAGAGAATATGTCTTTAATTTCTACTATTTCTGGTTGATTTTATTGCATATCCATATTTTATTTTGTATCTGGGTTTTCAAATTTTGTTTTTAATAAGTATTATCCTTTGTTTTTCTGATTAATCAAGGCATTCTTTTGAAAACTTTTCTTTGGAGTACTTGCTCCATAAGATTATTTTCATGTAGAGTGGATTCATATTTCAACTATTAACTTTCTTGGCCACCCTTCTTAGCATATATTTTTTAAATATCTAATTGAATTTTGAAATTTTGTTATATTGATCCACAAGAGGTAAAAGGTTTTTTGTGGGTTTTTTTTTAAGATTTTATTTATTCGACAGAGACACAGCGAGAAAGGGAACAGAAGCAAGGGGAGTTGGAGAGGGAGAAGCAGGCTTCCACTGGGAGTCTAAGCTGGGAGTCTGATGTGGGGCTCACTCCCAAGACCCTGGGATCAGGACCCTGGGATCACCACCTGAGCCGAAGGCAGACGCTTAATGATTGTGCCACTCAGGTGCCCCGGTTTTTGTTTGAGTTTAATTTGTGCTAACTTGCTTTCTCTTTCTTTCCATTTATAAGATCTTTGTAATTTCTTTTTGCTTGTAACTCTTCCTTGGAAACTTATTGAGGTATTATCTTACATATTGCTATTTTGGGTCTTCTGTTTTATTGTAATATGGAGAAATCTCAAGATCTGGTAATATAAATAGCGGTTATTGGTTGAATTCCTGGGTGATGAGGCTGTGTCTTTTTCTTCTCACCATCCTAGATATGAAGATACCCTTGAAAATATAACCCAAGGCATTATACCCGCAATTTTTTTTTCAAGTTCCCCTTGTATAAATAAGGAGTCCCATCTAGTCTCATCTGGTCACTGCTCAATCAGTTGTTTCGCCTTTGTCTTCTCTCTTGGATGGATAGAGGATTTTGATCTTTGATGCCACATAGTTACCAAACTATTGAGTTGTACTGTCCACTTCCAGTCTTGAATCCACCCTGACTGTGATTTTTTTCCCAGGTCACTACTTTGTATTGCTATTTTAGATCCATTTTTCATTTGATTATTACTTTGAGTTTTATTGCAATTGTTGTGTGTTTTGAGCAGAAACAATGTATCTAACCGTGCACTTCATGTCTTGACTAGAATCATTCATTAGTATTATAATTCAAAATAGTTTTAAATAGAAAGGAATGGAAATAAAGATTGTAATCTTATTTTTCAAGATATAACTGATATTATGGAGTACTATAATGGCTAAATTAGTTTCCAAGTGAAGGGATCTATTGACACACCTTTTCTTAAAAATTATGTTATTCTTATGTGTTATGGTGAGTGCTGTGAAATGTGTAAGCCTGATGATTCACAAACATGTACCCCCAGGGGCAAATAAGACATTATATGTTAATAAAAGTAAAAAATAAAAATAAAAAAATTTTCAATTGTTATTGCTATAACAATAATTATTCTAATTATTATAGTTTTGTTTAATTGCCTTATCTTTCTTCTGGAGCCTTTAGTTAAAGTGGATGCCAGGAAATGAGGAATAAAGTGAAGTAGATCTGTCAGTGGACACTTTTTAATAAATAAATAAATAATAAAAAAATAATTTTAAAGATTTTATTTCTTTACTTGTCTGAGTCAGAGAGTGTACAAGCAAGGGAAGTGGCAGGAAGAGCAGGCAGAGGGAGAAGCAGGCTCCCTGCGGAGCAAGGAGCTGGAAGGGGGAAGCGGGTACTGATTCTAGGACCCTGGGATCATGACCTGAGCCAAAGGCAGATCTTTAACTGACCAAGCCACCCAGAGGTCCTGGGCATTTTTAAAAAATATTTATTTTTTCTTTCAATTGATTGGAGATAGCTTTTAATATTAGGCACCAGACCCTATGCTGATCCCCAAAATATATTGTGTCCTATTTGTACAAAGGGGAATTGAATATATATTGATTTAGAACAAGATATTTGGACAATTCCCAAAGACATTCCAAATTTCCCACAAGATTTAGCTCTTAAGAAATCAAACCACTGTGACAATGAGCCCGTCTGCTGTTGCTTTAAGTGACCCAGTTTTCCCATGGAGACATTCATCAAATGGTGAAAAGAGATGATGTTGCTTGTTAGTTAAATACAAACTTTAGGGAAATAACATAGAATATAAAATGAAAAACTGCATAGTCGAAATTTAAAACGTCAATTGTGAGCCTCTTGTAATCCAGACTGGTTTGTTGTTGTTGCTATTATTTTTAGTGAATTAAAGAATATATACTCTTTGAGACAGAGAGACTGAGAAAAGTCCAGTGTAAAAGATAGATAACATCAGTGTGTAAAGGAGATAAAATAGAGTATGTCGGGCGCCTGGGTGGCTCAGTGGGTTAAGCCTCTGCCTTCCGCTCAGGTTATGATCTCAGGGTCCTGAGATAGAGCCTTGTGTCAGACTCTCTGCTTGGCAGGGAGCCTGCTTTCCCCCCTCTCTCTGCCTGCCTCTCTGCCTACTTATGATCTCTCTCTGTGTGTCAAATAAATAAATAAATAAAATCTTTAAAAAAAAAAAAAAAGGTAGCATATGTCTAAGTTACTATTTTCTTCTGACCATGCCATAGCTTGAAATGTTATGTAATTCTAGGATAGCTAATGTTTATTAAAAGTATTTAAGGTATTTTTCTGATGTTGTTCATGTATTATTTTACTTAATCTTCCAAACCAATCCAATGAGGTAGGTATAATATTTATTCCAATTTTAGATACTGGGACTTCAAGACATGGTTTACTCACCCATGAATGTATGCAGTTTTCAGATTATAAATTCAGTATTTAACTCAGGTTAGTTTGAACTTAACCTTTATTCTAAATTTTGTCTCAGTAATTTAATATATTCAGATTAGATAAAGGACAAAAGTGGCGATATGAAACACTATCATTCAAATCTTAGGGCCAGTTTAAAAAATAAAACTTGAAAGCAGGAAATTCTCCAAAACTAATGGAAACATGTCAGCTTTATGTGGCTCCTACTAACCAAATGCAGGATCATTTGAGCAGCAAGAATTATTATTATCATTTCAGCTTTAAAAAAGGTGAACAGGGAAGAAATTAGCACTATTTTTTTTTTTTTTATATTTTAGGGGCACCTGCGTGGCTCAGTGGGTTAAAGCCTCTGCCTTTGACTCAGGTCATAATCTCAGGGTCCTGGGATCGAGCCCCACATCGGGCTCTCTGCTAAGCAGGGAGCCTGCTTCCCCCTCTCTCTCTGTCTGCCTCTCTGCCTGCTTGTGATCTCTGTCTGTGAAATAAATAAACAAATAAAAATAAAATAAATAAAATCAATAAATAAAAAAATAAAAATAAAAAATACTTTATTTATTTGTTTAAGAGAGAGAGAGAGCATGAGCAGGAGGAGAGGCAGAGGGAGAGGGAGAAGCAGAATCCCCACAGAGCAGGGAACCCAAGCAAGGGCTTTATCCCAGGGTATTATGATCATGACCTGAACCAAAGGCAACTGCTTAACCAACTGAACCACTCAGGCACCCCTAAAACTATTCTATATAGAAGAATGTCAACTGAAAAATGTCAAAGGAATGATAGAAGTAGAAAATCACTGTTTGCAAAAGTCATTGTAGTAATCAACTCAGATAAGGGTTATCAATGAATACTAAAATCATTGGATGAAAGATGTTGGGTATAGAATACTTAAACTAGGTCAAAGTATTACCCTGGAAATTACTTGTTAATTATAAAGGAAAATAATTCTTTGCAATGGAGAAATCTGATGGACATGTCCAAGTGACCAAAGGTAATATCACCCAAAGTAAGAAAATAACAATTTGTACCTCCTGATATGACACAGGGAAGTACACAGTATCAATTTTAAAATATTTTTGCCAACAATTTTAATGTGTATATAATTAAGAAAAAAAAGGAATGAATTCTAGACTGTGGAATGACCAACTAAATTTGGCTAGACTAAAAAAAAGTCGATGTCATGAATTGAAAAAAAGAAAGAGGAGGAGAAGGGAAAAGAAAGAGAAGGAGAAGGAAGAGGAAGAAAAAGAGTAGAAGGAGAAGGAGAAGGAAGAGGAGGAGGATAAAGAAGAAAAAAAGAGTAGAGAGTTCGAGGAGACTAAAGAGATGTGATAACTTGTCATCATTGGATCCCAGATTAAAGTTGTCCTTTGGCCCAATTTAGGGACAATGGACAAATTTGAATGTGACATATATACTAGGTAATATATCTGAATATTTTGGATGTGATAATGGTAAAAAATGAGAGAGAGAAACCAAGAAACAGACTCTTAAATATAGAGAACAGACTGATGGTTACCAGAGGGGAAGGTTGTGGGGGGATGGGTTAAATAGGTGATGGGTATTAAGGAGGGCACTTGCCATGATGAGCAATGGGTGATGTCTGGAAGTGTTGAACCATACTGTACACCTGAAAGTAATATTACACTGTTTGTTAACTAACTGGCATTCAAATAAAAACTTTTTTTAAAAGGTGCATCTAGATAAGGGTTTATATGTGTTCATTGTGCTATGTTTTTCAACTCTTATATGGGTTTGAAATTCTGCAAAAAGAAAACAGTTGGGGCAAACTGAAACTTTATTTATTTGTGCAATTGATTTCATTAATTAATTTGATTGCATTAATGATTCAATGTAGTAATAGTGCAGAGTATTGTGAAAAGCTACTTAATTAGTAAAAATTTGTCTCTACTTAGTGGCTCAACTCTGTCCAACAGCTTTCTTTTTCTTGTTTGTTTATTTTTACTTCCTTCCTTCCCTCTTTCCTTCCTTCCTGCCTTCCTTCCTTTTTGCCTTTTCTGGTCTTCTCTTGTCTTCCTTCTTTTTTTTTTTTTTTTTTTTTTTTTTTCCAATTTAGGAAGAAATGTGGACACATGCTCACTGCTCAAAGCAACATATTTCCAGGCTGTGTATCACCTTTTCTGTGGTAACTACAGAAAGTTTCTTCCTACCTTATTAGACAAACTTGGCTAATGCAAGGCAATCTTAAAACTTTGACATTTTGACTTGGCAAATGCAGAATTCTCTTAAATATATACTTAGAAATAGCAGATGGAAACTTTATGATTTCCTAGGTTATTCAAGAAGTAGGCCATTTATCACTTAGGGTTTAATTTTTAAAAGCCACAGTAAGCTATTGAAAAGAGTTCCACTTCAGTCAGCACACATTTTAATTAGAAAATGTTTGTGCTTCATTCTAATTTCATTTTCTTTTGTTTCTGGTTTAAATCATATGCTAAGGCAATAATTGCTGTCACTTACTGAATATCTATTATGTGTCAAACACTTTTAGAAACTTTATATACTATTTCTAATCCAGAAATTTACTACCCAATGGAGGTATTATTCTCCCACTTTGAAAAAACGAGGAAAGAGAATCTGAAATGTTACGTGTCTTTCCCAGGACCCCTACAACTGGCTCCAGAGTTTTTTCCCTATCTACTACCATAGAATGTCTCCTTGATGGAATGTATCACTTCATATAATCTAAAATGTAAATCTCCCAGGAATAAAAATCATGGGTTTATGTATGTATACAGATATCTGGTATAGTATCTGGTGACATCAGGTAATAAAAAAGTGAATCTATATTTTTTATTTAAAACTTCTGCTCCTGCTTTATTCAAAGTAAATAGAGAGTAATTAAAAGACAAATAAGATATGCCCGCTTCCTTCAAAGAAACTTCCAGATGAAAAACTTAGTTTTTAAAAAATACAAGGACACCCATTGCAGAAATAGTCCCCCGTCCAGCACAATTAATTTTTCTCTTTCTGTTATATAGAATTGTCACTGGGAAATGACTAGCTAAAGACTACATTTCCCAGACCCCTTTGCATCAAGACATGGTTAAGGTCTCATGAATGGAAAACAAACAAAATTGATGTGTTTTATTTTTTGGACATAGTTTTTAAAGGTTAGTGTGTTTTTCCCTACTCTTTTTCTTCTAATGAAATCTGAATGGTGGAACTTCAAAATGAAAGGAGCCTAGGTTCATGAGCAACTTTATGAAGGAAACCTAACACAGGTTAGAACACTTATCTGTCTGTTACATGAGAAAAATGAACTTCTATTGGATTAAGGTATTGAATTTTTAGCATTTTTTTGTTGTTGTTGTTGTACCAGCTAATGTTGCCCTAACACTAATAGTAGTGCACGTTGGTACCTGGACATTAAACTTTTGCAACAAAAGCATAAATGTGCAGTACTGGCTTAACATTTGGGGAATAAAGAGATAAACAAAAATATGGAGACCCTATTATAGGGGAGCAATATCTTTGGCAAATTATTTCCTCTTCTTACTACCAAGACAGACCAGGTAAACACAGAACCTATAACTCTAAAGTAAGAAGTTAGAAAAAGCCAGTAAGTAATTGTGTATTGGTTTTTCTCCTGTGGGTGCTGAAAAGGTATTAGAAAAAGAGATGAGTTCAAGTACATATTAGCTGGTTTAAGAGGGAGGATGAAAGAGAATCAAAGAAACTCAAGTGTTTTGATCTTATAGAGTTGGAAAATCATCTGCATCAGGATCCCAAACAGAAAAAAAAAAGTTTGATAAAAGTATTGTGATATCAAAGCATATTACAATGTCTCACTTAAACAGAGTTTGTACAAACCTGAGGCAGAGATCAGTGAGATATGTTTTTCCAGTCCAAGCCTGCTGGGTGGATCAGGTGGTTCAGGCTGGTAGCTATCATAGAATTGAAAAGAGGTGTTTAGGTGAAGAAGCTAGGAAAAAAGTCAACTTGGGAATTATGTCTGATAATTAGGCTACTGGCAAATGAAAATGACTGTAAGCAAATTGATTAGAAACCTACTAAACTTTGTAATTGTACTGCTAGAGTTACACGTCCAACTTGAGAAACCTTTAAGATTTTGCCATGGAAAATAATGGATTAGGAAGAATCATTCAAAAGATACTGGTCAGGGTTGGGGTAGATCAGATATAAGGGAGTTTGTCCCAGAAATCAGGATATCTGTGAGGACATTGGGAGGTCCCAGGAAGGGGATCTTTACAATGCCTGACAAGCAAGATTTCTTCATTCTTATGAACTAGTCAAAGCTGAATGTTTCCCACTTTTTCTTTCAAGAAGACAGCTTTTGGGGCACCTGGGTGGCTCAGTGGGTTAAAGCCTCTGCCTTCGGCTCAGGTCATGATCCCAGGGTCCTGGGATCAAGCCCCACGTGGGGCTTTCTGCTCCGTGGGGATCCTGCTTCCTCCCCTCTCTCTCTCTGCCTGCCTCTCTGCCTACTTGTGATCTCTCTCTCTCTGTCAAATAAATAAAATCTTTAAAAAAATTTTTTTTAAAGAAGACAGCTTTTAATGCAGGCATCCTACCTTTGCTTTACTACTGTATTTCAGGTAGGGAACAGGAGACAGATAAACTTGTAATTTTAATTTATAATTAAGTGGATCATAAGGAATAACAATTGAGTCAGTTGGCTAGGAGACTAGAACTGTTTGAGATCTTAGAGTTTGAGGTAGACAAGGTAATTGGACTTTGGGTTATCTCCCTTAAGGAGAGGTGAACTTGTCTTATGTGAAAGAAAGGTATTGAGAAGCAAAATGTTGCATAATATGCCAGCTTCTCTGAATTTTGTGCTCTTCCAGTAAAGCACATATCCTGTGACCTGATGTGAAGCTTAACATTCACTATTGGCCTCCAGTTATTAATTCCTGATTGAATACAGTGTCACTAATAAGTAATCACAAATCTTCTTGATTAAATAATAAATTCCTACACTTGAAAAAAATTTGTGTTCTTCTTTCCATAGGGTAATGTTTTCATTAGGAAAGAACTTCTTTTTTTTTTTTTTAAGATTTTATTTAAAAAAACATTTTATTTATTTATTTGAGAGAGAGGGAGAGATCCTGCATATGAGTGAGGGCAGGGGTAGAAGGAGAGTGAGAAGCAGACTCCCTGCTGAGCAGAGAGCTCTATCCTAGGACCCTGAGATCATGACCTGAGCTGAAGGCAGACACTTAACCAACTGAGTCACCCAAGTACCCCATGGAAGCATTTTTCTATACCCATGTCAACACTAGAAATTATCAGTATTTTTATTTCTTATTTACCAATCTTATGGATAATAAAAGATATCATATTATTCTTTTATCTGTTCTGATTGCTAGTGAGATGTACACATAATGACCATTGCAGTTATTTTCTGTGAATTGCCTGATTGTATAGCAAATATCATTTATGTGCCATTTCTGAGCTAGTTTATCTAATATCTCTTGATACCTTGACATTTGTTCTGTCCTAGCTAACCCTGAGTGACCAACTCTATGGACTCTCACTGCATCATGTGAGCACATGGCAGTTCTTCACTTCATACCTATTCCACATGACCCTCAGCTCCCACTTCATAAAACCTGTTTGACACTTATATCTGTACAGCCCAGTAGTCAGGAAGTGAAAGCCTCCTAGGGCAAAACTTTCACTAATGTGAAGCAGAGGTAGCTATAAATACATACCAGGAATGGCTCTGGAATACAGCCTCACAGTAAGATTGTGGAGCTGGATAACTCACCATCCGGAAGGCAACTGGAACTCCACGGCAGGTGAGAAGTAGAGTAGCCATAATTGGCAGGATGCAGGGGTCTCACAATTATTAAGGATTTCAACTCTGGCTAATTGGTAAAGGGTAATGTTGGCTTGGGCAATATCTAGGTAGACTAGAATAGTAGAAAGGCAATGCAAATTGCAAAAATTATACCTTCTGTTACAAAAACTATGAGAGAGAGCAAGAGGAAGACTGTGCCAAAAGTAAGGCCTAATATTTAATTCAAAGAGTGTCAGAGATACAAAACAGATGTAATATGCAGCTTCCAAAAGTCTCTTATGTAAAAGTCAGACACTGGTTAAGATAAGGATACCTTAAGCCTAGGATGGGAACATTTGAATGAATGAGTCTGAGAACACTGATCATTCAGTTCCTGTGAAAATTATAAGCCAGCAGTGAGTGGTATCTCCTCCTACTTGCCAGAAAACTTCCTTTTTCTTGCCAAGAGTCAAGTGACCTTCCCTCAAGGCAAGTAATTGTAAGGTGATGCTTGTAGCTCACCACCCTTAAAATCTTCAGGCTGATAATCAAGATTAGGTCTCAGCAAAGTCTTAATAGAAAAGTATAATCCCTGCTCCAGGAGAAATAGCCTATACACAAAAATGTTGAAATACCTTATTAATGTATGCCAGCAAGGACCAGGGGAAAGCATGTATGAAGGACACTGAGGTGGTTGCGGTCAAGGGGGTGGGCTTGTTAGGTGGGATAAAGAAGTTCTTATTGATTTGGGGATACTCACCTTGATTTGGACTTCAGTGTTTTGGTAATACTTGGACTTAGTCACAACACTGTATTGGGATGCTTGCTAGAAATTTGGACATATGTTGGCCCCACACTGTTCTCACATCCAATTCCCTGTACTATCAGTGAACTAGGAGCTCATGAACTTCTGTTTTTAATTTTGTCTGTTTTGCTCTCTGGGAAAACTAGACTAAGGTAAGTTCTTTGATACTCTGTTCTTGCTCTGTGTTATATTATGGATTTATATTTTGCACTTCACACTTATATTATCTCCATGAATTATAATACATGCAGCCTATAATATATATTATATATTTTGTATGTTTCAATATATTTATTTATTTTTCATTTTTTTCTTTTTTTGCTGTATATGGTACAAATATTTATCTTCTATTTTTTATCTCTTAACTTGGTGACATTTACCATATACAATATTTAACTTATTATATAGATGAATCATACCAATTTTTCTTGAATAGATTCTGAGACATTATATTACTGAAGAAGTCTTTTCCATCCTAGGGAGAGGGAAGGGAGAGAAAGAAAGATTAGAACGTTATTTACTGGGTGCCTGGGTGGCTCAGTTGGTTAGGCAACTGCCTTCAGCTCAGGTCATGATCCTGGAGTCCTGGGATCCAGTCCTGCATCGGGCTCCCAGCTCCGTGGGGAGTCTTCTTCTCCCTCTGACCTCTCCCCTCTCATGCTCTCTCTCATGGGCTCTCTCAAATAAATAAATAAAATCTTAAAAACAACAACAACAACAAAAAGGACTCTATTTACTTGTTCTTTCTCCTATCCACTCGATGGTTACTGATTTCCATATAATGTAGTTTAAGGCACTGTTTTCCTCATTTTTTCTATTGATGATCACATCAACTGATTTATTATCACTCTTATGAATTTAAAACTCTTACTTCTCAGGGGAAAATCTTTGTTTACAGTGGAGGATAATTATGTTAATACTTTACTGGGTTGAAGTTGTTTGTATGTTGTTAAGATTTTGGTATACATAAGTATGATTGTTCAGTGGGGACATGGTTGGGGAGAACTGCTTTAAGGGTATGTGTATGTGTATGAAGGAGTATGTATATATATGATTATTGAAACAGTTTTCACTAACGTTTAAGAAATAGGAGCAGGAAACACTAGAGCCAGACTGCCTGGGCTCAAAGTTTGAGTCTATTACTAATGTTTATTTGATTTTACAAAAGTCATTTAAATTTTCTCTCTCCACTTTGCCATCTATAAAATCAACATAAAAGTAACAGTACCTCAAAGGACTATTATTAGCATATTTTTTACTTAATATATTAAGAGTGTTTAAACAGTGCATTTTATATAGTAAGTACTCAGTAAATGTTATTGCGCTTCCTATTATTGGTACTGTTATTATTTCCATTATTATTATTATGTAGGGCCTACTTATTCTAGTTGTTCACATTCCATTGTAATATGACTGATCTGATTCAGACATATATGTTACTTCTTAGTCTTGATTAGGCATTTGTGTTTGAAACATGTCTCTTTTTCTCTACCATATTTTTGTAGTTATTTACATGTATTTCACTAGCTTCATAAATTGAACTGTATGGTTTTCCAATTATATATTCCTCCAAATGCTAATAAGATAAACTGAAATACTGGTCCTAGAGGCTTTGGGGGTTATATGGGTAGTGATTTGATAACTTTACTAGCTCTTTGTTCCTATATGAATCAATTTGGTTATTTACATAGTTCCTGAAAATCAGCATTTTTGTATGCATTAGCATAAAATGATAATTACTATGCTCTTTTGTTTAAAAAGCTAATGTAAATATTTTCTGAATTCTGAAACAGGTTGGATTTCCTGGGAGATAGAACTTAGTGTTCAGAATGTTTCTTAAGAAAGCTTTGGGATCAATAGCTGTGGAAGGAAAGGGGAGAAAGTAGGTTTGGGCCTGAGATGCCAACTCTGATACTGGCCTGATAGTCTCTGCTGACCTGAGATGCTCCTGAGGTGAATAGTCCTTCAGGTTAACCCACACTGGATGGTGACATTTATACTTTTGCCTTGATTAGTCATTAGATTTGGAGAAAGGGCATACCATGGGGAAGGAGTCTGAAGGAACCAACAGTTGAAGGCCATTCACTGACAGCAGAGCCCATAGCTGGGCAGATCTCCAACCAGTCACAGACCCTATTTACAATCATTCCTTTCTCTTTCTTGTTACTTTTAAGTAAATGCCAGGGATTTTTAGAATGTTTGTCTATACTGTTTTAAAAACTACTCTTGTTTGTGCTTTGCTTTTTATTTACAAATTTATGCAATCTTTTTTTTTTCATCCTCATTTTCTCAGACTCATGCTTTCCTTGGAGTTTAGTTTTTAATGGCTTTTCTGACTGAGTTGAATATCTAGTTAGTTTATATTCATCTATTTCTTTGCATCTGAGTATAGCTTTGGTTGCAAGACAGACTTTGATATGGTAGTATTTTCCTTTTTATAGATATTAGAGTAATCAGTTATGTATTGTTTTCATTTAGTTTTTGGGAGTGATTTTTAATCTCTAGAGCCTTCTTAATTTTGCTGTTAGCTGCTTAATTTTCTTTTATATGGTATAAGATAGAGAGCTATATAATGTCACTTTTATAACTTTTAGAAGTTTTTTGGTGGCATGTTGTATGATAAGTTTTTATGTGTTCTGTGAATAATTGAAAAGAAGGTTTTAGTTTTATTTTTTTAGTTTTGGGGGAAAGAGTAGGATAGGAAGTTTGAGGACTATCCATTTTTTTAACCTTATTAATAAAAGTCTTTTATAAGTTTTATTATTATATTATTAGCCTAAGACTGATAATGGAATTAGAAAAGTGTCAACTACAAAAGTAAATTTCCTTGTATATTTTATGTGTTTACAGTATGAATATTCAAGATTTTTATAGTTTTGATATGTATCTAACTTTTATTAATATTAAAACTTTTTTCTATTTAGTGTTTTAGGTTTGATTTCAGTTAAATCAGATGTTAATACCTTTAGTTCTGATTTTCTGGCTTGAATTTGCTTAAATAGGAATTATATAGTTATATATGGATATATATATAGTTAGATATGGATAAATATGATAAGGATGAAGTTAACTATAGCACCCTTAATAATCTCATTTCACAGAATTCAAATAAAAAGCATTTTATAGTATAAACAGGGTTATTTCACAAAAAATACTGCTAGTAAATTAAATATATCTGAAAATATATTGATCTTAAAAGTTTTGAAACATAGGATAAATTTTCTTTTTTAGCAATATCTTGCATTTTTCAATATGTGCCCAGAATATTTACATTTAATTTCCAAAAATATTTTCAGGTGAGTACCTCTAAGTTGAAAGCAACAGCTATAATTGTTAGCCTGGAAAAAAAAATACAATATAAACAATATCGAGGCCAAAAGATTTGACATTTTAGGGAAAAGAGTCAACTTTAGTTCAATAATCTTTAAGTAGGGCGACCTTAATAATGATAATTCAGAGCCCAAGTAGGTGGATGGCTAAACCCATTACTTCTTATTGGTGTAGCTCAGTCTCGATGTTAATCATTGGAACATATATGGAGAATTGCGTTTTCACTTGTTTTATGATCTATTTTCTTTCCTTAGGCAGGTAATCTGCCCCTTATTTAGTGGTTTTAGAATTCTTAACTTAATTTTCAGGGTCAGCAGTAAAACCTCGACTTTGGATTTCATAATAGTTTCGAGTTAACTTGGCGTGCCTACCTACTGCCAAGACAAATGCTGCCAAACAAATACCCAACCTGAGTAGCTCTCATTGGTTATGCCTATGATCTGCCTTTCAAGGACTGTATTGTCATTCTTTTCAACTCTGCATTCAGGTACTCTTCTTGGGAAGCTCTTTGACACATCATGGCAGATAAGTGGGTGTTGAGTTTATGCCTTTGAAAAAAAGGTGTCAAAACTAAAAATCTCCAAAATGTATCAGAGGAGACCTTTCTAATATTACTTGCAGGACTTTAAAATCTGTGACTTTAGGGCCAGAAGTAGACCTGAAATGGGCCTGAATCCAACTGACTGTCATTTAAATATATCCTAAAATCTTGGACCCAAAAGATAGAATTTGAAAACAATGAAGCAGTAAGTAGCAAATCCAGCTAAGCAATGAAACACCCTGAGATGGGGCTTAAGGTTTGAAGATTAAAATTAGATAGAAATGATTAATTTATAACTTAAATCTAGGATATGTTAGCTATGGAATTGAGTCTTTCTCTCACTTAAGTATGAAGTCCTTATAATATCAGCTGTAGAAAGGGCCAGGGGAAGTAATTAATAAGAATTGAGTCCTATTTCCTAGCCAAATTTTCCTGGCCAAAATTTCATTTTACCCAGCTAAGACTATCACTCCAGTTATCATGGAAAATAGTGACTGGCTCTTTGATGTATAAATGTCTTAACTCATGAAAATTAGAAACAAGTGTATAAGGGATGAAATCACTAAAATACTTAGGATTGCTATTTTCATGTGTTTGGAATACTTTAGAGAACTTGGCAGAATAATCTGATTGGTCAAATGGGTCTAATTTATTTTTTTATTTATTTTTTATAAACATATAATATATTTTTAACCCCTGGAATACAGGTATGTAAATCGCCAGGTTTACACATTTCACTTAAATATATATATTTAAGTATTTTATTTTAGATGTGTGATTATTGATTTAGCATTATAAAAGAACTTGACAAAGTTTTATTTTTATTTTATTTCTTTTCAGCGTAACTGAATTCATTGTTTATGCACCACACCCAGTGTGCAATGCAATATGTGCCCTCCATAATACCCACCACCTGGCTCCCCCAACCTCCCAGCCCCCCGCCCCTTCAAAACCTTCAGATTGTTTTTCAGAGTCCATAGTCTCTCATGGTTCACCTCCCCTTCTAATTTCCCCCAACTCCCTTCTCCTCTCTAACTCCCCATGTCCTCCATGCTATTTGTTATGCTCCACAAATAAGTGAAACCATATGATAATTGACTCGCTCTGCTTGACTTATTTCACTCGGCATAATCTCTTCCAGTCCCGTCCATGTTGCTACAAAAGTTGGATATTCATCCTTTCTGATGGAGGCATAATACTCCATAGTGTATATGGACCACATCTTCCTTATCCATTTGTCCGTTGAAGGGCATCTTGGTTTTTTCCACAGTTTGGCGATGGTGGCCATTGCTGCTACAAATGTTGTGGTACACATAGCCCTTCTTTTCACTACATCTGTATCTTTGGGGTAAATACCAAGTAGTGCAATTGCAGGGTCATAGGGAAGCTCTATTTTTAATTTCTTGAGGAATCTCCACACTGTTCTCCAAAGTGGCTGCACCAACTTGCATTCCCACCAATAGTGTAAGAGGGCTCCTCTTTCTCCACATCCTCTCCAACACACGTTGTTTCCTGTCTTGCTAATTTTGTCCATTCTAACTGGTGTAATGTGGTATCTCAATGTGGTTTTGATTTGAATCTCACTGATGGTTAGTGATGATGAACATTTTTTCATGTATCTGATAGCCATTTGTATGTTTTCATTGGAGAAGTGTCTGTTCATGTCTTCTGCCCATTTTTTGACATGATTATCTGTTTTGTGTGTGTTGAGTTTGAGAAATTCTTTATAGATTCTAGATATCAACCTTTATTTGAAAAAGTTTTAAACAGTATTGTAATATTTGAGGAAGCTTAATATCAATGATACTTTTAAATTTTATTTGTTATAGTTTGATCTTCACTGGCAAGTTTGTATTTATTTGTTAAATAATTTAAATAGTTAAAAAATAGAATATTTTGGATTTATAAATGTGGTTGAAGTTGTTTATGATAGTTTCATTAATTAGTTTTCTACATAGCTGATTTAGAAGTTTCCATTGGATTAATCAAATATTTTTTTGAAAGTGATACTTAAAATTTGTCAGATTAATAGATTTTTAAGTTAGCCTTTGTATTAGTTTTCTATTGCTAATGTAACAAATTACTGAAAACTCGTGACTTAAAATAAATACTAATTTATTATCTTTCTGCTCTCAAAGTCAGTAGTCCAAAGTGTTATTTGAGGCTAAAAGAATGGTGTCATCAAGGTGATGTTCTTTCTGGAGGCTCTTGGGAGAATCTGTTTCCCTGAGTTTCCAGCTTCTAGAGGCCACCTGTGTTCCTTGGCCTAGGACCCCAGTCTTTATCTTCAAGCCAGCATCTTAGCATCTTCAAATCTCCCTCTTTGACTACAATCCCTGTTTCTGTCCTCATATCTCCTTCTCTGAATGTTGTCTCCCTCTTATAAGGACCCTGTAGTTACATTAAGCCCTCCAGATAACACAAGATTATCTTTTAATTTTAAGATTCTCAGTTCAGTCCCATCTGCAAACTCCCATTTGCTATGTAATATAAAATAATCATAATTTTTGGAGATTAGGATGTGGATATCTTTTGGTGGAGAGGGATGGTTATTGAATATATTGTACCTTAGATAGACAAAAGAAAGGCTTTTTAAATTTATAACCTCAATACATTTCATATTAATATTAATAATTCAATTAACCACAAATTTTATTTCTGTGCACAAAGAACTCTCAAGACCACCAGAAAAACACATCTTAACTCATCAAGACATTTGCTTCTTATTTGGCTGATTATCTGTGGCTATATTCTTTGTTGCTGCTAGTTGATTTATGAACAATTATTATTGATGTTCACTGACCTTGACAAAAATAGTACACCTTGTCATATGATACCAAGGCCCTATCAGGACTGAATTTAACTTTATCCATATTTTAATTTTAACTTTTTAAGCATTGATTTTCAGTGAATCTCATAGTCATAAATTAATTTTGTTTAATTACCTTATTTAAAAAATAAATGGGGTATAAGACAAATTGTTTTTTCAAACTCAGTATATGAGTTCTTTTTTTTTAATTTGAAAATTTAATACCTTATATATGTTAAAATTAGAAGAGCATATCAAGTAGAACAATTAGGGCTTAGTTCTATAACTTTATTTGATGTATTCTGATTTTTTTCCTTCTTTAATGTTCTTAGTGTTTTCTATTTTTTTCACTGTCTGGAACCGATTTTACCATCTGGCAGTCAACAAGTCAAATCTTCCTTTTCAAAATAATTTAGAAAATGTTGATAGAGGTTGGGTCTATATTATACTTTACCAATTTGGAAATTTTACATTAAAAATTCACACTTTCATCTTCTCTTCATAAGCAGTGAGATCTGGCAGTACACTGTGTGAAGCTGAGTAATTTCTGCTGCTTTGGAGGGACAAGGACACTGCCCATTTCAACATAAGCTGTACAGTTCCCCCAACTCACGCATGGTGGCTCGATTTAACCCATTTTGCAGTTAACTTAGTCCCTGTAGGCACTTGAGGATAGGACTCCTGTTTTGTTTGCTTTTGTCTTTAACAGTTATTTGGAAGTTAAGCAGTTTATTTTAAATTTAACTGGTACTTATCTTTAAGGCTATCAAATACCTCCTTGAACACATATTTCTCTAATATTAAAAATTCCGTAAACTTAGCTCTCCTCAAGAGGAATAAGGAATTTTAAATACCTGTGTCTCACCTTCCCTTCAATATGCATCAATTTCTGCAATATTAATATGAGAACATTGAGACAATTACAGCAACGACCTTTGTTTAATATTGTTGACTCTAGTCAACTTCCTGTATAGTAGATTCCCAGAACTTAATTCAACTTATAACTGGAAATTTGTATCCTTTGACCAACATCTCCCCATTTCCTCCACCGTGCGGCAATCACCATTCTACTCTTTTTTCAAAGCTAAGTTAGATCATGTAACTCCCCTGCTTATATTTCTGTATTGGTTTTTCCAAATACCATAGAATAGAATCCAAAGTCCTTAATGACTACACTGCCCAGTGCTAAGTAAACCCTGAATATTCCACTGCTGCAGACTTCCACAACACCCTTCCTTACCACACTTCTCTCACAGTGGTCTCCCTGCTGTTGTTGGAAAAATGGCAAGCTGACTCCTACCTCCAGTACTGGGAACTTTTCCAAAAACTCTTCTCTAGGACTTTAAAAGCCTTATTCTCTCATTTTGGTCAGGTTTCTCTTCCTTAGAAAGACTTTCTTGAGTTTGCTTATCAAAAATTGCAACTGTCTTATATCCTGACCCTCTTCTATTTTATCAGAGTGCTGATCACTATTTGACACTTGTCTAGCTTTTCTCTCATCCATTAGATAGCACCAGCAAAGCAGGTCTATTCTTATTTCTCTTGTATTTAGAATGGTTTCTGCACACAGAAGGTCCTCAGTAAGTTTTTGTTAAGGTTATATGGCTTTGTATTCCATTGTGTTAATCTAATGTCTTTGAAAGCTTGTTTGGAAGTTGTAGCAGGGGAGCGCAGCTACTCCTATACCCTTGATCGAAGAACTGTCCTCTCCTCTAACAGGGAAGGTCGTCCTCTTCTACTGAGCGCGCAGCTTCAGAAGGGACGCACATGGAGCGGTGAGGGAGGAAGGGGACACCCACCTAGCCAGCCAGATCAGCCGAATTAACCCTGATGATCAATGGGGTGACAGATGTCGCAGCCAGATTGCCCTCACATCCAATCTAATGTCTTTAAATATTCTCAAAGCTCAACACCAGTATTATTATTTTTATTTATATTTTTATCTCTTGCATTATATCATCGGTCCTTTTTTTTTTCCAAGAAGAGTGTTTAGCTGCAATATTTTCCAAGTTCTTATAACATAGGAGTGTCTTCTGTTGCTTTCATAGTAGAACAATAAATTGGTTGATGTGGAATATTCAGTTCACAAAATTTTTCCATTGAAATTCTGTGTTGTCCTCTGGCATTCAATTATGCAGAAGAGAAATTTGAGGACAGCTCAACTTTTGTTCTTTCATAGGTAAACTTTCTGTTTCTGCTTGAGTGCTAATACTTCATTTTGGGTCATTTTTTTCTTTGCTTTTCTTGGGTCCATGAAGTTAGTCCTTTTATTCAGGGACTTGAATAATATTTCAGTTCAGAAAGATTTTCTTAATCTTTTTTTTTGTGTGTGTGAGAACTCTTAAGATTTACTCTCAGCATATTTCAAGTATAAAATACAGAATTATTCATTGTAGTCACATTCTATACATTAGATCCCCAGTACTTATTTGTTTATATAACTGAAAGTTTGTACCCTTTGACCATTATCTCCCCATTTCTGTTTCCTCTAACCCCCTAGGCAACCAACCCTTTTACTCACTGTTTCTATGAACTTAAATGTTTTTTAAAGTCCACATTTAAGTGATATCATACACTGTCTTTTTCTCTCTAGCTTATTTTACTAAACATAATGCCATCCAAGCTCATCCATGTTGTCATTGTCACAAATGACAGAACTTCCTTCTTTTCTGTGAATGAATGATTTTATGCATACACATACACACAGTACACATTTTTGTTCTTCATTAATCTATCAGCTGATACTTTGGTTGTTTCCATATCATGACTATTGTGATTAATGCCATGATGAACATGGCAGTGCAGAGGCCACCTCAAGACTCTGATTTCATTTCCTTTGCGTATATACCAGAAGTGGGATTGCTGGATCAGATGGTAGTTCTATTTTTAATACCGTTTCTCATAATAACTGTGAAATTTACATTTCTCTCTTTTTTTAAAAAAGATTTTATCTATTTATTTGACAGAGAGAGAGAGATCACAAGTAGGCAGAGGGGCAGGCAGAGAGGGGGAAGCAGGCTCCCTGCTAAGCAGAGAACCCAGTGTGGGACTTGATCCCAGAACCCTGAGATCATGACCTGAACTGAAGGCAGAGGTCTAACCCACTGAGCCACCCAGGTGCCCCTAAAGTTTACATTTCTATCAACAGTGCACAAGAATTCCTTTTTCACCAAAACCTTACCAACACTTATTATCTCTTGTCCCTTTGGTAATGGACATTGTACAAGGTGTAAGGCATCTGATAATTTGATTGTACTTTTAATTTGTATTTCCCTGATGATTAGTGATGGTGAACATCTTTTTGCATACATGCTGGCCATTTTTATGTCTTTGGGTAAATATCTATTATGTACTTTTCCATTTTTTAATTGGGTTATTTGTATTTTTTTAATTAATATATCAGAGTTCCTTTTATGTTTTGGTGTTAACCTCTTATTGTATATATGGTTTGCAAGTATTTTCCCCCATTCTGTAAGTTGCCTTTTCATTTTGCTGATTTTGTTTGTTTGTTTTGCAGAAACTTTTGTGTTTGATGTAGTCTTATTTATGTTTGCTTTTGTTACCTATGTTTTTGGTGTCAAATTGAAAAATAAAGATGTCAAGGGACTTAGCACCTGTTTTCTTATAAGATGTTTATGGTTTCAGACCTTATATTTAAGCCTTTGATCTGTTATGAGTTAATTTTTGTTTATGGTTTAGGACAAAGGTCCAATTTCATCCTTGCATGTGGATATTCAGTTTTCCCACCACCATTTATTGAAGAGTCAGTCCTTTCCGATCATGTATTCCTGGTACCTTTTAAAAGTAGTTGATTATACCTACATTAGTTTATTTCTTGTCTTTTTATTCTGTTCCATTGATCTATGTGTCTGTTTTTATGCCAATATGATACTGTTTTGATTACTAAAGCTTTGTAATATAGTTTGAAATTAATACTGTGATGCCTCCAACTTTGCTTTTCTTGCTCAATATTGCTTTAGCTATTTGGAATCTTCTGTGCTTCTATACAAATTTTAGGATTTTTTTTCTATTTCTGGGAAAAATGCTGTTGAAATTTTTTTTTTTAAAGATTTTATTTATTTATTTGACAGAGAGAAATCACAAGTAGATGGAGAGGCAGGCAGAGAAAGAGAGAGAGGGAAGCAGGCTCCCCGCCAAGCAGGGAGCCCGATGTGGGACTCGATCTCAGGACTCTGAGATCATGACCTGAGCCGAAGGCAGCGGCTTAACCCACTGAGCCACCCAGGCGCCCGCTGTTGAAATTTTTATAGAGATTGCATTGAATCTGTAGATCACTTTGGATACTATGGACATTTTAATAACATTAATTTATCTAATCCATGAAAAAGGGCTATATTCCATTTATTTCTGTCTCTTTAATTTCTTTTGTCAATTCCTTATAGTTTTCACGTACAGATTTTTGCTTCTTTGGGTAAAATTATTTCTAAGTATTTCATTCCTTGTGATACTATTGTAAATTGGATTTTTTTCTATTTGTATTTCAGGTAGCTCATTGTTAGTACATAGAAACACAACTGATTTTTGTATGTTGATTTTGTATGCTGCAATTTTATGAATTTGTTTATTAGTTTAACAGTTTTTTGGTGTAGTCTTTAGCATTTTCTATATATAAGATAATGACATCTGCAGACAATTTTACTTCTTCTTTTCAAATTTGATGCCTTTTCTTTCTTTTATTAATTTTAGCTTAATTTCTTTCACTAGACATACAGTATTATGTTGAATAGAAGTGGCAGAGGTAGAGAACTTTGTCCTGTTCCTAATCATAAAGGAAATGCTTTCAGTCTGTCAACATTGAGTATGAAATTAGTTGGGAGTTTGTCATATATGCCCTTTATTTTGTTGAAGTACATTTTGTCTGTATATAACTTATAGGAGAAGTTTTTTTCTAATCATGAAAGGATGTTAAATTTTGTCAAATACTTTTGCTACATCTGCTGAGATGATCATATGATCTTTATTCTTCATTTTGTTATATAGTGTGTCACATTTATTGATTTGTGCATGTTGATCCATCCACTCTTGCATCCCAAGGATAAATCCCACTTGATCATGGTGTATAATCCTTTTAATGTACTATTGAATGCAGTTTGCCAATATTTTGTCAAGTATATTTGCATCTATAATTATCAAGAATATTAGCCTATAATTTTCTTTTATTGTAGTGTCCTTGTCTGGCTATGGTATCAGGGTAATGCTGACCTCATAAAATGAGTTTGGAAATGTTCCCTTTTTCAATTATTTGAAAGCATTTGAGAAGGATTGTTATTAACTTTTCCTTTGATGTTTGGTAGAGTCCACCAGTAAAGATATCTGGTCCTAGACTACTCTTTTTGGGAAGGGTTTTTTTGTTTTTGCTTTTGTTTTTGTTTGTTTTGGGTTTTTTGTTTGTTTGTTTGTTTAATGGCAGAGAGATTTTTATTACTGATTCAGTCTCATTATTATTGATCTGTTCAATTTTTTTATTTCTTCATGATCCAGTCTTAGTAGAGTGTATGTTTCTAGGAATTTATCCATTTCTTCTAGGTTATCCAATTTGCTGACATATTATTGTTCATAGTAGTTTTTTGTGATCCTTTGTATTTCTGTGGAGTTTTTGTAACCTTTAGTTAGATGAATTGAGAAAAAAATAGTGAAGACACAAATAAAATTGGAATTTTTCTTTCTCATTTAATCTTGAGTTATTGCCTACTGTTAATTTTTTAGAATTTTTGCCAGAGTACGCTCATAATTCTTAGGTGTGGTACCTAATCTCTCTTCTATAGGACCTTTTCTTTTATAATTTTGTTCTTTTTTAAAAATCCTATTTGGAAAACCAGTGATTCAGTTCTTTGCAATGGGAATTCTGTTTCTTTTGTCTCCATGTGAACTTTTTTTTTTTTTTTTAAGATTTTATTTATTTGTCAGAGAGAGAGAGAGAGAGCGAGCACAGACAGACAGAATGGCAGGCAGAGGTAGAGGGAGAAGCAGGCTCCCTGCCAAACAAGGAGTCCGATTTGGGACTCTATCCTAGGACGCTGGGATCATGCGAAGGCAGCTAATTAACTAACTGAGCCACCCAGGCATCCCTCCATGTGAACTTTAATTTAACTATTTTTTTTATCAGTGTTCCAAGATGCATTGATTATACTCCATACCCAGTGCTCCATGTAACATGTGCCCTCCTTAATACCCACCACCAGGCTCACCCAGTTCTCCAACCCCAACACCCCCCTCCCCTCCAAAACCCTCAGTTTGTTTCTCAGTGTTCACAGTTTCTCATGGTTTATCTCACCCTCTGATTTCCTCCAATTCACTTCTCCTCTCCTTCCAATATTCTCCGTGTTATTCCTTATGCTGCACAAGTATGTGAAACCATATGATTCTTGACTCTCTCTGCTTGACTTATTTCACTCAGCATAATCTCTTCTAGTGCCATCCATGTTGATACAAAAGTTGGGTATTCATCCTTTCTGATGGACGCATAATACTCCATTGTATATATGGACCATATCTTCATTCATTTGTCTGTTGAAGGGCATCTTGGATCGTTCCACAGTCAGGGAGATTCAAATCAAAACCACATTGAGATACAACCTTACACGAGTTAGAATGGCCAAAATCAACAAGACAGTAAACAACAAGTGTTGGAGAGAATGTGGAGAAAGGGGAAACCTCTTACACTGTTGGTGGGAATAAGAGTTGGTGCAACCACTTTGGGAAACAGTGTGGAGATTCCTTAAGAAATTAAAAATAGAGCTTCCCCATGACCCTGCAATCACACTACTGGGTATTTACCCCAAAGAAAGAAATGTAGTGAAAAGAAGAGTCATCTGTACCCCAATGTTCATAGCAGCAATGGCCACAGTCGCCTATTTAATTTTTAAAATTCCTTTTCAAGTTGTCATTATTTTTATCAAGTCCACTTTCTTTCTTTCTCAAAATTAATTTCTTATCAATTATAGTATCTCTTTCATAGAAGCATACCCTTTGCATATATTTCAATGGACTGAATAAATATTTTCTAGAATTTTATTTCCAATTGGTTACAATTTTCAGAAATATGTATAGATTTGGAATATTTAGGATAATGTTCCTTTTCTATTATACTACAAAAACTTTTACAAGGCTTTGCTGGTTTTTTGTTGTTCTTTTATTTTTTTAATAAGCGAGTCTATAACTTTATTTTTATTTTTTTAATATTTTATTTATTTATTTATTTATTTATTTATTTATTTGACAGAGATCACAAGTAGGCAGAGAGGCAGGAGGGGAAGTAGGCTCCCCGCTGAGCAGAGAGCCCAATGCGGGGCTCTATCCCAGGACCCTGAGGCCATGACCTGAGCCGAAGGCAGAGGCTTTAACCCACTGAGCCACTCAGGTGCCCCGGCTTTGCTCTTTTTATATACAGGAAGATATGTCCAGAAAAATAAGCTCCACTATTTGTTCAATGTTAAGTGTGACTTTAGACCCTCTTGCTGTGTCCTTGTCCTAGAATTGTTTTGCTTTTGTCTCTTTTTCTTTTAGAACTATAGCCAAAGGACGGACAGATATATGTCTTACTTCAATGACTAATCCCTATCATGGATTTTTCTAGGTAGTTCTTTGACACAGGTGTAGAATTATTTCTTTTGATAAATATAGAGTTGTTTTTTTTATGTTCTAACTTCAGATAGAACAGCAGTTCTTCATGTAAGTGTTGTATGTAAAGAATATAATTAATATAGATGTTGTTCACAATAATCTATTTCTCCAGCTCTTCTCATTTGAGTAAATAGCAGTTGCTTACACTGACAATCTAAGAGTTGTCATTAATTCTCTTTACCTCACACTCAATCTACTTTTCTCTTCATTTATTCTGCCAGTGCTTTCTTGGCCTTCTTTCTGTTTCTTGACCTGGCTAAGGCCATTCCTTACAACCTTAGAGATAGATGCTAATGTCTTGCCACAAAAGGTTTTAAGAAATGTAGTTAAGGGGCACCTGAGTAGCTCAGTGGGTTAAAGCCTCTGCCTTCAGCTCAGGTCATGGTCTCAGAGTTCTGGGATCGGGGCCCCACATCCCGCTCTCTGCTCAGTGGGGAGCCTGCTTCCCCTTCTCTCTCTGCCTGCCTCTCTGCCTACTTGCGATCTCTCTCCGTCAAAATAAATAAATAAGATTAAAAAAAAAAGAAGAAAAGAAATGTAGTTAAGATATCACAAACAAAAAATCTAAAAGACAAGTTTTGAGAAGAAAGATCACATATTTATTATTTAATATTCATTAACCTACACATTTATACATGAGGGATAGTAATTAGCAGGCCAATTTACTGTTACCACATACAGTAATTTCCAAACCAATGAAGGGATTAGGCTATGAAACCATATGGTATGGATATTATAAGGCAACCTGTTCCATTCTTTTGAGTTGCTATTACTGCTTTGACACAGCTACAGGAAATAAAAATGCTACTGGAATGCAGACCAGGAACAAGTATTCCCACAAGGCTTTGCAAAATGAAATCTGCAATCCCTGAATGAAAACAGATTTCTAAAAGCTAAGTTTTCTATCCACTATAGCTGAGATGATTGTTAAAAAATAAAATACATTTATGAATTTGACCACATTTTGTAGTTTTTAAAAAATATGTTAGAGGAAAAGAATATTGGTGCAGAAATTATAATGCAGTATTTAAGTTTAGTGTGAATAACAATAATATTATGTCGACATAATGTGTTGGCATTCAAGATTAAAATCTTTCATTATACTGTACTTGAATACACCATACTAGCATTCTTCTCATCATAAAGGAACAAAATTCCTAATTACTTCGTTATCTATTGCTGTGTGACAAACTACCCCAACATGTAATGGCTTAAATTAATAACCATTTTATTTGTGTATACTTCTGTGGGTCAGGAATTGAGATATGACACAGCAGAGAAAGCATATCTTTGTTCCATGTAATTTGCTAGAGTTAAAAGATCCAAGATGGCTTCTCTGGTCACATGTTTTAACTTCAGCTAAGAAAGTTTGAAAAGCTTTGGGTTGGCAGGAAGAGTTCAAATAGACCTAGAATCTCTGTGGTAGCTGTCTTCCGGGTTTCTTAGTTCAACTCTATGTAGTTTCAAGGTCTCCCACTTTCTACATGGGCTCTCTATGATCCGCATGGTCTCTCCAACAGAGTGGCTGAAATTTAGGGTGAATGCAAAAGCCAATACTACAGTGTCCAAGGTTTAGGCCTAAAACTATCACAGTGTCACTTTCACTGCATTTTATTGGTTAAAACAATAGAAAAATCATAGAGGACTTCATAATGGTATGAATATCAGCGGTATGATTTTTTTTTTAAGATCATCGAAGTGATAATCTTTCAAAATTTACCCTCTAGGAGTGCCTAGGTGGATCAGTCATTTGCCTTTTGTTCAGGTCATGATCCTGGAGTCCTGGGATCAAGTCCCATGTTGGGCTCCCTGCTCAGTGGGGAGTCTGCTTCTTCTCTACCCCTTCCCCTGCAGGGGGCTTGTGCCCTGCAGACCGCCCTGACTCTCTTTCTGAAATAAATAAACAAAATCTTAAAAAAAAATTACCCTCTGGCCCCAATAACTCACAATCAAGGCACAACCAAAATATACTCTCCCAAGATTCCCAGATACTCATCCAATTATGATAGCAGATTCAGTCTTGTAATCTAAGATCTTGTCATTTAAAACAGTTGCAAGTGTGAATGAAATATATTTGACATAGCTTCTCTTACTCTGAAGACCTGCAAATTAAAGAGAAAATGTATCTGTCCTCAATACTCTCAAAAGATAGGAGTTTGGGATGGTAAAATTGTAACCACTCCATTTAAAATATGGGTTAAATAGAGCTAAAATGATAAGTAGAATTAAGACTATAGTGGATGCTAAAGGTACCCCTTTGAGATCCTTTTTATTGAGGATTTCAATCTTCAATGTGCTGACTATTGACTCACAGCTGTCCAACACTATCAGCTGGCACCTCTGAATGATACAGTATTTGTCAGAACCAACAGATCCTATTGTCATGTGTTTTAGGGGAATTTATACTTTTGGTCCCTGCAATAACAAACTTTATGGTTTAGGCTCAATTCCTAGAAAAGGTACACTTTTACTGGGAGACACAGTAAGAGTATCACTACATTGACTTCCACTTGATGACTTTGATCTCCTGATGCCAGTAGAATGAAAGAAACAAAAAGGAATTATTATTGCCAAGAGTAATTAGAACTGATCATCATAGGGAAGTAGGACTGCTACAGAATATAGGGGCAAAGAGAAATACACTTGAAATTCACTTGATCCACCTGGCATCTACTGCCACTTTTAATTGCTAACAGATGAATATAACAACTATGATCTGATAAGGGTGTGGTGATCAGGGTCTCAGATCCCTCAGAAAGAAGAGATGGTCTGTGTTACTATAGTAGATGCTGTTATTATCTCTCCCAGATCCTGCTTCCCATATTTCTCCTTCTCCCATGAATTTCCTATTCTCAGGTTCTACTTTTAGGGTAAACAAACTTAGAGGCAGAAAATCTTGCATTTAGTCCCAGTTTTACCAGTTGTTAGTTGTATAATTTTATATAATATTATAGATCAACCTAACCCTGCTTGCTCCTCAAACTTAGAATTAATTTTCTCATAAAGTTTTTGTAAAGATTAAGGAAATTAAAGAAAATAATTTTGCTAGCATCATGGCTCAGTTGGAAAAATGGCAGAGAGAATAGATACTCAAAAGTTCCACCCAATATTATCATTGTATTTTCCTTCTCCCCTGGCATACCTTGAGCCATAACTTGGGGGGGGGGTTGTCTATACATCAAATATTAATTTCACATAGAATTGTTTCTACAAAGAAATGTGCTGAAGCTGATTACCTTTGTATACCCAACCAAAACACTAATCAACAAATGAAAACTACATGAAAGTATTATTGGGCAATATAATTATATTGTTGTTACTGATATATGCCTCTGTCTCTTTCATCAGGTTATAAGCTTACTTTGTGAAGGACCACATATTATTGATCATTTTAAAAATAATTTGTTTGAAATAAAATGTTTCATATATGTCATATTTGACTTATATTTTTATTTTCACATATATCTCTAAGAATATATTTCTATATGGATGGATATTCTATAGATTAACTTGCTTATTGAATTACGTGATTATCTTTTACATTATTTTATCATGATTTTAGCTATCTGAGCTTGAATCAATCTGTCTAATATCTATGTCAAAGAAGACACATATTCTTAAATCCCAACTGCTCGTCATTTTCAAAACCTTGATAGGAATGATTTGACAGGTGTTCTGTATGAACCATTATTATTTTAAGTAACCATTGGATATCAAAAGTTTTGTAAATAACTCTAAAATTGAGTTAAATATTAAAAATGAAAATCTTTAGCTAAATAAAGAAATAGGACGTTACTACTCAGCTTATACCTTCCACAAGGCAGAATTTAGACAAGCTTATAGTAATTAATTTAGGCTTTTCTCTCATGTTCTAGTTTAACCAAAAAATAATTTTTTAAAAGATTTTACTTATTTATTTGACAGACAGAAATCACAAGTAGGCAGAGAGAGAGAGGAGAAAGCAGGCTCTCCACCGAGCAGAGAACCCGATGCGGGGCTTGATCCCAGGACCCTGGGATCACAACCTGAGCCGAAGGCAGAGGCTTTAACCCACTGAGCCACCCAGGCGCCCCTAACCAAAAAATTTTTTGAAAGAACTCTTGCAGCAACATTATGCTGAGTGAATCACAAGCTATTAAAACTACTAGAAATACAGTAGTTTATATAGCATAGTCAATTTTTCCCAGTGTCTAAGCCAGTTCTTGGGAGTGTCATTAGATTCTTTTGGAAGCTGTAGTAGACTTAATATTAAATCATCACTTCACTGCACCAAATGGTATTTACTGTGGCAATTTTTAAAAATTACATCAAAATGTCTCATATCATTAACTTGTAAAAGAGTAGCACATAAACCAGAAGAAATGCTCAGTGATTAATATTTACTGAGTATATTTAATGCACAGTGTTACATATAATAGGTGGCATTTGTTTGTAATTCATTTGGTTAATAAATGCATATGAATACAACTAAGCAAAATTTATGTATTATAAACTAAATATACATGTGTTTTGTGTGTACATATATATAGATATATATAATTATTATATATTATATTATATATGCTATATTATATATATAATTTGAAGAGAATGGAATATTCAAAATGAGATTGGATGAATTTTTAGAATCTTACAAATCGATAAGGAAAAGATGAACTCAGTAGAAAATAGGCTAAGTATATAAAAAGGTTATACAGAATAAAGTAAAAGGACAACAGAAACATGTTTCAGTTGTTAGAGAAATGTAAATTAGAATAAAGTAACACAACATTTGTCCATGTTGATTTTATAAAAATTGAAATGAAAGGACAAAGAATCCCTATAACTAGGTACTTTTTAGAAAAATGGTTACTTTCATACATGCTGATGGTAATATGAGTTGCTTTGTTCTTTGGGAAAGTAAACAGACAATAACTATTAAATTAAAATCATTGGACTTCCACTCCCAGCTGATACAATAATTGGTACAGGACTAGATCCCTACCATAAACTAAAAAATAAACAATATATATTAAGCTGCTGTTTATAAACACTGTGAAACAGTCAACCTAATATTTTGATCCTTTTGAAGAAGGGCAACCACACAGGCTGTGCACATATGATTTCTGTCTAGAAGCAGTTTTTTTAGACTATGATATGCAGAAGTGGAGCCCATGTAGAGCACGGAGGTCTTGCTGGGGGCACAGATTGTTATTACAGACCTTCTGAGCAGCTGGAATTTGTGGGGTAGAGAGGAGGGATCTGTAAAAAGAACCTTCAAATATCTGCCTCATGTGTTTGGCTGAATACTGTACCAGACATTGTGATGACAGAGATGTTGGAATTAAGAGACAAGGACCTTAAAACAGCTATTAAAAATATGCTTATGAGTTTAAAAGAAATATGGACATATTGAGTGGAAAATATGAATATCAGTAAAGAAATGAAATCTTAGGAAAAAAAAAAACACAAGGACATTCTGGACCTGAAAAATATTAGTATCTGAAATATAAAGACATGGATGAGTTAAAAACCTGTTGGACTTTTCCAAAAACAAAATAAAACAGTGACTCTGGAGATAATGCAATAGAAGCTGACCAAAGTAACGTTTGAAAAGAAGGAAAAAATAGACTTCACAATATGTAAATCCTCAGTGGACTGACACAATATCAGGTTGTCTAAGTTATGGGCTAGAAGAAAAGATAGAAATGATCTAGAGTAGGAATCGATTATTTACAACAAGAAGTCTTATCTGGAAATTTGAATGTATAAGTATTTATCTTCCAGAAAAATAGAAAGATAAAATGCCTCTTAATTGTGTAGAAAATAAGATATTTTGTGAAACCAGATTCCACTTTCAAAGACCAGGAACTCTAATCATACATCCTGTACATTTTATTTCTTTGTACCATTACATATATTTCCCTTGTCTTCTGTGAGAAGCTTATTTAAATCTCGAGACAGTTCTAAATATTGAGAACAAATAATATTTGGTAAATCAGCATGTTTTTATCAGTTGCATTAATGAAATAAAATTTGTTGAAAGTGTGTTTTTAGGGGCACCTGAGTGGCTCAGTTGGTTAAGCTTCTGACTCTTGGTTTCAGCTCAGGTCATGATCTTGGGGTTCCTGAGATATAGCCCCACAGCTGGTTCCCTGCTCAACAGGGAGTCTGCTTGTCTCTCTTTCTTTCTGCCCTCCTCCAGTTTGAGCTCTCTCTCCCTCTGAAATAAACAAATAAATCTTCTAAAAAATATGATTACAACTGTCCGTAGAGATCAATAATAATAAGCAATCAATAATTTGGTATATGAAACAATTAATTGCAAATGGTCACTAACATAGGATCTTTTGGAAGGTTAAAAAAAAAATGGCTGTAGTGAGGGAGGGAAAAGCCATGGGCCCTCTGGGGATAATTAGCTCTAAGTTTTTAAATCCAGCATACCTATATTATTTACTTGTTTCACTAAGGGTTAATTACTCAATTGATCAGAATGGGGAAATTAAAACAGAAAATGATAAAGTTCAATTTAGGAAACAGACCCCAGCCTAAACCTCTCATTTTCATAAAAAATTATTTTTTGTAAACCCATTCAAGAAATGCCAACATATAAGTAGGAACTCCTTTTAAAAATGTTGTTTCAAGTCCTAAAATCATTTGGTAAAACATATTGAGTTTATTCAGTCTTTTAGGAGAAAATTTTTTTTGGAGTCTTGTAGAATTGATGCATTGTGGCATGTGACATTCCTCCCTATTCTGCAAAAATTCAAAGTATTGACAATGAGTGAGTTCTCACAAAGAAGAAAACTCGGTCCAATTTTAAGAGTCTCAAAACCATATATTCAAATAAATGAATTTATGAATTCAACTGTCAGTTCAACTCTCTCAATTGCTGCTTTTAGCTTGTCTGGGAGTGTGTTAGCTGTGCTGTTTATTTTCATGCAAAGGACAAGCTAAATATTCAAACTACTATCATTTCCCAGAAAAAAAAAAAAGAATATGAAATGGTGAATGCCAAATAAGAGTCTAAATGCAGTAAACCTTAGGACAGAAACATTTGATCTCCACAAATAAAGACGGTAAATGTGGTAGACTATGTATATATGGAACAACAGTTCTTTCAAAGTTTGCACACGTCCCTCTCTCTACTTTCATGAATAGTTTCTTTCATTTCAGTGTGACCTGTTTGTATGTGTGCATGTGTGTGTGAGTTCTGGAAGACTAGTCTGTTCTACCCAAGTCCAGCTGCATGTAGCAAATGTTTTGAGATGTCTAAATTTGTATAATTCCATTCAGTACTTTGTAATGAAATTCAGCCCAATGTGTGAAAACAGGAATAGAGGAAAGAAAACAAATAAGTAATGATAGGAATTCTACTCAAACTAATATATAAAATGATAGAAGATGGCAAGTGAAAGATGTACTAAGATTAATGTTTTATCCTCATTTTAATGAAAAATATAAAATACCACACTTTAAAGCTTATATTTATAAAGCTTATAAGAACTTAATTTGTTTCTTCTTTACACTGTGATGCATTAGCCACCATATAAAACCTTTAAGTTATATTTTAATTTTTATGGTTATATAAAAAAGAGCAAGCTATATGAAGGCTAACATAAAAAATGAACAGGGTAATTGTGTAATTTAGTCTAAATAATAAGTTAGGTATTTAAATTTTTGTTATTTTATTAGGTTTACATGACAACAATATTAAAAATCTATAAGCAAAAAGTTTTTCTAAATTAGGCATCAGAATTTTGAAGCATAAATGCATCGAATTAAGAAGTCTCCAATGTTCTAGTCATGACAGTGTGGTCGTCTTTGGAGAGGCATGGCTGTAACTGTAACTCAACTTTTCATTATAAATTGAGGTTATAGGACTCTATTATTTCAAGATCCTTTCTTCTTTGCAATTTTATGTACTATGATTTATTCCTTATCATTTTAAGGGAAATATATAAAACATTTACTAGAAAATAAACTTTCAAAGGAAATGGTCAATATTCCAAATATTTGGTTCTTTTAAATCATGATATCATATTTTAAACAGATTTTTTTAAAAATCTGAGAAATAATTTTATTCTTCCAATGTTCCAAATTATTCAATAGCATTTCTGTCCTTCTATCTGTGCTTAACTTGGAAGCTAATTTAAGAAAGCAGGAAAACAAAGTTAAGCAGCTATGGCAAATTAAGGAATGCATATAAACATTAAAGTTTGATGCTCTCACAGATATTCTTTGAAATGTACACAGTCATCATGTCTGTGTAGGTGTGGCTAGATATGGAGGTGTCAAACTTTATGGAGAATATCTAAGATAAAACTTGTTAAAACTCATTCAAGGGGAAGAGAAAATTTGGCCAGAGGAGAAGCCTTCATTTTTTTTTTTATTGGAACCTACAGTAAGAACTTCATTTTATATTAATGATATAGCATACATATATTTTATTTGTATTTATGCTTGTGTGTGTGCCTATCTATTATGAAGCAGCTTATTCCATTAGCTCTAAATTTCAGTTTTTAAAAAAGAGGTTTACTTATTTATTATTTGACAGAGAAAGAGAGAGCACAAGCAGGCAGAATAGCAGGTAGAGAGAGAGGGAGAAGCAGGCTCCCCACTGATCAGGGAGCCCAAGGCAGGCTCCATCCCAGGACCCAGGGATCATCACCCGAGCTGAAGACAGACGCTTAATGACTAAGCCACCCATGCACCCCTACATTTCACTTTTTAAAAACATTTTAAGAGCTCTGAAATCAGGATATCCTTTTACAAGATAAACCATTCAGCAATTGTGACATTGTTGTCTTTGCCAAAGAATGAGTACCAAAGCATCCAGATTGCATATCAGTGTCTCTGAGATGCATCCTAAAGATAACAGTGGAGGATCCTTTACGTAATGGTCCATGAACAATGGTCTTGATGGCACAGATGATGTTCTCATGGGAAAATAAAGCCATCTATTACTCTCAGTTGAAAACTTATTTATTTTGTTATTATGTTAGTCACCATATGTAGTTTTTGATGTAATTTTCCATTGTCCATTATTTGCCTGTAACACCTAATACTCATTGCAATATGTGCCCTCATATTACCCATCAGCAGGCTAGCCCATCCCCTTACCCTTCTCCCCTCTGAAACCCTCTGTTTGTTTCCCAGAGTCCAGATTCTCTTTTGCTTTGTCTCTCCCTCTGACTTCCCCCCTTCATTTTCTTTTTCCTAATGTCCTCCATGCTATTCCTAATTTAAAATATCAAGCTCTCGCAATCATATGGAGTAAACCCTAGAATATAAATTCAATATGTTCAATTATTCAGGGGAGGTTTCTTTTATATGACTGTCAAATAGGGCAGTTACTAGACACATATGGCTATCGATGTATTGACATGTGGCTAACAGGAATTCAGAGGTGCTCTAAGTGTAAAATATACACTGATTTTAAAAACTCGGTATTAGAAATGTAAACAATCTCATTAATTTTTAAATATGGTTTCATGTTGAAATGAACATATGCTATATTTGCATTGCAAAAGGTATTTTATTAAAATCAATTCCACTTGCTTTTATCTGTTTAAATGTGGCTACTATACATTTTTAAATTACATGTATGGTTTGCATGACATTGCTTTGGATGGTGCTGGCTTAGATGTTTGGATCACAACCGTCAAAGGGGCTCATGGATTATCTGTGCTTTTCAATATGTCTGGCCCTTCCCTGAGATAAAAACTATAGGTGAAAATCTGCTTTTTGTGAAGAAAAGTACAGGACAGATAATGGATTAATTACCTCAAAGCCATGGTTCCCTCCTCCTGTTCACATATTGGTAGGTATCCAAGGCTAATGTGACATTGGTTACATAAAAGCAGGCATATGCTGAGGAGTTGCATGACGGTAGAAAGAGCCTGGATCTTGGAGAGCGGTGCTCACTTACATTTGAAAGCTGATACTAGAAATTTATAATGAATTGGAGTAGGCAAATCAACAATTACTTGGCAAATGGATTAAATAGCATAGGTGGCATGGGTCTCCCTATTCCCATTTTATGCAATTGTTTAGAAATAAAATGATATTCAAAATCAGCATTTTATGAAATAGTTTTTGCCTTAAAGAAGTATTGGTAAGTAAATAATTCTGGCAAAATAATTTTTCCATATGATGCTAAACTACTAAATTTTAGAAACTGTTTCAAAGCACAGGAAGAAATGAACTCCAGAAAAAAAGTGTAGGCAACTCCCTTCAGAGGAAAGGTACACTTTATATGTTTTAGGAAAATTGTACCTTCAAAACTAGTAACCTACAGTTTTTCCCAAATTCTTGTGTATCTTGCTATATGTGTAGTCATCAATGGTAAGTAAGAAACCCAAGTTGAGATGTAATAATCATAGAATATAATAACCCTATGTAGGAAGCACTGACATAATATAAGAGAAATAGCTCCACATATTTCCTGCTCTCTTTTGCAAAATCAGTAGTTTTGTTACATGAAAATTTACATGTATATTTAATTTTGATAATTATTTTGATACAACTTTGGTTTGGAGCAACATCATTTTTTTTTCCTGGTGTGCATGGAAGTTCTTAAAATCAAATTAACTTAGTAAATTGTTGTATTCATGAGGGGAATCACTTATACCACAATGCATTTCTCTATTTTACATCTACTCTGGAAAACTCTCCTTCACAGAAACTATAAAGCTTCCTCCTTTCCTTATCATTGAAATAATGAAATCTTCTCTCCTTAGAAATGTCAGCTTTCCTATCTCAGATAATACATCCAGAAGAAAATATATTATTTGGGCAATATGAAAAACTGTTCTAATATATATTTTTTAATCTAATGAACTTTTGCATACTTCTTGCCAACTTAAATTTCTTTGGTAAGTTATTTAAATATTTTTTCTCAAAAGAAAACACTCAATTTTATGACTCTACTGATGCAAAATTATATTCACACTCCAGAGAAAGGAATGCACTTTTAAAGAGCTCAGTAAGTCTAAAAACTAATGGAAACACTTGGATATTTCCTACCATACGCCTACACTACAGAAAGAATTTTAATGGATGATGATAAATCAAACTATAGTAATTATTTGCTGAAATAATGTGCACTTTTAAAATATGGGAAGTTACTTAACTTATGGTAGAATCTATCATTTACATATTGCCTAAAATTTTTCATTATCTAAATAAAATATTTATTCCTCACATTTGCCTTTTCAGGACAGAATTCTCATTTTGTGTGGGTGAAAGCTAAAACCTGGGTAAACTGGCTTGTAGCATAATTGGGAATATAATATACTACTCTACTTTTTTGAGATTTTCTAATATATACTGCAAAATGAGGTCTTTTCTACTTTTATGCCAAATGAATAGAAAATAAAAACTAAATAGGTCCACCTGGGTGACTCAGTTGGTCAAGTGTCTGACTGTTGATTTTGGCTCAGGTCATGATCTCAGGGTCATGAGGTTGAGCCCTGAGTGGGGCTCCATGCTCAGCATGGAGTCTGATTCAGATTTTCTCTGTCCCTCTGCCCCTCCCCCGTCATGCTCAGTCTCTCTCTCTCTCAAATAAATAAATCTTTTTTAAAAATGAAATAATCAGCTATAATTAAATGATTATTTGACTGAGTATGATAAGCCATTTAACCTGGAAATTAACCTGGATACTCTGAGCATACAAATATACATAACCATAACTATTCGCAATTATAGAATTGTGAGATCTGCAGAGGATAGCTTCTTAACAGTAACATGAGTTTATCACAATAAAATTGAAACTTATCAGAATTACACTGCAAGTGGACATGTGCTGAAAGTGAAACATTTGTTGATGTTAAAAACTGGTTAAAATTCTAAAGCCATTTTCAGAAAATTGGAGTATTAAACTATAGAAAATTTAATTTCAAGGAAGATAAGCAATAGAAAATTATTTTCATAGCTAATAACTATATGAATCTTTTTTATTATTCACTAAAGCCATTTATATAATTATTGGGAAAGGTAATGCCAAAGCTATCCTCAAAGATCTTATTTACTTAAAAATGTAGTGTGATGAAAATAATCTCCTCTGCTCTCATTTTTCCCATTTCACTAGTCCCATCATGGACTAGTTTTATCAAAAAAGACAAGAAAAGCAATTCTAGTTATTCTCGAGTCAGAATTAGAATAAGAAGGTATATTAGAAAACCTGCATGTCTTAGTTCATTCTTATCTCATAGCATAGCTGTGTGACTTAAAGGATAAAAGTTAAGTCAAGGAAAGAAGCACAATCCCTGGTGCATAGTCAAATGTTTAATAGCCATTTACTTCTTCCCTTGTTACTTCATTCAATAGCCTAAATAGTTAATAATAACTTACTATTCCAGGTAGTGTGTTAGAATTTAGATGATAGAGCATTAATGCCAAGATTTCAAATAACTATTTTTTTTTTCTTCAATAACTGTAATCTGGAATCCCAGAATAGTGTTTGGTATATGGTAGGAGCTCAGTTAATGCAGAAGGTATGAAAGAATGTTTGCAGTTTGGCTGCCATACTAAATGAGATAATCTACTTAAAATGCTTAGAAGGGTGCCAGGAGATAGTATAATACTTTATAACTGTTAGCGATTTTTATTTGTTCTCACTTTTATTCTCCTTTGCAAATGGTCCCTCTTAATGTTTTCCTCTGAGTAAGTTCAATTTACTGCTTAGCTTCTGTTTATTCATATTTTCTCTCCTAGCCTGCCATAACCCCTCTCTTCTTCTGAACCCATGCGTGCATTCTTGAAGTCCTAACTCCTGTAGTGATTTATGTTTATCGGTGTATATTTTGCAATTCAGATTCCTGAAAAGAGACTATAACTGGGTAGGCTGTTCAGCCAAAACCTTTCCATTCTAGGCAATCTCAAGGCTGAGTGTCTTTAGGACAGATGCCCATTCTTGTCTAATGAGCAAAATTCAGGGAGGTGTGTGGGCTCTGTGCTATAGAATATTCTGTCTCTGTCCTTGGTTGTGATTTCCTCTGTGTCAGTTACAATCTACAGTATGTGGGTAACACTGGAAATAGTCCCTGAAAGCTCTGAGTTTATATGATCCTTATAGCCCCAGAGAACCCACAGCTAGCAGTACTAGTGAAAGAAAGCCTTTTTTACTTGTATTGCCAGCTGAAATATCAAGGAGAATTTGATTGAACAGCCTTGAGTCCCTGCTCATTTCTGAAGCAATGAGTAATTGAAGCTGGAGTGGAGGAACGGACAGAAGACAATGATTGTGAAGACCTGGATCTTGTGCTCAACTTTTGAGCCAGGAGATTGGATCAGATCTACTTGAACCATGTAGACTGGAATGGAATACGAGTTGTCCTTCAAAGAGCAACTGGAAAGATTAATACTTTAATAAACTTTGTACAGAAAAGCACACTCTTTTTGGAGAAATACTGTTTGTCACACTTTAAAACATAATATTACTGATATTTGGCTACTTCTCTTTGATGTAGTTTACAAAATAATTCTTGAATTATTTTTCATACCAAGCAATCTTCCTGAGGTAATTTAAATTCAATGGACTTTAAGAGAAAAATGTACTAAATGACAGAAACTTTACTGCCCACCGTGTGAGAGATGCAGAAATGAGCAATATATAAGCCCTGAATTCAGGCAGTTTACAGAATAAAGGGAAAAAGAGAAAAACAAGATAAATTCAATACATTGTGACGAATTCAATGAGGGAGGTCTGTTTACATTTGGGGAGGATGATGGTGCCAATACAAAGCAGGGAAGCGATATATAGACAAATCTTTCTGGTAGGTGGAAGCACTGGGGGATGGGGTCTGGGAAGGGTGCATAACAAAAGGAACCTCCAATCTAGGTAGTACTTGAAGGATCAATAGGGGGTGGTTAAGGAAAGAAATGCCTACATAGTGCAAATGAAACAAGTTTAGACTTACTTTACAAATAGTGGTGTAGAAAACACATGCATACACAGAAACGTATATATAGCTTACCTTTAGATGTACCTTGTAACAGGAAGTAAGTCTTGATTATAGGCTATTTTCTGTTATATGTACATGTATATGTGTCGCAGCCAGCGTGACAAATCGACCAGGAATGTGAGGGTAAGAGGATGGTGAAAAGAAATTAAGAGACAAAGAGATGGTGGCAGGAGGAGCACCGAGGAGGTTGTCCAACAGTGCCGATTTTATTCAAGGCTGTGAGACATTATATAGTTAACAGAAACAATTATAAGGAAGTATCTATTTTCAGTTGATTGCTCATACACAGGTAACATTCACATGAAACCCCTCAAGCATTATGAAGCCCATTTCCCAAGGGCTGGTAGCGGATCTTCTGATGCCAGTAACTTTTGCCTACTTAGCTAATCTTTAACTAGCAATTCATGAGTTTACAATGATACAATTTATAATCCGTGCAAGTACAGGATAATCTTGTAATAGTTAAATGCGCAACCCAGTTTTGCCTCTAATAGGTGCAGGCAGTCACATCAGCGAGTCTTAGGGTCCATAGCTCAGGCTCTTTCTCAAGCGCAACTCAACTAATATTCAGGAGGCACGAGTCAGGGCCTGGTTTGATCCCTCGCCTCTAGCTAGGTCCGTGGCTGCCTACATCATATATGCAATTTATGATGACATAATATTCTACTACTATGGATATGTTAATTAGCTTAATTTTGGTTATCATTTTGCAATGTGTGTGTATATACATACATACTTATATATATATATATCAAATCAAGTTGTATACTTTAAATATACACAATTTCTATTTCCAATTGTATCTTAATATATGAATATACAGATTGTTAGAAGGTCATTTGTAGCCTAATGCTATGTTGCTCCCTATATTGTTCAATTCCCTTCATCTCATCACATAGACATTTGATTACCTCACATCATTACAAGAAGAAGGATGAACACAGTGCAATAAGATATTTTGGGGAGGGGGAGGAGAGGGAAGGAGAGAGATCATATAAGTTTTATTATAGTTGTCATCAAAAATAGCTATTTATTTTGCTAGCAAAATGAGTTTTGGGGGGAATAACAGAGGAATTGCAATTTGGGACATGCAAGGTATGGTGAACCATAGGCAAGTCCAAAGAGACAAAGGAAAAGTTAACTTCTGTTAGAATTTAGGCTGTGTAATCATTGTATATATACATATATATCACATCTTTATCCATTCATCAGTCAATAGACACTTGAGCTGTTGAATCACTATATTGTATACCTGCAACTAATATTAAAGTGTATGCTAACTAAAAAAAAAAAAATCTTCTTTTAAAGATTATTTATTTATTTGTCAGAGAAAGAGAGAGGACACAAGCAGGGGGAGTGGCAGGCAGAGGGAGAAGCTGGCTCCCCACTGAGCAAGGAGCCCAATGTGAGGCTTGATCCTGGAGCCCTGAGATCATGACCTCAGCTGAAGGCGGACACTCAACTGACTGAGCCACTCATGTGTCCTTAAAAAAAATCTTTTTAAAAACGATTTTAGGAGGACACTGGGGAGGGTTATTTGAAAAAATTTCTCTGGAGAAAACAAATTCAAAGTTGATGTGCTCTCTACTGACTGCAAGCAATATCCTATGCTACTGCTTCTTCCCTTTGTAGTCTACCTTGTTCAGACTTAATTAATAGCTTTTAGATTAAATCATTACCTTTGAAAAGAAAGGTAGATAGGGAAGAAGGAAGGAAAGAACAATGAAAAGATGGAAGGACTAAATTAATAATCATGGAACTATAAACTTGTATCCCTTTCAAAAATATGTACAATAAGATTTTATGCAATTAAATTTTTTTTATTCTTATCTCTTTAAAATTTAAGTTTGAATATTCCTATTTCAAGATGAGAATAACAAAATATTTGCATGGAAGACATCAATATCATTAAATTATAAGACATATATGTAAAATTATAAGAAAATATTAAAAATGTGTGTTTTTGAGTTGGTTTTCTCTTCACCAAAATTCTCGGTATAAATTACTGTAATTTCAGAAAATATGTTGTTTTTTCTTCTTCTGGTGCAAAAGTAATTTAAAAGAAAGCTTAAGGATATATAAAAAGATTGGGAGAAATGCAATACTTTAATTTTTGCAGTTTGGCCTTTAGAGAAAGCCAAACTAAATTCAGTCTTTTTGAACAAAGTAACCACAGCATCATACTCAAGAAACTGTCTATGTACTGACAATTACATTTGATCGTCTTGGTCTTCTTTACAGAAGGTAGTACACAGAATTTTAAACCACTTTCATTTGTGTATCCACTCAAGATAGAACTATATAGGGCTACTATATTGCACTTCTTCCATGTTTGGGACTCTCTTTTTTTTTTTTTTTAAGATGTTGTGATTTTTATGAAGACACCTAAGACATGTTTGGCCCCAGAAGTTTACAGTCTAGAGAAGAAAATAATTGTGGTAGGAGGCAGAATATGTTGGGTGGCACAGGCAACAAGTTTTTGGAATTCAGAGGGGGAGAAAGAGCACCCTTGACTTTAATGGTTTGCAGTCTTCCTAGAAAATGTGGGATTGAAACCTGACCTAAATTGTTGACTTCTTCTTCTAAATAATACCGGGTATAAAAATAAATATATTTTTGGAATGATATAGATAAAAGTAAAAAGACTCTAAATTAAAGGACCATTAAAAATTTGTAATACAGTATTGCTCAAATAATTATTATGTGGTAAAAAGACTCTAATATAATAATTTGTTAAAAGAATATTTTGTAACTTTTCGTTTTAAAATTATATTTTTATTTATATATTATTTAAGAAATCTATTTATACCAATAGACCTGAAATTCTACTGATACATTTTTGCTATTTTTTTGTGTCCAAACTACTTGGCTATAGCTTGTGGCCATAAACTCTCAAGAGACCAATCCCTTGAAATAAATATTGTCTCACCATGTAGTTCTAGAATGAGAATGAGATTTGGATGAATAATTACTTTAATCTGACCTTAAAAAATATACAATATCATGAGCAAATTTTTATACTATATACAAGGATGGCTTCATGAATGTATGACCTGGGCAGTTGAATAGTGCCCATGCTTGGAAGGGCCCCATGCTTGGATTAATATTCTACTGTCTTTTTAATAATTTTGAACAAGGGATCCCGCATTTTTATTTTGAACTGGTACCCACAAATTATGTAGTGGATCCTGCCTGTATTCCTATTAGTTTGTTATCTAACACTGTATTGTATAAGTGAAATTTGCTAAAAGAGTAGGATTTATATGTTCTCACACACAAAGAAAAGGTAAAAATGTGAGATGATGGATGTGTTAATAATGGGATATCTTTTTACAGTATACAGTATACATATTAAATCATCACATTGTACTTTTTAAATAACTTATAATTTTGTCAATTTTACCACAATGGAGCAAGAAAATTTTAGTCTCATATTGATTCTTCATTGAATTGATAAAATAATAATATATGTATTTTAAAACTCCATCGTTCTGTCTTTAAATCTTATTCTTTTTCTCCCCCTCCATATTTTAATCTATATGTGTATATGTATGTATGTATATCCCATACTAGATTGCTAGACCATCAGCTTCTGAGGGCCAGGGTGATTGCTCGAAACAGATGATCATCTTCAATAAAAAGGAGAATAGACACACTGAAATATTAGTGAACTTGTGTTTATTCATGAGACAATATATATTATGTGATTATTTAGGCAGCGTATTTTCATGTTAGTTCATACATTTCAAGAAAATAATCAATGTCATGAGATTCTCTCAGGTCATTCCTGAGGAGATTAATTTAAGCATTCCAAATAAGTTAAGTAAAGCCATCCCTCTTTAGCACATTTAATTACCCTACCAAAATTCATGATCTTCAGGTCTTCATGATCTTTTGAACTTCAGTGATAATAAAAAACCATGGTGTTTACTATTGTAAACCACGGTGTTTACTAATGTCAGAACTTATTCTGACATCTGATTACGATAAATGATACATCAATCTTTTTCTTTTTCTTATGCCCATTGTCAGAATTTTAAAAAGTTACAGTGTTCTCATCTCCTCTAACCCTTTTAGTGTGCTTTGGGTACAAATGTAACAATCTTATCTGACATTAAGTAATTTACATTTAACTCTTTTTCTCTCATTATGGTATGGAGTAATCCTAATTTTTTAGTAAGAGACATATGAAATGTTTAGTTGCAGGATCATGGCTTACACAGATGCGTGTTTTCGTGTGTGTGTGTATGTGTGTGTGTGCAGTATTTTTGCTAGTAGAAAAGACAAGGAAGAGAGATAAAGAGTGATTTGATCAGAATAAACAAGAATGAAGGAAGGATGGAAGGAAAGAAAGACTGACTTTACTGTTGAAGTTGTTAATCCCTATTCTTTCTTTTCTGATTAAAATATCCATTTATATCAATATGATATTAATTAAATACAAGAAATTACAACATGTATCATCATGGTATAAGACAATTATTTCTATAGTATTAACATATGAGGCAATATAATCATATGTTGTATAGGTCCCAGAAAGTCACAGAGTCAATCTTATTCTTGTCTATTTAAAAACTAAATTTTAAAAAATATTTTTAAAAATTAAAAAATATTTTTATAAATCATAAAAATTTTTATTAAAAATAAAAATTTTTGAATATTTCCATAAGACTATGATTAAATTCATATCTTTTTGTTAATAAGTATTCAAATAGGTGGGAAGTAATATCTCATAGTAGTTTTAATTTGCATTTCCCTGATGATTAATGCTGTCGAGCACCTTTTTGTGTGTCTGTTGGCCATTTGTATATCCTCTCTGGAAAAGCATCTATTCTGTTCTTCCTGTTTTTTTTTTTATTAGATTGTTTGCTATTGAACTGTCTGAGCTTTTTTAAAATTTTGGATACTAACCCCTTTTCAGGTATATGATTTGCAAATATTTTCTCTCATTCCATAGGTTGACTTTTCATTTTGTTGATGTTCCTTTTGTTGTGCAAAACCTTTTTATTTTGATGTAATCCCACTTGACTTATTTTATTTTTGTTGGCTTTGCTTTTAGTGTCAAATCTAAAAAATCATTGCCAGGAATGATGTCAAGGAGCTTATTCTCTATGTTTTCTTCTAGAAGTTTTAAGGCTTCCAGTCTATGGTCAAGTCTATTTTGAGTTAACTTTTGTCCACAGTGTAAGATTGTGAAAGACTGTGTGAGATAGTTTTACTCTTTGTATATGGGTATCCAGTTTTTTTAAATATCATTTCTGAAGAGATTATCCTTTCCTCATTGTATGTTCTTTGCCTTTTTGTCATAAAGTAATTGACCATATAGGTTTGGGTTTACTTCTGGGCTCTCTATTCTGTTTCATTAATCTCTGTATGTTTTTATGCTAATACCATAGATGTTTTTATTACTACAAATTTGTAATATAGTTTGAAATCAGAAAATGTGATGCCTCCAGATTTTTTTTTCTTTTTTTTTCTCAAGATTGTTTTGGCTATGCAGGGTATTTTACTGTTTCATACAAATTTTAGGCAATATTTTTCACAAAAGTGAAAATGTTTTCATTGATAACCTTAAGATTGGTCTAAAGAAAAATCTTGACAATTACCTTGAAGTCTATTACTAAAGGGATACTTATACAAATTGAGCTGTTCAACTAGAGTCCTTAGTTATTTCTTTTTCTTCTTATAATTAACAAAAATTCCTTTTCATTTCAGCCTTAAGTTTCTTTTGGTTATATATGCTCCAAATACAAAAGGTAACTTAATTTCTATTATTATAAAACAATATACAAAATAGGAAGCTTATTATCTCAAACTCAAAACTCGCTCCTAATTCTGTATTTTTTAATTTGGTTAAGAATCATCATATTTCTAATCACTTTGCTTTTATTTTTGAAGTTACATTTTAACAAACATAAGTTTCTGTATTCTATAACATATTCTCTGATTTTTAAAAAAAAGTACTATCTGAAGTATGATTTAAAAAAAAATTGCAGTCACTTTTTAGAATCTTGTTACATTCTAATGTGAGCAACAGAGGGAACAACCTTCAGGAAGTCAGAGGATGGAAAAATTCCTGATGCCTGGTACTCTCAGGGAAGACTTCAAAAAGAGTTAACACTTGAAGTGAAGTAATGTGATTTAAATCACTGAGTAAGTTATCAAGGTTTGTGGGGTTTTGTTTTGGAGGGGAAAATGTAGATGATGTGATTGAGCAGGAAGATTGCCTTTAGGGGAACAGGCAAATCTCTCCTTTCAGAATATTGAATTTGGATTTATTCTCTGGACATTGGGAACAACTGAAGTTTTTTGAGCAAGGACTCTATATTACATAAATTGCAGATTTCCAAGCATTAATTTATTAGTGTTTTATAAGGTATACTAAAGAGAAGGAAAACTCGAGACAAGAAAGCTTGTTAAGATATTGAACAAATCCTTAGGTGGTGTGGAAGAAGGGATTTATCAGAGACTTTGGTCATTGGTGGGAAGTTCGGGGAGATGAGAATAAAGTTACAGGAAGAAGACTCCAAAGTTCTAGAAACTGGTTCCTTGAGAAATCATGCTATGATTAGTAAAAAATAAAGAACAAAAAGGCTTTGAGATGCTATGCCTTTGACCTGCTCTGTTTGAAAACTTTTTTTAAACCACACACTGAGCAGCTTCCATAGTATGCTTTATATATTTACAGAGTACTGCACACTGTTGTGACAATTCACTTTGAAGTTACTCTCAGTGGTGTATGGCTTGATGAAAGAATGTCCTGTAATCTTTCTGAGCAGGTCTGGGATATGGTAAAGCAAAGGGGAATCATGGGGAATAGGCCTGACCAGGTCTTCAAAAGATCTTTTCTCTCCCTGTTAAAAAGTGTTCATTCTTAGTTGCCACCCTCTTAGAAAAAATTGTGATCCTCAGGGGTTTTATTTGGAACAACATGAATGGCTTTACTTTCAATAGTCACAAGGAAAATGACAGGTTATATTTAATTTTTTATATATCTTTATTTACATAGACTTCAGTGATATCCCTGCTTGCTGTATAATTTGATTTATTTTGGGACATCAGAAAGAATCCATTGAAGTTGCACATGGCAACTGCCTACTTGGGCAGCAAAACATGTAGCACAGAACAGAATAGTAAATAAAATTCAGTTTAAAAAAAACACAGAGGACCTTAAAAGGTAATTATGGGTACTTTTATAGAAGTATACTTTATTCAAATACAAAAATATTAGTTGAAGAATAATCAAGTCAGTATTTGAGAATATGTTGCCCCTAATATTCATAAAAGACTTACAAAATGTGCAATGGATTTAAGTTCCTCAAATTTTCTGATGATGGATACAGACATGTGTGGATATGGGGTGAATCACATAGATTATTTTAAAATATAACTATAGAGTTTAGAAATAGCATATGACCTTTTGTTTTGCTTTCTTGATTCAATATTTTAAATAGTAATGCTTTCTCTTTTTTATTTTTTATGATTTTTTAAAGTAATCTCTATGCCCAACGTGGAACTTGAACTCACAACCCCAAGATCAAAAACCACATGCTCCATTGACTGAGTCAGCCAGGCACCCCAATAATGTTTTCTTCTAATGTCATGTCTATGGTATAAAGCTTATTAAATAAAACAGACAAATTCAAATTCTGGTTCTACCACATACATACCACCTTTAAGCCTCAGGTTGCTCATCCAAAGAATGAGAATAGTAATAGTAATAAAGATGCCTATTTAATATAACGATTAGAATTTGGACTCTGGATCCTGGATTCCAATCCTGGTATTACACTTTTTACATGTATGACCATAGGGAAGTTACATAACCTGTCCATGTCATAGTTTCCTAAGCTATAAAATGAAATTAATAATAAGAGTACCTACTTCATAGAGTTGTGACATTTAGTATGTGTAAAAACTTTTAGATGAGGGTTGACCATATAGTAAGTGCTACGTGTATTTCTATTATATTCTATCTGCTGCTATTTCTATGAGAATTATATAAGATAAATAGTATAAATACCATCAATAGCACTTGGAATATTTTATATGACTAATAATTAATAGTCATTTTTTAAAAAGAAGTGTATCTAATAATTTAATAAAGAGAAATTATTGTCATTACTGATTAATGTAAATCATCAATTATTTACTTGAAATGAGTTTTATTATTTCCAGAAACATTCTTCAATTTTGGCAATGATTAAAGACTGCTCTTTACTGTTTTCCAGAGAAATTCTAATAAAAAATGAACCTATAACTAGTGATGTGATAAATTCATGGCTTATTATATGCCATCTCTATGGCTATTTTGTGCTTACACATTCAGTTTTAAAAGAAAACAAGAATTTTCCTCCATAGTGGTGATGAAAATAATTTTTAGATAAAATATTCAAATGAAAAACCTTAAATCCTCAATTTTATATCGTCTTTCTTAACCAAGTTGTATGTAGTAGTGGCACAAGTAATAACAATTTAAACCCATGATAATAATAAAAATAAAAGCAAGGTAATAATATTTCTTTTAAAAACAGAAGAGAATTGCCTGTCAGATTTCAGTTTAATTCTACACAGCCATGAGGTGACTAACAAGTCTTTAAATGTTTTGTTAGTTAATCCAAGGAATGCAATATAAGTAATACAGCCTCAAATTTAAGCAGCTCAGAATGAGATAAATATACAAAAACAATAAATAAATAAGAGATGAGATAATATAAATTCAGTAAAAGTTCAGTGGGGAATTACAAGAGGAAAATATTCCATATAGTTGAGGATGGGAGGAAAATCGACATAACATTGAGACAGTATTTGAAGGATTGCTAGAATTTTGACAGATCGAGATAGAGAAGGAGTCATTTTAGGTAATGATTAAAGCATCTTTAGGTATAGAAAACAATCTAATGTGCTTGGATATTAAGGTACACTTTTAGAAGCTGTAGGAGATACGAATGGAAGCATAAATTGAGATTGTTTTTAAGGTCTAATATAAGGATAAAACATTTGTTTTCAATTTTATAGGTATTTTTTTCCTTTTCATTCTAAAAGTCTTTAGAACTCCAGCTCTGCTCCCTGAAAGCTTTGAAATTATTCCTCCACTCTTTTAAATTAAATCTGTATTTTAATCGAAGTTATATACGTAACATAGTTTTTAAGTCAAATTGTAGCATAAGGTTTATAATGATAAAAATAATTCTGTTCTATCCACTGCCAAACTGCAAGTCCTACTCCACAAAAACAATTTTTAACTTATATTTTTTGAAACTAGACCTCCTAATTTTAAATAGGTATACTTTGTTGCTATTTCTTGATTTAAATTTTTTTCATATCTACAGACTCCCTATTGTAAAGTTAAGCAGTTCTCCAATATATTCTTCCTTACTCTCTTTCTCTTTGCCTCTCTTTGCTTTTCTCTTTCCCCGCCTCTCTCCCTCACACCCACAGACATGCACATACTTCCTCTCCACTATACTCTCAATATCATTTATTAAAAACTTAGTTTGAATACTCAGTGTTTACATGCCTATGAATATGCAAATATTATTTAACCTGAACTACACAGTGATCCATGGTAATATTTCTGCCCTTGAATAACTTTTTTTTTCTAGAATTTGTGAACACTTGAGCATTTCCTTAAGTTTCAGCCTATTAACTAGTAATTTTCTTCCAAATCTGAAAGAATTACAAGATATCACCAAATGGTCAATCACATCAAATAATCTATCAGTGCATCTAACTACATATCTTTCTATTTACCTATATTCTTTCTTGCTATCTACGTATCTATCATCTCTTTGTCTTTAATATACAATGTCAATGCTTCTGGAGACCCCAACCTTTCTTTTCTACCTGGATTGATTGATTTCCAAAAACCATGCACTAATGTCTTAGAATTTCCCTTTATCATCATTCTGAGAATCCTGTATATCTTTCTTCTATGATAAAGTTACATTTTCTTGATCATTTTACTGCTGTTGTCTTCTTTCTCATTCTATCTGCCCTTCCATTAAAAACAACCTTTTATTCCTATAAAGGACTTTTAGTAGGTTTTCTGAGGAAGAGCAATTATACTCCTGTTTAAGTGAAAATGATGATCTAGTTCACAGAGAAAAGAGATGATATTATACTTAAATTTTATCAACTGGGCACCTGGGTGGCTCAGTTGGTTGAGCAACTGCCTTCGGCTCAGGTCATGATCCCGGACTTCCAGGATTGATTCCTGCATCGGGCTCCCAGCTCCTTGGGGAGTCTGCTCTGACCTTCTCCTCTCTCATGTTCTCCCTCACTCATTCCCCTCAAATAAATAAATTTAAAATATATATATATATATATATATATATATATATATATATATATATATATCAACTAATCACCTCCATGCCTTAAGGCTTGTTTGTATTGTTACCAAATAATTTTTCCAAATTTGAAAATTGGCTAATTGCCACCCTGATTCCTTGCCTTGCCAGATCTAGATACTTCTTTTGTCCTTCCTTCATAGCAATGCCTACTGAAAATTTGTTTACTTTTGCTGGCACTTGTCTCCTGAACTCTGATTCCACAGTTCATGGAACTCAGGTTTTTTCCCATCCATAATTTCTTAAACACCTTAAATGTTCTCAATATCCTCCTTATAAAGGCTTTCTCCTTGTGTTGCTTCAGTGGCACTTTTACATTTTATCTTATGGGCAGCCTACTTGGGGATCTGTATGTTTTAATCAGAAGTTTATATAATGTTGTTAAGTTAAACAAAACAAAAAGGATTGTTCGGTTAGTTTATGCTTTCATTAAAGGATATTGGACAAAGACAGCCTGATGCAGCCATCTCTTCCGTTGAATATGATCAAAGTCCATGGGAAGACTCTCCAGACAATCCTTATTCAGTTTTCTTTCCAGACTCTCCGTTTTATTGATTCCTTGACTATAAATGCTGTGTGATTAATTAGATCTTTCCTCAAATATGTTAATAAAACTTTAGAAATGTTAATGGACTGTTTTTTAAATGGGTGAACCATTCTGTTTGTTTAAAGTGAATTTGGTTATCTCTGTTCTTAGGGATTACAAGATGATGATAACATTAAATTTTCATAGGGCAATTTTATTTCCTTTATTTTATAGTTTTTGGTGGGATGCTTCAAATTTATGTCTATGTGTGACCACACGATTTCTCTTGTTAGGAGAAATTTTCCTTTCATCTTTCTCTTTCTTTCTTCATTCCTTCTTTCCTTCCCTCCTTCTTGGATTCAGGGAGCAAGGCCCTGTGATGGGAGCTGTTTTGCATTCCCTATTGCAGTTTTTGGCCAGAAAGATAAAAGGAGAAACAATGGAAAATAAGGGAATATTGGAAAAATTGTGTCCTGATTTCTATTATCTAAGTTATGAATCTCATTTGTGAGTACCCAACACACTTACAGGTCTTGAAAAAGCTCACAAAATGTCACCTTTAACTGATATATAAACTGCCAGAGATCTCTTATGCCTTCAAAGAGTCTTATGAGCTCTGACATTTTGAAGTGAGCTGAAGTCTAGCCTCTTACCCTTTGCTGTGTGGTAAAGCTGGTGTTCAGAAAGCTCAAAAAAAAAAAACTACTCAAATGAAATGGAATATTCCTAATAAATTACAAAAAAAAAAAAAAAAGAGCCAAATCCTTGGGTGATTCTTGTTCAATGACCCATCATTTAATCAACCCAACAACTCGAAATTTTCTATGGCAGAGGAAATGTGTTTGTTGTTGTTGATATTTTTGTTTTGTTATTATTTTTGTTTGCTATTCAATGAGAGATTTATTTGGGATGGTGGGAAAAGAGCAATTTCCTCAATGCTCCTTTTTCTCCAAAGTCTAAATCAGAAAGGATTGACCATACACTTTTATTGCATTGACTTTTGGTGGATGAAACTTATGATGGATTTGAGTGCATCTTTCACAGCAATTCGGCTTTAATCCTATTTCTAGAGGATATATGCACATCAAATTAAGAGTACTCATGGCATTTGCTTTCTTATACTTCCTACATATCTGCATTGAGTTTACTACATGTCTGATAAGAGTTATTTGAAAATTGCCTCATAATTTTTCATAACTAAAAATCACTACTCTTTTCTGTGTAATCCTTGGGCATTTTGCATGGTCCACTATATGTTTTCCGTGTAAAAAGAGGGGTTCCCTCTTCTAATTATTCTGCTTCTTAGGCTGGAGATTTGTACATTAAATTGTTAGTTACTAAATAGTAAGTCTGGAACAAGATATGACACTTCAGATATAGCAAAGGTAAATTATGGCATACAGCACTATTATAAGGTGTGCTACTATTTTTACAGTAATTTTACCCATTCTATAACCACAAATAAGTATTTGTCTAGTTTGTGTGTCGTTTTAAGGAAATTGTGTTGCAGCTTATAATTACCTGCACTGAAATCCATCCGCTCAAACTTAGCCCTTACTGCCTCAAATGCACTTGAAGCAGGAAGAGGAGGGGAATACTGAGTATATTTTCTTAGAGTTTATTAAGGCCATTGTATTTACTTTGGTCTTTTAGGAATAAATTTGCTTTATTGTGGGATCAATGAGTCTAGCTGTGCTTCCTTGAAAACTGAAGTACTTATGGCAATTTGGAGGGAGAAGAGAGAGAAAATGTCAGCAAGCTCTTGGTTCTTGGCTTCTCTTCAGTGATAGTTTCATGTGTACAATGACTCCTAGGTCTGTATCTCTCTCTCATACACACACACATACAATTGCAGAGTAGGATTAATTGCCCAAACTGCAAGGAGGACTTTCTTTCCTCCATTTATTTTTCTCATTAAACTGAGATTTCTCAGTAAATTAACTGGACTTACAATAGCACCATTAATATTCTTTTTGTACACATTCCTCATTTTTGCCCTATATATTCTGCATACATTTCTGCTTTTGAGCCTTTGCTCTTTCATGCAACCATGCTCACACTAAGATCGTTTCTCTGCTTGGAATGCCCTTATATTTATCCTTACTAATAAAAATCCCCATTGTCTCTTATATTCATATATCATCTTTATAAAACATTTTTTCATGTCCACCCCAAAAATGGATATTTCCTATCTCTTTGCTTCTAAGCATTTTGTCAAGTATCTTTGTAATATTTGCCACAGTTGGCCCTACACAATGATTAAGTGTCTCCTTGTCTTTCTTTCCATCTAAGCTGTAAACTTCTTTCCATTAAGAATCACATTTCACATATATTTGGAATGCACACATATATTTGGAATGCACATAGCATTAGCAGGTGTCTGCCAACCAGTACTCAATGCATGTTTATTAACTCAGCATCAATGCTGTCATTCCTCTGGAAATGTAATCTTGCTTCTCTGCTTATGGAAATTTTCTGTCCTTCAGAAATCAGCGCTTTCTTGTCATCATTTCTGGTGACCCCAACCCTCAGTGATGGCTCTTTTTCCTAATTGGAAAGTTGTTTGAAGAATCAGAGGTGCTGAGATACAAAGAGAATGTCTGGCACGGAGTCAGCACTATGTGAGCATTAGCTCTATGAGTTTCTGTAATCCACAGAGAGGTGATTCAGGAGTACCTGGTGGGTAAGTGCTAGAGTAAAATGGAGACTTGGGGCCCCTGACTCTCCATCAGGGTTTGTGATAATGTTCTCCAAGTCTCTGAATCTGCCCCAAGGTCCCTATGACCCTGGCTGCCTGGTTAAGGAAATATGCATAAAGAACTCTCTGGAATACAGACCATTTATTATTTGCTAGAGCTTAGTTCTGCTTTTTGAGAAAAAACTTTGACTTTCTAGCCTAAATTCTAAATTAAAATTGAATAAACAAGTTTCTTGATCCTTTATAGTGAGCCCTGACCTCATTCCTGTGGGTCTTTTAAAGACAGAGATACATCCTGTAAGGACTGAGCTTGCTTAAGGTGTCTCTTATTGTAAATATGGGAAGGACTAAAAGATTATTGTCATTTAATGACTGCCTATTATTTTCCAGGAAAATACTACAAATATTTGCCAGGCAAATAATACAAATATTATCTCTGTTTCTTACCACAATAATGTATGGGGAGCCCCGGTATCCCTATTTAATTGATGAAAGAAAAGAAGGTCATAGCATGTAAATGGCTTGCCCAAAGGTACTCAGTAAAGGTAGCATGACAGAGTGTTAAATATGTCCAACTTTTTCCTCAAGTAATACAAGTTTGAATTCTAGGTTTATCACTTATCAATTATGCAATTTTGTTCTAGTTACTTAGTTTCCTTATGTATAAGTGGGATGATAACATTATCCACCATATGTTGTTAGTGTAATGAATAAGACAATAAAAGTTTAAGAATTGGCTAATAATACATTATATGTTAATAAAAAATTTTAAAAATTTCAAGAAATGTCAGATTTAAATGAGAAGTACTATAATTTGATTCCAAATCTATGCTTACCCTCTATAGGCATGATACAACATTGATTCAATTCATTCCAAAAATATTTATTGAGTATCTGTTCTAGGTTTTTGGAATAAATAAATGAACAAAACAGGTAAGGACTCTTGCACTTCTGGAAGTTATGTGTAGGAAAAGACAATAAACAAAATAAATAGATTATAATATTTATATAATATAATATAATAATATAATAAATAGATTATTTAATATTTTTAAAGAAGATGATAGTACTGTGGAAAAATAAAGTGTAGAGAAGGTGGATTCAAAGTTTCTGGAATGCAATTTTAAGTCGATGATGAGAGTACAGTTTACTAAATAGATCACCATTGAAAAGAAAGAAAAAAAACTTGAAGATGAAGGGAATGGGGAACTTTCCAGTAAAGAGAAGTTTTGCACAGAGTTCCTAAGGTGGCTTGTTACCTGATATGTTTAAGCAACAGAAAAGAGGCCACCATGGTCAGAGGAAGAGTAAAGAGTAGGCATGGTCATAACAATAACAGGTCCTGTAAAACATTGTAATCCCTCATGAAGACTTTGAATTTTACTGTGCAGAGAAGTGAAATTACCCAATGGGTTTTAAAAGGATACCTTTGGATACTGCACTGATAACAGATCATAAGGGAACAAGGGCAGAAGCAAAATGGTCAGTGACAAGGTGACTTCAATAATAACACATATGAGAGATGTGGTGGCTCAGACCATGGTGGGAGCGAAAGAGTGGTAAGAAGTGATAATCTGAAAAAAAAAAAAAAAGCGGGGGGATAATCTGCAGGTGGATCCAATAGGACTTCCTTTCAGATTAGTTGTGGATGTGACAGAAAAAGTGGATTTGAAGATTGCATGAGGAATTTTGGTCTGAACAAATGGAAAGATGCGGAGTCAACATGGCAAAGGTGGCTTTAGGCAGCTTTTGTTGGGAATGGGCATTAAAGGAAAGATCAGAAATTCTGTTGTGCACAAGCTGAATCTGAGATGTCAGTAGGAAGGGTTAAAAAGCTGCTGGTCTGTATTTTGGATGTTTTAACTTGTGTACTAGTCAATGCTTTCTCTTCAGCTTAATGTTGCTTACTTAATTCTAAGTTTTATTTCCTATTACTGACTAGGTTTTGAATTTGGCAATGAAGGGGCTTTATGATATATTTATTCTAAGTATCTTGCAATGCTGAAAAATTGAAACTCAATAAATACTTTTTTCCTGACAGATTAATTTAGATATTAAGTACTATCTTGCATTAAAGACAAAAAAAGAAAGATCATTGTATTGAAAAGTAATTGAACAATATCTATTGTCATTCTTTTTTATTTGAAATATATAGTTCTATAAATAAGAAAATCTATTTTAGTATAAAATATATATTAATACCAGACTATATAATATACCTATGTGCAGAATAGTTTTATTTATTTTTTATATTAATTTATTTAATTATTGTTTTAATTTAATAACTTAATTTATGTATTTAAATTTAAATTTATTTAAATTTAATTTAAATAAATTATTTGATTTATTATATTTATATTTTATATATTTTTATTAATATTTTTCTTTATTAATTCTAAGATATATATATTTAATAATATAGGTATAATTATTGGTTATATATTATTTATTATTATATAATAATTTATAATTAATATTATTTATAATACATAATTATATTTAATTTTAAATATATTTACTATGATATAAAATATTTACTGTAATGTTTAATTATAGTTAAGTATTAAATTAATTTAATTAGGATAGTATATTTTGCAAGCAAATTATTTACTTATGTAAGAAAAATAATTTATTAAAAGAGTAACAGTAGTCTATAAAAATAAAAGAACAGATCATCTCCTGGAAAGACAAGAACTACTCATTTTAGTAAAAAATGTAGACTTTGGTTTTACTTTTTAAAGAAAGTATCAGATGAAGCATACCACATGTGCTGATGATGTCAGTTACTCAAGCATTCATCTTCTTACTCTTGATTTTGGGGTTTCGCTCTCTGGAATTCTAATGGAAAAGACAGGGTAAAATGAAGACATGGCACTCTTTGGAAATAGCAAAACTCCAAAGAGGGAATATACTATTACCCCTCCAGTAGTAATTTGTGGGTTTATGAAAGAACACATGTCAAAGAACTTGCTTATGGATTTGAGGGAGATTGCAATATAAAATAAATGTAATGACATGGTTTAGCAAATGCACATGTCCACAGGACTACGTGTACTTAGATGAGAAAAGACGGAGAAAAAAAAAAAAAACTACAGATATTCACCTTTAAAAAGGGGCAAATATGTATTTTTGCTTCCCATAAAAGATAAGATTGAGTTTTCCAGGAAGCTTTTATTTTCTTTCTTCTTCGTCCTCTCTTCTCAATTTGTTTGTAAGGTAAGGAGTTCTATTTTTGCATATTGCTTTTATAGAGAAAATGTCATGCTTTCTTACTGTCAGAAAAGAGTCTCTGCCTAACATGTTTAAGGTCAAAAGGAAATTGTTGTCTCATGTACTGAAAATGTAGGAGACTTCAAATGAGGAGGGCCTCGGTGGCTCAGTTGGTTAAGACATGAGACTCCGTTTTGGCTCAGGTCATGATCTCCACGTCGTGGGATCCAGCCCTGCGCTAAGCTCTGCGCTGTGGTATTCTCTCTCCCTCTCTCCTTCTCCCTCTGCCCCTCCCCATGCTTATGCATGCACTCTCTCTCTCTCTCTCTCTCTCAAATAAATAAAAAAATAAAGTCTTCAAAAAAATGTTCAAACGATGTCCTTAGAAACCAGGCTCACTCCATTTTTTGGTGTTGCCTTTTTTTGGCTTCCTTCATTTTCACCAGTCATACCATGCTAACCGCTGGGAAGCCAGTGGAAAAAGCACTTGTTTCTCTCCCAACTGTTACAGCAAAATCTCATTTTGTAAAAGTGCCTCCAACTGGGTCATGTGTGCCCCTGAATTAATCACTGGATCTAGGGAAATTCGATGCTTTCACTGGAAGACGGGTGGTTCATTCTGTAGCTGGAGGAGGGGTCATCTGAGAATGAAGGAACACTGGTTTGTCAAAGAAAGACGTATATGCTGTTAACAGATAAGTAGTGAATAGTGAATGGCCAGAACAACAGATGCCCAGTTGAAGAATATTTAATGTGTTGAAAATGGAATACAAAATTCCTTCTTAAGAAACTTCAACAAATTTACTCCTCTTTTTGGTTTTCTTATGTATTATGTATCACTATTGTCCCAGACCCAAAACCTCAAAATAGTTTTTACATATCCCTCTTCCTTGGCTAAGTCATCAGGTTCTGTGAATTTATCTTTCATAATGTATTTTGCATCTGCACTTTTCTTTCCGTTTTCACTGCCACCATTCAAAATTGGGTTATTATTAATTTTTGCCTAGATAGTTGCTCTGGCCTCCTGATTGATCTTCCAGCCTTCAGCTTTCCAATATTTTACTCATATACATCATATTTTATTTCATTTTGTTTCTCACTTATGTTTCTATGATTATTCAAAATTTTTATTTTGTTCCTCCGTGCTGTAACGTAAAGAGCACTGATCTTTCTACAATATTTATCTAGCATCCAGGAATTTGGTCTTAACCTTTTTCTGCTTATTAATAGTTAGCCTTATTTTGAGCAAAAGTTATCCAAAACCGGGGCAGCTGGGTGGCACAGTCGGTTAGAGGACTGACTGGCTCTTGATTTCAACTCGGGGCATGATCTCAAGGTCATGAGATTGGAGCCTCACTAGAGCCCCACTGGAGCCCCATCCTGAGCTCTACCTCAACTCCACGCTCAGCAGGGAGCTAGCTTCTCTCCCTCAACTCCTCACCCCACTCACTTCTCTCTCTCTCTAAAATAAAATAAATATATCTTTTAAAAAGGGGAAAAATAAAGCTATCCAAGGTTGATTTGAATTCAGTGCAAACTCTTTAAGCTTCCCCAAAGCTCTAAAATTTAATCATAAATGAACATTATCCTGTTCAAATTTTAGAGAAACAGTATATTTTTTTCTTAAGAAAAAATGATATGGTACAGAAATTGTTTTAGAAAAATTAGTCTGACTGGGAGTTAGCTGAATGAAACACTGGAGGGAGAAGGACCCATTCAGGGTTATTGCTAGGGAAAGCTTGAGGGTCTTGCTTGATTCTTACTTCACCTTTTTGTACTTCTCAGTAATATAAAAACATATTTTAGATGAACAGGTGTAAGAGAAGTTTCAATATTCTATGTGTCACATAACCCTCACTAATAAAACTTTATAACTTTGTAACTTCTTAAATTACTAAATTAAGTTATAAATATAACTTTATAAATTTTTAGAATTTTGTGAAATAAATGTAACAAATATTTTTTTTTAATATTTTATTTATTTATTTATTTATTTGACAGACAGAGAGGCAGGCAGAGAGAGAAAGGGGGGAAGCAGGCTCCCTGCTGAGCAGAGAGCCCGAGCGCGGGACTCCATCCCAGGGCCCTGGGATCATGACCTGAGCCAAAGGCAGAGGCTTCAACCCACTGAGCCACCCAGGTGCCTATAACAAATATTTTAAACTTTATGTTATTAATGAGAAAACCGATGCTTGTGTGATATAGAAATGTATTTTTGCTTTGCTCAGCTTATGTTTTCTGAGACCTGACTATTTTCTTTTGAGGAATTGTTCTTTGCCCTCTCTTACATATTTTCCAAATCAGAGCTGCCATAATCTTTCATGATCTCATCTTCCTGGCCACAAGGATCTCTCTAAGATGGTTGCATGTTCCATGCTGGACAAATATAATAACTCATTCTCCAGCCACAGTAATTCTAGAGCCAGTAAATTCTTTGATCAAACCTGGTTAATTAGAGTCTTTCCTTCCCTGCAGTTTAAAATGAGAACCATGAGAAAAGAAGGGTGAAATTGTGAGGGGTGAAATCAAGAGTTGACAGAGGCAATGCTACCTCATATATGGAAGAAGGTGAATTTAGCATACAAAGAAAGGTAGAGATGAGAGAGAAAGGTAATACAGATTAATGTTCCCTAATTCTTCTGGGTAGTAAGGCAAAACTCTATATTTAGCTAATACATTGTTTGTAACTATACAAACTGACAAATTACCCTTTACTTGGCTAATCTGGCTTATTTGGCTCTCTGTTCCATTGTCTTAAATCAGAAGAGTTCTAAAACAACCAAAAACATAAATACGGTACCCAAAAAGACTTAGTTAATTGGTGACAAAGCCAGATAAATACCTTTTTTGTAAAAAGTATATTTTTAAATGTTTGACTGATTATTTGTAGGAGGCAGACATTGTCAATACTCCATCCATGTCCCCTTGGATTCCTTTGCTGCTTTTGTGTGCACAGGCTCCCAGTGGCCTTACCTCCCACTTACCTTTTTCGGAGGACTTTCCTCAGGCTGTTTGAACCAACTCAGCCTATGAGGACTGAGAACCAGAAATGCCTAGGAATTATCGCCCCCTGGGGGCAGCCCTTAAAAGGACTGGCAAGTAGTAGGTCTTAATTCTCCCATCCTTTGGTAAGGACAGCTCTGATCTATGCTGTTTCCAGAGTTTTCTTGCAATATTGAGTTAAATGTACCTTCCACAGGACTTGCTTAGTATTGCACCTCTAAATGGATGCCTTCCCTTTCCTTCCTCTAGCAGACACCTCCCAACCCGACCCCCTCACACATACACACACTCCCGTGGAGTCCTCTCAGGGTGTGATTCTAGGGAACCAAACTGAAGATACTAGACTACCTTTTCCTAAGCTAAACAGGACAACACAGAAGTTCGAGGATTAAGAAGGAGAGGACTCAGGTTAAAAACCTAGGTATAAGATATCAAAAGTAGGTGAAAGAGAACTGTTAGGGAGAGGGACAAGAAAAAGCAGGTACTAAGATAACCACCATAATTGTATTATTCCTCACCTGGAAATGGAGATTAATCAGAAAATGAGCTAAAAATGTGGTACAGCCATATTTCCAGTGAATTGAAAGGGTACACCTTCTTTACATGAGCCAAACATTACAGAGCAGTATTTTACAGTGGTGTGTATCTTGGCTTACAATTTAAGGTTATAATTTATTCTTTTTGGTTTATTTCCCAGTATTCACAGCAATGTCCAGCATACCTGACTGAGGAGTATTGTTGGCTGGAATCTTAGGAAGAAATCTTTACTGAAACTGTTGTAACAAAGTTATGATCCTTTCCAAAAGTTCAGGATTAAAATTACCAAGCAGCTGATTTGTTGATTCTCTGAGAAGTATTGAACCTCTTCTCCCCAAAACAAATACACAGACAAAAATATTTTCTGCAATTATCAGCCAACACCTATCTGAGCTGTCTGTTAGAAACTTATTCAAGGTAATGGAGAGTAAAAATATGGATAACTCACTGATGTAAAAGTTACCAGAATTCTGAGACCTAAACCAGCAAAATGGAGTTAAGGGAAGTAGTTTTTGATTCAATTATTTAGGGCATTTTAGTGATCTACTTAATTTTTTAAATATTTCTGAAGCCACCATACAAAAATTTTCCAATACATTTTCAAAATTTATTAGACAAAGAAATATTCGTTCATCACTATTTAATTATACTTGTATATTTTATTTCATTTTTCATAAGCTACATATCTTTTAGAATAGTTCCAAGCTATTCAGAAGCCTTAAATAAAAACTTGATGAACATGAGTTTCTCTTCCTCAGTGTATTTTCTGTTTCCTGAATTTATGTTCATACTGAGTGTAAGCTTAATGGTATTGTAGGGTGTGTGTGTGTGTGTGTGTGTGTATTACTAATTCTTACTGTTTTCTTCATAGAATTTCCATGCCCCTAGTTCTAATAGATTGACCTTTCTGTACTGACAGTCTCTAGAGCAGTGCTATTCTAGTATTCTAAACAGTAATAAAAAAAAAACCCTCAAAAATAATTGTTTTATAAACTTTATTTTTGCTGTTAGACTGTGAGATATTTGACATCAAGAACTGTGACTTATTCATCTTTGTATTCCCTGACTAGGATGTGAGCATATAGAAGATGCTCAACAAATATTTGCAGAATGAATGAATAAACAGCTTATGTGTAGAAAGTTCCAAATGGTTAGTCTTTCCCCCAACAACCCATAACACTCCCAGGAGAAAAGAAGGTTGTGGAAGAACAGTGGGTTCTAAGACATCGACTTCTCAATGTTGGACTTGTCTCCCCCCAGAGAATATTAGCAATATAGTGAAGAGGGAAGCATATCGAAAAAAGTGTGGCTTCCCCCCCCCCGCCTTTTGGTTCCTGAAATAGACTGTGTCCAATAAAAAATGTGGCACAGTAACTTTCAAGATGTGACCTAGTCCATTTTTATTCCTTGCCATAATCCTAATGGTAATTTAAAAACATTGCTATTATTTATATTTCATGTTGTAAAAGGTTAGTTTCTTTTGACAGAAAGATACTGGATAAATGTCATAAACAACAAAACCTAAGAATCCATGTAAAACTGCAATAGAGTGATATTGTAAGGCTAAAGGAAGCAGTCTGGTAAATCTTAAACACAGAATTTCTGACTTCTGATCCAGGGCTCTTTTCAGTAAACTACAATCCTATTCACTTCACATTTCCTGGATTAGCTGTAGCAAAATAAAAGACAATATTCTGCTCTATGCCAATTTCCCAATAAAATGTATAAGAAATTATAATATATAAATCAAAATTTTACCCAGGTTCCAGAAAGTCATGTAGGTGTCCTAAAGTAACAACAGCAGTATGAAAAGAGGTACGGGAAAAGCAACATTAATGCACATAACAATACTAATGTCTATTCATGTTAAATGAAGGAGTGATTATTATGATTATGCAACCTTTTTTTGTAATTGTTTCATAGTACAGGTAATATTATAATATGGAAACTTCTTTTAGATTAGGGGAGATATTCTATTCTCAAGATTACTATTTCAAACAAATGGAAACCTATTCTAAATAGAGCCATTCAGGTAAACAATAGAAATCTATACTGTGTTTCTTTTCTTATTAAAAAACCAGATTTAACAAGAAATTAGACAAATATTTTTAAAAGTCTAACATCTTGGTCCATATACACTATGGAGTATTATGCTTCCATCAGAAAGGATGAATACCCAACTTTTGTAGCAACATGGACGGGACTGGAAGAGATTATGCTGAGTGAAATAAGTCAAGCAGAGAGAGTCAATTATCATATGGTATCACTTATTTGTGGAGCATAGCAAATATCATGGAGGACAAGGGGTGTTAGAGAGGAGAAGGGAGTCGGGGTAAATTGGAAGGGGAGGTGAATCATGAGAGACTATGGACTCTGAAAAACAATCTGAGGGGTTTGAAGTGGCGGTGGGGGTGGGAGGTTGAGGTACCAGGTGGTGGGTATTATAGAGGGCACGGATTGCATGGAGCACTGGGTGTGGTGAAAAAATAATGAACACTGTTTTTCCGAAAATAAATAAATTAATTTAATTAAAAAAAAAAAAAGTCTAACATCTAACACACTGTATTAAGAAATTGCTCATCTCGGGGCACCTGGGTGGCTGAGTCATTAAGCGTCTGCCTTTGGCTCAGGTTGTGATCCTGGGGTCTTGGCATTGAGCCCTGCATCAGGCTCCCTGCTCAATGGGAAGCCTGCTTTTCCCTCTCCCTCTGCCCCTGCTTGAATTCCCTCTCTCACTACCTCTCTCCCTCTCTCTGTGTCAAATAAGTAATAAAATCTTTAAAAAAAAAAGAGAGAGAGAGAGAGATTGTTCATCTCTTAGCCTATCACATCCTGAGTGCACACTTTTTGTTTTATTTGCTAATATATTCCCAGTTCTTAGCATACTGTCTGACACATGACAGAAGCTCAGTGGGTTTTTGTTGAATTAATTACACTTAGTGTATCACTTTGTTGTACTTATTACTACATTATATGTAACCATACAATATTACCATGTTATTTGTACTAAATGCTGTGGCCCACCTCATGACTTCAAAAAACAAACACAAAATCTGGGGGCATATATTGTTTTTCCGTTTGTATTAAATCACTAAATCGTATCTCATAAAAATTAACTTAGCAGTCACTGTGTGTACAGCTCTGTGTTGTTAGGTGTTAGAGGAGCCCATCTGGTGGGGGATACAAAGCTAGAGAACAATCCAACACGCTTTAAAATAATTTATCATTGTCTTTATAACATATTGCTTCTTAAAATGATGCTTAGTAAAGGTAATTTTAAATTATTTAAGTATATTAATGAAATATATGAAGTTTTTCAGATGCTAGGAGGAAATTATAATAAGGCCAATCTTAAAATGAATCTTAGAAAATTTCATTTATTTCATACAAAGCTAATATATTTAAAATATAAATACAGGGTGCCTGAGTGAGTCAGTTAAGCAACCGATTCTTGATTTCAGCTCAGCTCATGATCTTTGGGTCATCTGCTGGAGCCCTGTGTCTGGCTCCATGCTAAGACAGGAGCCTACTTAAGATTCTCCCTCTCCTTCTGCCCCTCTATTTGAGCTTCCGCTAACGTTCTCTCTGTCTGTCTTTCACACAAACAAACAAACCTCGAGAAATACACACACACACACACACACACACACACAAAATACTTTGATTAAAGTAGGAAAAATATCATAAACTAGAAAATTTCCTCACAATAAAAGATACCATCTGGCAATTGGAAGATCTTACAGATAGATGCCCTGAAAACTGCAGATGCTTTATAAAGACTATTTTTTTCTGCTTAGGGATTTAGAAAATGTCTCTCGGTGGGAGTGCATCTTATTTAGTTAATTCTTGAGTCCCATCAAACAAGGAGATTTTGATAGAGCTTAAATCGATTTCAGAACACTTTACCAATTTTTAGAGCTTCAAACTTTTCCCAAACTCTCCATATTAGCAGTGAGTATGTCCAAAATCATTTCAGGTTTAATTTAATTTCAAGATATTTTCTCATCCTAATAGAAAATTGATGCCAATTAAGGGCTTTTTCTTTTCCCCTAAAGAATTGTTAGATGTGTTGATTAAAGTAGTTACAGTGCATATACTTTTCAAATTACAACAATGACCTATATCCCATCCTCAAGTTTCTTAAATACCACCAGCCTTACCTTTGCAAATCATTGAAACAGTTGAATTTAAAAGCTCATCAGACTTTTACTTTGCACTTCCTCATTTCTATTTGTACTTTGAAAAAATTCTCATTATTGCTGTCCCACTCAATTTCAGTGTAGGCTTTGGTCCTAAATTCTCCAGAACATGTATCAGTGCACATTTGGACACTCTTCATGCCCGTGCTCATTGTGTGGTACAATAGTCATATTGCTTCCACTCTTTTTTCAGACAATTACCGCTAGTTCGCTTCCTTTTTATTACTGCTTCTTTGGTCCAACTTCTTGGGAACTTAATGCCAGATAAACATGTATTTTTACTTTGATAAATTTTATTACTTTGGCATTGTGGAAACATGACATTCCCTTGCAGTCTCTTTGGATTGTACCTTTTAGATTAAGGTATGGTAATACTTAAGAAGGCCCTATTTCTTGAAATTGACATGCACAAAGATGAACTGAAAAAAATTATATATAAAATAATAATGTTATTAGTAATTAGATAATGATTTAATTATAGAAACCCTTAATATGGGATTTAGGGATACAGAATGCTTTTTTCTAAGTGAAACTTAGGCAGGCTTAAACTGTGGTCTAATCACATGCTAGCTCTCCAGTCTTAGTGTAGTGACCTTTGGTTAATTTAACTTCTACCTCCCCTTCTCCCTTTTCCAGTCAAAGTCCCTAGCTTTACTTTGGTCTCTTATCTCTCCTACAATCTCCTTCCATATGTTTCGATTGGGCCTTATCCTTGACTCAAGAGTTGAAGTTTGAGAACTTATCGAGAACTTGGTGGATCTTATTCCTTAAGGTCACAATGCTTAGCTCAGGCATGGTCATGAGTCATGACCAGAGCCAAGTAAGAGGCAGCGAGTCTTCTCTTGGAACTGCTAGAGCAGAAGTGGTGCTCTGTCACAGTGAGTTACTCAAGAGAGATCCAGGCTCTGCAGGAGCTACCTACCTCACTGACACCTATAGCCTGAAATTGAAGTTCATTAGAGAAGTTGTTGCTGACAGAAGTTGAACAAGTTGAGTCCTGATGACATTGTGCCCTGTGTTCACCTCTCAAAGATAAGCCCTATTTCGAGAATTCTCAGTTATATGAGCCAATAAATTCCTTTTTTCTTAAGCCATTTGGGGATGGTTTTTATACATGTATTTATACTTTAGTGTTTATAATAAATAACTCTCACTGACCTAGATTGTGCTATCAGAATGTGGGAATGTTAAAAGTAATATATTCTAAAATTTTTTGAAACTGGATGAGCAGAAACATTATACACAGTGGTGAGGTGCCTTGTATCCTAGACTGGAAGACTCATAATTTTTATTCTTGGTAGTAAAATAGATAATTAGAATATTATGTTATTCAATCATGGAATTTAAACAATGAGTCTATTAAGGCTGAAGAATACAGGAATTTTTTTTCTTGGTAGAAAAAATTTAGGATGCTGGAGTATGTTGGTCACCTTTTGTACTTAGTAAAAGACCTATAAGAAATTGAAAAGCTATCTGGCTGATCTGGAGGCAGGGAAAAAAGAAAATATAATTTTTCTACAAAAAGCCAATCTTGCTTTTAGAGCTTGCTATTTATGGTATTTGAAGGACTAGAAGTCCAAGGTCTTGCATGATGGAAATGCTACCCATACTAAAAATCAGAGGCAAGGTGGCAGGTAATAATCAAGAACCTCATGTGATATACTTCCTACATCATAAGGGAACAATTGCTTCCATAGAGTTGTGGCAGAAAAGAGAAGATTATATAGAGTTTTGTCTACCCAGGCTTTCAAATGACCCATTGAGCTGAAAAGACAAGATGTAAATTCCAGAGCTAACACAGTATCCTGCGGCTCAATAAAGGCAGAGACTACAGATAAACTGGGATTGTTTTTTGTCTTAATAATTTTTCATTTGGGGGTTCTGATACTTGCAATTTGAAGCTCCCTTAACTGTTGAATTTGGTCTCACAGAGGCTTGGTTTCTTACATGTAAAATAGGAAGGACAGTAACTTTCTCCCAGAATGAGTTTAAATATTAAGTTATACCTACATGTAGGAGAATTAAGTACTTTGCCTGGTACATAATTGAGACTTGATATGGCAACAAATATTATTGGTATAGGTAGTTCAAAGTTCCAGAAAAAAAAGTTTAGGATAATTTAAACTGTAATAATTTATATAGTGAATAGTAAAATTGTGGAATCCATTATTTGAAAAATACTGATTTTAAATACATTTTTAAAAATAACAGACCCACAATGGATTAAAACAAAGCTAAGATTTTCTGTGTTCATTGGTAGCAACATATGTTTCCAGTACCAGTACTGCTATTATATAACATTGTAAATATTTATCTTTGTGAGTGTTTATTTTATGTTTATATTTATTTTTCCCCCATTTAACATACTGCTTGGATCTTTCTAGGCAACTAATTTATGTTTGTTAATTAACTAATGAAAATTCTTTTCTCTTACAGCCATCAAAAAAGAGCCATTTAGAGCATAAATCTAATCAAAGTAATTATTTTTCAATGTAAATGCTTACTTAAAATCCTCAATAAATTTGTATATAAAAGATACCCTAATCCCTCTTTTATGCTAAAGAATTTTACCATGATGTAGAGTGTTACCCATTTTTCCTTCTAGGGGTTTTTTATACTGACTCTTCTTGTGTTGCTTTTTTAATCTATTGAATTATTTATCATGGTCCCCAGGCTTGGGTCTGAGCCTAACCAATTATACTAAGTTGAATTACAAAATTTTGGTGAAGGTATTTACTTGACAAATAACAGTGGACTGAACCATAGAAACAAAAAGTAAAAATAATGTAAAAAGAATAAAAAATTAAAGTTAAATAAAGGTTAAAAAATTAATTAAATTTAGTGGGTTGAGTTTAGTTTTAGAATGGAAAAGTTAGGAATATTGTAGAAGCAATTCCAATATGATTTATTATAGTATACCTTTGTTTACATACTCCAGACTTTCCTGAAAGTGCCAATTTTATTATTTTCAATTTGATATATAATTTAATGCAACTTAATTTTTGTTTTTGTGATATGTCTTATACATGATTTTGATTTTGCATCAAAAAACTTGGCATAGTCACACAATATATTCAAAAACTTTTATTGAGTACTCTTTATACTGAAGGCACTGTCTTAGTTCAGTCCAGGATACCACATCACTTTCCTCAAGAAGCTTATTAGGGTCAATAAGCAAAAATGATGAGAAAGTAGATAATGACAATGCAAAATATGAAGTGTTATGATAGTGAATGCACAGAGAATAGGTACCTACACTAGACTGGGGGAAAAAATGGGGGACCTTAGAAAATCTTCTGAGCTGAGTCTGGAAGAAGGAGTTAGCCAGGTCTAATGGGGTGGGGTTGGGATTGGAATCTGGAAAACCATTCTCTACAAAGAAGCTACAATTTATGAAGAACCATAGTTGAGAGAGAGTGGGGCACTGAAGAATTGAAGATAATTTAGTGTATGTAATTGGAGCCACTTTGGGAAAATGATGAAGCTGGAGACACTGGCAATGCTTAAATTACAAAGAACTGAGGATACACTAAGGTTTGAACTAAATTTTAAGGTTGCCAGTATCTACTGGATGACTTTACACTTTTTTTTTTTTTTAAGAGAATTCTTAAGGGATAAGGAGAACGTATAGGAAGGGACAAAATGATAAGCAGAAAATCAGTTTAGCGATCTCTAGTAATCCAAGACATGATACTTGCCTAAACCAAATTAATGTTGTTAGGATGTAAAGAAGCAGATAAACTGAAGAAATACTAAGCACAGGATGTACAATTTTGCGTCTAATTGAATGTTGGTGGTGAGGTACAGATTTTTATCTTAAGAAATTAATCTATGCAGGTGTCGTTCATTGAGGTAGGGAATTCAGAGAGAATGATCAAAGTGTAAAATGAGCTTGATTTTTGTTTATGTTAAATTGGAAGATCTTTTAGGACATTTAAGTGAAAATATCCGCCACTTAATTTTACTGAAAAGATTGAAGTTATCTTAAATCTTATGGGTGTAGGGTGGAATACATAACCAAGTTTTTATCAATTAAATGTAATGGTAAATGTCTTGGGGCCTTCTGAGAGGGATTCTCTTGATAAAAATAAAGAAATTCTTATGGAGAATTCTTCCCCTTCTTTCTTGTTTGAACATTGATTTATAGGGACCTAACACTTGGAACTGCAGAAAGATTCTTTTGACCATTAAGCAAAAGCAAGGAGAATCACAAAGATGTGGAACCAAAGCCCTGACTTCACTAAGCTACTGGATTTGCCAATTCTAGAATCATTCAAATTTGGACTTGGTATCGATGAGCTAATAGAAACACTTTCTGTTTGAGCAACTTCTCTTCTTTATTTTCAGCTGAAGGCATTCCAACCCGAGGACTGAGAGGTTATTTGAAGATAATTCAGTGGAATGAGTATGAGCCACGCTTTAAACAGCTGAATCGTGATTAAGAAGGAAGAGATTCTATAATTTAGATGGAGATACAGCATCAAGTAAGTTTTCTTTTTCTTATTTAATGGACAACATTTAAGAATAGCCAACTACTAACATTACAGGGGTAATTACCATTGAGAGAGAAATTTAAGGCAAGAGAGTATCATGTATGGAGCTGATTGAATAGGAAAAGCCTTTGGAGGAAGGAGACCCCATTCTGTCTGATAGCAAGGTGGCACGCGGAAGTGAACGTAAGTCTTAACTGCTAAGTGAACTTCTTTGCTTTTATTCAGATTCTGTCACAACTCCTTGCTTGGTTTTATTTTGTTTGGCAACCAGGACAGAGTTTTATGTTTTGGATCATCCAGATTGAGATTTTGGGGGATTTCTCTCTTTCCATAATCAGAAGAGAATTCCCTCCAGAAAATAAAATAAAGTAACAACAATATGTATATGCCAGGTAAGGGAGAGCCTATGCATTTGGAATGAGACAAGCAGCAACTGATTGTGTCAATAATCATCAAAATCAGATTTCTAGGGCCAGCTGGCTTATCGAAGCACACACTGTTCTGGAGAACCTATGAGTCAAATCGGTACCAGCTGAGGAGACAGATATTGGGCTGAAGGCCAAACTAAATAAAAAGATATAAGAAAGGACAAATTCTGACTAGAAGAGAAAAAACGGAACATACCAAAGAGTTATTTGATAGTTGTTTTTAAAGATACAACTGAAGAGGTTTGCGTTTGCAGCCTCAAAGCCCAAAAAGCATTCTCTTATTACCCTCAAGGAGGGGAATGGAAGCATTTCAACTGGCTACAGTAGGAACATTGCAAGAAACCTCAGTCTGTTATGTACACAATTTCCATAAACTGACATTTTGAATTTAGTCTTTCTTAACTAGATGATACCAAGAAATGAAATCCAAAATCCATCACTGTAATTAACTCCAGTATACAATAGCAGTATTTGTGGCCCGCAAAGTTACGATTGATACTAAACTGTTACTGAACATTGAAAAGTTAAAATTGATTCTTAAGTGAAACAACAATAGGTTGAAAGTATGCATTTTTATTTAGAAATATACCTCTCCTATAAGATTCTGTACATAGAAATCCATGTCCTTAACATTGTTTCCAGATGTACTTTTGGCAAACTTTTATTTTTTTTATTTTATTTTTTTTTAGCTAGACCTGTTTCTTAGACCACGTGAAAGATTATATATTACCGAATACAACCATTTTTGAGGTTTAAGGTTGAAATAGGAGATACTAGTGATTTCATAGCTCAGTGATTTCCCATTTCAGAATGATATGGAGTGCAAGAATAATAATGATCCACCCATAATTTAGTTTCTTTACATACTAGCCAAAAAATTCAAAAATCAAATTACTCTTTCCTTGAGTTACATGTACTGAAAGCAATAGGAAACCATTAATGAAGTTGTACATCTTTCAAAAAGTGATTAACCAGGTAGAGGAGAACTGGCAAGTGTTAAAAAAAAAAAAAAAAAAAAAAAAAAACAACCCTTTATTTAGTGTTTGGGCCAAAACTTTATATTATTTTCAAATTATTTGCAGTGTACATTTCAATGCTCCATTGAACTAAGAAGAAATCTATTTGTTCAGCTGGAAGATGTTCCTCTTGGCACAATATCAAATTTACAAAAGTAATGAGAGAAAGTGAAAACATTGTGAACATTTTGAGTGTAAGGAAGTAATATCATATGGAGCATATTTTATAAGGAATTATTTCTTTTCTGTATTTTTGTGTTTCTGAGAACACTATTCAAATTTGTTAATTAGCTGAGTATTTGAAAAGTATTTGATTTTGTTATAAGTGAGACAATAATACTCAGACATTGCAAATGCCTTCCCTAACACTTTTATTTTTTCCTTCCTCCTGTATTTCTATTTTATTAACCTAAGTTACTGGAATGTTAAATAAATTGTTGTTAGTAAGTTAGGAACACCAGGCTGCAAAATAGGTAAGTGAATACTTGTATGACTTATGTTGTCATTACAAGAAAAAAAAAAATTTATGTTTCCACTTTATAAAATATATAGATATTAAAGAAAAATTGCTAAATGCAGAATAAAGTAATGAAAAAATAAAACAATGTCTTCTATCATCTCACTACCCAAAGATTATCAGTAATAGTATAACTTTTTTTAACCATTAACTTTATGACTAAGCTTTAAAAAATTGAATTGCTGTGCTGTGATAAGCATATGCATATAACACTGGGTGTTATACACAACTAATGAAACACTGAACACTACATCAAAAATTAATGATGTATTGGGTGCCTGGGTGGCTCAGTGGGTTAAGCCGCTGCCTTCGGCTCAGGTCATGATCTCAGGGTCCTGGGATCGAGTCCCGCATCGGGCTCTCTGCTCAGCAGGGAGCCTGCTTCCTCCTCTCTCTCTCTGCCTGCCTCTCTGCCTACTTGTGATCTCTCTGTGTCAAATAAATAAATAAAATCTTTAAAAAAAAAAAAAATTAATGATGTATTATATGTTGGCTAATTGAACATAGTAATAATAAAAATTGAAGTTCTTGGTATAATATATTCTCTGTAATTCATATATTGATATTTCAGTAAAAATTATATTAAAGTATCATATATATTATTATACATATATATGCACACATAATATATATATATTATTATATATTACATATATATACAGTTTTTAGTGGCTGTGTGAGAGTCTGTTTAGTGAACATTTAGATTAGTCATAATCTTTCACCAGCATAAGTATCATTGATGAAGTTTTATAATAGTGATAAATTATTTATAATAGTTCCCTTAAATTAGTTAAACACATACTTATTGAAAAGCTATTTTGTGCTATCCCTACCTTAAGAAGAGTATTACAGCACTCTGGAAAACAGTATGGAGATTCCTCAAGATGTTAAACTAGAGCTACCTTACAACCTAGCAATTGCACTACTAGTTAACTACCCCAAAGATACAGATATAATGAAAAGAAGGGGCACATGCACCCCAGTATTTATAGCAGCAATGTCCACAATAGCCAAACTGAGAAAGGAGCTGAGATGCCCTTCAACAGATGAATGCATAAGTAAGATGTGGTCCAGACATACAATGGAATATTACTCAGCCATCAGAAAGGATGAATACCCATCATTTGCATCAACTTGGATGGAACTGGAGGAGATTATGCTGAGCGAAATAAATCAAACAGAGAAAGACAATTATTTTATGGTTTCATTCATATTTGGAACATAAGGAATAGCTCAGAGGACCACAGGGGAAGGGAGGGAAAACTGGGAAGAAATCAGAGAGGGAGACAAACCATGAGAGACTCTGGATTCCGGGAAATAAATGGAGGGTTACAGATGGGAGAGGGGTGTTGGGATGGGGAAACTGGGTGATGGGTACTAAGGAGGGCATGTGTTGTGATGAACACTGGGTATTATATGCAATTACTGAATTGTTGAACACTAAAAAGCAGAAGAGGAGGTCCATCCCATGACCCAAGCTGAAGGCAGGGGCCCAACCCATTGAGCCACCCAGGCATCCTGAACTGCTTGCATTTATATCTCTGGATGCCATTATGAACTTGGTAGACTACCTACTTTGTGGCATTTTCCTAATTTTAATATCTACTCCATGAGAACAAGAATGTATGTACAGAACTTTGAAAACTTCCTTGTTCAAAGGTTCAATAAATACACGTTGACTCTGAATGGAAAATAAACATCAGTCACTATTTCAATAAGCCATTCTAGACATTGAAACTCTGGGGTTTTGACTTATGTCTTTTTTTTTTTTTTTAAGAATTTATTTATTTGTTAGAGAAAGAGAACATGCATGAACAGGGGGTGGGGAGGTGGAGTGGGGGAGGGACAGAAGGAGAGGGATAAGAAGACTCCCTGCTGAACAAAGCAGGGAGCCCTGATGTAGGGCTTGCTTCCAGGACCGTGGGCTCATGAGCTAAGCCCAAGGCTGAGCCACCCAGGTACTCTGATTTATGTTTCTCTTAGTATTGCCTAAAAGGTATTAAAATAAAAAACAAATGGAGACCAGCTCTGAAAATTTCTGGAACAGAAAAAAACCATTTAGTCAGACAAACAAAGCTTAATTTATCTTATTTTGAAGAGCTAACTTGACCTGAGTCACTTTTTGCTTATGGCTCTGAAAATGACAAGGAAAATTTAAGATGTTTCTGAAGATTGATATGAGGTAGTCACTGACCAATTCCCCATCATTCAAGAAAATTCTAATATTATAATCCAATCACTGTGAAGAAAAAACAATCACTGCTTTCTCACTATATATAATACTTTATAACAATATATACCTGAGTCTCATTCCATCTTTGATTTGAATGCTCCCAATTTTCTTTTTTTTTTTTAAAGATTTTATTTATTTTATTTGACAGATAGAGATCACAAGTAGGCAGAGAGGCAGGCAGAGAGAGAGGGAAGAGGAAGCAGGCTCCTTGCCGAGCAGAGAGCCAACGCGGGGCTTGATCCCAGGACCCCGGGATCTTACCTGAGCTGAAGGCAGAGGCTTTAACCCACTGAGCCACCCAGGCGCCCCTGAATGCTACCAATTTTCAAAATGTCTTTTTGGTATGTATACAGTAAATGTTTACTAATTAATACTTCAATGACTCATAAGTTTTACTTCTGTCATTTCTGAATTTTTGACAAAGTCATTTTATATAGGGGCCTAAATATAACAATACTGCAAATTTAGGGCCTTACATGGGTAAAGGAATAGGAAATAAGTGAAAAGTGTTCTTTAAACAGACTCTTCACTTCCTGTATCACCTCAAACTTAAGAAGTTATGGATGGTTCTGTTCATGAGTCTTTTTGAAATTCCCCAGAAGAGCAGGGCATCCAAATGAATGATGATTCCTTATGTTCTGCCCATTTACCCAGAAGGCTTCTACCTTTGCGTGGAGGCTCTCTTCCTTTCCTGACCACCTTTCACGCTTCTGTTAAAAGAATTACAAAACCTGATTAAGGACATAGGATGGTAAAGAAATAAATTATTAGTTAAAAAATGATGTCAGGGTACCTGGTTGGCTCAGTCAGTTTAAGTGTGTGCCTTCTGCTCAGGTCATGATCCCAGGGTCCTAAGATCAAGCCCCTTCTCAGGCTCCCTTCTCAGCAGAGAGCCTGCCTCTCCCTCTCCCCCCTGCTTGTGTTCTCCCTCTATCTCTCTGTCAAATAAACAAACAAAATCTTTTTTTAAAAATTATGACAGGTCAATAGAACATTTACCTAAAAGAGAAATCTGAGGGTCACCACCAGAATTCGGTTACGCAAGCTAAGTAGTGTACCTTGGGTCTAGATTTACTAGAGACTCGAAGTTTTTGCTTCTAGTTGCTTGACTGCAGTTGGTTCACCTCCAAGTGTTGAAATAGACAATATATGCACAAAGGCACATTTTATATATTATTAGCTATCTGGCCCATGTGTGGGATGTAAATATACTTGTCATATACTTGTCACATGAGTCAATCAAACTGATTATGTTCATTTATTTAGTGGATATGTCTCATTGATGCTATGAAAAATGTGCTGTCAAGTCCTGTCAGCTTCACAATATCAAAACCCTCCATTTTTGTTGCACAGGGTTTAGCAAAGGTATAAATAACAAAATGATCTTCCCTAATATAACTTAAACTCCAGTGATTCTCTAAAGAGACCACATTTTTCACACTTCTGTATTTTTTATTAATGCTGTACTCCCATCTTTTCAAGGCTGATAAATATATTTAAATCTTTTAAGGCTCAGCTAAATGAAAATCCTTGTGCTAAAAGGCACCTCTATCAAAACATTTATGTCATTTTGTCATAATTATTTAGTGTCTGTTGCCCTACTTAGAACATAGGTTCTGCAAGAATAAATTTAAAAAAAAGAAGGTCATTGGATGAAAACATTCAGTTTGAAGGTCTAAGCCCTGGTGTCTTGAATATGTATTTGTATATTAACCAGTTTTTTTAAACAGTTGTGTTTTTTTTTTAATAATAGTCGGGGTTTTTTTTTTCTTCAACTTACTCATGTGTTTAAAAAGTACATTTGAATTCGAATATCACCTATGTATATGATGGATCACTGATCACCACAAGTCAACCATTAATCTGAAAGAGCAGACATCATGCTGCCAATTAATGTCTACAAAAGCTTTACTTCACGTTATATATGAAATAGGAAGATAAGTCATTTTTCTTTACTTTGAAGTTGATTCTATTAGTAAAGGATTTCTTTTCATTGTATATGACTTAAGCTTTACTTTTTGTTTTTTTATCTTTCTACTCAAATTTCTTAATTTGTATCCAAATATGATCAGATATTTCCATTTACCATCATTAATTAGCTCACATTCCCTACTCCTCTTTGAGTAGGTATTTAATTACATTATTTAATACTTGGAAAATGTGAATGTGGTTATTGTTCTCAGAGTTATACTTTCTACCCTTGATTCCAAACAAATCTTTTCCAATTTCTCAAAAGACTTTTGTGTAGCTATAAGAGTTTATCTTTAAAGGATTTTGTTTGGCCTAATTATTTACTCCAAATATTTCTGAAAACTCATCTTCCTGACTTCACCTGAAGTTTTGCAAGTATGAACTGTAAAGAGAGCAAATGCAGCAAAAAGCAACTGTATTTGCACAAGAACATTGAGTTATTTAAGATACTAACCTATTGGGGCATGTGTAAAGTGCTGCAGCAGTTGGCAATGCTTAATTAAGGCATTAATTGTAAATAGAAGCATTTAGATTTATATGTCATTTGAGGAAACCAAGTAACTCAATAGTCACTGAATACAGTTCATGAAAAACAGCTCAATTATATATTTTTCATCAACAAAACAAGATAATTTGCTTAAATTTTAAAATCCCATTGATATTTCAGCAGGAAGTCTATGAAACTAATGAATTTGCACTACCATTCATGTAAAAAGAGTTCATTCAAAACAATTTTGTCAAAATACTTTGAAAGCATCACTAATAGATAAAATTAATTAAAAATGAAAGTTAGAATAGAAGTAATATTGAATAAATGATCTGTTATAAAAATAAATTATGTCCTCTCTTCAAATAAAAAAAGAGAAAACTTTGAAAATGTTAAGTATACTAAAATTATTTTTCTAGCATTTTATCTGGAATATTGTTATGTATCCATTAGACTAAAAAAACTTCTTTAATTAGCTTTTTAATAATTAAATCATAATTGTGCGATGGAGGGACTTTAAATAGCACAAACTCTTCTTGCTTCCAGGAACATTTTCCTTCTTGTGTATTCCTTAAATGCTTCTTCTTTCAGAATTACTTTGAGCATACTGCTTCTGAAAATGCTTTTGACTTCTTCAAGTATAATCAATCATGGTCAAATTCTAGATCTAATTAAACCAAAAATGTCATAAAATAGAGATTTACAGTAACAGTCCCATATGAGAGGTGGAACAAAGATGGAAATGAAATAAGAAAATTCAATATTATTTTTGAATAAGCTGGAATCTTTTATCAGTTATTTGCTGTATGACTATGGCCAAGTTAATTAATCTCTCTGGATTTCTATTTCCCCATCTTGATTTGGGAGAGATAATTATAATTACTCTCTAGAGTTCCTGTGATGAATAAATGACTTAGTCTTATTTCTTGCCTAGGAAAAGAGATGGGACTAACTCATTTAATTTTCTGATCTTGTTTGAGGTTGGTGAAATTTATGGTCTGTGCTCTTGTCGTGGGTGTCCTGTAAATCCCTCCCTCTTTGGGTGTAGAACATCTCCTTTCTCACCCCTACAGAAAAATTCAGAAAAATTGACTGGATAAAGGGGCACCTGAGCAGCTCAGTAGGTAAAGCACTGACTCTTGATTTTGGCTCAGGCCATGATCTCGGGGTCATTTCCATGCTGGATATGGAGCCTGCCTAAGATTCTCTCTCTCTTTGGCATGGAGTCTGCCTAAGATTCTCTCTCTCCCTCTCTCTCTGCCCGCACCACACCATTCACTCTCCCTCTCTCTCTTAAAACAAACAAACAAAAAAAAATTGACTGCATATTTAGCCAAAATAGATAAGAGTTACTAGACTTATCCTATTGAACCTACATTTTGAATAGAATCCCTTTTGGGATCCATTACTTTATGAGTAGACTTTGCATTCTCCAAAATATTGCTTAAAATGCTAATGATTATGAGAGATGTAACCGTAAAGTAGTCTCCCTGTTTTTGTCCATAATTGCAAAAGACACAAAGAGACATGGAAACATCAAACATCTGTTAAATTTTAATAATTTTAATAAGAAATATTCATTTTCTGGGCACCTGGTGTGGCTCAGTAGGTTGAGTGATTGACTTTTGGTTTTGTTTCAACCTGTGATCTCATGGGTTGTGAGATCAAACCTGAGCTCCACACTCAGTGGGTTGTCTGCTTGAAGATTCTCTCCCTCTGCCCATTGCCCCACTTGCACATGCATGTACTCTCTCTCCCTCAAATAAATAAATATTTAAAAAAAGAAATACTAAGTTTAACAGTATCCTTTATCAGACCTTAAGATGCAATGCTTAGTAACCATTATTCAATGAACATCCTAATATCCCCTAAGTCTCAACAACACTTTCATAGTGTGATGGACTGCATTTTCTTGTCCCTCCAAAATAATGTGTCGAAATTCTATTTTTTTTAAAGATTTTATTTATTTATCAGAGAGAGAGAGAGGGAGAGAGAGCGAGCACAGGCAGACAGAATGGCAGGCAGAGGCAGAGGGAGAAGCAGGCTCCCTGCTGAGCAAGGAGCCCGATGTGGGACTCCATCCCAGGACGCTGGGATCATGACCTGAGCCGAAGGCAGCTGCTTAAACAACTGAGCTACCCAGGCGTCCCTGTGTCGAAATTCTAATTGGCAAAGTGACAATATTTGGAGATAGGACCTTTATGGAAGTAATTAATGTTCAATGAGCTCATAAGGGTGAGGTTCTGACCCAATAGGATTAGGGTTTTGTTTTGTTTTGTTTAAAGACACTGGACACCAGAGAGGGAGTTAAATCTCTCCCTCTTTCACTCTATGATTGTGTCTGTGTGTGAGTGTCTCTCTCTCTCTCTCACACACACACACACAGAGAGTGAAAATGGCATGCGAGGAAGCAATAAGGCAGCCATCTATAAACCAGGAAAAGAGTTTTCACCGGGAACTGGATTGGTTAGCACCACTATCTTGGATTTCCAGCCTCCAGATCTACAAGAAATAAAATTCTGTTGTTTAAGGCACCCAGTCTGTAGTATTTTATCATGGCAGCCTGAGTGGACTAAGGCACATGGTAAAGACAATTTATTATAAAATTTATAGCAATACTGATTTTAAGTAATTATATACCTTATTGTTCACATTATTTAATGGTCATATTGTAGAAAAGTAAAAATGAGCAAAATATTTTAAAAATAATAGCCATTATTCTGAATTCCTATACATCTAAGTACTGTCATGGAAACAATATCTGGCTTACAATAGTTTTTCCCTAAAAAAATTTCAGTTTTCTTAGGCACAAAAGACATACAGAAGATAAAATTATAGACCAGTGTAAGAAACTAAATTACCACTTGGAAAATTTTGTGGTAGGTGACCTGCCACAGGTACACATATGTCCATTTTTGGTATTTTTTATACTAATTCGAAGTTTTTCCTTTCTGTTATCCATTGCTAAATATTCTTGAGCTAAAAACATACCTTAAAACTATGTGTATTCTTTAATTGTTTTTACTGTTATTAAGAAAAACAATCTGAGGCAAGATGTGAAAGATTTAACATATTATACCATCTGGTGGTACTTACATTTTAATTGAACTTACTGGAGGAAATTATGTTTATTCCAGTAGGACACATTTCTTTTTAAAAATTTATTTATTCTAGAGAGAGAGTGTGTGTGTGCATGTGGATGAGCAAGCACAGAGAGGGGCAGAGTGAGAGGGAGAGAGAAAATTTAATAGACTCCTCACGGAGCCTGGAGCTCACGCTGGGCTTGATCTCACTATTCTGAGATCATGACCTGAACTGAAACCAAGAGTTGGATGTCCAGCCAACTGTGCCACCCGGGGGCCCCCCAACAGAACACACTGCTTTCGGCAGAATTTCAGCATTGTGGCCTTTTATGGCCAAGAAGTAGCTCCTGCCTATCCTACCTATGCATAAGGGCTAATCTCATGACATATTAAAAAATGGACAAATTCATAACCTTAATCACAGACTGTGACATGCTTAAGGAAAAGAATCTAGGTGGTCTAGGAGGGGGCTTCATGAAAGAGTTGCATCCAAATAAAATTTGCTATAGTTTTCAAAGGTGAGGTAAAATATGGCTAATCATGAAAAAAGTAAAAGAAAGCAAAGTCACTCCAGAATGAATGAGCAGACAAATCTGGGAATAGTCTTCAAGAATAATTTAAATACAAGATATTAACTTTAGCAATATTTTTTATTTGCCCTGAGTGCTTCCCTTCTGTCACTCTCCCTACTCCCCTAGAATGGTCATTAGTCTTCAGATAAAAAGGAGAATTTTTCTTTCTTTTCTTACTATATGTGCTGCCGAAGCGAGCACTCTTTCTTTTCTTAAAAAAAGATTTTATTTATTTATTTGAGAGAGAGAGAGAAAGTGAGAGAGAGCATAAGTGGGGGAGAGGGAGAGGTAGAAGCATGCTCCCCACTGAGCAGAGAGCCCGAGGTTCTGGGATTCCTCCCAGAACCCTGAGACTGAGCTGAAGACAGGAGCTTAACCAACTGAACCACCCTGTGCCCAAGAATTTTTTTTTCTGATAACTTTGTTAAAATTTCAAATGCTCAAAATGAGTCTGAATACTTACATTTGGATACTGTTGCTTTTGTTTTCATATACAGTATTTGAATCACTGGACCAAAACTAAGAACTTGTTTTGGCTTTTAAATATGAAAAACCAATTTCTAATCATGGCCCTAATTAAATGAGTGTGTGATTGGTGTGTGCCTGAAAACCTATAAGATCAGCAGGAAGAAAAACAATGCTGAATACTCCGATCTCTTTATGTTTTTGGCTCAGATCAGTCCACTCTGATTAGCTTCTAGGAATATTTCACTAGTTGCACTTCATAAAAAAGAATATTTATAGTTCTATAGATAGTAGGGTTATATTTATAAAAGTTAAAAGCAGTAGTGTAATAGTTTTGATGAGGGATAGAAGCACAAAAATGTTCACCTTTAGCCCAGAAGGCTGACATATAGCCTCCAATAAGGACCAAACACCTACGGGTTGTTACCTTCTTAAAAGGTCTCATGACTGCCTATACATCTCACCGATAGTTAATATAAAACTGAATGATAAGCACCAGAGAAATACTGCAAAAGTAGTTTTACAAGTACAAATTCGAGGAAGACACTTATGATCTAATACTCCTTACACATCCTTCTCCTGAGCATTAAGCATGTAACCACTAGCTTCATACAGCAAGTGTACAGCACTTGCCCACAGGTCCTGCCCCTACTATAACAAACACACCTTTTTACACTGAAAAATATCTCAAGAATTCTTTCTTGACTGTTTTTCAGGGCCCCACATCAGTTTCATTTCTAAGATCTCCATCTTGATCTCTTTTTAATAATTACCTATTATTAATTTATGGTTATCCTTGCCTTACAATTAAAATTTAAAACTTCATGAATCTATTTCCCCTTCTACAACCCCTTTATCCATCAGGATTTAGACATTGTTTCATCTGGATCTTTCTATTTCACAGTTTTGGTTTGTCAAGGATCTCTTGATCCTTGGTTGATTATTCAAATCCATACATAAGGGATGATGTTGATGAGAATAGGAAGTTTTCATGAGTTTCTAGTGCAGTTGTGCATGGCACTGACTGCTTGTACACTGGCCTTGTTGATGCATGTATATACACACTGATTCCACTCTCACTTCAGAGCTTTTGCACTAATAGTTATCCTTGGTTTTCCTCTACTCTTCCCTTCTTTTTTTTTTTTTTTTAAGGTTTCTGTTCAATATCACCTCCTCAAGAGGCCTTTCCTGGCCACACTCCCCATCACTGCAAACCATTTCATTGATAAGATCCCTCTCCTGCTTTATTTTTCTTTCTCTCACTTAGCAATATGAAATTAGAGTATATCAGTTTGGTTTATTTGTTTAATGCCTATTTCCTTACTAGAATGTAATGGATGGTCCATGAGGGCAGGATTTTTGCATTATTTGCTACAAGAACCCCACTGTAGGGAATAATGTCCGGTATGTTCTAGACACTTAGTAAATACTTATTTATTGAATAAATTACAAATAAATGCTCCATTTACCCCCCCAACCACACCCACACACAAAGACTGAATAAGAAAGCTGAACTCAGGGCTCTGTAAATCCATGGATCTTGCCAAGAGGCAAAGCTTTCCTTTCTCGCCTTGGTTGGCAAAAGGACAGACAGGCTCAGGCTGTCGTTTATTGGAAAAGTAAGGAGGGAATGGTTAGAGCTTTCCTATCTATTCCATCCTTTCTGCTCTTTTTGTGGTGATCCAGAATTACCTCAAAACCCTATGCTCCTTAAATCTACCCCTCCCCAACCAGTCAGAACAATCTCTCTCTTTGTTCAGAAACCAATTCTCAAGGCTGTGCTGGACACGGACGCTGCAACTAGCTTCCTGATACACATGAAATAGGCATAGGTAGTCCCATTTGCTCTATAACCAGTCCTTCTTGTAAGTAACCTATCTGTGTAGTCCAATACTCCTCTTCTCTTCTCTTCTCTTCTCTGAATGCTTCTCTAGTCTCCTTCAGGGAGGTGCTCCCAAGTTTCTGACAATGCTTTGAGAAATAATAATTTAGTAAGATGAAATTGGTTAAATAATTACCTACCCACAAGAGTCAAGCCCTTTAGAGCCCAACCCTAGGAGAGTGGGTCAGTGTGGGAGGGACCTGAAAAGGGACTCAGGGGTGGGTAATAATTTAATCAATCCCTTAATAGTGTAATTTCTTAGCGTTTCAAATGGGCTTTGAGGGGAGAGGAAAATAGGTATGCCCAACTTAACATCTTGGTCTTGAAACAATAATATTTATATCGGGAGACTTTTAAGAGCTTACAGTTTTGTATTATTTCTCCTACTAAGATACTCAAATACTAGGAAGGTATTTCAGAGTACTAAATTAACAGAATTATTGAGGCTTTTTTACTTCCTGTATTAACTTTCCAAACTCTTCTTGTATCAGGTTACTAAGATTTAGCCTCAAGAAAATAAAAAAAAATTCAAGTTAACTTCTCAAAAGAAATTGCAACTTGTATGAAAAAAAAAAGAAAAAGAAAGAAAAGAAAAGAAATAAAATCAAGCCAAAGAATGAAAGCAAGCAGTACTCAAAACCCTTAAACAGGGATGCGTGGGTGGCTCAGTGGGTTAAAGCCTCTGCCTTCAGCTCAGGTCATGATCTCAGGGTCCTGGGATCGAGTCCCGCATCGGGCTCTCTGCTCAAGCAGGGAGCATGCTTCCTCCTCTCTCTCTATGCCTGCCTCTCTCTACTGTGATCTCTCTCTTTGTCAAATAAATAAATAAAATCTTTAAAAAAAAATTTAAAAATAATTAAAAAAAAACCCCTTAGACATCCTCAAAATTCCACCTCTCCCTGAAAATCCAGAAACCCAGTAAGCACGTTTCAAAAGCGCAAATACTTCCCATAGCTTTTTTTTTTTTTTTAAAGATTTATTTATTTATTTGACAGAGAGAGATCACAAGTAGGCAGAGAGAGAGAGAGAGAGGAGGAAGCAGGCTCCCTGCTGAGCAGAGAGCCCGATGCGGGACTCGATCCCAGGACCCCGAGATCATGACCTGAGCCGAAGGTAGCGGCTTAACCCACTGAGCCACCCAGGCGCCCCACTTCCCATAGCTTTTTATAGGTCCTATCCGCAAAGCCTAGGAAACTTCTCTGCAGGCATAAGTACAATCAAATTTACAAGTCAAGCTAGCAAGGGGAGGGAAAAAATACATTATGCCTTATCCACCCCAGATTGAAATATATTGTTTTTCTTCTTTTAATGATCTCATTAATCCTGTAAATTAAACAGTTCAACATTAAGATCAGTGAACTCAATTATTCAGATTTGCTATTTGTCTTTCTTTTCTTTTTTTCTTTCTTTTTCCTTCTTTCTTTCTTTCTAAAGTTGTTTTCTCTTTATTGTAATGTTGTGTCTTTCAAGAAGTCAGGGTAGCCAGTGTGGTAAAATATGGTGCCAACCACACTCTTCAAATTCCAGTCATTGCCCTTGGACAAAGGAATATTCACATTCTAGAGCCATCCTTTGGAGAAAGGGACAGTAGAAAATGAGTCACTTTTCAGGTCACTCCCACACTGACCCACTCTCCTAGGGTTGGGTTCAAAAGGGCTTGACTGTTGTGGGTGGGTAATGAGTAAAGTGGCATTCACCTAAGTTTTGGACTTCAGCTCAAATGTAGGTGTTGTTCAGTCGATAAGCTCTAAGATAGGCTCTCTTTTAGAAGCCTCTTTCTTGCCTTGTATTTTTTTCTCCTGGGAGAAAATAAAGCTGAGAAAACATCAAAATTTAAGAGGTCAGGAGCTAGCAGCTGTGAAGTCAGTCCCAACGTTCTTATGGCAATTGGCAACAAAATGTCGCTTTTCAGGTTTCTTTTTAGTTCAATATGATTTTCATCATTTAAAAAAAGATGAGAAATCATAGAGAATTAAGTTATAAAAATTAACATATTTCTCTAAATTACATCTCTAGAACTTAAGAGCTTTTAACCCCAAAATAGTTGATCATAAACTGAACCTAACAGATTAGAAGTAAACATCAGATAGTAAAATATGATTTATCAACATAACAAAATATAAGATAAATAGGATAGTTGCCTCCTACAACAAGATTTTTTTAACTTGAAACAAAATATCCAAATTATTCAGACGCATCCCAAATTGTAGTTTTTGGAGTTTGATAGAGCTGGGTTTGATTCCCAGATCAATCACTTACTGAGTTGTATAATCTCTGAGTATTAATTTTCTCATATTAAAAAATGGTAACAAAACATACCTCATGGAGTATTACCAGAGTTAAATGATATAATGTATGTAGATCATGTGATCTTAGTTAAAATGCTGTTTTGATAAGACCAAAGCTCACAAGTCAATTTCGGAAGACTTGGTTGTAATATCACGTACTAACTTGGAGACTTTTCAAGTTTTTTTTACCCTTTTAATTTTTTTTTAATTCATAAAATTAAAGCTAAGGCTATAGTTACTTTTGTGAGGCTTAGTTAATTAAACTCATTCATTCCTTTAAGCAATTTTATTTAATTATTTATTTAACTATTTATTTACAAAAGAGTCAACCTCAAAGACAACTACCAACATTAAGCTAAGATTCTAGTAGCTTTACCAAAATTTTACACACAGCAGAAATTAATTTAGCATGAATAAAGATCAGCTCTATCCGAAGATAGAACTATAACCCTTCTGTTTTACTGTCTAACAATATTATTAAGAAGGAAGGAATTACCAAAAAGATCTTTTTTGTCTTCAGTTAAAAAACAGTTTGACACATTTTATGAAATATTATTTAAAGCAATAGGAAAAGACAAAATAAATTATGTAACTTAAAAAAAATACATAGAAGAAATTTAACTTCTTGGCACTATTTTGGTAGTGTTACAGTGTCCATTGCTTTCAAAAGAGATTACTTCTGGAAAATAGGATTTCCTAGCCCCAAAAGGGTTCATTATTTTTACTTATTTTCGTGTTGTGTAGAGATTGGGGAAGTTTGTTTAATGTGGTGTTTCCTCACTTCCTCTTTTGTCTAGTCCTGCTTAGAGAATTTGATTACTATAGGAAATGAAATATATTAGTTAGTCACATTCTAATTTTTGTTCACGATACAATGGCAAATGTTTGTAGTTCTTATCCTTTTACAATCAAACACATCTTGACAGTAGATACAAGTATTCACATATGCATACTAATTCATACACTGACTAAAAGTTCCAAGGATTACAGTTGATCAAATTTTGTTTTTTATATTTACAATTAGAGTTTTACAAATAACTGGCTTGTCAAGTTACTTCTGTTGCTCACCTCGTACTGGAAGTTTCATATGCATTTGTTTACATTCAAGAAGAAATACAAATTATTTTGAACTGACTGCTGTGTTGTTGGTTAGTGAATGCTCTATTTATCGGCAAAACCACAGTATAAATAAGTCTAAAGGAAAGTACGAAAAATTCTATGGGACTTTAGCCAGAGGTTTTATCAGGATACGAGGAATGAAGTGAGGTTAAGGACACATATTTTGCTGTAAGATTATATGTATTTAACAATGAGTAGAAAAAAGTGGGGAAAAAAGATCTTAAAACTTATATAAACTGTTATACTTTCTTTACTATTTCCCTAGATCAATCATTTGTCTGCAAATAAAGTGTTTTGCTGGTGGGTGGTGGGTAAGATTTTTGAAGGGGGGGGGATTTATTTTGATGTTAGTTCCCTAAATTAATCATGTATGTATTCTCTCCCATCTTTTCAGGGCTGCTGTGATAGATACAACTAGCATTTCATGTGTATTGACTCTGACACAAAGGTTTTTTTCCTCCCTTTGTGTAAAAGCTGTCACTGTGAATTTAAACTCACATTATATATTTTGTAAAAAGAAATTACTTTTTCTAAATTTAATTTCAACATTGTATTTCAACATTTCAGGCAAATAGTATCTAATTTAGCTATTCTTTGTCATTCTTTTTTTTTTTTTTTTAAGATTTTTATTTTATTTATTTGACAGACAGAGATCACAAGTAGGCAGAGAGGCAGGCAGAGAGAGAGAGGAGGAAGCAGGCTCTCTGCCAAGCGGAGAGTCCGACTCGGGGCTTGATCCCAGGACCCTGGGATCATGACCTGAGCCGAAGGCAGAGGCTTTAACCCACTGAGCCACCCAGGCGCCCCTATTCTTTGTCATTCTATATTTTAAATTCTACCTTTATGCTTAGGTTCACTCCTTAGGCATTCAAATAGCTGGGGAAGCTCCTATTTAAAAAAAAAAATATATATATATATATATATATATATATATATATATATATATATCAGACACACACACACACACATATTTTGATACTTTATAGTTCTCTTCAGGTTGTATTTTTCAAAAGTGTAATTTACACTTTCTTTCCACGCCCTTACTTTCCACTGCTTCCTTGACCCAGGGTAATCTGCTTCCCTTTCTATCATATGAATAAAATTGTTCTCATTAAGGTAAATGATAACTTTGTTGTTGCAAAAACCAATGGATTCTTTGCTTTTTTATTTTTACTCACTTACAGCTGTATTTAACAATTTAATAATTTATTTCTGAAATCAATTTATTCTGCATTAACAGGCCTGTCTATCGTACCTCCTGTCTTTGTAGTTGCTATCTCAGTTTCCTTTAAATTCCCTTCGAGTTTATTTCGGGCATCTCAGAGTTGTATCTTTGGCGCCTTCTCCACCTCCTCTATGTACTTCACTGGAAGATTAAATCAATTTGCATGACTTCAATCACCATTTGATGTCATGGTGCCTCCCATATCCATGCTCTAACCCCGACTCATACATACAAATGCCTTCTGGATATTTCTTCGTGAATGTCTCACAGTCACCTCAGCTTAACAAGTTCCAAACTGAACTTTTCACCTTCTCCTACTCCTCCACCTACTAAATGACTCTTCTATGTTTTCTACCTCTGCAAATAACATTCACATCTGGCATTTCCAAAGCAGAAATAAAAACATAATTTTGACTGATCATTTTCTTTCATCCTCAAATCCAAATAATTAGCTAGTATTGTCCTTCTTATTCTTCATTTTCATTGCTACTATATTACTCCCAACCACCAGCACCTCTCATCTGGGTACTCGAACAATTCCCTGACGCGTCGTATTAATTCTGGTCTTGTCGCCTCCAGCTAATTTTTACAGCAGAATTGTACCACTCTTTAAAAACAATAATCTGATGTTATTTTTTATTTAAATTAAAACTTGTTCCTTGATTATTATTTTATTTAGAATAGACTCCAGGGTGCTTGGCTAGCCCAGTAGGTGAAGCATGTGACTCTTGATCTCAAGGTTGTACGTTTGAGACCCATACTGGGTGTAGAAATTACTTAAAAATAAAACTTAAAAAATAGAATCTAAATTTAAGAGCATAGTTTGCAGGTTTCTTTATTATCTAGGCTCTGACACATTACTGGTCTCATATCTTACCCCTCCCTACTTTCACAGATATGATAAATTCCTCTTATATATACAAAGACATACACAGTCACTGTAAGTGCTAGCTGTGTTCAATTGCTTTTAGGTTCCTAAGGTACCATACCGATATCTCCATTTCCATTTTCACCTAACATTTAGACTCTCAATTAAGTGGCTTCTACTTCTCAGAAGAATTCCCTAATTCCTTCTGTCGGGTTTCAGAGTTTTGGTTTTATATTCCTGAACAACTTTTCATAAGCCCTCTTGCAGACTAAACTATTGCTGGTTTTAATTGCCCATATTTCCCACTAGACAATAGGCTCTATAACAATGGGTATTTATTCATTACTCCATCCATGAACCAATCATAAACCCTTGGAGTGTCAGTACATCTCAATACATATTGATTAAATGGAAACATAATGCATATAATTAATCAAGTAAATGGACTTTTATTGCTAATGCATACAAATGAACTGTAAATAATCTTTTAAAAATACCATTGTGTTTTATTTTATTTTAAAGGCAGTATGCTTTCATTATGGAAAACTTGGTAAATCCAGATATAGTGCTTAAAGCTATACTTATTCCTAATTATAACTCATAAAAATAATAATTTTTGAAAATCCATAATCTATTTTTATACAATTAAGAAAATGATATATTTTTCTCTAAATTGTTTTTTGTATTATGTTCACATTTATTTTATAATATACATAAATGTGATTTGGTTTCTTTTTGAGAATCAACAATACTGATTTGTTCACTTTTTCTGATATAGACTTACAAATAATAAATTCAGTGAGACAAATCTTTTTTTTAAATGCATCTAATATGTTCAAAATACATTTGAGCTATTCTTTAAAAAGAAGAAGAAGTTGGCTTTTCTAAAAATAGCTTCTCCAAAATTAGCTTATTAAATGCTGAGAAATTCCCAATTGGTAGTAATAGGAAATCATTGCTGTATACTTGAGACATTGGTCAGGACAGTTAGCAGTGCTTTTGTGGTAAAACCTAAGTGTTAAAGTGACATTATAAGATTCTCTTTAGTCTCATTGAATTTCTCTTTTAAATGGTTGGCCTCAGCACAGCAAATGTGTTCAAATCATCATTTGGGTCATGTAAAGTAGTAATCCCTGGGGTCAATAAGTCTCGAATTTAGAGTCTTTAAGAATTACCTGGATCATTAAAAAAAAAAATACGGATTTCTGTATCCCATCTTCAGAGATTCCATATTAATTGATTTATGGCAGAGCCCAGTATTATTCATCATAGCAAGTGCTTGCACTGATTTTGGTGTAGGATGTATCTGGGCCATACTTTAAGAAACACTGACATTTGGGATTAGGATTTGGGCCTAAACCACCTGGGGACTTTTCATGAGTTCTCTACAATTTTTAACCCTGGATATGATCCTCTTTCCCTTTTTTTTTTTTTTTTAAATAACATAAAGATGAGTGTGAAAAATGTAAACAAACTATTCTTTCATTTTTATTGAAAATGCATGTTTTACCTTTAGAAATATTATCTTCTGTGATCATATTTTTAATGTTTATTTTACTTGAAGATGGTTAGTTTTTTGTTGTTGTTATTAAAGATCTTATTTATTTATTTATTTATCTGAGAGAGAGAGAGTATGAGCAGGGGGAGGGGCAGTAGGACAAGCAGATTCCCCATTGAGTGAGGAGCCTAGTGCTGGCTGATCCTAGGACCCCAAGATCACAATCTGAACCAAAGTCAGATGCTTAACTGACTGAACCACCCAGGTGCCCAAAGAAGGTTAATTTTTCAACCCACACTGCTTTTATACCCTGTGCCTTCTCATATTAAAAAAAACTTTTTCCACTATACATCTACTTACATAATTGGAGGCTCATGTGAAATGAAATGGGATTTTGACCATTGAATAAATGTAGCTAGTGTCTGTATCTGTTGTTTAATTCCCACATGGCTAACATTTTACTTCTTATAGGCAGTTTGAATTGAAACATGTCATTTAGGTAAATTCAGATGTCATATCTATAAAAGATTTGTGTAAAGCATATCTGGCTTTCTAGTACTGCAATGCAAAATTTTCTTAAACTCTGCTCTAATATTGCACTTTAAAATCCATTACGAATTCTAACCATAGCCTATTGGTCTTCAAAATAGTCAAAAGCACACGTTTGAAAACATAAGGTTTATTTCTTGCCTCCCCAGTCAGTAGCTTTGTTGAGTTCTTTCTCCTTCCCTAAGACTCCTTTACTTATCATCAAGAGATTAAACATTGAACATTTTCTTATTTATTGCCAATATCAGTGGGTTTAAAAATGAAAACACAGAGACCCCGTGCCTTGCCCTCCTTTCAGTATTTGCATGAAGATCAAATAAAGGAACTTTATAAACTCTATTTCCACATCAGTACAAAATTTTATTTTTATTTGCTGTGATTGCATTGATTAACTACACAAAAATGGTTTTCCTAAAAGTTGGTTTTGTAAACTTCCTAAATAAGATCACCTAATGGACAAATGTGCTTTAGATAATTACTTTCAAAGTTTAAAAATTTCTCTGTAATAGTAATCTTCTATGTCATTGGTCTACATACTGCTCATCTTTGTTAAAACTGGTGCTTAAAACTAAATTTTCCTCAGGTTCAAACTGGAATCTTTTATCTTGGCAATGTATCTAACTCCCCTCTGAGAATATGTCATTGTTAATAACTGCTTTATTCTCATTAAAATCTTCTGCTAATTTCCATTCAGTAATGCAGATTATTTTCCTTCAATACTCATTAACAATTCCCTATAGGTATCTTATCATGAAATCAAAACAGATAAAGGTGATGAATAAATTTTAGAGCCTATTCAAGGATGTTCTAATATGCATGTGTGTACATGTGTGCCTGCACACTTGTGTATGTGTATTTGAGCAGCTACATGCATTTAAGCAATAGCTGATGTATAGAGACGTCATCTTCAAACGTGTAAATGTGATTAAATGTTCCTCTCTCTACATGAGATATCTGCTATCTCTTGTCTCTTTTAACTGAAATTGCTCTGATCATAAGTCTCTACTGATGGAAGATCTCCAGATTGTTCTGTTGGCATATGTGGCTGTGCTCTGAACATTATCGTAAACCTGATCTTAGCTGTTTGGAACAAGCAAGGTGACATCACACAATAGAATCTAGCCTATACACTAGTATATGAGAATATAAGATTCCAAATCAGTGATCAAGTAAAAAATATGGTGGTTACTCATTGGGAATTCAAAATGGAGACCCATGGTCATCAAATTGATCACAGAGTGAAAACATACATTTTAAAAAATCAGAAAGAGGGAGAGAGAAGCTGTGTCACCAAAGTGGCAGAGTACCACAGCAGGTATAAAACCAATTCATGCTTTGAAGGTATTTCAAGAGGTTGTGCTTACTAAAACCACAATGAATCTTGAATGAACCAGTTCCCATTTTTCTTTTTGGTAAGCTTGACTACACTTCAGTTATTGTATATGCTTACTATACTATAGTTACTTTTCTCAAAAAGAATAATTGAGCTTTTCCTAAGTTCTAGAAAGCCTCAACTCATGACTGAAATATTTGCTTTTCTTTTTCAATATATGTCTGTATAATAGAACTCCCATTATTTGAGTTACTCGAACTACTCCCCAAGAGGATTAATTGAGATCTGAGATGCAACTGCATTCCAGGTTAGCTTGTATCCCTCTGCCCAGTACCGTGACATTACTTACTTATATGTGTATTTCCTACTGGAGGACCCCACTAAGCCTTTCCCTTAATAAGGAACTCAAACTAATACAGAAGAAACTCGGGTCCTGCAGTTTACAAAAATATAAGATAAAGGAATTTTCCTCCTTGAGTTTTGAAAAGAATAATCTGAAAAAGCTCCAAAACACAACCAAGAATAATTTCATCAGGTCTATGAAAACTTACCATTCTTAATACAATAAGTATTGTGAGATGGAAGTGCACTGTCCTCATAATATCCAAGATAGAGACTTACTTCAGACCTTTCTAGGTGGAGCTGGCTGGGATTGTATGTATTTGATAAGTGCCAAATCTAGGGAGGAGTTTAATCTTTAAGCCATTTACAGTCAGCACTGTATATAATTCTTACATAAAAGAGAAGATACATATTTTATATTTTTTATTATAACATTAGAAATTCACAACAAGGAGCGATGTCCATGATATATTGTTATGGAGAACAGCAAGTTGCATATATATGTGTACTATAGTTTTTATAAATACAAATGACACCAAAATCCTTTAGATGCTTGTGTATTTATTTGTATGTATTTGAGGGTGAAGACTTTTATGTAACAGGCATTAACTATCATAAGATGAAACTAGTAGAAGGGAGAGTTAGCAGGAGTCTGAATACAGTCCTTTAAATGGTTTAAATGGTTTATTCTAGTTGGTTTTTGTTTTTTCCTGTTTGAGGGTAAGAGGTATGAGGTTCATAATTTTGGAAGAGGTATTTAAGATTTAAAGTGAAATAGAACAATGCCTTTAATCTAAAAAAACAGACTATTGAAAACTATTTAAAATAAAAATTTTGTTCATTGTAATATGATGCCAGCTAATGTTTATATTGCTGAAAGAATCCCTCCAAGATTGCTGCGGAATTGACTGTAAACAAAAGCAACAGTTTCAAAGAACTATGGTAAGCATAAACAAAATCAGATTATAATTGATGTCAGAATTTAAATTTTTTCTTTTCCTAAAGTGATGCCTATATTACTGATGACCGTTAAGCTAGTTATTTTTCTTATTTCTCTCTTGAAAACCATTTTTAAAGAAGTGGCATAAGTAGAGCACGTCATGTTTAAAAGCCCTAGAAACTCCCCATAACTTTCAGGGTGAAACCCAGACTCATTAAAATGGAATGTAGGGCTCATATATCCTTTCTACTTCCTCTTTAACTTTGTCCACACCTCCTCCCCCTTATGTGCTTTACTTCAGCCCTCAGATTGTGAGAGGACTTCAAGGGTATCTGTCTCTGTGTCTTTGTACATTTCACTTCCTTATGCTAGAAAGTTCTCTCCACCAAGTTCCACTTTGCCAGATTAGTTTTATTCCTCCTTTACTTGGAAAGCAAGATGTCATCTTCTCTAGGTAGTATTTTTGTGTCTCTAAACATCAGCCTGTATTAGGCGCCTTCCCAACACTTCCTCACATATCTCAGGGTTTTTCTTTTCCATGGCATTCATCCCAGTGAATTCCATTTTTTAGCTTTATTGAAGTTTAATTGATATACAATAAACTGCGCATGTTAAAGTGTATAATTTAATGAGATTTGACATATGTATAGAGCCATGAAACCATCACCACAAATCAAGATAATGAACTTTTTCTGTCACCCACAAAAATTTCTTCATGTCCCTTTGTATTTCCTCCTATCCCTCTCCACCATCCCTGTGCATCCCCAGGCTACCACTGATCTGCTTTCTATTTAATAGATTAGTTTGGATTGTCTAGAATTTTATATGAATGGAACCATACAATGTCCTTTTTTATCTATGGCTTTTTTCACTCAGCATGATTATTTTTGGATTCATCAATGTTGTTGCATGTATCAATAGTTTGTTTTTATTTCTCAGTAGTATTCCACTGAATGTTTATACCAAGATTTGTTTATCCATTTACCTGATACCTTTGTGTTGTTTCCAGTTTGGGGCTATTACCAAAAAAGATGCTATGCATATTTTTGTATGTCTTTCTATGGACATATACTTTTATTTTTCCTGTGCAAATACCTAGGAGTGTATATTACTTTCTAGGACTGCTATAATAAAATACCACAAATTGGGTAGCTTAAAGTACAAGGAATTCATTCCCCCACAATTCTGGAGGCTAGGAGTCCCAAATCAAGTTGTTACCAGAGAGATGTTCCCTCCGAAGCCTGAAGAAAAGAATTCTTCTTTGCCTCCTCTAGATTCTGGGATTTCTTGGCATCTTTTGGCATTTTTGGTTTTCCTTGATTTGTAGATGATCACTCCATCTACTTAACAGCCTTGGCTTCTGTCTGTATCTCTGTATCTCGATTTACCTCTTTCTATAAGAACACCAGTCATATTAGATTTAGGGCCTGAATTAATCAAGTAGGATCTTAATTAGAATATATCTGCAAAGACCCTATTACCAAGTAAGGACATATTTATAGGTTCTGAATGGATGTGAATTTTTTTATTTAAATTCAATTTATTCACATATAATATATTATTAGTTTCACAGGTCAAGGGAAGTGATTCATCAGTCTTATGTAATACCTGGTGCTCATTACATCACATGTGAATGTGAATTTTGAGGGAATACTATACCACCCAGTACAAAGCCTAACATTTCTTTGGACAATATTAATCCTTCCAGTATAGATATGTTTTACAAAAATATTCTCCTAGGAAGGGCTTGCCTCTTCATTTTTATTAAAGTCCAAATTAACAATTTACTTCTTCTATACTTTGTCCTTTTGTATTATGTATAAGAAACTTATCAAGATCATTGAAATTTTTCTCTTATGATTTCTTCTAGAAGTTTTCCATATTTGAGTCTATGAACTGTCTCAAATTAATTTTTGTATATACTGTGAGGTAATGATAAAGGCTTGTTTTTGTTTATTTTGTAATATACAATTATTTAGCATGATTCGTTCAAAATATTATTCTTTCCCTGTTGACTTGTCTTGGTTCTAAAGAAAATAAATTGAATGCATTTGTAGGTCTAACTCTAGGCTCAATTCTGTCATTGATCTATTTTTTAAATCTTTATGCCAAAACCACACTGCCCTGTTTATTCTAATATTATAAGGAGTTTTAGATAATAAATCTTCTAACTATTTTTTAAATTTATTTTTTATAAAAGCTGTTTTTATTAGTTCTAAACTTGCCCACCTTTGATTCACCTCCCTCTGGGATCACTTTCTAGTGCTGTCTGATATCCAAATGAAATCTATTGTCTGGTGTTTCAGTTGTTTTAAACCGAAAGGTAAGTTCTGTATTTGTTACTTTAACTTTGAACTGACTTCTAATATCTTCTCAATTATAAATAAAATTCTCTTTTATTAAAGTATATGCTTCTTGAGGATAGGTACTATGAGTTTTATGTTTTTATCTTTAGCATCGGGCACAAGTCACTGCGTATAATAAGGATCGCTTAATGCTTGCTAAATGAATACAGGATTATTGAACAAATGCATTGCACAGGTCTGTCTATTATTGATAACAGAGTGATGATGCTGAGAATATATCTATGACTATGTAGTCAGTCTTTAAGTATTCTAACTTTTTTTTTTAAATTATGGTTGTTAATTCTAACTACCACTAAGTATATCAAGTCTGGCCAGCACCGATATTTAAAGGTTCTTGGTATTTCTGTATTAGTGTATTCATCTCAGTGGTGCAATCTGGTAATGTGAACCAAGGCATATAACAGTCCAAACTGGGGAAACTTTACTGTGTTGCCAACCTTTATATTGGTGGGGGCTTTCACACAAAATAATAAAAGCCAATCAGAAGAAGGCATATTTACCAATAAATAATTCCTGAAAGGGAGATTATAAGAAGTACATATAATGGTAGCCCTAAGGTTTCCTAAAATACCAGTATTAAGAAAAATTAGTGTTCTTTCTATATATAGATAACTACATATATATATAGAAATACTCATCTTTTTATATCTCTATTATATATATATATGTACATATATATGTAATATATGTGTAATGTGCTTTTTTTGGAACTAATTATCAGGAACTAATTATCCATTTATAAAAAGTGGTAAATAAAATAACAGAGATGTGGAGGAAAGGGAACCCTCATACACTGTGGGTGCAGCCACTACAGAAAATAGTATGAAGATTCCTCAAAAAAATAAAAATAGAAGTACCATACAGTCCAGCAATGACATTTCTAGATAATTTGTTGAAGGGGGAAAAAAAAACACCAATCCAAAGAGATATATGCACCCCTGAGTTCATTGCAGCATTATTTACAATAACCAAGGTATGTAAGCAACCAAAGTGTCCACCAGTAAAAGAATAGATAAAGAAAATATAGCAATTATATGCAGTGGAGTATTCCTCAGCCATAAAAAAGAATAAAATTTTACCATTTGCAACAACATAGATGGACCTTGTTGGTATTTGCTAAGTGAAATAAGTCAGAAAGAAAAAAAAAACATAATTTCACCTATATGTGGAATCTAAAAGACAAAATGAATAAGGCAAGACAGAAACTGATTCATAGATACAGGAAACAAACTGCTGGTTACCAAAAGGAGGCAGAACAAGTTGGGGCAAAAATAGGTAAAAGGGATTAAGAGGCACAAACTTCAGTTAAAACAAGTCATGGGGATATAATGTATAGTATAAGAAATAGAGTCAATAATATTATAATAACTTGGTATGGTCATAGATGGTAACTAGATTTATCACAAGGAACATTTCATAACATATAAAAACATAGAATTATAATGAATATACTTAAAACTAATAGGATATTGTATGTCAAGTATACTTCAATAAAAAAATTAATAATAGAGGTTGAGGACCAATTAAGATAGTTTTACTATTTTGTGTGTGTGTGTGTGTGTGTGTGTGTGTGTGTTTAGAGAGAGAGTACACATGCATACATTAGTGCACATGCATACACCTGCACACACAAGTAGGTTGGGAGGGGTAGAGAAGAAGGGAGAGAGAGAATCGTAGGTAGGCTCCACACCCAGCCCAGAGCCCAGTGTGGGGCTTGATCTCACCATCCTGAGATTATGACTTGAGCTGAAATCAATATCAGATGCTTCACCAACTAAGTCACCCAGGTGTCCTTGCTATTGTGTTTTTTATAACTCTTAACATGTAAGAAAGGATCAATGAATCATGAGTATTTGTAATTATTTATAATTTAGTATACTTAGAATAAAAATCTGAACAGAAAAATAATTTAGAAGCTGCACACTTTCAACAGCTTTAAGTTTAACTTTAAAATACTAATATATAAAAATTTAGTTCCCAATTTCTCAGAAATATTTTTAAATATTTTCTTTATTTTCTATAAAACAACATCAACAATAAAGTATTGTTCAGGGGTTAGGAAGCTAAACACACTAATGATATTTAGTAAGGTTATCTCAGTCATTTTGAAAGCTAAAAAAGTTAGTATTATTTTCAACAATAATAGAAATGCTTCAGAAAGAAATACCATGAGAATTTTATTCTATTTGCTGTACATTTCAGATGTGCTTACAAACTATTTGGTTTAAAGAATTTGGCACTTGATTAATCAGAAATTTTTAAAATTCCATTTAAGATTTTTATTTCTTTATTTTTCCTTTTAGCGGATCCTTTATTAAATCATACAACTGTATTTCAACTAATATAAATCATAGAGGTTACCTAATACAAGGGATAGTGTTGATCACATTAAAATTAATCAATTTAAAATACATTGTACACATGTCAAAACTGCATGAACAACTCTTTTAATGAACTGCACAGATGTTTCTGCAAAGAAAGCAATACTGACAATTTGTGCAATCTGTAAACTATCCTTTAATCTTGCATTGTACTAGACCATCTTCTCCCCACTTAATATTTTTAACTCGAAGCTTCATAGTGAATAAGTGTAAGATAAACATATCTTAAGATAAATCTTATATTTAAGATAAACATACTTTGTTCTCTGAAAATTTCATCCTGTTTCACTCTCCGTAAGGTTTTTTCCCCTTTAAAATATAGGGATCACCACTCTACTTTCTGTTTTCAGGAGTTTGAATATTTTAGATAACTCAAATTTAGAAAGGAAGAAATTGGGAATTGCTGTTTAATGAGTATAAAATTTCAGTTATGCAAAAAAAAAAAAGTTCTAAAGATCTGTTGTACAACATTATACCTATAGTTAACAACAATGTATTGTTCATTTAAAAATTTGTTGAAAGGGTAAATCTTGTGTTAAGGGTCATCACAACAGAAAATAATTAATTAGCAAATTAATTAAAATAGAAGGATTAATAGTGAATTAATTAAAATAGAAGGATGGTGTTTAATATCCAATATGTATTGATACATCCAGTAGAAATTTACATATTGGAATGTTCAATAAATTACTGCCAGCTGATTGACGAAGTATACTTCTTTACAGTTATATTTGTTAAATTAAAGTTCCATGGAAAAGACTCTTCCAGATTGCTTTCAGTGACTGGAATTTATTGTAAGAAAAATGTAGCTTTGGTTCCCAGTGTGTCCTGAATTGCATAGTGTCTCCCCCCAAATTCATGTCCACCTGGAATCCAGAGTGTGAACTTATATAAAAATAGGGTCTTTGCAGATGTTATCAGATTAAAATGATATCATACTGGATTAGGGGATTACTGGGTTAATGTGATGACTGGTGTCTTTATATAGAAGAAAATTTGGGCTCTAATATATACAGAGAGGAAGATACATGTGATGACAGAGACAAAGATCAGATTGATAAATCTACAAGCCAAGGAATGGCAAGAAATACCAAGAAACACCAGCAAACATGGGAAGCAAGGAAAGAGAAATGGAAAATATTCTCCCTCAAAGCCTCCAGAGGGAGTGTGGACTTGCTAACACCTAATTTCAGATTTCTTGATCAAAACTGTGGGAGAATAAATTTCTGTTGTTTTCTGCTATCTAGTTGGTGGCATTCTGTTGTGATAGGCCTAGGAAACTAATCCCGAATGTTACAGCTTCAAGTTGTTAGCTTTATTTTCTTGTCTTTAGGGGTTTTTTGGTTTTTGTTCTTTATGAAATTATCCTCACCCTCCTACCCACAAAGTTCATGGATTAAGTTAACAGGATTGAGTTCCTATTGATTGGCCGAAAGACCTTTAATCAACAAAATTTGATGTTTAAACCAGAAAAAATCCATTTGCAACTGCTTTTGACAGAATGGAACTGTGGCCCTGATTTAAATGAATACCTCATTAGTGCATAAACATTAATCCAGAAATGTTGAACACTCTGTATATATGTATCAGCCAGGGTCTATTCAGGAAATAAACAGACAAAGACATCTTTCAGAGTTTTTAAAATAGAGGGAATTCAGTGCAGGGTATTGGTTACATAACTAATGGAAGAGGCTGAGAAACCAACCAGGGAAGAGTGAGGGAACCTAGAGATTAGGAGCAGCAGGAAGTTGCTTTCACCCATAGTCTGGGGGAACAAAAGGAGAAAGCAAAATTATAACCATTCAGGACCATGTCCCCAGATAGGAGCTGGCATCTCAGTAGGCCTTTCCAGGATGCAGAAGATAAGCAGCTTCTATTAGAGGCACCAGCCTAAAAACAAAGATATTTAGCCTCTATCTGGCCTAACCCAGCTAGAAGTCCAGTGACACAGGAGCCTGGAAAGTGGAACCCATAAGGGTCAGTCCCCGGCTTTATAGAGCTGAGCAGGGGACCTAGAAAGAATGAAGATAAGGACAAGTTGATCTTTTATATCCATTAATTTCTATTTATCTCTTCCATTATCACCCAGATCACATCCTAACTATTGTTCATCCTGTATGCTACAAACTACTTTTTTTTCCTAATGAGTAATTTATTTTTTTCTTTTCTTTTTATTTATTTATTTTTTTAACTTTTGATTTTTTATTTTTTATAAACATATATTTTTAGTCCCCAGGGGTACAGGTCTGTGAATCACCAGGTTTACACACTTCACAGCACTCACCAAAGCACATACCCTCCCCAATGTCCATAATCCCACCCCCTTCTCCCAAACCCCCTCCCCCCAGCAACCCTCAGTTTGTTTTGTGAGATTAAGAGTCACTTATGGTTTGTCTCCCTCCCAATCCCATCTTGTTTCATTGATTCTTCTCGTACCCACTTAAGCCCCCATGTTGCATCACCACTATTTTTTTTAAAGATTTTTTCTTTATTTATCTGACAGAGATCACAAGTAGGCAGAGAGGCAGGCAGAGAGAGAGGAGGAAGCAGGCTCCCTGCAGAACAGAGAGCCCGATGTGGGGCTCGATCCCAGGACCCTGGGATCATGACCTGAGCCGAAGGCAGAGGCTTAACCCACTGAGCTACCCAGGTGCCCTTTTCTTTTCTTTTTAATTGATTTTTTTATTATTGTGCTCAATTGGCCAACATATAGTACATCATTAGTTTTTGATGTGGTGTTCAACAATTCATTAGTTGCATATAACACCCAGTGCTCCTCACAATACATGTTCTCCTTAATACCCATCACCTGGTTACCCCATTCCCCTACCCCCCATCCTTCTGTAACCCTCATTTTGTTTCCTGGCGACCAGAGTTCCTCATGATTTGTTTCCCTGTCTGATTTCTTTCCATTCAGTTTTCCCTCCCTTCCCCTGTGATTCTCTGTAACAGTCCTTATGTTCCGCATTTGAGTGAAACCATATGATAATTGTCTTTCTCTGCTTGACTTATTTCACTTAGCATAATCCCCTCCAGTTCCATCCATGTCCATGCAAATGGTGGATATTCATCCTTTCTAATGGTTGAGTAATATTCCATTGTATGTATGAACCACATCTTTATCCATTCATCTGTTTAAGGACATCTCAGCTCCTTCCACAGGTTGGTTATTGTGGACATTGCTGTAAACTTTTTTTTTTTTTTTTTTTTTTTTTTTTTGAAGGTAAATTTATTTTATTTTTTTTTTTTTTGACAGTTCTTTCTGACTCTATTTGATGCCTCCTCTCAGCCATTGTGGACACAGTAAGGCCATTTACTTAACTCAAGAAACAGAGTAAGTTTCCTCATTTGCTAGAGAATGAGAACTAAAAACTGATGTTTTAGGTCCCGAGATCAGGTTCAAAATATCTTTTAAATTACCTCTCATTACTTGACTATTTAGTTTATGTGTTCTTGCTAGGTATTATTAGAATGGTACTATTGGATATTTTAAAAAATTTTAAAACATGCAAAATTGATAAATAATTATGATTGGTTTTTAAAATTGCATAACAGACTGTAAGTTCTCTAAGACACTGAAATCAGTGAGGACTGGAGCAATCTGTGATATCTGAATCTCAGTTTAAATAATTGCATGTATTTTATTCAATGTTGTATCCCAGAACTTAGACTAGTACATGGCAGTAGTTAAAATTCAATGAATACCTACTGAATGAATGAAGTAATGAGTAACAGGCCAGTAATCTAAGGTCTAGAGTCTGATTAAAAAGTATGATTAGCCAGATAAATTAAATAATTTTTTTTGTGAGTAAATAACTGCCAAAACACATGGAAATACTTTGAGGTTTTAAGAGTTTTTTTTTTTTTTTCATTCAAAGGTATAATACTGCATTCTCTAGTTTATTACACAGTAAGTAAAAAACTGGCTTCCTAAATTAAATAAGATAATAATGAAAATTTAAAATATATAGAACAACTTAAAGAGATAATGAAAATTTAAAATATATAGAACAACTTAAAGAGATAGTTATAAAAAGTTAAATGTATACTTATAAAGAAGTTGAAACAAAGGGAAAATACCTTTTCTATTACAGAGCTGATGCTCAATAAAACTTTTTTGAATGTTTGAACTTTCAATCATCAATTAACAAACCAAAAAGCTTATCTATTTTATAATAGTCATATATTCATCTTTCCTTTATTTTGGATTTCTTTTGGTATTAAATGTTGAAGCTTAGTTATTTTCAGTGTTCTAAAGAACTATCTATAGCCAAATCCTTATCTGTATCTATGTCAAGTGGGTATGGGGCATTAAAATATTCTTGTTTCTATTTGGGCTGATATTTAAAGGTAGAAATAATGTGCTTTGTTCACATGTTGTATTATCACCCTTGAAAGAGATTCCCCTTTCCCTATTAGTTATGTAGAAAGACATCTGTACTTTTCTGAAAGGGAATTTATCAGAATACTTGGGCTTGTCAAGAGCCCAGGGCTTATACTCTGGTGCTGTATAGATTTATGCAGCATCCTTCCGACAAGAGTATTTGCAATTAAAATTTTACATAGAGCCAGAGAAATTTCTAATTATAAAGGAAGTGAAACCATACTCTTTCTCCTTGATATTGGGGATAACCACAACATCTTTAAATTTCAAAGTGTTGCACATTGAAGTTTGATATAATGGAATATCAGTCCCATGTGCAAAAGACAATCTTCAAGTATGAAAGAGAGATTCTAGACTGGTGACTGGCACTTGACATTGTCTTAGGGTGGGTGGTATTTGAGCACAATGTATAGTTTATGTTTACACTCAAACCTATGATTGTGGACATGCTTGAGAAAATGGAAGGCAAGCAAGCTAAAAAATATGTTCTTTAAAAGATGTCATAATTAGTTGCCTGATCTTTGAAAAAGGAGCAAAGGTAATACAACAGAGCAAAGATAGTCTCTTGCACAAAAGGTACTAGAACAACTAGACATCCACATGCAGGAAAGTGAATCTAGACAAACCTTACACACTTCAGAAAAATTAACTCAAAATAGATCATAGACCTAAGTGTAAAATGCAAAACTATAAAAGTCTTAGAAGATAACCTAGAAGAAAACCTAGATGACCTTAGATATGGCAATAACTTTTTAGATATGGCAATGACTTTTTTAGATAAAACATCAAAGTCATGATCCATTAAAGAATTAATAAGCTGGATTTCATTAAAATCAAAAACTTCTGCTCTGTGAAAGACACTGTCAAAAGTATGAGAGGACAAGCCATATGTTAGAACAAAATATTTGCAAAATACACATCTGATAAAAGACAAAACATGTTATCCAAAATATACAAAGAACTCTTAAAAGGCAGCAATAAGAAAACAAGCAACCTCATTAAAAAATGGGGAGAAAACCTCAACAGACACCTTGCCACAGAAGATATACAAATGGAAAATAAGCATATGAAAATATATTCTATATCATATGTTATAGTGAAATAAAAATTAAAATGATGGGATACCACCACACACCTGTTACGTTAGAATAGCCACAATTCAGAACACTGACAATATCAAATGCTGGTGATGATGTGGAACAACAGGAACTCTCACTCATTGCTGGTGGGAATGCAAATGGCACAGCTACTTTGGAAAAGAGTTTGGCGGGTTCTTATGAAACTAAAACACACTGTCACCGTATGATCCAGCAATCACACTCCTTGGTATTTACCCAGAGGAGCTGAAAATGCATGTCCACGCAAAAACCTCCACATCGATGTGTATAGCAGCTTTATTCATAGTTAGTAGAACTTGGAAGGAAGCAAGATGTTTTTCACTAGGTGAATGAATAAATTGTGGTTCATCCAGAAAATGGAATATTATTCAGCACTAAAAAGGGCTAAGCTATGAAGTCATGAAAAGACAAAAAAAAAAAAAAAAAAGTCAATTTGAAAAAGCTCTTGTATGATTCCCACTATACAACGTCCTGGTAAAAGCAAAACAATAGAGACAGTAAAATCATCAGTGGTTCCAAGTGGTTAGAGGTGTGGGAGAAAGGGCAGAGCACAAAGAATTTTTAGGGAAGTAAAAATACTCTTTATAATGCCATAATGATGGATACAAGACATTATAGGTTCCTCCAAACCCATAGAATGTATAACACCAAGAGTGAAGCCCAAGGTAAATATAGACTTTGGGGAATAGCAATATGTCCATGTAGGCTTATCAAATGTAACAAATGTACTGTTCTGATGCCAGATGTTGATGAAGGGAGAAGCAATGCATGTTGAGGGTAAGGGTAGGGGATAGATGGTAAATCTCTGTACTTTCCCCTTAATTTTACTTCAAACTGTAAACCATGAAAAAAAGTTCTAAAAGAATAATAATTTAAAAATAACTGTTATAATTAAGGCTCAAGGTAATTTTTTTTCTTCCCTGTGGAATCTCTTTAATGAACCTAACACTGGGAGGAATCCTTTCCCAAAGAATGAGCAGCTGCACTGAAAAAGGCCTTACCTCAGAGCCAAACTGATTTCTGGGCTTCTTACATTTCTGCCTAACTCAGAGCTTCAGTTCTGTGGCAATTTCTATTGCGTACACCCTTGCACTGGATAGCTGAACTGCTCTGAACATTAGCCAGGAGAGCAATTTGGTACAGGAGAACTTTTAACCACAAAGAGAGGCTGCTGTGAAAGGACCAACCCTTGCATAAATCTGGCTTAATAAGGTACACTTGAGTTCTCAGTCTCTGGCCACATTAGCCAGGCAAGAAGGAAAGGAGCAAGAATTCAACAAGCCAGGGCAAGCAAGTCCCTAGGGATAGTTTGGGATATTGAAAAAAGGCTGGCTTAATTGCTATGACAGGCAGATGAGGATCCAGAGTTGCCATAATGCGAAAATTATTTTAATTATGACATTATTTTGTACTCAAAACAAGAGAAGGAGTATCCATATTTCACATATGTACATTGAATTTCTGAATTTGTTTTTCAATTTAAGCCCATACCCTTTAATTTTGAATATAACTTTCTTCCAACAAATACATTAGCCCTTATTTGATAACTTGCCATTGAAATTTTTTTCTTTTTACAGTTAATATATATGTCAGTAAATATTTTAATATCATTTAAACAGAAAAAAACGAGCATATAGATATATCTGGAGTAGACCCTATTTATGCTACTACACACATTTATCTTCTTCATCACATCATCATCATTTTCTGGGCTTTTGAAAAGCTGAACTCAGATAAACAAGCCAGAAATTCAAATTATTACGGAAAAAACAACTCCTAGGCTTCAAGAGCTTTGGGCTCAGACCTAGCTCTGCCACCAGCTAGCTGGGTGGGGCCTTGGATAAATCACCTAGGTTCATTGGATCTTTGATTTGTCCTTTTTAAAATAAAGGAATTATACGAGATGATTTCCAAGAACTCTTGCAGTTCTGAAAGCTCTAAATTGTCTTGCATGTGCATTTGTTACAAATATTTTTATTCACAAAGCAATGTCCCATTTTATAAAATGCTACCTAAGCAGGATATGCCACATCTAGGAATTAAATCAATCAGGCAGTAAAAACAACTATTTCATTTAGAAGAGGGAAATGCCAAAAACAATTGCATAATGTTAATGTATTTAGAGATTTCAAAATTTTTGATGACTTAATAATTGTAAATATCCTGGTTTTACTATTTTTTCCCTTGTGAAAAAGAAAAGGCTCTTCACGGGGCGCCTGAATGGCTCAGTGGGTTAAGCCGCTGCCTTCTGCTCAGGTCATGATCTCAGGGTCCTGGGATCGGGCTCTCTGCTCAGCAGGGACCCTGCTTCCTCCTCTCTCTCTCTCTCTGCCTGCCTCTCTGCCTACTTGTGATCTCTCTCTGTCAAATAAATAAATAAAATCTTAAAAAAAAAAAAAAGAAAGAAAGAAAAGGCTCTTCACACACAATTAAAAATGAGTGCTTCGGGCACCTGGGTGGCTCAGTTCAACTCGGGTCATGATCCCAGGGTCCTGGGATGGGGCTCTTTGCTGCTTCTCCCTCTACCCTCTCCCCTGACCCCTCTGCTTGAGATCTCTCTCTTGCTCTAAAACAAAAAGGAAAAAAAATGAGTGCTGCTTTTCAAGCTCTCTAAGAAATCATAAAGGTTTTTTGTTTTTTGGGTATTTTTTTCCCCTTACCATCAGGATGTGGCTATCAAGTGAAAAGTTGAATTGAATTACGGCCTCAACTTAGTATGTGCCATTTTTCAGTAAATATCTATATCTGTATTTATATTTCCTTTTCCAGTAGTCTGATGAAATTCCATGGTGATTTTCATGCCTCAGAAAATTTTATCAGTTTTAATTTTTTCTTATCATTAGTTCTTACCTATAAATTTTTCACATAGATGTATATTCAATAGATATTAGCTCTTTCTAAAATACTTCACTAGTATACATAAGAATGGTATACTATCATAAAATAACATCGTGGATAGACTATTAAAGTACAACATCCATAGTAGTTACCCTTGGCTTTCTGGAAACCTTCTTAGTCAAAGTATGGACCATGGAGGATGCCTGGGTGGTCCAGTGAGTTAAGCAACTGCCTTTGGCTCAGGTCATGATCCCAGGGTTCTGGGATCAAGCCCCATGTCAGGATCTCTGCTCAGCAGGGAGTCTGCTTCTCCCTCTCCCTCTGCCTGCTGCTCTGCCTACTTGTGCTCTTTCTGTCAAATAAGTAAGTAAATTTTTTTTCTTTTCTTTTCTTTTCTTTTCTTTTTTTTTTTTTTTTTAAGTATGGACCATGATCCAAAAGCCTAATATCACCTGGAACTTACTAGAAAAGCAGAATCTTAGCCCATTCCAGGCCTTCTGAATCAAGATTTAATCATAAAGTCTTCCAAATTTGAGTAGGATTGGTCAAAAAGCAATACTGATATTTTCAGAGGACCATGATTTAAGTAGCAAGCAAGGAGACACCTGGGGAAGAGGCCCTTCTGTTTGTGTCCCCTTTCCCCGAACCCCCACCTTCATTTTTTCCTGAGCTAGTGTTGAGACACTGGTTAATACTCATAGAATGAAATCTTTTCACTAAAAGAGTGCTCCCAAACTGACACTTATGAGAGGCCTTAGTTATGGAGAAATTGTTCATGTTGGGGGCACCTGGGTGGCTCAGTGGGTTAAAGCCTCTGCCTTCCGCTCAGGTCATGATCCCAGGGTCCTGGGATAGAGTCCTGCATCGGGCTCTCTGCCTGCCTCTCTGCCTACTTGTGATCTCTGTCAAATAAATAAATAAAAATCTTTAAAAAAAAAAAAGTTAAAAAAAAAAAGAAATTGTTCATGTTGACTTCAGAGGAAAATGTTCCAAGGTTAGTGTAAATCACTTAGATGGTATATTGAATATATTTTCATTCCATTTTGAAAGTAAAGGTATGATTGGCTGTTCATATCTGAAGTAAAATTTTTTCATTTATATGGCTTATCCAAAGGTTTTAGTTGTAAATCAATTATTTCCAAACATTTTATGCTTGGACACCCCATCATTAAAAATCCATAGACATTGTATGACTACATCTAAGGGGTAGGTGTTGGTTCAAACTGTGCTGAATACAAACATTACAAAGTATAATATATAATTTTCCTACATCTATTTTCACTTCTGGTTGCCTCCCTCATCCAAAGATATTCATGCTTGGGATAGAAAATCTTGTGATGTCATTTGAGAAAAAATTACGGTGTGAGTTTTGTTTATAACAATGTAGTGGTCAGAAGAACCCACTCCACTTTTGCACTAGATTATAGTTCAGAAAGTGTTCATATTCATTTGTAATGTGTCCAGAAGAGAGTGAAAGAGAGAGGTCTGAAGTTGGAAAGAGTTCATACAAATTAAATTGAATGCTTCCTAAAATAAAATACAGTATGATATGATATGATATGATATAGCACAATACAAGACTCTTGCAGGAAAAGACTGAATCTAAAGGATAAAATAAAAGAATTTAAAAAGTAGTAAATATAAGTTTCCTCTCCCTCACCTTCCTACTTACTCTTCTGAATAGAGGATATCAAATTACAAAATGGCAGCAGACAAGGTTTATTTACCTAATGAAAAAAACGTGCAATCTTTCCCATCTTCCCAATGCTGTTAGAATCTGCACTGATCTCTCAAGAAAGGGAAGAAAGTACTATTTGGTAGATCATTATAAAAGTACTGATTGAACAGCAGGAGTTGTGCAGTGGGGTCAATGTAAGGGGAAAAAATCATGTAAAAATTTTCATGTAAATTATAAATCACTTTTAAAAGTTTGAAATGAATAAAATGGAAGGAGAAAGAGTAAAAATACAAAGATTAAAAATATAACAGGAGAAGGATAAAAATGGAAGATTGAAGTGTGTAGAGAAGCCATGGAAATGAAGGAGAAAGAGACACATAGAGACAAATGACCAAAGTTTAGCAGCAGTGGAAGAGACACAGGAATATGGGAACCTGAAATTTGCTGGGAGAGGTAGAAGAAGGATTGTTAACAGAGGCCCTTAAAACTTCAGATACTTTCTGATCAGTCCACAGAATACAGATTAATAACAATGAAAATAGCTAATATTTATTGCTTATACAACAAGGCACTCTACTAAGCACTTTACACTCATTAGCTCATTCAGTGTCCATATGAATATTTGCAGATGAGAAAACTGGGACAAAGAATGGCTAAGTATTGAATTTATAAAGTTTAAATATTATATTCAAATATTGAACTGACCCAGTTTCACACAGCTAATTAGTGGCATATCTAGAGTTTACCTCAAAATGACTGACCCCAGAATCTTTGTTATTAACCAAGTAAGGATCCTAGATATTTATATTTCTAGAAATGAATTCTAGATTATATAATCTATAATTATAATTCTAGATTATGTTTCTATAAATACAATGCTTTTTTTTTTTAAAGATTTTATTTATTTATTTGACAGACAGAGATCACAAGTAGACGGAGAGGCAGGCAGAGAGAGAGAGAGAGGAGGAAGCAGGCTCCCTGCTGAGAAGAGTGCCCGATGCGGGACTTGATCCCAGGACCCTGAGATCATGACCTGAGCCGAAGGCAGCGGCTTAACCCACTGAGCCACCCAGGTGCCCCTGCTTTTCTTTTTTTATGAAAGTGTTTGTTTCTCACCTCAAATTGTTTAGGTAGTTTTGAAAGGCAGTATAAAAAAGTTAAGAGGCCTGTGATTTTCACTAAGACTAGGATTCAAATCTGGAGTCCACCACTTACTGCTTTTCATACTTTTGTTCACCTCATTGTCTCATTTGTAAATATCTGTCTCCAACATTTGATGTGAGATCAAATAAGATTAAAATTATGCCACAGTGCCTGACATGGGATAGACATTCGAAAATAGCAATTATTAGGATTATTTCTCAGATTACTGTTACTTTCAAGTACTCTTGACTGATTGTTGTTAGTCTCCTAGATTTCTCCACTAGCATATGAACTCCATAAGAGCATGAAATTAAGGTGTTTCCAACATAATGTCCAGTGTCTGGAACAGAATAATTGTTCAATAAGCACATAAATGGACAGCTGCTAAAAAATAAGTAAGACACCACTGCTGTTGACAATAAATTAGTATTTTCAAAGCAATGGATTTCATACTTTTACTTATTTATTTGTTTTTAAGATTTATTTGAGGGGTAGAGGGGAAGAGGGAGAGAGAGACAGGGAATCTAAAGCAGACACCTCATAGAGCATGAAGCCCAATGCAACACAGGCAGTGCTCCTTGAGATCATGACCCGAGCTGAAATCAAGAGTCAGACGCTTAACTGATTCAGCCACCCGGCACCTATATACTTATTTAAAATGACCTTAAAACATAGACTTAAGAATGAAGGGAAATTTGGGGAGTTAAAAGATTACTAACTTTTAATGCAAACTCTTTTTTCCTATATATATTTTTTAAGTAGGCAAGTGGTAAAGCAGTGATTTCACAGTAATGAAAATCCCATTTATTGTAGCACTTGCATCTTAGCTCTATATTTATAATCGACTCTCCCCCTCCCACCCTAAATATAGTACATAATAAAATGGAATTTCCAGACAGAACTTAGTTTTTTACTGCTTGATATGTATCAGAGAAACTTTCTCCTCTTTGCATTCATTGGTAATTATGCAGCATTCCTTCAAAATACATCTGCATTTGGGTTTCTATTTTTATGTTTCCCTTTAAGCAATTTGCAGATGAAGTCACTTGTTGGGGTATGGTGCTTTATTTCTTTTCTTGTGCTACAGTCAGCATTAAAACTTTACAGTCTCATAAAAAGGAAAAATATGCAATAAATGGATCTAATGAGCTTCTGAAAAATAGAAGTTTGACTATTTTATAAAATTCAGAGCTTTCACAGGAGTTTGAATATATTATAAAGCCAGAGCTTTCATTTCATGTAATAAAAAAGCAGAGTAATTTGTCCGTAAGAGTCACATCTAAGAAAATCTACACCCCTTTTTCCAGTTTGTCTAAATGTCCTTTGTTAGTGGCTCATTAACCAGCTTATTGGAGATTCATTGATTTGGTGTCAGTTATGTTCAGGATGCTGCAACAGATGGGTGTGGACTCCTCGACACATATTTTTCCTTTAGGTCCTGTGATTCAAGCAGCCTATGGTTCTCCTGCCATGACATGGGCCGTAACTGGGCCTTGTAGGCAATACGTACTAACTTCAGGTTTTATTCTGATTCTCTAAGTAATGGTGTTACTTTGGACAAGGCCGCCTATTCTCATTCATTTATTCAATACATATTTAATGATGACCTTCTATTTCCCTATCACTGTTTCAGGTTCTAGGAAAAGAGTGATGAGCACTGTAGGTGAAGAATGTGCCTTTATGTTTCAGTGAAACTGCCTTATAGTCACTGGCTCCTATTTTCCCCTTTTTAAACTATCTCTTAGGGCATACGAAAGAGTGAACTGGATAAGAGATATGAAACTCTAAGAGTAGTTTAATGCATGATAAAGCATAAATGCTCGAAAACCATTAGTTTGTATCCCACCAGATTCCATTCCGATGGAACACATAATATATTTAGGTACAGTAAGTTAAAGGTCAATGAAAAGCTTCTATAATCAAAGAATGTTGTGATTTTGTTGCAACATCATAATATTTTGATACTTTAAACATTGTAGATACTTGAAAGATGATGCCAACTATTGTTGAAAACATTGTTTAACTTTGAAAATATTTTTGAACATTGGCATTGCCATAAAAGTTTAAATTCTTTGGGTGTATAATGCAATATTAAGATACTATCTTGGAAGCTTCCAGGTGGTTTCCTCAAATAGTAATCAAAATGATATTCAAGATATTCTGGTGTGAATTAGACATTCTCTTGAGTTTAAAATCCTTGAAGTGTAATTATAAGGTTGTACCTTTTAAATTTAATTAAAGTATTTTTAAAGACACTTTTTTATCAATATATTTTAGATTTATATAAAAGTGGCAAAGATAGTACAGAGAGTTCCCATCTACCCCATATCTATTTTCCCCTTATTTAACATTTTACTTTAGTATGGTCCATATGTCAAAATTAATGGATCAATATGGATACATTATTATTAATTAGAATCCATACTCTATTGGTACTTCCTTAGGTTTTACCTAGTGTCCTTTTTCTGTTCCAGGATCCCATCAGAATAGCACATTGTATTTAGCTCTGTTATGTCTTCCTAGGCTTCTCTTGACTATGACAGTTTCTCAGACTTTCCTCACTTTTTATGACTTTGACAGCTTTGAGGAAATCAGATATTTCATAAAATGTCAATCCGGATTTGTTTGATGTTTTTCTCATGAACCTGGAGTTAAAGGATTTGGGGGAAGAAGACAATAGAGATTAAGTTCCATTCTCACATATCGTATCAAGCATGTAAATTATTAACTGACATATCATATCAGGCATGTAATTATTAACTGACATCATTGCTGATGTTTAGTTGTCATCTGGCTGGATGGTGTTTGCTGGATTTCTTCACTGTAAACTTCTTTACACCCTCTTTCTGTACAGTACTCTTTGGAACGAAGTCAGTATGTTTGGGCTACAGTTAGGAGGTGAGAGTTATGCTCAACCTCCTTGAGAATACAGTAGCTACCTAAAATATTTGAAATTCTTCTGAGGGGGAGATTTGTCTATTCTCCCCTATTTGTTTATTTTATTTATATGTCAGTATCAATTAATAAATATTTATTTTATATTTTGGGTTATAATCCAAAACTCTAATTAATTTTGTTATTCAAATTGTTCCAGCTTTGGACATTTGGCACTTTTTCAGTTGGCTTTTATGCTTCTGTGACATACCTCATTATTGTCTTGTTGTTGTTATTGTTGTTTTGTTATTTTTTTAAGCATTTTTTAAAAGATTTATTTATTTATTTGAGAGAGACCAGGGGAGCATGTGCATGTGTGTGGGGAGGGTCAGAGGAAGAGGGAAAGAGAAACTCTCAAGCAGACTCTCTACGGAGTGCAGAGCCCCCTGCAGGGCTCAATTCCACCACAGAAGATCACAGCCTAGGCTGAAATCAAGAGTTGGATGCTTTACCAATTTACCCGCTTAGGTGCCCCCTTTTGTTTTAGTTTTTACACTGCAGTATACTCCATGCTCACTCCATGCCCTCAGTCCTAGACTTAGCCATTTTCTTCAAGAAGTCCTGATTTCATTTATTGGAGAACGAAATTAGAAACTAAGGTCTGGGGACTAGGCCTAAACCATGGGAGGAGTTGAAGTTGGTTCTGAAGCATAAAATGCACCTTAGAATGATTTTCTCTTGAGGCAAAAGTACATATTGGGTGCCAGACACTGTTCTGGATGAAGCAGTGAAGAAACAAAATCTCATTTCTCCATAAATCTTACATTGTAAGGAAGGGAGACAGAAAATAAACAAATGAAATAATATAATTCAATTGGAGAAAAATGCTAAAGAAAAAATATAGTACTACATGAGGATAGAGAGCAGCAGTGTAGGAAAGGATGTTTTAAATTGGATAATAAGAGAATGATTAGTCTTAAAAGCTGAAGGAAACCTGGTATTCAAAAATTAGGAGAAAGTGTGTTCTAGGCAAAGGACAAGGCTTGTGCAAAAGCACTGAGAAGAAAGTGCTTGGTGTATGCAAGCAGCAGCAAGGAGGCCACAGTAACTGGAGTTCCGAGAACAGAGGGAATGTGATTGAGGAATGAAATCGGTGAGGAAAAATGTAGATCATACAAAATAGAGCTTATAGCCCACATTTGACTCACCAGTCTTTATATATGGCTTCCCATGCATGGTTTTTACAATTTTATTTATTTATTTTTAAAAGATTTTACTTATTTATTTGACAGACAGAGATCACAAGCAGGCAGAGAGGCAGGCAGAGAGAGAGGAGGAAGCAGGCTCCCTGTCGAGCAGAGAGCCCAACATGGGGCTCGATCCCAGGACCCTGAGATCATGACCTGAGCCGAAGGCAGCGGCTTAACCCACTGAGCCACCCAGGCGCCCCGGTTTTTACAATTTTAAATGAATAAAATATCAAAAATAAAATAATATTTTATGATGCTTGGAAATTATGTGAAATTCAAATGTCAGTGTCCTGTGCTATAATAAATAAAGTTTTATTGGAATACAGCCACAGTCTTCTGTTTTGGCCTTATCTGTGGCTATTTTCATACTACCACAGAAAAGTTTGGTAATTACTACAGAAAGTATGTAATGTCTAGCCTTTATTAAAAAAAAAGTTTTCCAATTCCTGATACAGAACTTTACAGGCAATAGTAAGAATTTAAAATTTTATGCTGAAGGGGATGGGGAGATGCTGAGGATTTTAGAAGAGGGTATTAACATGATTTAGCTTGTTTTCAAATGAAATAAGTTAATAGAATCAATAAATTTCCTAAATGAACAGAACAACAAAGGTATTTTTTTTGTCGTTAGTGAGGTGACTTTGGGATCACACCGTAAGGTGCATGCTGGTTGCTAGGCTGATTGGAGGGTTGGAACTTCAAGCCCATCCCCCTGACTTCCATGAAAGAGAAGACATTGGAGGCTGGAGGGAATTGCCAGCCAATAGCCAATGACTTAATCAATCATAGTTAATTAATGAAGACCCCCAAAAAACCCAAAAGGATGGGGTTTGGAGAACTTTCAGGTTGATGAATGTGTGGAGATTTGGGGAAAGTAGCCCTCACAGAGGGCATGAAGTTCCACACCTTTTCCACATATTTCACCCTATGCGTCGCTTTCATCTGGTTGTTTCTGAGTTATATCTTTTTATAATAAAGTGGTGCGAAAGAACAAACATTTAAGTGAGTAAATTTGGAGATTTAATTGGCTTTATTAAGTGATTCATGAATCAGCTGTATCTCATCTTGCAAGTAGAGGGGAGCTCTGGAATAAAGAGAAATTTTTATAAGAAGGAGGGTGAGGCAAGGAAGTTATTAGTAGAAAGAAAATAAGGGATCATCCAGGCAAGGCCATCTCTCCTAAGGTGGAAGGGCATGAGGTCTTATTAGGTGGATTACCTTGTCTTCCTCTGAGAGATTAAGAGGGTCCATGTGACAGACTACCTCATTGTTGCTTATCAGAAAATTCCTGATTGACAGATGAAGACTTATATTTCTTTGGGGGTTTGAAACTGCAATTAGGTTAGGTCTTAAGCCCTGGTCTCGTGACTTAGCTCAGTCCAAGTGGTGCTGTTTTGAGCCTGTAGTTTTCTTTTCGGTGCTGGTAATCTAGTAGGTAAAATGTTTCTGTGAGTTCTGTGAGTCACTCCAGCAGATCAGTCAGATTCGAGGAGTGGATTATTGGAACCTCCAATCCACAGCCTGTTAGTCAGAAGCATGGGTGACAACCTGAGTTTGTTATTGGCATGGGAAAGGGTGGGGGGGAGGAAATCCTGTAGGACTGCACCCTTCATCTGTGGAATCTGATGCTATCACTGGGAGCTAGTAACTGAACTGAGTTGAATTGTATGACAGCTGGTGTCTGAGAATTGCTTCATGGTATAGAGAAAAGCTCCCAACATATTGGAATTGGTGACAGAAGAATAACGGGTGGCATAAGGCCAGAGAGCCTTAGACCATTTAGGATCTGGTGTTTTAGGATTGTCCCTTTTAGTTCCATTTTTCCTATTTCTATGTATTATAATAACTTTGTTCTTATGTATAATTCTATAAAATTTAAGATGAATAAAATATATCATTTTCTTAAAGAACCCTAAATAACATAATGTAACTATTGGGCTGTGATTGAAAAAAAGAAAACACCAAAACCATGAAAATCCAATTCATTTATTTACAATATAATATTTAGTTTGAGGTTATAAAATCTACAAGATCTTGGCAGGAGCTTCTAAAGAGGCTAAAAAGGGTTCAGGTTTGGGAAGGTTAAAGAAGGAACACTCAGAACATTGCTAAACTGAGAAACAAAGTATTCACTTCGCATGCCTGGAGACTGCAGGGAGGGGACCCTCCAGAAAGCAGAAAAGATGACTTTAGAACCCAGGCAAACAATCCTGGATTCATCCCTATCTTGCCAACCAAAATAGATTTGATAGTTATGTGTTGGTTTTTGCTGGACTCAACACGAAAAAGTTTGTGTTGTAAAACTAACACTTACTAGGAAAGAGAGCCCTTCCAGGCTTTCAGCAGTAGACAGACAGTTCAGTTGGCCTAAGCACTTTGGTTCCTTCTTCACTGTGCTTTCGTCTAAGACGTTGTGCAAGAACTTGAGGCCTTGATGGAAAGGTTAGAGCAAGAGGTTAGAGCCAAAAGTTAGAGCTGAGGTCTCTGAAAATGAGGAACCCATGCTGCCATTGAGATGGTTAGCTCTTCTGAAATGTGCATTCAGGTCTCTCTCCAAGGCATTTTCTCAGGTCTTTCTCTGAGAAAATATTTTACTGTTTGCCTTTCTTACCCATGTCCAATTTTTTTCCCCTCAATATACATTTTAATTTATACCTTAAGGATTGATGAAAAGAGATCTGAAGGTGTGTTAGAATTTAAGACCATGTTAAATATAGAAAAAATAAGTGACATGAATAATCGCTACAGTCAATTTCTTGTCAAGAAAGAATAGTTGCTTGTACAGGTAAGAGATTCCTGTCCTATTTGCATATATCAAATGGAATAAAATGCTTAGAATTCATATAGCTTCTCAATTTCTACCTTAGTAGTGAAATAAGAAGTCAGTTAAAATATGCACTACATAAATAATTCTGAGTACGTTACTGAGGCAGGCACTCTTTAGCACTGTGGAGAGGTAGGTATAATTCTGAAACACAAATTCTGAGCATGGTACTTGCACTGTGTTTCAATAATCAGAGGTAGGTGAACTATAAGTAACACCTAATACACTAAGAATCCTAATGCTTGTTGTTGGGGAAACATGGGGGGGGGGTCAGTTGGAACAAATCAAATGAAAGTAAAATTCTACAACATCAGAAGCCATGCAGGAAATATTAAAATATGAAATAAATATGAGGACCATAAGAGAACTTTGGGATAAGAACAAATGAAGCTCAACAAATTTTGAAGTAATTCTTTAGAAATTTCCAAGAAATTTGATATATAGTAGTTGAAGTAAATCTTTTACTTTGGCATGTGGCTTCAGTGGAGGCTGAATACTTGTTTAAAAAACTGTGGTGGCTGCTGGTTAGATTACATGTACTCTGCTCTATTCATATCATTTGGAAGCTGATGGATTCAACTGTGGATTCTGAAAATATTAAAAAATTATAATATGATTTTTCAACATTACAATCTCAAGCGCTGTTCATGATAATTTTTTAAAAGATGTATTCTGAATGATTTCATGAATTTAGGAAAAATAGATATAGATGTTATAGATATTATTTTATTGATTATTGTCCTTCTAAAATTTATGCAATAGAAAGCCAATTGAATCCATTGATAGAGGTGCTACTGGAAATTATATGGTGTGCAATTTTAAGGTGATTTTTTAAAAATATTTTTTGTGAGACTAATATAAAATGGGGCATTAGATTTGATCAAGGAAAATCTTATTTGCTTGATTTATATAGTTTCTTTCCTCATATCACAGGCTAGGAATAAAAAAAAAAAATGGTCTTATAGGAAAATCCAAAAGGCTATAAACTGAAAGGACACAAAATTATTTTTCTTCAATTTAAAGAAGCTACATAATTCTACAGATAACACAAACAAACAAATGAAACAAACAAACAAACAAAAACTATCACAATCCATACCAAGTAAGCCCTGTGATAAAAGAGTCAACCTGGATGTAAGGAGGCAGGTTCTAGTCCTATCTTGCTATGAGAACTTCATCAAGCTACTTCCTTTTGTAGTTGTCTATCTATCTCTTAGTTAACTGGATGCTCTTCAAATATTTTCTATTTCGAAATTAAGCCATTCCGTTTAAAGCTTTATGTTCAATTAGAACTGAAATTTTCTATGGAGTATGGACAAGTCTAAAAAGGACATAAACTGGGCAAAGTCTCATCTTAAATAAACCACTATGAAAGTAGGTAGCTTCAAACAGGAATGAAGTACTGACCCATGCTAAAATATGTATGAATCTTGCAAACATTAAAGACTGATTAAAGAAGCCAGTTGCAAGTGACCACATAATGTATGATTCCATTTATATGAAACATCCAAAAATGACAAATCTATATAGACATAAAGTATATTAGTTGCCTGGAGCTAGGCAGATGGAGAAGGAAGGGGGGGTGTCAACTAAGGGGTATGATATGACTTTGGAGGGGCCGGATGATGAAAATGTTTTAAAATTTGGATGGCTGATGGTTGCACAAATCTGTAAATACACTGAAAACTATTGAATTGTCTATTTTACATAGGTGACTTGCATGGCAGGTGAAATATATATCTTAAAAAAAAAAAAAAGTTAGCTTCAGCCATGAATAAAACAGACCCAAAGTAAGGTAAGTTCAACAGAATATAAGCACCATGAATGCAGGGCTTTCCCTCTTTTGTTCACTGCTGAATTCTTAGCACCAAAAAACCTGTGCCTATTTGTTGAATGAAGTCTTATATTAAGAGCAGAAAAGCAGATAACTTCACCCTTGCAATCATTTTCGGACTTCCGTATTTTTACTAACCTTTTCTTCTCCACATGTTAGCAATGCAAACGAATTATCTTTATTTCTAGTTTTGCCATACCAGGGCTTTGGCTTCCTGTAGACAGCAATCCAGATCTATGGCTATTATTGACAGCCAAGGTTGGAGATGTAACTGAAGGAAGGGGAGGCGGTTCAGCATCTGAAGCAACTCCGTACCACTTGTCTTTAAGGGGGCAGACACCTGGTCTGGGAAGCCTAACTGATGTAGTGTCTTAGAAGCTTTTGCTAAATCTGGAGAGAAAGCTGTCTATTTCCCGTTTTTAATTCTACAGCTTTTTGTTTTACCAATATGGAAAATTTACTCGCTTCCTGTGTGAGGCTTATGTCTCTAGTTCCAGCATACGGGTTTTCTCTCAGTGGTTTGCCAGGAAAATAGTTAAGAGAGGAGTACCATATCTCAAAAGATCATAATCCTATAGAGGCTATCTTTAAGAAATTATTTCATTAAAAAATTATACTCCTGGGTCATCTGGGTGGTTCAGACAGTTAAGTGTCTGTCTTAGGCTCAGGTCATGATCCTCGTGTCCTGGAATGGAGCCATATGTCTGGTTCCCTACTAAGAGAGAAATCTGCTTCTCCCTTTCCTTCTGCTCCTCCTTCTGCTCATTCTCTCTCTCTCTCTCTCACTCTCATTTTCTCTATCTTTCAAAGAAAATCTTAAGAACAATTATATTCTTATCATTACAGATGCTAATTTACTAGCAAGTTTTGTTTATTTTACTGGACACAATGTCTTTTTTTTTTTTTCTTGATTCTCTCTCTCTGTTTTTTTTTTTTTTTTTCATTTTTTTCCTTTCCTCTTATGTTTAATTTAATAAACTATATGCTACCTTGGTTTGGAATATACAGGCTCCTATTTGGCTCAACAGTGCATCTTCATGCTCTTCATGTCCTAGAAGACTTCCAAATTTCAATAAAGTGGATTCTTCGCTAATTTCTATTTTCCCTACACAAAACTAACATGACTATCCAAAGTTTACTTCAACATATAGCTGACCAATTATTATTCTTTATCAAAAATCAAAATCAAGTTTGTTTGGCAAGTAGGTACAAATAATTTATGAACCTAGCCTCATAGTTAGTAAAACTTTGAATATAAATTCAGTAAACAAAAAGTTATGTTAGTAAAAGAGCAATGATGAATCAATCCATTAACACTTCAATAATCCAGAGTTGTATACTATTAGCTTTATGGAATACTACAGAGTAATTGGAGGTTAGAGCCATTAAAGTAACTAAGTAGGTACATACCGGATATTGCTTTTGAAAAGAAAGGTGGAAGATAGAGTTTGACAAGTACATTTTGGCAATATAAGAATGTATTTCTTTTTTTTTTTTTACATCCCAGATTTTATTAACATATAGTGTATTAATTGTTTCAGGGGTACAGGTCTATGAATCATCAGTCCTACACAATTCACAGCACTCAACATAGCACATGCCCTCCCCAATGTCCATAATTCAGCCGCCATATCCCTCCCACCCCCCTCTCCTCCAGCAACCCTCAGTTTGTTTCCTGAAATTGAGTCTCTTATGGATTATCTCCCTTCCTGGTCCCATCTTGCTTCATTTTTTTCCTCCCTTACCCCACAAACTCCCTCACTGCCTGTTAAATTCCTCATATCAGAGAGATCATATGATAGTTTTCTTTCTCTGATTGACTTATTTCCCTTAGCACAATACCTTCTTGTTCCATCCATGTCATTGCAAATGGCAATATTTCATTCTTTTTGATGGCTCATAGTATTCCATTATAAATATATATACTGCATTTTCTTTATCCATTGATCTATTTGTGGACATCTAGTCTCTTTCCATAGTTTGGCTATTGTGGACATTGCTGCTATAAACATTCATATGCACATACCCCTTCAGATCACTACATTTGTATCTTTAGGGTAGATACCCAGTAATGTGATTGCTGGGTCATAGGGTAGCTCTATTTTCAACTTTTTGAGGAACCTTCATGCTGTTTTCCAGAGTGGCTGCACCAACTTGCATTCCCAGCAACAGTGTAGGAGGGTTCCCCTTTCTCTACATCCTCACCAACACCTGTTGTTTCCTGACTGGTTAATTTAGCCATTCAGACTGGTGTAAGGTGGTATCTCACTGTGGTTTTGATTTTTATCTCTCTGATGTCGAGTGATGTTGAGCACTTTTTCATGTGTCTATTGGCCATTTGGATGTCTTCTTCACAGAAATGTCTGTTCATGTCTTCTGCCCATTTCTTGACTAGATTATTTGTTCTTTTGGTGTTGCGTTTGATATGTTCTTTGTAGTGTATGTTACTGACCTCTTGTCCTGAGCTGCTTTCAGGATTTTCTCTTTGTGTCTGAGATGTGTAAGTTTTGCTATTAGATTACAGAGTGTTGACCTATTTTTGTTGATTTTGAGAAGGATTCTCTATGCCTCTTGGATTTTGATGCTTGTTCCCATTGCCAAATTAGGGAAATTCTCTGCTACAATTTGCTCCAGTATACCTTCTACCTTTCTCTCTCTTTCTTCATCTTCTGGGATCCCAATTATTCTAATATTGTTTCATCTTATGGTATCACTTATCTCTTGAATTCTCTCCTCATGGTCCAGTACTTGTTTATCTCTCTTTTCTCAGCTTCTTTATTTTCCATAATTTGGTCTTCTATATCACTAATTTTCTCTTATGCCTCATTTATCCTACCAGTAAGAGCCTCCATTTTTTGATTACACCTCATTAACAGCTTCTTTTAGGTCAACTTGGTTAGATTTTAGTTCTTTTTTCTCCAGAAAGGGATTCTCTAGTATCTTCTATGTTTTTTTTGCAAGCGCAGCTAGCATCTTTACAATAATCATTCTGAACTCTACTTCTGACATCTTACTAATGTCTGTATTGATTAGGTCCCTAGCCATAGGTACTGCTTCTTGTTTTTCTTCTTCCTCTTCTTTTTTTTTTTTTAAGGTGAGTTTCTCCACCTTGTCATTTTATCTAAAGAAGAATAGATGAATGAGAAAACAAATACTAAAAGAGTAGCAATGACCACAGAAAAGTATACACTAACCAAATCAGAAGAGACTGAAAACTTGGGGGAGAGAAAGGGAAAAATATGGATAGATATAGATGATTAGACTGGAGAATAGAACAGAGCCACACACTTGATTTTGAGTGTATTTTGGTCTGTTAGAAGAAACTGCCACCCAAAATTTTAAAGAAAGAAAAACTTACATATATACAAAAATAGGCATAAACACAGTGGAGGGATGGAATATGACTGTAAAGATAAAAATTAAAAAAGATTTTATAAAGGAATTGATGAGAAGTTGGTGGAAAAAAGAAAAAAAAAAGGAGAGAATATGATCAGGCTAGAGACTAGAACAAAGCCATACACTAGATTTAAGATATATTTTGATCAGTTAGAAGAAACTGTACTCCAAAATTTTAAATAAAGAAAAACTATATGTATACAAAAAATAAGGTCAAATACAATGAAGGGGTAGAAATGAGTATAATAATAAAAATTTTAAAAGATTTTTTAAAAGGTATTGATAAGATATAATAGTTTAAAAAGGTTAAAATAAAAAAGAGAAAAAATTTAAAAATAGAATAAGAAAAAAATAAAATTAAAAAAATTTAACTTTGGAAGACTAAAGAATCATGGGAAAAAAGCCGTGAATTCTATATGCTGTATTTCTGTACCTCTGAAGTTTTGCAGTTCTCATTTATCCAGTGAACTTGGTCTTGGCTGGATGTTTTTGTTGATCTTTGGGGAGAAGCTTGTTGCAGTGATTTGCAAATGTCTTTGCTGGAGGTAGAATTGCACCACCCTTGCCAGGGGCTAGGCTGAGTAATCTGCTCAGTTTTGCTCTTGGTAGCTTTTGCTCCCTGAGCACTTTCTGTACAGCCTTGGAGGAGGACAAAGATGGTGGCCTCTGAATCTCCATCCCTAGAGGAGCCGAGAGCTCAGGGTCCCACTCCTCAATCCACCCTCAGAGAAAAGCAGTCAATCCCTCCTGTCTCCTTGGTCTCCCTCTGCAGTCTATGCTCACCTGGCCTGTCACTGAGCGTTTTTGTCTCTGGCACACAGCCCTGTTTGGAGTTTCCAAACCCAGCAGATGCCTGCAGCGTGCTCCCACACCCCTCCTCCTAGAGGAGGAAGGTGAGTCTCTCCAGATCTGCCACTTATGGGGCCCCTGCTCGAAGAGTAGTGGCCCAACTGTGCCAGCAATCACAATTTATGGCAACTCCGAGCTGGGAGTCTACTCCTCAGCCCCATCTCTGTAGCCCGCTTCCCTGCTCTGATACCTGGGAGCTTTGCCACACTCCATCTCCAGCAGTTTTTGTGTGACCCCGAGAGACCTGAAATTGCATTGTCTCTGTGTGGGCTTCACAACCCCACTTATTACCACCACCACCACCACCACCCACCACCACCACCCCAGCCTCTGGAGCAACGTCTATCAGTGGAGCAGACTTCTAAAAGTTTCCATTTTGTGCTCCATGGCTCTATCATTTGCCAGGAGCTGGTCCCTCCCCCTACAGTCTGTCTTTCCTTATATTGCCTCTGATTCACTTCTCTGCAAGTCCTACCTTCCAGAAGGTGGTCGCTTTTCTTTTCATAGAGTTGTTACAATTCTTCTCTTTGATCTCCTATTGAGTTTGTAGGTGTTCAGAATGATTTGATAACTAGCTGTATTCCTGGGACGCAAAGAAATTTAGGCCTCCTACTCCTCCACCATCTTGCTCCTCCCTGTCCATTTTTAATTAAATAAAATATTGGTAATTTTGCTTCTAAATTATTTATAAATAATTTATTAAACTAAATGTGAATGAAAAAGATATATAAGATAGTTTAGAGAGAAATAAAATATATAATACCCAATCTACAAATGAGGACTAAAAATAGACTCATGTACATATAATTTTAGGCCAGTTTATTCAAATCAATTCTGGTTATCTCTTTTATGGGACTGTTTAAAGTATTTCAAAACATTAAGTGCCTTAGAATATTTTCTTTATTTTAGTGTTTTACCCTAAATGATATGCTGTTCTAAAAGGGAAGCACATTTTTCTTTTTTTTTTTTTCATTTTTCTGATTTGTATTAAATACAATGAAAAGATTTTCCAAAAATAAAGCACTTTTCCTTATAAGCCCAAGTGAATGAAAAAATCTCTTTGTGAGATTTACTATTTTAACTATAGAGCATGATTTCAGTGGCCAACCTGATGACAAGCAAAACTTACGTAGAAATTTCTGGTATGTTCCCTCTATAACTACTTCCCACTGATTTTTTTTTTCCCCTGGCTGAAAGCAGTTCGGGTATATATTTATTAAATCTTGTGTTCTGTTGTCCCACCTGCAGTTTTATAGGAGAGTCTGCATTGTCATCAGAGTATTGAGCCATCAATGACAAGGTCTCGTGTTTTTGGCTAACCACATCACAGTGATCACATAGATTGAAGATTAAAAACATAACCCTGCTGGTTTAAATATTCTGGTAGGGGTTGAATATGTTATAGAAGAAAACAATCAGCATATTCAGGCAGCTGACTAATGTCAATCAATAGGGAAACACAAGTTTTACATTCACATTTACATTTAAAAAACTGAAGAAAAGGAATTTTTAGATTCATTTCATAACTGTATCCCCCTTTCCCCTTCACTTATTTTACCCACAACGGCTCCCCCCTGCAACCATCAGTTTGTTCTAAAAATGGAGAAATATTTTAAGTAACTCATGCTTTAAGGTCCTCTCTTTTTTCTTAAATGTCCCTTTTAAACATCAGAATTTAAATCTTTCCTTTTAGAATCTAATCTTCATTGTACGGGGCATGTGGTAAAGTGAAATGCATATCAGTTTTAGGTTAGGAGAAACCCAGGTTTGAATTCTAACGCTGCTACATTTTGGCTTAGTTTCTTGGTTATAAGATAAAATCTATATATTTACATTTTGTTGAAAGAACTCAATGAAATAATATATGTAAAATACTGTAATATATGTTCTAGACATGCAATGCCAGGCATCATTATGTAGGTATGATTGTGGTTATTTGATATGACCAAATCTATAAACCACTATTACCAACATCAAAAGCAAGCCCTGCTAGTTATTGATTCCAAAAACTATTTTCCTAAATCCTAACTGCCTGTATACCACCTTTTGTATTTTAAAATGAGTGGAATAAATTAATGAATAAATGACACAATTCTACATTTTATAGTTTCTTTCTATTTTTGTAATATTAAAATATTTACTAAACACTTGGATACCTGCTGAAATTGCCATTTCTTTTTGTAACAAATTCTTCACTAAAACTATTGCCATCCAGAAGCACAGGAAATTTTAGCCCAGTTTCAACTACCTCTGTGTTGGCAAAGATTTCAGGTGAACTATGAATGTTCACAAACTCATAATTAACAGGAAATGTACTTTCTGAACCGAAGTGAAATGCAAGTTCCTATTTCCAAAATACTGAAATTTGAAATCCACAGAACACTGCATATAATTAAAACACACCTCTCAGCTTAATGAGGACTTTTCCAATTGATCCAAGAGATACAACATAAAATAGAAAGGACCTTAGTGTCTTTGAGTCTCTGCTTCAGTATAGGGAAATGGCAGAGATGCAGAGCAGCTATGTAAGTCTTGTAAACAGCTATATAAGTGAAGAAGTCTTCATAAAGGAGACTTGTTCTACTTTTTCACAAGTTTATGGAAAAACACTGTACTATAAAAACAAATTGTTCATAAAATTGATCTCATAGGGGCGCCTGGGTCGCTCGGTGGGTTAAAGCCTCTGCCTTCAGCTCGGTCATGATCCCAGGGTCCTTGGATCAAGCCCCGGATCAGGCTCTCTGCTCAGCAGGGAGCCTGCTTCCTCATCTTTCTCTGCCTGCCTCTCTGCCTACTTGTGATCTCTCTCTGCCAAATAAATAAATAAAATGTTTTTTTAAAAATTGATCTCATACTCTGAGATAAATCTATGATGTGATCTAAATCGGATCCCTTAAACAATGGTTTTAGCCTAGTTCTATGTGGCATCCTGGGTGGGGACAAGGGAAGCAGCGGAGGGGGCGGGAGGCAGAAGTTATCACTTTTTGCAGGAAGGCTGGGAAAATACTCTATATACCAGTTTATAAGCAGCACAGAGTTCTGCTGTTTTTGCTGTCTTTGATCTGCAGCCATAATACCTAGTATACCAAATATCTACTGCAAAATAATGTGTCACTATTAGTTGAAAGAAATTTAAGTTTAAAAAAATCAATCACACTATTTAGTGGGTAGGAAAATCAATTATTTAACAAACTGTGTTATTTTTCACTCAGATATTCTTGTGTATCCTGTAGTACTGTAAGCAGTGTGGCCCACAGATCAGAAGCAGCATCTGGGAGTTTCTTAGAAATGTAGAATCTCCAATCCCACTTCAGAGCAACTGAAATAGAATCAGTTCAAAAAGTACTAAGAGACAGAATTTTAAAGCTATTGTGAGGGTAGGAATCCTGATTGCAGTAGTTGTTAGTATCCATCCAATTTAGACTTTGATGAGCCTGAAATGGTTCATTCACTGTTTTCCTTTTTTAATTTGCATTTTTGTCATTGTTTTCTTTTTAAAAATCTCATTCTATAATGAGATAGTACTTATAAACCACAAAGTGAACAAATTCTAATTGTACAACCCAATATATATCCACACAAATATACTACATTTCTATCTCTTCCACATTTAGTAACTTTTAATCAATTAACTAACTTTTCTCTTTTTCTACTCTTGCATCCTTTATGGCTAGGAGGACATTACATGATCCTAAAGACTGCTACTTTCTTTAAATTCTAGTCCCAGCCTCACTTGGATCTCCGGTATTGCATGACGCTTCTTGCCTTCATCCTTATCTAGCTTAATTTTCTGTTTTCTCAACAGGTATTTCAAACTTTCGTCACCACCCTCAGAACCTTTTTATTTCTATTTTCTTTGTTTACTTCTTTTTTGATTTTGTGGGTGATCTTTTCATTTCTTCACTAATAGAGGGAATCCAGTAAGAAGAGCTTTCTTTCCTCCTCCTCACCTCCTTACTTGTTTCTAACATTTGGAAACAGTATCCATATCCATTCTTTACTCCCCACTCTACTGGTGTCCATAGCTGTGCCTCATTCCCTTTCATCTTCCCTGTGATTCATGATTTGGCTTCATCATTTATTCCTTTTTTGCCATTTAATAAATGTATACATGTGTTTATAAGTGCGTGTGTGTGTGTGTGTGTGTGTGTGTGTAATTGAGTTCCCCTAATTAAAAAGAAAACGGTTTTCTCTTGACTCTGTCATCCTCCGGTTTCTACACCACCTTTTTCTCTCATTTCATAGTCAACCTTTTTGAGCCCTTGGACTTACCTAATTATTTCTTCACAGCATCCCTTATTCACTTTTCCTCAGCTATAGGCGCACTTCTCCATTCCTGGTTTGTTTGTTTGTTTTTTCGGTTTTGATTTGTTTTTGTTTTTGTGTTTTAAAATAGGTGTCCTGTGCGACATGGGGCTTGAACTTACAGCCTCATGATCAAGAGTTGCATGCTCTACCGACTGAGCCAACCAGCTGCCCCTCCTCCATTCCTGCACTGAAATAACTCCTGCCAGTATTATCAGTGACGTTTGTCAAATTCAGTAGATACCTTTTTTTGTTGTTGTTGTAGTTTCATCACTTAATTTCTGACTGAGTTTCCTCAACAATTTCTTTCCTTGCCCACAGTTATAATTTGTTTCTCATGCTTCAAAAACTAAGCTGTGCTTTTTCCATCTGTGAGAAATATGGTAAGTACATTTTATATTCTATAAATGCTAGTGCATATCACATCAGTACTTTTGCATTTATGTAGTTCTTTTTGTCTCCAGCTTGCATTATCCCCTCAAAATAAAGTTTCTCAAATATGTTAATTCTTTTCTTCCCTAACCCTATCAGTATGGTTTGGTTCGTTAAAAATTTGTGAATGACTACATCAATGCTGTGGTATGGAATTTATATGTAACTTGCTATGCAGATAACATAATTATGGTTATTCTAATATGGTTCTGATACTGATTTCCCATCTTCCATCTTCCCCTCCAAGAAAGTGCTCAAAATTCTTTGCAGTATACTACGTTGAAATTCCTCTCTTCTTGTATTGCTTGTATTTTTTTCAGATTCTCTTCTGTGTGTACCATATATCCTTGTTATGATTACCTGCAGAGGTGTAGTTACCTTCTTCTATTTGGGCTATCATTCTTTTATTCTCTTTCTTCCAAGTTTTTATTTAAGTTCCAATTAGTTAGCCAGTGTAATATTAGCTTCAGGTATATGATATAGTAATTCATCACTTAAACAGATTGGGCTATTATTCTTCATTGAAAATTTTAGTATTTGTAAGTAGTCAAAATTATTTTTGGTGAGACATTTTACTTAAAAGTCGCAAACTCATCTTGGGGAAAAAAAAGAGGAAAGAGTAGTCCCTGGATGCCTAATGTTTTCTAAACTGGACTCACAGATACTAACTTTAAAATATTGAAAATAAAAGGATAAAAAATGTTATCCATGCACACCAATCAAATGAAAATCGTTATAGTTATACAAAGAATGCAATATGATTATTAAAAATACAAGGACAATTCATAATGATAAGAAAATCTATTTACTATAATGATATAACAATACAAATATGTATGCATCTAATTATAACTTTAGCTATGTAAAAAAATAGAACCAGAAAGAAGAATAGAGAAATCTATAATTAACTTTAGAAATTTTGAAGCTTTTTGTAAATGATAAGTGAAGTAGGTACAAAATTAATGGGAATACTGAATACTTCAATAACATTCAAATAATTTTTAATATGTTTAGTCAAATTTTTATACACAGTGTATGTTTACAACTCCTAAGAAACAAGAAGAAGAAGAAAAAGAAACCCTTCCCAACTATTTTTCTAAGTCAGCATTACTTTGGTATCAAAACGAACTATTACAAAGATAGATTATTTATATCTCTCATAAATTTAGATATAAAAATCCCAGGTAATAGCAAACTCAGTATGGTAAAAAGGATAATACATTACTAATATATACAGTTTATTCTAAAAATAAGTAAGTTTACCACATTAATAAATAAAAATGTGATTATCTTAGGAACAGAAAAATCATTTAATTCAATACTTTTTCATAATAAAAGTTCTTAGCTATCTAGGAATTAGAAGGAAATGCTCTTTAGTATGTAAAAGGGCTACATAAATTTTTTCAATACTTTTTAAGCTTTTTTTACACTTTTTCAAAAGTGCTAGATAAATATCATATTTAATGCTTAAATATTGATTCATATATCTGAAATCAGAAGCTAGATAGAGATACTGGTTACTACCACTTTTATTCAACTTTGTATTTACAGTCCTAACTAGTGAAGTTAGGCAAGAAAAAAAGTAGAAAAACTATAGAAATAGAAAAAAAATTAAACTTCTATTTTTTAATTTAGTTGATGACCTTATTGTATTTATAGAAAAAATAATTTAAATCTATGTATAAACTATTAGAATTAGTGTCCAAACCTAAGAAAATTACTGGACTACAAAACTATATACAAAAGATCAATGGTACTTCTATACATTGAGAGCATCTACTGAGAAAGCAAAAAATTTAAAATATGTTTAATTTATAATAGTTTCATAAAATAACAAATACACAGAAATATTTCTAACAAAAGATGGGAGATTTTTATATGGAAAACTATATAGCCACTATTAAGATAAATTTAAAAGACCCACATATGTTAAAATTTACTGTGCTGATGATTTATTGGAAGATTCAGTATTATGAAGTATTATGAAGAATTCTACCAAAATTGATCTACAGATTCAATATAATCCCCATCAAAATTCTTACAGGTTGTTTTGTCAAAAAATGAGAAGGTGGCTTTAAAACATCTATACAAATGCAAAGACAATATTATAGAACAAAATTGGAAGACTTAAAGATATACAGATATAATTCCAGAAATTAGGACATTGTGGTATTGGCACAAATGCAGTAATAGAACAAAACAAAAAGGACATTAAACAATATTTGATTTAAGGTAAAGATAGCACTGATAAGCAAGGTAGAAATATTGTTTTTTTTTTTTTTTTCAAAAAGAATTATTCTAGGTCAACTGGATGAATATATGGAATAAAAGTAATCCTTACCACTCCTATACAGCCTACAAAAATCAGTTGGTAGATTATGAGAATATATCTTCAGGATTTCAGGGGTAGACAAAGATTTCTTAAATAAGAACACAAAAACCTCTAAGCTTAAAAGATATGTCAAATAATTGACTAAAATAAAATTTTAAAAATTTGTCAATCAAAATCAAGCCCCCAAAACAGCGGAAATTTTCCACAGTACATGTAATCAATAGAGGACAAGTCTCCAGAATATATAAAGAATTCCCCCAAATCAATAAAAATACTGATAGCCCAATAAAAAATAGGTAAAAGTATTGACTACTTTAGGGGCGCCTGGTTAGCTCAGTGGGTTAGGCCGCTGCCTTTGGCTCAGGTCATGATCTCAGGGTCCTGGGATCGAGTCCCACATCGGGCTCTCTGCTCAGCAGGGAGCCTGCTTCCCTCTCTCTCTCTCTCTCTCTCTCTGGCTGCCTCTCTGTCTACTTGTGATTTCTCTCTGTCAAATTAATAAATAAAATCTTTAAAAAAATGTATTGACTACTTTAAAAATGAAATTATCAAGAAGACCAATAAACATATCAAGGGTACTCCGCCTCATAAGTCATCAGAGAAATGCAAATTACGATCACAGTGAGACACTAGTACACATCAGAATGGCTAAAATGGTTTAGTCTGACAAGTTTGAATCTTGATAAAGATGTGCTGTGACTAGAATATTCTATGATGTTGGGGTGTGAATTGGTGCAACCATTTGTAGAAACTTTCCAGACACCAGATGATTCAGCAATTCCAATCATGAGCAAATATCCAAAATAAATTCTTACATACATTTACCAGAGGATAAGTGCCAAAAATGTATTTCTTAAAATAGGATGAGACACAAAATCTGTGGCTTCTGATGTACAATCCATGTGCAAATATCTTCAATTAAGAGTTTACATTTGATTCAATTCAAAAAGTCACACTGAAGGAAAAAACCTCCTGTTAACTTTAAGAAATACAAAAAAGGCTTCAGCTAGGCATCAAATGTCATTAAAAATCAGAATGTGCATATTGGCAACTATAGTTCCCCCTTGCCTAATATTTTTCATTTCCACCTCTAAATACTTTTAAACAAGCCTAATCCTAGACCTTTAATAAGGATCACTGATCAGCACCACACGTGCCAAAAAGACATACTAATGGCTCTTTAAATACAAGCCTATTTAAACCACTATTTAACAGACCAGTCAAACTGATTTCTCTGCAGTTCCCAGAGTATTATGACCAAGATTGTGCCTGTGAAAACAGTCTGTGTTGTAACCTCTCAGAAGAACACATCCTTTACCCGGGCCTCAAACTATTCCCACAAAGATCCAAGGAATGCAAGCTCCCAACTAAAAAATAAATCACAAAACCTTCTGCACAGGGAACTTGGCATTGTAGAAACTGCTACCACAGCCACCAGAGAGACAGAGAGGGAGAGAAAGATTGAAAAAGGGAGATGCACAGTCCAGATTAAAGCCTGTTAAGTGACTTGTGAAGCTAGGTCATATGGCTGTACCCTAGCTAAAAGTGGAAAGCCCGAATGTTCCACTTCTCTAAAAAAGAGGGTGTCTCTGATTTCTACCAAGACTTATGAGGTAAAGAATTACTAAAATATTCTATGTAGTAAAAAAAAAAAAATGATATCCCTTCTGAATCTCAATTCTACCCCCTCCCCCCCGGTTTACTGCTTTACCACATACAGGGGCCCTGGCAAATCATTACCAGGCCCCTTTTAACACATGGGGTAATGTGACACTTGCCTGTGAAGATGCTGGAAATATGGCATACTCTTGCTTCTTCTCTCTTTTTGTCTGACTCTCATCCTTTAATTCTTCTCTTGCCCCCTTCCCCACAGTGGGTATGAGAATGAGACCTAATATTCTATTTTATTGCTTAGTAGTTACATAACATTGCAATATCACTTGGCATGAATCTTTTATATTTGATTGACTACTATGTCATTGGTGATAATAAATCTGAAGAAAATGAGCTTATGGTTAAATTTAATACATGTAATAGAATCAACTTACTTTTTTAAGTTATATGTATAGGGAAATTTTCATCTCTCATACAAAAACAAATTGGAGACTGTTTAAAATACTCAAGATATGTTTACTTATATCTCTATAAATAAGTTAGAAACTTTAAAAGCTGTGAAGGGTGTGAAATAAAACCGTGATATGTGTCCAGTACAAGTTTTTTTTCCAACTAACCATTCATGAACCACTTTAAGTGTCACATTAGCCCTGTGAATTTCCCATGAAACTCAGGCTGATTTGGTTTTTTATTGTTTTGTTTTTAGTTTGGTTTTGTCTTTTTAGTAAATGACCAGAGCTTTGCCAGGCTCAGAATCAGATTACAGGAGTCTATAATATTGTAATATTTTTGAGGTGAGCTTTGGAGCAATTTTGTCTTCTACATTTGATCTAATGCATAAAAAGTATAAAATCACACCCTTTATAAGTTTTTTTTTTATGGTTTCAAAAGACAACAAACATTCGTAGTTTCTTTTTTTTTTTTTAAGATTTTACTTATTTATTTGAGAGAGACAGTGACAGACAGAGAGCAAGAGAGAACAAGAGAGCACAAGCAAGGAGGAAAGGGAGAAGCAGGCTCCCCACTGAGCAGGGACGCCCCCAAGGTGGGGCTTGATCTCAGGATCCTGAGATCATGACCTGAACAAAAGGCAGACACTTAACCAACTGAGCCACCCAGGCACCCCACATCCATACTTTCCACATAATATCAGGCTTCATATGGAAGAAAATGCCTAGAAAGTCCTAAAAATATCAGAAGCCACAAATTGTACTCCTCCAAGATGAGATTCTATGTCCATATTAATGGATAGCTTTTATCTAGTATCTGACCTCCTCTATCTCTACCCATTTAGCTGCCATAGGTGCTACAAATAGCAGAATTTGACAACAGCCTTTTACAATGAGTGCCCAAATAAGGTGGAAAAAAAAATACAATAATACACAATGAATGTGTGAATTCAGTTCTTCTATTATAATTAACTACATGAAAAATACTCAACTATGGTAAATACAAGCAAATCCAAACATCTTCTTGGGTTTTTCTTTAAATGAGTTTATAGTTATCTGTTTTAACTAGCTTTTCATGAGACATTTATTTAGATGACATTTTTACTCTGCTTTGGAATGTTATTAATACCAGACCTGCTTGTATGGAATGCAAGATTAACAACATTCCTGAAAGCATAGAAGAAACTTTTCATTCATATGTTATTGTTATAAGAGAAGCAGATGTTACAGAATTTCTGAACTTGCAATCCAGCTAATCATTTGCAACTTTCTCATCCAAAATTTCATTTTTAGTATTTTTAGTATTTTTTAATATTTTAGACCAGCAAATATAGCTGTAGTCTGAGAAGACATCATATGATGTCATCTGTAAAAATATAATTGCTATTTTCTGATTGTACCAAGCCAAACTGTGGGAACTTCCACTCTTTCTTCCTCTGGGAACAGAATTAGTGTTTTTATTATGACAAAGTAGAGAGAAGAAAACAAAGCTCATGGGTTTTCAAGGCTCATCGTTTATTTAATCTTTCAAAACACCTCTTACTTGGAACAGAAGTTAATAGTAACTATTGAAAAAAGCATTGCATCAAGATAGAGAGACGATGGTGTTCTCCTGCTCCTTTGGCTAAGGATTACTTTTTGATCCAGTTGGAAGCTCTAGAGAGTGAGCTATGGTAGACTCATTAAGGAAGATTATAGCAATCCAACTTGGAAAATGGGATAGAACTTTATTGCCAGCTGGAGATGAAAGATATTTCTAGTTCTTACAGCAATCAAAGTTCAGAAACAGTAAAACAAACAAAAAATGTACAACTGGTAGACTATTTTGCTTCTGGAAACTAGACAAAGTTCCCTTTTACTGGAGAGGCTACATTTTCTTGATAGTTTAGCAAATGGTTTTCCCCTAACAATTGTTAACACATCACATTAGCCCAGGAAAATCTTGATCCAGCTGAAGTCCATCCATATTTCTGCACCCTGTTGGCCTGTATAATAGTGAGGACTTCCATCACCAAAAGGGCACTTACTCAGCTTAAATGCCCTTTCTTTTTAATTTTACATAATCCACTCTGGTATTGTTTTTATGTTTATTATACAACTTTTTTTTTTTCTCAAGCTTCCATGTATCATGTGGCATTATTTGCCCTCTTATCTTACATGACTTCTTTGTCCTGAAATACCTCCTCACATTATAAACTTCTTGAATATGAAGTTATCCTATTTGTACATCCTTTTTAAAAAGCACTGAGCATGTTACTTTTACATAGCAATTACCCGTAAAAATTTATTGAATAAATGAAAAAAATATGCCTTCATGAATGAATAAATGAATAGGTGAACCTATTTAGGTGTGTTCTTTTGTACTAAGGTAGATTCAAAGACCCTATTAAAATGGATAAAATGTCCACCATGGTAGCATTCAATTACTACTTCAATGTATTTAGTCTTCATATGTTTGGTTTAAATGAAATGATCGACAGTAATGTTCCAGGAGAGTCACCTCATATAAGCTACCAGGAAAGACAAATTTAAATGCCAAATCGTAAGATTTAATAAACTAACATTGGTAAAACACTTAAGAGTGCCTGATATGTTGCAAGTACTAGACAAGAGCTTATTAAATAAAATAGATTGCTGACTGATCTCTGTGATCACTGAAGAAATAGCTTGCATATATTCTTGTGCACATAATCCAGAATCATAAACAAAAGACTCAAACACAGTAGTTGACACAGAGTAGGTTTTGTATTATAGAAAACAATTTTATTTTATGTTTAATGAATTTATGGTGAGACAAACTGATTTTGTGAAATTAGTTTTAAAAGCTTGAAATCTAGTTTCATTTATTCTTCTACCCACTTCACAGACCTGGGGATAAAAATATATGTATATAAAAAATATATGTTTATAAAAAATAAAAAATAAAAAAAAAAAAAAAAATAAAAAAAAAAAAAAAAAAAAAAAAAGCTTGAAATCTAAACCTGAAGTTTCAGCACTGATCTGAAATTTTATTTCCTTTTCAACCTATTCTTTTTTTTTCCTCAGAGAAGCCATGGATTATAGTGGTTATTCAATAAATGTTCAAAGGAAGTAAGAATTAAGTCCTCCACCTCTATGTATTCTTACTGAGAACCACTTATCTTTTGAGCTCAACTTCCTATCCAACTTTATATGCTCCTGACTTCTACACCTTCTAGACCTTCTACTGCACCAAAGCAATTCCTGATCCTTAATAAGCCATAAGGATTATTATTTCTTCCCTGCTCATTATTTATCTTAATTGCCAGGTTCAGTTTACATCCATTAGATGAACTAAGTAGGGGTTACCTTACCCTGGGCTGAGCTCCCGAGGACACTTAGAATCACAGGGAGCAGAAAAGAAGTGGAAGGGGACACCCAGCAAGGACAGAATTGCACTTAAGGATAATTGCAAAGTACCAGGAAAGAAGAAGTGCTATACTGGTCAAGCTGGGAGATAACTGTAGGCCATAAACAAGAAACAAATGAGCAGGATAAATCTTGGAGGGAAATATGAAGAACCATGAGAGAAGAGGGTTCATTAACTTGTTCATACAAAATTGGCTTTGCTAGAGTTGGAATTGATGCTTCAACTTGAATTAAGGCCTGAAGTTTAAGGTAGAGTCTCTCAAATACATAGTGCTTCTAGAAAATAAAAGGCATTTATTAAAAACAAAACAAAAAAAGTGTTCAGTATACTTTATGTGCCAAAATTTGAATCTGTATATGCAGAAGAACAAAAAGATGCCCTTAAAAAGTTATACCCCAACAAGGAAGTAACACATTCAATAAAAATAATTATATAAATTCAGGACACAAAAAGGATACACAGTAGGGACAATTAAACATATTCTGGGAGCTTGATCAATAAGGACTTACTTAGGACAGTGACATTAAGGATAAAATCTAACTATTCTTTTTAGCCCAACTTCAGCTAGCCGCCCCCCCCCGCGCCCCGCATAGCTACTTGCTAAAGTTTATAGTCGAGATCCTTGTTACATTTTCTATAGCAATTAATAAAAAAATGCTTCTGGCTCACCCTAAGGTTTCCAACTTTATCCTCACCCCTCTAGTCTTGTGCAGATCTCTCCTACCTTAGTTCTGGGTGAAGGAGATCTTTCAGCATAGGCCTTTTAATTCTTGTTTTTAATTTGATACACTGCTATCTTCATCTGTTTCTCCTTATAGACCCCAGCTTCAAAGGGATTTGATCTCTTCTTTTTCAGTCCAAGCTAAAGCTTTCTACATAAGACTTATTCTTACCTACATCAATCAGGACATGGTTCTTTTCAATTACTTACTCTTTCTCTTACATTTATAATCTTTCTCGTTTTGTTGATTACTTCCCCTGTACCATCCACTGTGCTCAGGCTATTTCTGTTAAATCTGATAAACTTTTAACCTCCTTTCCTTCTTGGACTGACTTTTGAAGAAAGTAATCCAATTCTCTGCCTTTGTTGGTTCACTATCAACCCATTCAGTAAATGACTTGGTTTCTGACATCTGCTTCTGTCCATCTATTAGAACCTCTCCGGGAGGCCACTGATAATCTGTTTACTGATTACCAATCCCTGTCTTGATGTATGCTCTCAGTCTCAGTCTTTGGCCTCCAAGTAGTTTCTGTTCCTCTGAACTATCTCCCCTTGAAACTCATTTCCTCGTGACTTGTGCTTTCCTAGGCTGCCCCCCCCGACCCCCGCCTATCTCTGCCTACTCAATATTTGCCTCTTTCACTTGCTCAGAACATATTTGAAATAAAGGCAAGCTGTAACTAATTGCTTTGCTTGGTCTGCAGGCTGTTTAGATAGGTCTGCAGGTTGTTTATCCTGACCATATTTATGTATTTGATACTTTTTATATAGTGCTTAACATGCACTGGATCATACTCGAAACACCAGCACTTTTAATTTTCACAATAACTCTATGAAGATTAAAAAATAGAAAGACTGAGGCACAAGGAGTTTAAGTGACTTGTTCAAGGCTGCATAGTGTTTTGACTGGCATTCTGGTCTGGAGGCTATGATCTTAGAAATTATGCTGCCTCTGGCATTGCTGCACATTAACACAAACTTGCCTTTGCTGGGAAGTCTCGCTACCTGAATGGATTCTAGTATGTCCCAGACCAGTTCTGGGTATCTGTGTGTCTCTCCACATACCCTATATGTGGACCTACTCTAAAGAAGCTCCTAACCACCAAAATATCACTGGATACAGTTCAGGGAGTCCATTAATTTGGATAAGAAAGGACATCTAAGTAACTTCTAAAGGAAATTTAATATTTCTTTAAAATATTCATATAGGCTACAAAGTATAGTGGTATTAACAGTACCATCAATTTGTCACAGCTAGAGAACATAGGTGGTTTATGTCACATTAAATATTGCTCGGAGTTGTCATATTGAATTTATGGCAGTTAGTAGACCCACCACTAGATCTTGCTATCTAATGTATTAAAAGGCAAGCTGTTTTATTAATATATCACATTTTAAATTATTTTAATAGCTCTATTTCAACCTAATTGGTCTCTATTTTATGTATTTTATTTTATGTATATAAAACAATTATTCTGAGAAGGGGTTCACAGGATTCACTAAAAAAGCCCAAGTGCTCCATGGTACAACATAACTAGGAAAAATGCTTCAATCTTCTACACACTTATATCTTCTCTGTTCTTTCTACCCAGTCAGATTGGATTTATAGTGATAACATTTGGATACTTATCTAGAATTCTACCCTTTCCTAAACCCAGAATTGTATTTTCAATATTCTGCTAGACTGCCTAACTACCACCAACTCAATCTCAAATAAAAGGATCCCTCATCTACCTCACTAATATTCTTCTCTTCCCAGTGCCCACCTGTCTATGGCTAGCATTTCTATATTTTCTGTTGTTTAGACTAAAACTTGGCAAACACTCTTGATTCTCCACAGTTCACTTTTAGTTCTAATAAAATGTTTTTTTTCCTTTGTCTTCCTGATAATTCATGTATTTGTCTTTGTTTTCATTCTAGATATTACTACCTTCATTTTTGTCTCACTTGAACAAATGCAGTAATCTCTCCTTGCTTTCTATTTCCCTCTCTAATTCTGGTTCACACCAGCTCCAGAACTATAAGTAGAATGTCATAGAAATAAAGGCTGTCTGTACATCTTTATATATATATATATATATATATATATATATATATATATATACTATAAGATACAACTTAAAAAAATGCATTCAAGTATGAAAAAGAAAATAAAAATTGTACAATCCTACCTTTAGAGGTATTTTAATCAAGTGTTTTAAAATAAATTATTATATATGTTACCTGTATATTATATATGCTATAAATAAATATATATAATATAATCACCTACAACTTTTAATAAACATATCTTTGAGTGATTTCTTGGGTCATTAACTTAGTATTTAATTGCAATAGAATATGCTATAGTTTATGTATCTGTTACTGTGGTTTTTTTTGTTTTTTTTTATTTGACAGAGAGAGATCACAAGTGGCAGAGAGCCCAATGCGGGGCTAGATCCCAGAACCCTCAGATCATGACCTGAGCTGAAGGCAGAGGCTTAACCCACTGTGCCACCCAGGCACCCTGTTACTGTATTTTTTTAATTTGAATTGTTTCTAGTTAGTACAATTACAAATAATCATGTTATAGCTGTTGTTCAAATTTGTCTTCCTAGGATCCCTTCTTGTAGAAATCTTAAAAATTTTGAAATCCATCTCAAATGTCACTAAGTTTCTTTTCTTGCCCTCTCCATATACCCCAACCATATAATAAACTCTCTAAGACTATATCATATCGTGCCTTATTTCTGGAGCAAAGGTTAGAAATCTGTCAGTGGTCATTGGGCATCTTACACTTTGAATTCTCACACTCCGTAAATAAAGTTAGTAAGAAATGTCTGAGGAAAACTTGAGAGGTAAAGATATTTTCTCAGTTGAAATAGTTACATAATAAAGTTAATGTACTTATGATTCCATAGCAGAAAAAATTTTTTAAAGTAGTCTTAACCTAGAATAACTATGTTAAGGAAGAAAAAAGAAGATACAGGTTTTTACCATCATCCAGAATGTTTAACAGTTATAAAACACACCCACCCACTCACCCCCTACACATGGTCACATACAAACTGATTAATGATTTCACACAAACAGGGAGTTTCTTGAATGTGTGTTAACCTGGTACTTGTTGTTTTCCTTTTAAAAGATCAAGAATATTAAATTCCCTCTTAACTCTCCAGAAGGAGAGAGAGACAAGAAAGCAAGACAAATGCCGGGCAGATGTAAAAGTAAAGTATGCTCAGGGAGATCAGTGAATGATAATGTCAGCATTTTGCAGATGAAAAGAAAGAGAATCTCTTTTGGTTTTTATATTTTCTACATTTCTATAAAAGTTACAGGCTCATAGATCATAGGATATAGAAATAAATCTGAAAAGACTGTTGTTTAAATACTATTCAGTTGTAGTCGAGAAAACTGAAATTATATTTAACTGTTCAGCAATTTTTATGATTTATTTCATAATGAATTTTTAATCTTTTTTCATAGGTTTTATTTATTTGTTCACTTTAGAGAAGGGTATATGTGAGGAGCAGCAGGAAAGGGAAGGAAAGAGAGAATCTTAAGCAGGCTCCTCTCCCAGCATAGAGCTGACACATGGCTCAGTCTCACCACCCTGAGATCATGACCTGAACTGAAATCAAGAATCAGATGCTTAAATAACTGAGCCACCCAGGAGCCCCTTAATTATTTCCCTTAATTATTTCTTTAGAGAAATATAAAATGAAAAAAATTTTAGATAGATATTTCTATAGATGGGAGTGTTAGAAACCACTTAAAGTTCTGGTATTCAGTGTGGGTACAAGAGATAAACAATACCAAATGCTGCTTATTGAGGTTTATTCCAGTTTGGGTGTGTTACACATTTACAGATGTATTGGGAAATATATTCCACCATGTAATTAATGCTACTTTCTGCTGACGCTTCTCTGCCCAGATTTGGGTGGGAATAATGCTACTAAAATATGATATTTCTAGATATCTTCACTCCCCTATGACAAATTATTGTATTTAGTTTTAAAAACTGCTAAAATTATTTTATTATAACTTAATAAAGCATTACTGTATTGAAAAGAAAGGAATAGTTTGATGTGGTCAAATATTTCTTTAAAGTGCCAAAGCTTGAATGAGAAAAGCTCAACTTCAAAGTCAACTAATAGATGCTAGATTAAAGAAGGAATGTAGACTCAGATTAAAATCTTTGAAAAGGAATGAATTATTGAGCGTAATGGGGGAAGGGCAAAATGATAGGACTGCCTTGCAGGTGAAGTGTAATTGAGACGAAATATAGGAGAAAAGTGCTCAGCAATTCACACCCTAAGAGAGACTTTATTAAGAATCTGGTGAAACATTTAGTATGGACGAACTGACAGACGTTTCATTGTACAGGTTCTAGAGTGTGTCTTAGTTTTTGGTGTTTTTTCTATTTGTTTTGTTTTAGCTTTTCCATCATCATATTGTTGTGCCAACAGAATCATCTCTTATTATCAGAATCACACTGATTACTGTTTGTTATTCAGCATGATGTATTAATTTGAATAATTCTCACTTTTTCAGCAAAGACTGTTATTATACAAGCAATGCAGAATTTTCTGTGATATGTAGAAACTAACAGGGAGCAAGACCTCCCTTGAGTCTATGAAGTACAAGGGAAACTAAAATCATGGTCATTCTAGGTATACTTAATGGAAACACAGAGCATATCAGGCACATCATTTCCTCCTTCCCCTACCCTCTACCTCAGGAGACCCCTGTCAATACTCTCTCCTGATGAAGGTGATGGGAAGAAAGAGTGTTAACATTTCTTGGGAACACTGGAGGACTGTCTTCCATGTTTTCTCCCTATCAAATGATGCTTTTCTCACTAAGTTAACTGATTGAGAATGATTTTTATTTTTATTTTTTAACTATTTGTTTTATTTTATTTATTTGAGAGAGAGAGCGTGAGAGGGGAGAGGTCAGAGGGAGAAGCAGACTCCCTGCTGAGCAGGAAACCCAAGGTGAGACTCGATCCCAGAACTCCAGGATCATAACCTGAGCCAAAGGCAGTTGCTTAACCAGCTGAGCCACCCATGTGCCCTGAGAATGATTTTTTTTTTAATTTATAATTTTTTATTTTTCTGAGAATGATTTTTAAATGATCATTATAGTCAATAGACTGTACCAAGAGCCAGTGAGCACAGGAAGGCCAAATACTAATGTTGATAGATAATAAGTTTATTTATAAGTATTGTTTATAAGATTTGTATGAATTTCTGAGTATACATTAATCTGTTTCATTGACACCCAAAATCCATTTCATCAACTCTGTTAAAAATTATATCAAGACATTTTCAGAATTTTGGCCATGAGAAATGTTAGCAGGTCACCAGTTTTGTGTTTGCTTAACACAAAGCCTAGTATCTCTACTATGATTTGTTTGCTTTGTATCTGTTACAGAGACAGACTTGGGCAAAATCTGCTTTAATAAAATTTATATTTAAGTACTGATAAATTTATATTTAAATATTGATAAACAACACACTGATTTCTCAAGTCTTTGGTTCTTGAACTGTTGTATTCCAAAAGAGTCAATTGTCAATTATATGTATAATGAAATAAAATAATAAATTTTAAAAATTAACATTTTAATAATACTTATTCAGAACTCCCAGAGCAGCAAACATCATGCTGGTACAACTAGTTAGGGATGATTGCCTTTATTTTTTATGGGTCCTTTCGTAAAAACATACAAAAATACAACCTCTAGGTTATGAACAGGGAAAGGAGATACGGTGAGAAAAATATAGCTAGTTTCTGATTAGATGCAATTTCTCCTTGACCTAGGGGATATAGGCAGGAAAGAATTCATGTAGAGGAAGCAAAAAGGGAAGATTGAGATCACAAAAGAAAAACTTTCAATTCACTATTTTGTTTGGATCCAGACCTAAAGAACTTTCATGAGCAAATCCTTCAGTGAGGGAACAATAGCCTTTGCTATATATTTCCTAGTGATAAAAAATCTTTGTTTTCAAAAAGTTCTGAACTGCCAATGTGATGCATTCCCCAACTTACACTAAAGTTAAGATCCCCAAGTATGTGACAATAGATATGATAGCATTTTGTTATTCTCGTGAATAATTTTGGAAAAACCTAAATCTTCAATTCTTCTAAGCCAGATCAATGATTCCAAACTGATTCTCTGTTTGGTCTACAGCTCCTCTTTAGGGTAAGCATTTCAAGAACATATGTCAATTATTAGCTGAAAACTACCATATGCCAGAGATTTAGAAACTTGAAAAATATTATAGAACTCATCTCTAGTTACTGTAACTAATTTAAGAATAACACAAAAAGAAATTTTTACTAAAATACTTCCAAAAAGAAAATTCATGGCTACAAATCACCCATTTTTTACTTTCTATATCTGCCATTTTCCTTACAAAGGAATCTGAAATAAAATAGGCTCAACTATGTCATTATCAACTTGACTCATGGCCTTCACTGCAACTACCACAGTGAATCTGTGCCAAAACTACAGACTTCTCTGGCAGTGTAATATTTGGGGTGATGTATGAAGACTTTGTCCATACTCGTGGCAGCTTCAGAACGCTAATTGTCTAGCAAGATTATTTCTAAGTCTTCACCAGCATTCTGGGCAAAATGGCAATGTGAAGCTTTTTCTAGGTGGTTTTCACTTTCTTCCACCTCAGGTACTGCTCACAGCAACAATCTGTGCTCATCCCTCCTTGTAAATCCACTTACAAAGGAGTCTCTGAGTCTCTAAGGTGCCTCTTGATTTTTAAAGCCACTTACCCCTTTGTGACCTATCCAGGCCCAATCTTTCTAAAGAAACTGCTGATTCCCACACCATAAAACTTCTATTTTTCCTTCTGTATATATGACAAGAAGGTTAATTAAAATCGATGTAGGTTTCACTTTCTAATCTGGATCTTGATATACTTCTTTTAGCTTCCCAATCTGAATTTTGTTCTCTATTATTTTTTTTTAATCATTATGGGTAATTGTGGATGTCATCAATATACATTTTGATTGCTAGGGATTATTTAGAGTGGTTATGCTTGGGCCACCAAAATTAGCTCATGTTAATAAATTAATAGCTAACATATTTTGAGCACATAGTGTATTTCATGTACATATGGTACTCTATACATACTATCTCACCTAAAATTTGCAACAACTCTTAGGTAGGCAATATTATCTGTATTTTATATTATGTCCCCATTTTAATCTTAATTTTATTTAATATTTCCAAAATTTTGACTGAGGCAAAAGGATCATCTAGTATTCTCTCATTCACCCCTTCTTGGCATTGTTTCCAGGTGTTTCAGACTCACCTGAAACCTCGAAGTTTCACGATAATAATAGATAGGAAGACCACCATTCCATTTTGACCATTTGTGCCTGTAGTCTCAGTGTGACCACTTATTGTCCAAACCAGGGCACTTGAGATTTAGTTTTCTGCTTTACACAATAAATTATGTTGTCACCTTGATAATAACTAACATTTATTGGATGAGAGAAACATCTTAAATACTTTTCATGTAATGTATTAGCTTATTTAATTCTTACAACATTTTGAGACACATACAATTCTTATAATACTTCTTTTATGAATGGAGAAGGTGAAGAACAAAGAAGTTTAGTCAGTGCTGGAAGGCACAGAGGTCGTAAAGTTACAAACCCAGACCATGTGGCTCCAGAGTCTATGCTTTAGTTCTACCAAGTTGGAAAACTTTTCATTATAGCTGTTATATTTTTGAGCTCTCATCCTGCTATTCTAAATGATGACATTCCTTCAACAGTCTCAAGTTAGTCTCTTCCTGAAATCATCTCTCCTTGCCACTCTGCTTGCAATAATGGCAGCACTATTCATTCGTTCACTCTGCCAATGTAAGCAAAATGTGCTTTAGCTCAACACCAGGTATCCAGTCTGATCTTCCATTCACTTTCAACTTCACAGTCATGCTTGAATTCTTCCATCTTCCCGAATGCAAATTTTATAAATTCTTCTCTGGAAGTCATGAAAGTTGAAAATTAATCAGATGGCTATAATGTAACAATGAAAAATAACAAGTGTTGGAAAGGATATGGAGAAATGGAGCCTTCATGCCATGTTGGTCAGAATCTATCATGGTGGAGCCCCTTTGGAAAAAGATTGACAGGGGTGCCTGGGTGCCTCAGTGGAGTAAAGCCTCTGCCTTTGGCCCAGGTCATGGGCTCAGGTCATGGTCCCGCGGTCCTGGGATCGAGTTCCTCATCGAGCTCTCTGCTCAACGGAGAGCCTACTTCCCTTCCTCTCTCTCTGCCTGCCTCTCTGCCTACTTGTGATCTCTGTCTGTCAAATAAATAAATAAAATCCTAAAAAAAAAAAAAAAAGAAAAAAGATTGACAATATCCTGAAAAATTAAATGTAGACTTTCCATATGATCCAGGACTTCTACTCATAATTATATTCCCAAGAGAAATGAAACATATGTCTAAACAAAAACTTATACATGGATATTCATAAAAGCATTATTTGTAATAGCCAAAGGCAGAAACAGCTAAATATCTGTCAGTTGATGAACAGATAAACAAAATGTGTACCCATACAGTAAGCCATACAAAGGAATGAAGTAATGATATGTTATGCTAAGTAAAATAATCCAGACACAAAGCCCATATGTTATGTGATTCAATTTACATGAAATGTCCAGAATAGGTAAATCCATAGAGACAGAAAGATTAGTGGTTGCCAGAGGTTGAGGATGGGGGATGGTGATTGGCTGCTAATGGAGCAATGAAATATTTTGGAATTAAGTAGTGGTAATGGTTGCACAATATTATGAATACACTAAAACCCCTGAATTGTAGACTTTAAAATGGTAAATTTTATAGTATGTGAAATGTTAATCAGAGAAAAATGTATGACAAAATAAACTTTAATTTTCCTTTCTGATTTTTAATAAAATAAAATAATAGCTGGCATGTTTATTTAAGTTGGGGAAAATAACACAGTTTTTATAAACTAGATTTGCTACGTCATCCTAATGATGACATCCTAAGTCATCCTAGTATTATTTAAATTAAGTATCACTACCTATGATCTAATTAGCTTTTAAAGGTTTGTTTGTTTGTTTTTTATTAATTTTTTATTTTTTATAAACATATATTTTTATCCCCAGGGGTACAGGTCTGTGAATCGCCAGGTATTTGTTTGTTTTTGTAAGATTTTATTTGTTTGACAGAGAATACAAGCAGGTGGAGCAGCAGAGAAGGGGGAGAAGCAGATCCTGCTGAGCAGAGACTGATGTGGGAATCTATTAATCCTGGGACCCTATTATCATGACCTGAGCCGAAGGCAGATACTTACAACTGAGCCACCAGGGACCTCTCTAATTAGCTTTTAAAAATAGTTTTATAAACTATTTCTATTTAGTCAATTGGCTGATAATTGCCATTAAAAACAACCATTAAGCTATCTAGCTGATCTCCGGCTAGCTGATTGACTAATTTTTTTAAAAGATTTTATTTATTTGGCAGAGAGAGAGAGCACAAGTAGGGGGAGCAGCAGACAGAGGGAGGGGGAGAAGCAGGTTCCTCACTGAGCAGGGAGCCGGATGTGGGGCTCTATCCCAGGACTCTGGGATCATGACCTGAGCCGAAGGCCGAAGGCAGGCACTTAACCAACTCAGTCACCCAGGCACCCCTAAAAATGGGCTAATTAAAATCTCAGAATCATCATGTTGAAGTCAAAATATTATCATCTGTACCGAAACATTTAATAAAGTGTATTGATTTTCACATTAACATTTTATGTAGTAAATATATAAAAGATAACTTTTTATTATACTATAATTATATTAACTTTAGAGAAAGTTTACACTGTTGTGAATATCTCTGCCATTATCTCACTTTAATTGTAGTAGGAAAATGAAACCATGTTATAAAATTATATTGATTTCTATAATGGTCTTGGAAAACCATAATTTTTGTTTCCAAAAACAGCCAAAATGTCTAAGGAAACAAACATAAGCTTGATGCTCAGTAATCACAAATAAATTGATAAAGAAATTGATTAGCTATTGAAAATTAGAAGTCCATTTGGTTTAAAGAGGAGCCTTTAAAGTTTTTTGTTATTATGTCATTATTTAAATAATCACAAAATTCAGTATGACACCAATTAATTCTAATGGGTAGGAATTTAAAGCAGGCATTTTAACTTCAATATAAAGGTTTTATTAATAACAACCTAAGAACAGTATTAAATGATGTGACTTTGTTTTAGTTTTTACATGTGGGCTTTTTCTCAAGCTTAACCGCTAACTTTTGTCATTCCAGTAGTATCCTGCCAACTACCATGGTATAGGTAAAAAGTCTCACCAGAGCAGAAAGCTTTTCATACAGTACTTATCTTGCGTTCAGCCAAGGTAAGCAAAAATGTGTTTCAGCTCAACTGTGTATTCAAGCCTAAACCGGCTGTGGAGCTCTGGCTCTTGGATTTGCGGTCCACCAGCTCCCAGGCTGCATCTGGGCCTACCCCTCCTAGGTAATAATAGGAGTCAGGTCTACTTTAAATCTTGCTATTTGTAATGGAAGCAGTTTTTGCTTACTCGGGGAATTATTTTTAAATAATTTCCCTTGCAAACCAGCTGTGATGAGGCTTTGTGTCCACTAACATGAAAGGTCTATGCCTTTGAGACATCTGTGGGCCAGTTCCCCTTCTGACCACAGTGAAAGCATTGATAAGAAGGGCACTTCAGTCCTGCAGAGCTAAAGGCAGAAAAATTCAAGAATGCCAAATGTGTGTGTGTGTGTGTGTGTGCACAGGCGCACAGATCTTTATTTTTATTTTTATTTTTTAGTTTTTAAAAAAAATTTATTTATTTGAGAGAGAGAGACAACAAGAGGGAATACAAGCAGGAGGAGGGGGAGAGAGAGAAGCAGGCTCTCCACCAAGCAGGGAGCCTGATGTGGGTCTTGATCCCAGGACCCTGGGATATAGATATATAATACTTACTAAATATTTATATGTTATATATATTATTTACAATATACATTAAGATATGTAATTTAGTAATATGTACTATGTACTATATAAAAATATATATTATTTTTTAAGAAGGCAGAGCATATTTTTTATGTTTCTTCACCTACCTACCCATATAGCAAATCACTTACATAGTTATTAAACCAACAGGATAATCTTTAAGCAACACCAGCAGAAACTCCTAAGTAAAAAGTACTATCTAGCAGTTCTTTTTTTTTTTTTTTAAAGATTTTATTTATTTATTTGACAGAGAGAAATTACAAGTACACTGAGAGGCAGGCAGAGAGAGAGAGAAGGAAGCAGGCTCCCTGCTGAGCAGAGAGCCCGATGCGGAACTCGATCCCAGGACCCTGAGATCATGACCTTCCTGCTCCACGGGAAACCTGCCTCTCCCTCTCCCACTCCCCCTGTTCATGTTCCCTCTCTTGCTGTGTCTATCCCTGTCAAATAAATAAATAAAATCTTTAAAAAATAGCAATAATAATTTTGTTTTTAGCCTCTCAGTCATGCTACTTACTATTGAGTGAGGTTGTGGTTCTTTTAACTTCTCTGAGCCTCAGTGTCCTCGTACAAAATGGGAACAATAATTTGTAACTTGGTATGAATAATAAATAGAATAATGTGGGTTAAAATAATCATTTAAGTTCGATCTAAACATAAATTTATCATTATCCTTTGATCTCTTTCCTTCCTTAAATCATCCAGGCTCATTTCCTCTTTGGCAATACACATATTAATCTTTTTTATCAAAGACTTTATTTATTTATTTGACATAGAGAGAGAGCAAGCACAAACAAGGGGAAAAGGAGAAGTAAGTTCCCCGCTGAGCAGGGAGACCAATGTGGGCCTCAATACCAGAATCATGACAAGAGCGGGAGGCAGACGCGTAAGTGACTGAGCCACTCAGGTGCCCCTCACATGTTTATCTTTTACACTTTTCCCATAAATGGTAAAAGATGAAATTCAGATTATCATGTTCAGTTATAGTATCTATGTAACTATAGATTTTGGCCTATCTTGATATTCTTTTAAAAAATGATATTAATGGTATTAGCATGAGTAATTTGATTATGAGTCGCCTTATGTGCTTTATATAAATTACTGAGCTCTGAATTAAAGCACTGCTACTTAGATTAATTTAATTAATGCCAGAAGGATGGTAATGTATGGTACCAATTTTGTAATTGTCCTATGGCTTAGAATTCTTCTAATTTTCTTTATAAAATAATTATCTGTTAATTGATTTTATTATTTTTTTGGAAATTTCTAAAACCAGCCACACGTCCTGCACCAAGCAAGTGCTAAACAAGATTTATTAAATGAATATTGATTTTTTTCGTACTCATTGTCTTCCAAGATGTTTAAAGAATTTTATAGAAAGACATACAATGTATAAGAAATATTTTTACTGTAATGGTCTAGTAAGAAATAAAATTATTTGTTGAATCTATAAATGAATAAATGAAAGAGAGTGAATTTGCAACTTAAACTTTAGGGATTGTTCAACATGGGAAATAACTCTCAATCTAGTAAGAAAAGTTTTAAAACAACACACAGCTCTCAAATGCTGTGCATGCCTCAAGATCGTATATGGCACTCAGCTGCTACGCAAACTTTATTAGCAATAAATAACTTTTAATCATAAATCAGAGTCCAAATCCAAAATTAAATTTAAAGGAATTTCTGACTTCATTCTCAAAGCAATCAAATTTTTCCATTAACAGTATGTGACTCCACTTACACAAGCAAATAAATAAAAGTGGAATAAATCTGTCTTTAGACTGCATTGATCAATAATTTGATTCCTGAAGTTTTCTTGCCTGCTTTTATTTGGAAATTTGCAGTCTTACTTATAGAGTTTATTAGCAAGAGAATGAAACATTTTACTTTTTCTTTAAAATCTCATATTTCTCCATCTAACAAGACTTATAGACATTTTATCTGGGAACTGAATAGATCATTGGTATAGATTATGTATAGACCTGTGTTTATATTTATTACATACATAGAATCAGTCAGTTCAAAATTACTTCCTGATGACCCCCTATATGCCAGGACTCTTCTAGGTGCTTGGGATACAGCAAGTGAATGAATATGGCAGTCCTCTGAAAAATTATTTGCAAGGAAAAAATTGCAATGCTACATAGTAGAATGCTTTTGTTTATGTATCAACTTTTTCATAACCCCATGTTAATTTCTCACTGCAGCCAGTTATATACTACTAAAGTCATTTATTTTTTTTTTAAGATTTTATTCATTTATTTGACAAAGAGAGAGATATCACAAATAGGCAGAGAGGCAGGCAGAAGCAGGCTCCCCGCTGAGCAGAGAGCCTGATGCAGGGCTCCATCCCAAGACCCTGAGATCATGACCTGAGCCGAAGGCAGAGGCTTAACCAACTGAGCCATCACGGTGCCCCAGTCATTTACTTCTTGATTGTTTTCTCTAATATCAGTTCAGACTTTTTAAAATATTTACCATGTTTTAACATACTAGGAGTCTAGCACCCCTGTTTCAAATTTGATCCCTCTTAAGTTCCATCTCTATTTTGCTAAATTACTATTGGGCTGAACTGTCTGAATCTTTTCTGGACTCTTTTATGGTTTTAAAAATACAGTGACCACACAATGTGTTTTGGCACAACAAAGGGCCATTTTTGGTGTGTGTGGTGGTTCATGTCAGTTTAGAAAAACAAACTTTCTATGTAAATATATTATTTTGAGGTGCTATACAATCATTCCATTCTCTTATTCTGTAATTATAAGATTTCTTAAGATAACTTATGTAAATAAATGTCATTATTTATCATAATAATGAAACAAGTGGATCATTAGGAAGTAAAATATGTCCATTTACTAGATTAGATATCTTGAAATCATTAAAAAATTACTTACAATGTTCAAATACTTATTAAAACTTTTAAAATGTGGGAATTAACCATAACATAAATATTAGTGCAAAAGTAGGACACGCTCCATACGTAAAGGAGCTGTATGACATTAGAATATAATACATCAAAATATTAATGATATGTATTATATGTAATATAATTTTGTCCTCATGCCTCCTGATATTTTCCAAATTTTCTATAAGCATAATTTTAATGTATGAAGTTTATGATTATTTACATAATAAGTATCTAAGGATGAAAATATCGGAAGTAAATACTTTTGTAATTAGTAGCACTTTCAAGTAGGAAAGGTTCCCATTTAGGAGTTGATTTATAACGAGTATCACAATTTTTACTTCAACAGTTGATCCCACTCAAATATCCATTCATTCAGTAGATATTTCTTAAGCTCTCATAATGTGACAGGGACTGTTCTAGGTACAAGAAAGAAAGAAAGAAGAAATTATGGTATCTCCCCTCATAGAACCTATGTTGTAGTAGAGAGAAAGTAACACAAAAGAACTTTATGATAAAATCTGTAGTGCATTTTGATAATCAGTACTATGGACAAAAAGGTGATAGAGATGTCTATTATGGGGAAAATTTTGAAAATTCAAAAAGGGTAGTCAGGATAAGCCTCAACCAACAGGGGACATCTGATCTAGGACTTGAAGTAGATGAGGTTAAAAGTTGGACAGATTTGGAGGAAGAGTATTTCAAGAGGGAACAAGAACACAAATCCTGTCAGGGAAGCGTTTCTAGTGTGTTGGCTGGTATGTTAGTCCATTGTAGCTGGAACAGAATGAGAAGGTGATGGGGGAGATGCAGTAAGAGAGGCAACAAGAACCAGATAAATTGAGGCAATATAGACATTATATGGACTTGGATTTTTACTGCTCATTAGATGTAAGGTCATTGAGGGGTTTAAAGAAGTGATTTAATCTGGCTAACTTATAAATAATCACTCTGGATGCTCTACTTAAAATAACTGTGAAGTTCCACAAACTTCACAGAAAATAAAGAAGTATGAGGGTACCTGGGTGGCTCCGATCATTAAGTGGCTGCTTTTGGCTCAGGTCATGATCTCCAGGTACTGGGATCAAGCCCCACATCAAGCTCCCAGCTCAGCAGGAAGTCTGCTTTTCCTTTCCTTCTGCCTCTCTCCCTGCCTGTGCTGTCTCTCTCTCTTTCTGTCCAATGAATAAATAAAATCTTTAAAAGAACGAAAAGAAAGATGCGTGAATGGTATGGGTCTCTATATTTCTATATAGAGAAATTACATATACAAATATGGTTTGATGTTCTTTAAAATAAGATATTGTGGTGCCTGGATGGCTCAGACAGTTAAGCAACTGACTCTTGGTTTCCACTTGGGTCATGATCTCAGGGTGAAGAGATAGAGCCCCACATTGGACTTTGCACTTAGTGGGGAGTCTGCTTAAGATTCTGTCTCTCCCTCTGCCCCTCCCTCCCTTGATGCATATGTTCTCTCTCAAATAAATAAATCTTTAAAAGATTAACAATAAAATAAGATATCGATAAATTAGTGGGACCCTAATGCTGTTTATCCAAGCATTCTTATTAAGACTACATGAGATCTTTCTGTTCCAGCTGTAGTGTGTATACTGTTCATACTATTATCATTTTGTCTGTTATTGATTGGCTTCTATTAACAATGCCTACCTATATTTCTTTCTGATTCATACTATTTACACGTAACAAGGATGACGAGTAAACTGCAATGAATTCTAAGTCTCCCTGCCTGCAATTTTATCAATCAGGGCCAGGAAAAAAAAAAAAAAATAGTGTTCTTTGAAGAAGTAACACAAGAGAGTTAATTAAGGGACCCTTTGCAGATGTGTACTAGTGCTATATCAACAAAGATGTTCCAGCACCATGAGGGAGGGACAAAAGGACGCTCCATGCATGAAGGAGCATGAGGAAGAAACTGGTGGGGTATACAGGGACAGCAAATGTAGCTATAAGAAAGGAATGACTTCAAGGACTGTACCCTCAATAGATATACACAGCTGACCTACAAGGATCCAGCACTTTCCTTTTGCTTCCCCCACTGGCATTTGTCAGTATTTTTTTTTAAGGTTTTATTTATTTTATTTATTCAACAGAGAGAGAACACAAGTAGGCAAAGAGGCAGGCAGAGAAAGAGAGAGAGAGAAGCAGGCTCTGCACTGAGCAGAGGGCCCGATGCGAGGCTCGATCCCAGGACCCTGAGATCATGACCTGAGCCGAAGGTGGCAGCTTAACACACTGAGCCACCCAGGCACCCCAAGGTGTGAATTTTTAAAAAGTTTTATAGGATCACTGCAAACTTAAATATAATAGGAAACACAAAAAAACTAAGGGCCTATGGATAAGTAAAAGAGTTTATCTAATTAAATACAGGCTTGCTATAGAATTCTAAGAAGCCATTATTCTTAGTAATAATTCATTAATTTATTTCATAAAAAGTTATTGAACTTCTGTTTTTAGGCTTTTAATATATACACAAAATATGTGTAACAAAATGATTAATGTCTTCAATATACTAATAAATTAAAAAGCGAGTTCTCAAATGATATATGTAAGTTTAGCTAACATTTTGGGGATGGTAAACATGTTGAAAACTGACTTAAACACTTTATATGTGTTGTGCTATTTGTTTTCCTTAACAGCCTTGAAGTAAGTGGTATTGCTATCTACATTATATTTACCTAAGATACTATCTTTGGGTATTTCTAACAGGCTACCACAAATTGGGGAGATTGTAAAAAACAAAAATTATTTCTCACATTCTGGAAGTTGGGAAGTCTAAGGTCAAAGCGCCAGCATATTTGATGTCTGCTTTATAGATGGCTATCCTCTGGCTGTGCCTCACATGGCAAAAGAGACAAGGGAGCTCTCTTGGTCTGTTTTATAGGGCACTGATCCCATTCATGAGGGCTCTACCTTCATGACCAATCATCTCCCAAAAGCCCCACTCTTCACTTTGAGAATTAGAATTTTATTAAAGCATTTGGAGGGTGGGAGTGAACCTAAACAGTCAGTCTATAATAGGTATTATAAGGTATGGTGATGAAATTCAAACCCAGATAGTGTGATTTCAGAACAGATATTTTATAATACTACCAAGTAGTAGAATCCATTTTTGTTTAAGAAAAAATAATGCAAAAAAAAAATAAATAATGCACACATACAAAATAAACTGAACTGAAATATTTGTATATATGTTTTTTCTCATATAAAAGTAGAGCTCTAAAATTATGCATATCAAACTCCCAACTGTAAAATCTGCATAGAAGAAAACACGCAATACTTAAAGTACACAATAAATTTTTTAAATGTATATACACTCATGCAGTGGTATTCTGGCAAATCTGGTCTCTGGAAGAAACAAAACAAAACAAAGCAAACAAACAAAATGTTAACTTGCATTGTTTACTGATTTTCAAGTACAAACTCTCACCAGATCTAATTTCAAATTATATAGGGTTTAACAAGCAGCTTGCAAATTTCTGAATATTTAACAATCAGCTCTCACAAGCCAACATGAGAAAACTCTACTGTGTCCACTGTGACTCTTGTATCAATGCCTGAGATAAGGTTCAGAACATTGCCATAACCATAAAAAGTTCTCCCACATCCACTTTCAGTCAATGCCTACTCTCTATTAAACAATAAAACCAAACAAACAAACAAAATACGGTTGTAAAAAAAATACTGCTGTGATTTCTATAACTAAAGGTCTCCTTTTGCTTGTTTTTTTGATTACATATAAATGGAATCAGGGGTGCCTTGGTGGCTCAGTAAGTTAAGCTGCTGACTCTTTATTTTGGCTCAGGTCAAGGTTCCACAATCAGCAGGGAGTCTGCTTGGGATTCTTTCTCTAGCTCTCTTACTGCCCCTCCCCCACTTGCATGGCGTTCTCTCTTTCTCTCTCAAGTAATAAATAAATGAGCCTTTTAAAAAATAAATAAATGGAATTATAGAGTCAATATTCTTTTCTGTCTGGTCAAGAGACCATGCAATATGACGTTTTTTTTTTGTTTTTTTTTTTAATTTTTTTATTTTTTATAAACATATATTTTTATCCCCAGGGGTACAGGTCTGTGAATCACCAGGTTTACACACTTCACAGCACTCACCAAATCACATGCCCTCCCCAATGTCCATAATCCCAACCCCTTCTCCCAAACCCCCTCCCCCCCGGCAACCCTCAGTTTGTTTTGTGAGATTAAGAGTCACTTATGGTTTGTCTCCCTCCCAATCCCATCTTGTTTCATTTATTCTTCTTCTACCCACTTAAGCCTCCATGTTGCATCACCACTTCCTCATATCAGGGAGATCATATGACGTTTTTAAGACACATTAATTTTGCTGTTTGTTATATTAGTTTATTCCAGTTTATTTGAATTATATTTCATTGTGTGAACATAAAGCAATGTGTTTGTTTTCCTATTGATGAGCATGAAGGTTATTTCTGGTTTTTTACCACATTGAATCACACTGCTACACAACAGTTGTGCAAGTCTTTTTGTGAATATATGTTTCCATTACTCTTCGGTAATCTAAATCTAGAATTGCTACGTTAGAATATGTACATATGTTTAAGTTCATAAGAAACTGTCCAAGATTTTCTGAAGTATAAAATTTTAGTCCTGCAGCAATTTGTAAAAGTCTCAAATCTTACGTTTTCACCAGCATTTGATCATCTCAATCTTTTATTGTTGCTGTTGTTTTTCTTAAATTTTAACTCAACTGTTGAGTATGTACTGGCATCTCATTTTCTGGTAAAGAATATCTCAGAGAATTTGTCCTTGGTAAAGCTGAATATAAGAAATATTATATAAGTAAAGGAGATTAAGAGGTACAAATTTCTTGTTATAAAATAAGTATGTCACAAAGATGAAAAGTATAGCTTAGGAAATATAGTCAATAATATTGTAATAACAATGTATGATGACAAAGCTTATCATGGTAAGCATTGAGTTATAGAATCACTGTGTTGTAACCTGAAACTAATACAACATCGTATGTCATCTATACTTCAAGAATAAAAATAATAACACTGTTCAAAAAGGAGGAAATATCTGCCACCCGCACAAAGGAATGCTACAGAAATTCTTTATGACGTAAGAAAATGATATCCTTCATATAAATTTAGATGTACACAAAAGAAGCATCCCTTATGAATAGAAACATAATAAATGTTCTACATTTTATTGGCAAATTAAACTCAGGAAAACAAAATCATAATACATTTTTATCAAATGAGCATTATCTTACAAATGCAAAATTGGTTTAACATTTCAAACTTAATTTCTCATAGTAACAACATAAAGGAAAATAAAATTATATGGGTATCTCAATAATTGCTATAAATTCATTTAACAAAATTTAACTCTGATGTAAAATTTAAAATATCAGAAAATGAGACAGAAAATTTCTTCATTCTAATAAAGCTCATCTATGAAAAATCTACAGAAACACCGTGCTTAATTGTGAAATACTGATGTCTTTCCTTTTAAAAGTAAGAAAAGTCTAGAGTTTTTGTACTCATAACTAGATTGGAAAGGACGAGCTATTTCTCACTTTAATTATGGATGACATGATTACTTATGTAGAAAGCAAGTGGTATCTACTAGAACCGATGTATTAGAAATAATAATTGGTTCCATCAATGTCTTAGAAAAAAGGAACACTATGAAAATTAATTTTGCTTTATATATTGAGAGCAAGGAATTGAAGGAACATAATTTAGAAGCCCATTTACCTTAGCATAAGAATGTATTTAAGGATCTAATCAAAGAAAAAGCTACAAACACTATAATGACAACTACAAAATATTGCTGAGAGAAATTAAAGAACTACCTCGTTCTCTCATAGCTTTCCTCCTGAGACTCCAATTACATGTGTACTAGACTACTTGATATTGTCCCCAAGGTCACTGAGGCTTTTTATCAGTATTTTGTGTTCTCCATATTAGTTAGATTTAATAATTATTTTTCACCTGTACTACTAATCATTTATTCTATACTCTTAAATCCATTTTTAAATTCTTCCAATATTTTTAATAGATACTGTACTTTGTACTTGTACCATTTTCATTTTGCTCATGGATATATTTATATAGGGAATATATACTTATTGTCTGTTAATTCCAATGTATCGCTCATCTACTCTATTTCTATCGTGTGCTTTTTTTCTAATATCTCAATTATGACTTATGTTTTTATGTTTCTTAGTATATCTACTATTATTTATTGTAGCTTGAACATCATAGATGATACATTGGAGGATTATGGCTTTTTTTTCTAATTAGTGTTGATTTTTAACCCATTGGCAGTTAAACTACTGTAGATTATTCTGGTTGTGTCAATTTTTATTTTGGTATTTATTAGGTTACTGTTATTTTGATTTTGAATTTTAGTATTAAAATGCAAACCCTACTCTAGGGTGTATCGTTAATCCTAATGACAAAAAGTATTTCTAGGCTCTTGACTGAAAGCTCATAGTGCTCAGCAACCTGTCTCCAGTCTGGCAGGACAAGATTTTCAACATTTCTCAGCCCTGCATGATCTTTTGTATCAGTACTTAATTCTTAGCCCCATATCAGACCTCTCCTAAGCACGTATTCTCAGTTTGGCCCTGGATAACACATCCATGGTAAATCCCAGTGCGAACTTTTGAGATCATTGTTCTGCTGAGTTCTTTGTTCTCTGATATTTTGTTCTATAAATTAGTCTAAAGTGACACATGCAATTGGTGATAAAGTTTTCCTAAAGTCAGAGTTAATGGTCCATCTATTTTATCATTGCATTACTAATTCTGCTTTAACATTTTTGAGATTAGTACATAATTTAATGCATTAATAGGAGATGATTCATAGTTCCAAGACATTTTTGGTGATGAATTCACTAAAGATGCTAACTTAGTTATTTCCCATTATCAGGAAGAAACTCGACTCAGTTTCTAATCTGTCTTCTCCGTCTAGACAATCTACTAATACTGTTGCTATGAGTATGGTTTTAGTCATTTATGGATTTTATTACTAGTTTATTATCATAAGGTAGAGGGGGGTCAATAAATTATCCTCCAGACTGAGAAGTTACTTTCAGACTGAAAAGACCAATGGCCATTACAATTTATAGAGTTTTATTCAGGATAACTGACTGACAAGAGGAAATCAGATAAATAGACTATCCATGACACTACATACCTATTTTCCAGACCTTAATCCACAGGTTTTATAGAGTTGGGGGCTTTGTAATGAAGTCAAAGGATAGTTATCTAAAGTGGTGCCACCTGTGCACCAGTCATTTCTACTACTTATCTAACAGGCACATTCTGTGTACCACTTTAGGGAAGATCAGACAAACCTTCCTGTCTTCTGGTCAGGGCGTATATTAACCTCCAAGGGGCCTGGAATACATAGCACTGAAGGAGGTCATTGAGAGAGCATGAGCAAAATGGAAGGTACAAAGACGGAGTCAGTGTTGTCAGCATTTCTATAAATTGTCATAAGATCTTCACTTTCTGTATTATTTTCACTATTATAAAATAAACTTCAATGCAATAAAATCCATTCCCTAAAATTTATTTTACATATTTTGATCATATAATAACTTTGAAAATTTTGTGAATTTTATGGTCATTTTATTTATTGAAATGCCAACATTAAAAATATGAAATCAAGGTAGTAATTGGAAAAACAACTAATTTATTCAGACTGAAAGTCAGATTTGTTTTTTGTTTATTAATTAATTTTTCTACCATAAAAAGTCTTAAAATAAAATTATTTTCTCATTCCAGTTCAGTTGGAGTCATAAAGTTGATTAGTCATATCAAATTACGAGAGATTTGAACCTGATCTAGGTTAAGTTTGGCAAGTAATTTTGGCATTCATTCATTTTAGAACCATCAGAATAAGGAGAAAATATTTTATTTTACATTTTATTTTCTTAATATTGCGCTATAATCATTTCTGGGGATAATAAAGAGTTACAATACACTCTAAAATCATACTACTTTATATAGGTAATATTTTAAAATAAGAAATTGTTTTATAATATTTTATTTCATTTTTCTATTATGACCAAATTTCTGAGATATTTTGATAATAATATTCTATTAGTATGTGGGGAATTAATATTGAAAGACATTAGTAATTCCTATTAAGATGAAAATCTACAATTGCTTCAAATGTGATCTGATTTGTTCTGGCAAGCATTCTTCCAAGGATTGTGATACATGAATGAAAAAGTACAAATTTCTGTCCCCATAGAAATTCTGTTATCTGGAAGTAAAGAAAATAGAGTTTCAAAAATTAGATATGTGTTATTTTTACCCACACAGAAACGTTCTATAGAACTCAATTTAAATTTTTTTCAAGTTTTTTTTTTTTTATGTCTGAAAATGTAATTTCTTACCAGTTTCCTTGAAAACTTTTCCCACAACATGAATATTCTCAATGTTAGAGTTTCCCCTTCTAATATTTGGGCCAATAGGCCAATATATATATTTTTTCTTTTTCTTTTCCCAATCTAAAGAAAATAATTATTTTTTCCTCCATGTTTACTCTCTCTTAAGAACTCTACAAAATTAATTAGCCTCATTCTCCCCATAGTCTTTGTTGAAGCACATTCTGGTTTTTAATATTTTCTCATAAATCTATCAACCTCAAGTCTTTAATCATTTTCATTACTTCTCTCTGAACTCTATCCAGTTTTTCTACATATTTTCTACATACTTCTAATAACGATGACCTTAGAAATGAGTCCATAATCCAGGTGTGAGCTCAACATAGTTCTGTAGACAGAACCTGTCATTTCCATATTTTATGACATAAGTATACTGCCAAAGGAAGAAGTTTCTGTCACTACTAGTCAATCTTCAAATTTTGGAGCTCTACATGGCTTTGACCTGGGCCCACCCTCTTTCTCTTCTCAGTCACCATTGTTTCTCTAGCAACTTTGTCTTCTCCTATGACTTCAAACACCATTTGATGACCCCTTTCAAATCTGCATCTCCATCACAGACATCTTCCTGTATTTTATATGACAATAAGACAAAATAAAAGAAAAAGAAGAAAAGCAGTATAAAAAGTTAGTTGACCTTTTTTGAGTGCTTACTATGTGCTGACTACCTTTAGACAATTTATATATATTGAATTAATCTCAACTATGATGAAAGTACTGTTATTTTTAATTTATAGAATAAGGAACTGATACATAGGTGAGTAATATTGTCTGAACTCATTTCTCCCCACATATTCATATATTTTTAAATGAATTTATTCAAAGAACAACTCTCTTTCAAAAATACAAATTGTTATTTTCCTGCCAATAATAATTCAGTGATTTCCTTTTGCATTGGGCCAAACTCTAAATTCTTCACATTGCATAAACGGCCCTAACAACACCATGAGATAGAGACTATCTCTGGTTTACTCTAGTATCCCTAGAGGCTAGAATAAATGTTTGGCAGTCTAGTTTGACCCCGTTCTGATTCCTCATTCTCTCCTTTTGAATTTCTGTCCCCGTAGCTTTTAAGCTCTAGCCACATTCTTCTTTCAGTTCTTCAAATAAGGAAACTCTTCCAGGTTGAAGACCTTTGATAAACAGACTGCTCTTCTAGTATGTTCTTTATTCCCATCATTGTTACTTAAGTCAGATTCATTCTCTGGCAAACAGTTTAACTGTCACTGTTTTAGGGACCCCAGTGGTATAGCGGAGACTTGCCTATACCAGGTTGTAGAAGTTGATTATGTTCATTGCTTCTCAACTCCATGTTCTATGATACTGCTTTGCTGTCTTAAAGTAGACCATGATGGTGGTGTTTGTAGCAAAGAAACAAGCAAATGCTACAAATCAAGATTCACTTCCCTTTCTCCCGGCAAGAGCCTATTGTTGAATGTCTAATAACATACCACTGAGGGAATTTTGTCTAATTCCCACCACATTTGATCATTTGTTATTCACTTAACACAACTGTAGTTATGTAGCTATTCTATGATAACTTTTGAATATCATTAAAAAATCCTCCATTAGAGCATATGAATTGTGTCTTTTTTTTTTTTTAACCATGTTCCTAGTAACCAGAAAAGTATCTGGCACTAAAAATATTTGCTGAATGCAAAAATTAATTATTGGTTTATCTATGGAAATTACTATATTTATTTAGACTTCAGGGGTTGAAGAATAGTTGATGCATTAGCTATCCATTGCTGCATATCAAATTGCCACACACTTAGCTGTTTAAAACAGCGACATCTATTATCTCAAAATTTCTATGAGCCAATAGTCCAGACCCAGACAATGGGTCCTCTGCTTCAGATTTCACAGGTCTATGGTCCAGAGTTTCATTTTGAAGCTTTATGGGAAGAATCTGCTTCCAAGCTCATTTAGATTGCTCTTATAATTCACTTCCTATTTTTTAAAATTATATTCAGTTAGCCACTGTATAGTACATCATTAGTTTTTTATGTCATGTTCAGTGATTCATTAGTTATGTATAACACCCAGTGCTCATCACAACACATGCCTTCCTTAATACCCATCACCCTGTTACCCTCACCCCTTACCCCCCTCCCTCTAAAACCCTCGGTTTTTTTCCTGGGGTCCATAGTCTCTCATGGTTTTTCTCCCTCTCTGCTTTCTCCCCCTTCAGATTTCCCTCCATTCCCCAGTGGTCCTCCACGCTACTGCTTATTTTCCGCATATGAGTGAAACCATATGATAATTGTCTTTCTCTGCTTGACTTACTTCACTTAGCATAATCCCCTCCAGTTCCATCCATATTGATGCAAATGATGGGTATTCATTTTTTTCTCCGGATGGCTGAATAATATCCCATTGTATATATGCACCACATCTTCCTTATCCATTCAGCTGTTGAAGGACATCTTGGCTCCTTTCACAGTTTGACTATTGTGGACACTGCTCCTATAAACATGGGGGTGCATGTACTTCCTATAGTTGTAGGAGCAGCTGGGCTTCTTCCTTGTTGTCAGCTGGAAACTGCTCTTCAGCAAATGGAGGCCTCCTCCAGTTCCTAAAGACCGCCTAAAGTTCCTTGCAAGTGAGCACTCCCAACACAGTCCCTTACTCCATCAAGAAACCAAAGAGAGTTTCTAGAGTGTCTGATCTTAAGAGAGTCTTATATACTATAATGTAATCACAGGAGTGACTTCCAGGTTTAGCATAAAAACTTTCAGGTTTTTGGATGAAGCTTTGCAGGCTCATTTGGTTAGAAGCAGTCACAGGTCCTATCCACACTAAAGGGGATAGGATCACACAAAGTTATGAACGCCAAGAGGAAGACTGGGGAAGAGGGCAGGTGAGATATTTAACATCTGGCCTGCCTGCCACGGTTGTAGAAAATAGCAAAGACTCATTAATTTAGAAAATATTTTTTAAAAACCTCATTGTTGTTATACCTAATTACATAATTAATGGCTATAAAATTAGAAGTAGAAATATAAAATGTCATAAATACCAATTAGAACTACATTCAGGACTACCTGATTACTAGCTCTTCTAAAAACAATAATGCATTTTTGTTAGTTTTATTTGGTTTTCACTTAGTGAATGGAAATATATAGTTCTAGAAATTTAACTTAAATCTCAGGGTTTTTTTGTAAAAAAGTGTTTTACTTTTTTATAGAATTACTTTTAAATTCAAGGACCCAATATTACCACCTTAGTTTTAGTTTTTAAGGCCCTTTTATTAAATAGCATTGCTAGTCAGTAAGAGGTATCAATTTTAGAAATATTTTATCCATAGAAAATGCATTATCTCTTTGATCTTGGTTACTTTGGTCTATGAGAGATAATATGAGAATCTGAATGTAAGAATTTTTTTCTTAGATTTTATTTTGTTTTATTTTATTTTTCACACACACACACACACAGAGAGAGAGAGAGAGAGAGAGAGAGAGAGAACACAAGCAGGGGGAGTAGGAGTGGAGAAGCAGTCTCCCTGCTGAGCAGCACCCTGGGATCATGACCCTAAACGAAGGCAGATGCCTAATGACTAAGCCACCGAGGTGCCCTGAATGTAAGAAATTAGACAGGAAGTATTTTGTAAATTCACTCCAAATTGTAAGTGATGAAGACAATTTTTAATAAAAGCTACATCCTCTGTGCCTAACTCATATTAGGGGCTCAGAAGTATTTATTGCATGAATGTTGCAATGTATTCAAACTCTAGTTCCTTTGCTCCGTCCTCAAACCTTTCACCTTGCTTACCTCAAGCAAAGATGGTGCAAATACACAAAAAAATCAGAGAGGAAAAAACAGCAAAATACTCTAGAAAACAATACACATTCTTCTCCTGATTTGAACAATGTCTTTTTTGTTTACTTTAAAATGGCAAAAATAATACCCACTTCTTCCTAATAGTAGAGACTACCAACATATGGGTTGCCTATTAAAAATTCAGTATAGAATACTTTATGATATTATTCTAATTTGATTTTTTGCCTGTTTAGAATTCCATTTCTAGACAGAAATTGTATAAAAATATTCATTCTGCACTACTTCACTTATGCCAAATATATATTTGCACCTTATCAAAATTGGCAAGGACTGAAACCAATGAACTATTTTGCAATGAATACTGATCTAAACAACAAAAGGAGAAAACCATGACAATTCCTGCAGTTCATATCAGTAAAGTGAAAAGTTTATAATAAGAAATGTAAAACTCATTCATAATGTGTTTTAAATCTCTCTGCCAAACTTTGTTAACATCTGCCATGACTGCTAGGTATTCATGAACTTTTCATTTGCTTGAGTAAGTTGATAACCATGTAGTAATGAGTCTGTCGACTGATAATTCAGTGTCAACCAGGTAGATGAAAAAGCTCTGGTTTCCAAAACTCAATTGCATGTTTGAATAGTCATGGTTGAATTAGCAGAGAAGATGTTTCATTTATGATTTTTCTTCAGCAGAGCTTCATAGTTTGTGATATGACTATGAAGAAAGACATTGTTCAGGAAAGCCCCCCCAAAAAACCTATAAAAGTTACAATTCTTCTGCATTCCAGACAAGAAGTTGAGTCCCATGTCCGTGACTGCTGGCTGTTAAATGTAAGTAGTTTCTGCTCCTGTATAGACATTGCAATTCCATTCATCCAACTTGATGAGTGTTTATTATGTGTTGAATATTGTGGTAAATTGCAGGTATCAAAACTAGATAAAGTACAGGGTCTTCTCTAAAGGAGTTTCCCTTCTGGTAAGATAGATAAATAATTTCTACAGAGGCGGCAGATTTCTGCATGAGCGCTCAAAGAATCATTAATTTCTGCAAGAAACTCATTTCAATCCAAATGTGTTTCAAACACACAGGAAATTCTCACAAAATTTGCAACACAAGACTATTTGCTAATCTAGGAAAAGGGGAGGATAACTAATAGACCAGTTTTTCCAGGGACTGTGTTGTCATGCTATCTAAATGTTTACCTGCACTCTTGTTAAATACGACTGCCCAGTTCTGGTTGCATAGGTAAAAGTGAATATATAGGTTAATGACATACTTTTCTTTTCTATCTTAGAAAACCCAGTGTTTATTGGACTTTTGTACAAGCTATCACATGAGACACTTTGATAAAAAATGCCATTTACCATTTTTTCCACTAGTCTATGGCTTTTTTTTTTTCTCCTGGTATAAGTGAAGTAGTGCAGAATGAATATTTTTATACAATTTCTGTCTAGAAATGGCTTTTTTTCCCCCTTTCACCTTCTCATTCCTGATCCTACCCCCCAAATGCAGTCCTCCACCATGTTAATAGCAACTTCCTCACCTCTGAATCTTGCTCTGTAACTACTGAAACCCCCTTTCAAAAACTGTAATAGAAGAGTTCTGTTTAGAAAGTCATTTGAAAAATGTCAGGAACAACCCTTTGCCCTGTCTCCTTGACATTCAGAAAGTTGCCAGTCAACCTCCCTGTGGTTCACTACCTAGACCACAGTTTCAAGAACTGAACTGTGGACCCTTGTTCAGTGTCCCCTGCTAAAAATCAATGTAAACAGTTTAGATCAAAATGGGCTTTCTGAACTCACATTTTAGCATGTTGAGCCACCACTATGGAATGTTTGGGATTCTATTAATACAGCTTTATAGCTTTAAAAGAAAGTATTCTTTCAGTACTGAAAAGGTAGCTGCTTTATTTTCGAGTGGCCAAAATGGCAGAAAAATTTGGTCTAGAATATAGCTAGTTGGAGTATCATAATTTTGTCATAAATAAGTAAAGGGTTATTTTATAAGCTATAATTTGAAAATATATATACTTAGGTCAAAAATTATAGGCTGGTAAATGTGAAATGCTAAGGTATATTGGAGAGTACATATTGGAATACATATGAAAACTTCACTATCTAATGATTTCTGACATTCATTGTTCAGTGCTTCCTAAAAGCTAAAAGAACGAAAATACATTTTTGTAGTGATCCCTACAATTTCATAGTTATTGAAGTTAAAAATAAGTGTAGTCTACTCTCTGTAGCACTACCTAAAACTCTATCCCTAAAAAATGATTCAGTAATATGTCTCAGCAGTAAAGAGAAGTGTTTTTATTTTCGACTCTAACACGCCTCTCCTGGAATCCACTGCTGGAAGTCAGTCTCCCTAAAAAGTTCTCATGGCATTTTACTTGTACAGATTTATTACGCTTAATGTATGGCCTGTGTTGTTTTTATGCTAATCTTATCTTCCCTGCTATACTGCCAAATTCTTAAATGATGATTCCACAATTCATCAACCTTCAGACTGTTATAATGTCTATCCTAATGCCTTCATCCAACCATCACTTATTGAGTAAATGTTGGCCCTGAATCAAGAATTAGCCATGATTATAGGCAAGCTATTAACAGAGATGGAAATAGAGTCTAAATCTCCACTATCCTCCTCTTTCATTGCAGAGAATCACTGGTCGATACTCTCGAGCTGCTATATAAATGTGTAGTACTAAAAACAGTGGACAGACCATACATTCCAGTAATATGCATAATATTCAGGTTTTTGTCACACTAAGAAGTATTCAGAAGTATTAACACAAAACCTTGAAAATTTATTTTTAGAATCCATTAAAAGTGATCTATTTAAGAATGAATCGGGTTGTTATTTAGGGATAGTCTGGGTTTTTCATTTAAATATACATATATACTATTTTTAGAATAATATATGGATACTTTTATTTGCTAAATATAATTTAGTTAAAAATGAGGAAAATGCCTAAGTATTATCCCAAATATAATTTCCCAATTATATAAATCATGGGGGCATTATTTCATAGAATAAGAATAATATAATTAAAAATATAGTATGAATCACTTGTAAGGAACTGGATGTGTATTAACACATTGAAGCTACACACCCATTGAATTTCCAAACTCAGGTCCTCTTTTATGGAGGGCAAAAGGGAGACAGAAAAAGATGCTGACTGGCCCTGCCTATCCTTAATCTCTGACCTTTCTCCTGTGCTTTTTTGCAGTGAACTTCATCGGCTATTTTTTTTCTGCCAGATATTAAATATTAGTTTTATTAGTTTTATTTGGAATTTTATCTTTGCCTGTTCTTTAAAAAAGTATATATATATATATATATATATATATATATATATATATATATATAAATGTATTAACTACAATCATTCATTCTATTTTCTGTCTCTGCTCTGGTCTGTGAACACTTTGAGAGAAGACGCATGATGTGCTCACTTTGATTTTTTTGGTCCAGAGTAGATTTAATACACTTTCATTACAGGAATAAGCAAATTCATGAAATTTTAAATGATTTCATCTTGCCTATGTGGCAGTGTAGGAATTTGGAGACCAATCATAAATAAGATCAATAGTTTGCCCACCCTGATTCTAGTGAAAATTGAGGGATTAGTGGGAGAATCCTAAAACTGTTTTGATTTACTTTAGTATGGTCAGTGACTGGATTGGGATTGAATCATAACTTCTGGAATATGTGAGATAGGAGAAAGGGCATGGAATTTGGAGTAGAAATTCTGAATTCTCATGCTAGACCTTCAAATTTCTGTCTGTGAAGTCTTGGGCATGTTACCTAATACTTCTAAACCTCAGGAAGAGAGGGGATCTGAAAGTCAACCAGTCTACCTTTCCTTACTTTAGGGATCTAATTTTAGTCAAACCAATTTCTGTGCCTGAAGAATTCAGGCAGCACATAGTTTGAAATGTAGACAGATTCATTAGGCTAAATATTTTACACTAATATTTTACAATATTAACATATTTTACATTAAATATTTTACATTATTTACCATCTTGTTTCTCACAACGTGGAACTAATGTAAGCCCAGTGCCCCACATTTGCTGCATTATCACCATGTTACTATTTTAGGCTTTCTAGTAGATGCCTGTTTTGAGAAACATCGTCTAAGCCTTTGTTTTCCCTATGTTGGAGAGTACATACCTATAGCAATACTATTTATTTTGTGCTTAAAGGCTAGTTGTTCTTTGCAACAATGAAAGATTAGTCCTTTAGATAAGGACTTCTTTTTTACATTGTAGTTCACCTGTGTGTCTAAGTCATTTATCCTTATCTCATTTCTTTAGGATTTTTCACACGTGCTACTGAACATACTTCATTGATTTATTACCACAGCATTTCAGTTTTGTTTCTTGAACTTTTTTCCCTACACACAGACTTAGATCTGTGGAAATCATGCAGTGCTCCTCCCAAATCATGCAGGTGGCCAATGGAATCAATCTGTCACCTAAAACTTCCACCATATTGAAAGCACGTGGAAGCCATTCTTCTGTCAGTGCCCATCACTTCTGCCTGCAGGGTTACTGGTATGAGACATTCCAACTAGGCTGTTCAGATAGGAATGTGAGTTAGTCTGGGCAGGAATTGTAAACCTAGGGGTATTTTGCTGTTATTAACCACAGCATGTACATCCTGTTTCAGAGTCGTCTTTTTTGAACAAACGTGTGTGTTCACTTGCTCTAATTTCCTATTTCCTTCCCAACTAAAATAAAGTGGCTGACACCAGAGATTGACAGCTGGACAAAGACAAAGAAAGTGGAGCCACATTTTTTTGTGAATCACTTACTTCTGGTTTGTCTGGTGTTATGTCACACATTGGTCATATTTGTGCGTGGGTACATTTAATACAAGAGACTTCAAATCCAGTATTCTTCAAACACAACTGTTCATATAAATCAGATAGATAAACTCCTAAATTCAAGATTCACACCCATTGCTATTACTTTAAAAGAACCCAAGTTTATCATTCTTGCACAGACTAACTCACATTCTTGGCTGCAAAGGATTTCTTGGAATGTCTAGCCTTAGAAATGCACATTTTGTGCAGTTATTTCTATCTCATATATTTAACCCACAAACTGAATATAGTTGAAAACAGGAGCAAGTCTGTTTCAAATTAAGTGACACACTTAGGATATTAAATAGATCATAGGAAAGCATACTGGCAGAGCATAAAGACTTAGAAATACAAAAACAGAATCGGTGAAAAGGAAAACACCTTGAATTTCCACCTACTACTAATACAAATTTTGCAAAAATTAGTGAAACTCCAGGTTTTTTAAAAATTCTCTCTCAAAGATAAGTTTAAACCCCACAGATTTATTTTCTGAGCAGTATTCTTAAAAATGAAATATCAAAGAATATTTCTTGGGATTTCTAAAGAGCCAATTTATAATGTGCCTACTGGTACATATAAAATATATTTCTGTGAGTAGGTATAAGCATCACTGTAAAAGACATAACTATTTTATTCCACAGAGTGCAAGGTTAAAGTAAGAGAACCTGAAGAAGAAAAGGGGAAATAGGACATTCAGGAATCCAATAATATAATATCCTATGACAGCATGTCAGCTAACTTAACAACGAATTAGATGGCTAAAACTGAACTGAATTGATATCCTTTCTTGGGGAAAACACCAGGGAGCTTTCCATGAGTAAGAGCCAATGAATAAAGACCAAAGGAAACTGACCACACCTGCCTTGGATAATAAAAGAATGGGATCCGGAACCAGAAATCGAGCAACCTAATGCATGCCAATAGAAACACCACCAGTGACTTCCCATAACCTTGAAACCATCTGCAGGTGGTTCCTTGTATCAGTAAAAGCAGAACTGACAAACCCTCAGCAAGCCTCCTTTAGTGTACTCCTACATTGCTCTAGAAACCAAGCCAAGTGGACATGTATTTCTATAATGGAATATGTCTTTTCTCTCTCCTTGTCTGTGGCTTCTTTGTGTATGTGTTGGCTACCACTGCTCATAAGTGGCTTATGAGAAATGCAATACTATTAAGATATACAAATAAATCACATTTTTGTCTAAGCCAATGCAATAAATTTCCAGTCAGAAGAATCTTTTTGGCTGCTCGAAATAACCCAGAAGTCTCTGCTATTTATGCAGGACCTTCTGCATTTAGCTTCTTAATTCTTTTGTTTTTTTTTTTTAACCTTTCATTTCACCATTTATTTCCTTCGTCATAGATTAGAATAGCTCTTTTGTTGAGTTCCATATGTTTCATATGGGTGTTTTAGTAGTTAAATGAAGTTGACAGATAACTAAATCAACAGAGGTTTATTATCTTATATATGTAAATATCTGTTGTAGGAATTCTGTAGGTTAAAAACAGATAAGTCTGTCTTCTCACTCAAAAACAGATGATCTAGTAATTTAGAGAAATGGTAATATGCTTTGTAAAGTTGTTAATTTGTGTATTACTGACAACAACATGTGAACAGATTGCCTTAAAGGGTGAAGTTGCATTTTTAAGGATTCCTGCAGTAGAATTAATAATCAATTTCTCAAAACAAACCCTAGATTTTTTTTTTCTTTTTGGTGTCTAAAGTTAAATAGAATTATCTTCAGCACAGTTAGCTATATATACTGGTCAAAATGCATTCTATTCTAAAAATATTTTAAACTGAGAAACAAACAATGGGATATTAAAGTGCATATCTGAGGACTAGAGATGAGAAAATCATGCTAGCATATTGTTTTAGGTAACTTTGTGGAAATCCTAATGCCAAAATAGACCCCACAAGATTAAATATTTGATTTCGATACAGATTATAGTTCTTTCTTTTGCTAAAAATAATAGAATTTCAGTAAATGCTCCTTTAAATTTTTTTCTTCATTTGTACCAAGAGGTATTTGGTAAGTATTTATATGAAAATATGAAAAAAATCTAACCAAAGATTACATTTTTCAAAAAAATACTGGACCCATATTTTAAATCCATACTGAGCTCCTTTAGAAACTATTAGAACAATTTTATACTGAAATCAGGTTTTCTGTATCTAGCAAGTACTTCATAACCCAATCCTTCAAAAAACACAAACACTTCATAAAGTTGTTCTTTCTCTGTTAAAAGTTCTAAAATATACTTAAGCTATTAGCTCAAGAGGAATGTGGTAAATGCCTAAGATGACAAAGCAAGAAAGCATTGACTCTTCCAACAACAAAGCAGTCCAGGAAAGATTTGATCAATGAAGAAAAGTCTAGAAGAGACATTTGACATAGTGAATGTTGGTAGTCATAAACTTGGGAATAGATTTTTTTTAAGATCATATGTGAAGATTACTGTACATTAACATATGCCCCAGTAAATGAGTTAGATTGGGAAAAAAGAATAAAACTGGAATTTGACACTGATTCTGATTATATTGTGCTGATTAAGCCATAATTATTCTAGAAACCTTGATGATATATTGCCATTTACTCATGGAGTAATTCATTAGTTTATTCATCATATGCATTCATCATAAAGTGTGTATGCCCTCAAGTTGCTCATACAGTAAAGGAAGGAGATGGGCTTGTTAAAATAAAACAATGTGACTAGATCTATGTTATAAGCTGGAGCTGGAACTATGTAGGAGAGGCCAGGAAAGTATTCATAGTGGAAATTGCTTTGAGCTGCATCTTGAAGGATGTCCAGGAATTTTCCTGAATAGGAGAAGAATTTTATATAAAGAGAGTAACATTAGCCAGAATTTTTAAAGTTTTTCTGAGAACTAGGTGTCAAATAAATAAGATGTCTATACCTAAATACGTATGACAAACACTGGGTTACACAAAGACAGAAAGGTTTCTTTAATGCAGAATGCTCACAAATTTTAACAACAGTTTCTTAAATTTTCTTGATTATAAATGGAATTTAGGTCCATTAGTCAAAACACTGACTTCATGAACTCATGGTCTTAATCTGTTCAGACTTCTACACCAAAGTACTACAGGCTGGGTAGCTTATAAACAGAAACTCATTCCTCACAATTCTGGTGGTGGGAAATGAGAAATCAGAGTGACTGCATGGTTCTGTTCTGGTACAAGCTATCTTTCAGGTTGCAGACTTCTCATTGTGTCTTAATGCAATAGAAAAGCCTAGGGATCTCTATCAGGCCTCTTTTATAAAGGCACTAATCCTTTTCACTGGCTTTGCTCTCATCATCTAAGCACCTCCCAAAGGCCACACCTCTGAAATCCTGAAATCCTAGGATTTCAACTTATGAATTTGAGAGGAACACAAATATTCAAGCCATAACAGTCACCTCCGATATATGATTCATTATCTTTCAAATAGGTCTGAAATTCCATAACTTTTGATAATGTCCCAGTTGATTTTTAAGGTCTTCCAATTTGAAAAATACTAATGCTTAAGCAATTGTACAGTCAAGATCTTCATAAGGAGAAAGTGACATATGCCACTTTCAAACTTAATTGACACTATAACTTTTACATGAGAAATCCTTACTTGAATGTTGTGCAATAATTGTGCTTCTCAGAGCGTGTGTTTCTGAACACAAGATATAGGACTTGCTACACAAGAATGTAGAGGTGAGACAATGAAGCCAGGTTAAGGTGTTTGTACTTTATCTTATGAGTGATGGGAAACCAGGAATGATTTGGTTTTTTCCAGCAAATATTTATTTTTTTAATTTATTTACTTTTAATTTTTTATAAACATATTATATATTTTTATCCCTAGGGGTACAGGTTTGTGAATCACCAGGTTTACACATTTCACTGCACTCACCATAGCACATACCCTCCCCAATGTTCATAACCCCACCCCCTTCTCTTAACCCCCCTCCCTCCAGCAACCCTCAGTACATTTTGTGAGGTTAAGAGTCACTTATGCTATGGAAAGAACCTAGATGTCCATCAACAGATGAATGGATCAAGAAGATGTGGTATATATACACAATGGAATACTATGCAGCCATCAAAAGAAATGAAATCTTGCCATTTGCAACAACATGGATGGAACTAGAGCGTATCATGCTTAGCGAAATAAGTCAAGCAGAGAAAGAGAACTATCATATGATCTCCCTGATATGAGGAAGTGGTGATGCAACATGGAGGCTTAAGTGGGTAGAAGAAGAATAAATGAAACAAGATGGGATTGGGAGGGAGACAAACCATAAGTGACTCTTAATCTCACAAAACAAACTGAGGGTTGCCGGGGGGAGGGGGTTTGGGAGAAGGGGTTGGGATTATGGACATTGGGGAGGGCATGTGATTTGGTGAGTGCTGTGAAGTGTGTAAACCTGGTGATTCACAGACCTGTACCCCTGGGGATAAAAATATATGTTTATAAAAAATAAAAAAAAAAAAAAAAAAGAGTCACTTATGGTTTGTCTCCCTCCCAATCCCATCTTGTTTCATTTATTCTTCTCCTACCCCCTTAACCCTCCATGTCCTCATATCAGGGAGATCATATAATAGTTGTCTTTCTCCAGTTGACTTATTTCGCTAAGCATGATACTCTCTAGTTCCATCCACGTTGTCACAAATGGCAAGATTTCATTTCTTTTGAAGGCTGCATAGTATTCCATTGTGTATATATATCACATCTTCTTTATCCATTCATCTGTTAATGGACATCTAGGTTCTTTCCATAGTTTGGCTATTGTGGACATTGCGGCTATAAACATTCGGGTGCATGTGCCCCTTCGGATCACTACATTTGTATCTTTAGGGTAAATACCCAGTAGTGCAATTACTGGGTAATAGGGTAGTTCTATTTTCAACATTTTGAGGAACCTCCATGCTGTTTTCCAGAGTGGTTGCACCAACTTGCATTCCCACCAACAGTGTAGGAGGGTTCCCCTTTCTCCGCATCCTCGCCAGCATCTGTCATTTCCTGACTTGTTAATTTTAGCCATTCTGACTGGTGTGAGGTGATATCTCATTGTGGTTTTGATTTGTATTTCCCTGATGCCGAGTGATGTGGAGCACTTTTTCATGTGTCTGTTAGCCATCTGGGTATCTTCTTTGCAGAAATGTCTGTTCATGTCTTCTGTCCATTTCTTGATTGGATTATTTGTTTTTTGGGTGTTGAGTTTGATAAGTTCTTTATAGATTTTGGACACTAGCCCTTTATCTGATATATTGTTTGCAAATATCTTCTCCCATTCTGTCACCAAGAATGATTTTTGAAGCCAGTAAGATTAGGTTTGGAAATGTCCATTAGTGACTTTATGTATGCTTCAACTCATGGCATAGCATAATCATGGTTATGAAATTACACATAATGTAAGACAATGATGAGAACAAATAGAAAAGTAAATAAGAGAGGATCATATAAAATGGAGTGAGTAATGAAGGTAGTGCACCAATGCATTCAGTATTGAATTTACACTTTTACAGTGAATGAATCATAAATGTGGCTAAAACTTTCTAATGGGCAACTGAAAAAAGAAAGCAAAATCAAATTTAAGTTCAAGAATGGTGTTGCTTGATTTGTTGAGTGGAAGAATAAAAGAATGATGGACTTACTGAATAACTGAATGGAAATTTACTTTTCAAGAAAAGAAATCTAGCAGCTTCATGGAAGATGGAAGGTTGAAGGAAATTCTGGTGGCTAAAGCACGAATTTAATAATCTAAGTGAGAGATAGTTATAAGATGATAATCTATGTGACAGAGAATAAGGGGCTACTAGTACAAATTGATAGGAAAAGGCAGTTTCAAGAAACAATTCTGAGATTAAATGGACGGTTTTTAGTGATTTGATTATGGAGAATAAAAAAACACATGATGACAGCAGAAGATGAGACAAGGTTCTAAATGACAATGTACATTATTTTAAAGATTTTTTTTTTAATTTTATTTATTTTTTTGACAGACACAAGTAGGCAGAGAGAGAGGAGGAAGCAGGCTCCTTGCTGAGCAGAGAGCCCAACGTGGGGCTCAATCCCAGGACTCTAGGATCATGACCTGAGCTGAAGGCAGAGGCTTTAACCCACTAAGCCACCCAGGTGCCCCAACAATGTACATTATTTTAAAAGAGAAAGATTATAGAATGGAAACTAATTTGAGGAAGGGGTGCTTGGAGGTGGAATAATAAGTTCAATTTGGAATATATTAAGTTTGACATTTCCATAGGCTGTTGGAAATATATTTTGTGGAATTCAGGAGAGAATGTATAGGCCAGTGATTTTTCATCTAACAATCCATGTAGATTTCCTAGGACAACAATAACATTAATTAGAATATCTCTTCATTTCCTAATAATACTTTAAAATTGTTAACAGAAAGTCTATCAGAAAATAAAAATAAGTATTTTCAACATACCAGAGTATTAGTCTGAGAAAAGCTATTAATAAATATAACCATGACTACTTAAGAGACTGCTATTTTTTATTGTGAAAAGAGTAGAAAACACTTATTTGAAAAATTTTGGAACTAAAAGAAAACGTCTAGCCTAAAAAATTCATATTAATACTATACGTATCTTTCTTGTAAAGGAAAAAGATACAGAATAGTGTTTTAATAGATATTCTGCTTTATTGAGGTGCTTTGTCAGAAATGAAGAGGCAAACAAAGCTATTGTTCATAAACACCACAGCAAACAATTCACCAAACAACCAGCCAGTATTTCGTTGTGATATAATGCAGAGATGAAAAGAAAACTGGTTAATTAAAATTAGTTCTTCTCTAACTAGCCTCAAGATGCTAGAAAAGTAAATCAAAAAAATGTATTTCAATTATTCTGAGTAAATTTGTTAAATTAATAAATAAAAAGGGAAGAATTATTTAAAAGTCTTTTACAAAGATTATTTTTCACACATTAAAAACCTCTTCAGGACATGCTGCAATGTGACTAGGAACAGTTTAGAAACTCTATGTAACTGTTAGATCGCAGGAAAAGGAGGAGGTGATGATTTTTCCTTTTTCCCTTCAGGCTCCATGGGGCAGTCCCTAGTGAATCTCAGTCTTAGAACAAACCTGTCAAATTCTGTAATTCCATACAACTACAGTCCTGAGCTATCATCCCTGGGCTATGGATGGAATGGACTGGGGAGAAGATGCTGAGCTGGTTTAGTCTGGGTGTCATAGTGCAGGTTGTTAAAATGGGTGATCCAAGCAGCCATATTCAGAAGTAACACCAAAACCAAAACTAAAATCTGAGTAGTATGTCAACTTTATTTGTCAGTTTCAAGGCAAAGAAAGAGGAAAACCTATGCAATAATCCCTCTGGTCAGAAACAAGAAATTCCAGATAGGAAGAGGGAAGTTTTGGACCAGAAAGGTGAGGGGTAGAGCTTAAAAATCCTCTTGGTCTGTGGCTACTTTTGATTTTCACAGAGCACATGAAAACTTGGAGAATAGAAAAGAAGAACTAAGGGAACAATTCTCAATTTAGTTATTGAAAATGAATGTTAGTGATTGCCTGCTCAAAGAAACTCAACAAATCAGTTATTGCAGCATGGGTTTTAAAGCTCCCTGAGATTAATTCATTCTGTATCACCCAAAGGTTAGTTTATTTAGTGAGCACAAAGTGCTAGAAGCTGAAAATAAGGCAAGGAATGGACAAACTCTCTATTCTCACGGACCATTTTAGGGGTATCAGGATCCAAAAACAATAATCACAAGAAAATTAATTTGAATTCATGTAATAAGAATATGATTTTAAATCATTTGGGAAAAGACAAAAATAATGTGATAAAATCTACCAAAGTATTGTAGCAATTCATAGCTTGAGAAAGCATGAGATTTTGAAGCCAAGCTCAAATATTGCTCTTCTTCAGAGTCTTTTCTAAATTAAGTGATATCACATTTGCCTCCGTTGGAAAGTCTTCAGATCCAAGTACTTATTCAGACAATGAGTGAAGTCTCATTTAGGGGACTCATTTATCTCTGTTTTTGCTCCATCCTGTGTTCTCTAACTTTATTACAGAGTCCACTTTGGAAGCCTATCTTCAAGGAATTTGACAGATTTGATCCCTGGCCAACATACCAACCATTCTTCAAAGGAGCTCATAATGTTTAAACAAACGTCTTTGGAAGCACAATAGATCACATAGGTACTTTGGGCTCTAAACTACAGTCCTCATCTGGGCCACCAACACATCTGGAGCAGTTGGTTAGCTACTTATTACCCACTCTATAAATACTTGTTGACTCAACTGTGTGTGAGGTTCTATTGTTTGCCCTCTGTAAGTCATATTTCCACAAAGGGAATGTAAACAACATGAGGTTCAAAACAGCACTGTCTTCTCTGTTCATGTATCATTCCTTATTTTTCCCTTCTAAAATTCACAACAGGAAAAAACAGTCATTTTTTTTAATCTTTCACATGATTTTCCAACATAAACTTTAGAGACATGTTGAGTTAATGTAAGTAGAGAGCCAAGTTGCAATTTCAAAAAAGTGAAGCCAAGTTCAGTTACATTTGTAACATATCTTAATACCTCTTAAAAGGGAAAAAAGAAGGTTTGAAAAGATAAATGATGGTGATGATGAAAGAAAAAACACACAGGGAAGATTTAGAGGAGTTCAGTGAGGACCACAGAATCAGAAAGAAATACATGATGACTGAGGTTAAGAAAGAGACAGAGGGAAAACTTGTCATATATTCTGTTTTAAATAACAGACAACTATGAAGCGTAGCTTTTTATACATGGGATAGGACTTGACTTGCATTATAAGCATATGTCTGCTATCCTTAAACGATATAAAATAAGGATTCACATACCTGTAATTAAGATGTACAATAAGAACTGTACAATTATAAAATAATGTTATTGTTAAATAACTCTTAAAGAATTTATTTTACAAAAATAGAAACTGAGGCAGAAATGATTGATTGGCTTGCTACTGGTCATTGCCTAAATTGGTAGCAGGACTAGCAGTTCAACTGGTGGTTGAACTCAGTCTTGTATCATTCAACGCAATACGTAAATATGATTTGCTTTTGGTACACAAGGCTTGTCTTTTGTTATATTGAACTTTACTAAGATAAAGCGGATGGTTGTACATAGCAATAAAACTGGTTGTGTGGCTCTTTAACATATTTCAACAGTTTGAAATCTCCCAAGAAGTAGTAGAAGAGAAACCATCCTTACGTTTTTCTGTATTTTACTATGATAGAAACACTATCAAGAGATTTTTGAGATAAACAAATTCTTTTTTAGACCATTCACCCATAACTATAAATTTAAAATATTCTCCTCCACCAAATGAATATTTCTGAATGCTGAATTTAGTCAAAATAAAGAAATGCAGGAGCTGGGCCACCTAGGGATCTCAGTAGTGAGTTTTACCCCTCATTGGGCTCCAGAATGGGCATGGAGACTACTTAAAAAAAAAACAATGCAGGAGTTATGGCAGGATGAAGAATGGTCCCTACTTTTTGATGCTCTCCAAAGCAAAATATATCTCAAACCATTCATGAAATTAAATTATAAGTATTAATATATATATTTTGAAAAATATATATATTTTGAAAGTAGAGTATTTTAATATGCATTTTTAGCTAGCATTTTCAGATTTTTAAAGTTAACATATAATGTATTACTTGTTTCAGGGATACAGGTCTGTGAATCATCAGTCTTGCACAATTCACAGCACTCACCACAGCACCCTCCCCAATGTCCATCACGCAACCACCCCATCCCCCCCACCCTTCTCCCCTCCAGCCACCCTCAGTTTGTTTCCTGAGATTAAGCGTCTCTTATGGTGTGTCTCCCTCCCTGATCCCATCTTTTCATTTTTCCCTCCCTCCCCCCACGATTATGCTAAGTGAAATGAGTCAATCAGAGAAAGAGAATTATCATATGATCTCATTGATAGAAGTATGGATATTCGAGATTCCATACAAATTATTTAGGAATATTTTGTTCTTTGTGAGAAATGCTTTTAATATTTTGACAGGGACTGCATTAAATGTGTACATTGCTTTGGGTAGTATAGACATTTTAACAATATTCGTTCTTCCAATCCATGAGCATGGAATGTGTTTCCATTCCTTTGTGTCCTCTTCAATTCCTTTCACAGCGTTTTATAGTCCCCAGAGCCCAAACCTTTCACCTCTTTGGTTAGGTTTATTTCTAGGTATCTTATGGTTTTTGGTTCAATTGTAAATGGGATTGATTCCTTAATTTCGCTTTCTGCTTCTTCACTATTGGTGTAAGGAAATGCAACAGATTTCTATAGGTTGATTTTGTACCCTAAGATTTTACTGAATTTATCAGTTCTAGTAGTTTTTTTATAGCATCTTGGTTTTCTATATCATGTCATCTACAAATACACAAGAGTGTATTGTCATGTCATGTGCAAATAGTGCCGGTTTGACTTCCTTCTTGCCAATTTGGTGCCTTTTAATTCCTTTTCTTGTTGTTTAATTGCTGTGGCTAGGACTACCAGTACTATGTAAAATAACAATGATGCTGGTGGACATCTCTGTCTTATTCTTGACAGCAGAGAAAAAACAAAGCTTTTCCTCTATGAGGATGATGTTAGCTGTGAGTTTTCTATATATGGTCTCTTTTTCTCTCTCTTTCTCTCTCTCTCGCATGCTCTTTTTTTCCCCCCAAAAAAATTGTCCTGGGCTTCAAACAACCCTGCTATTTATTTATTTATTTATTTATTTATAGCATCTTAATTTAATTTTATTTTTTCAGTGTTCCAAGATTCATTGTTTACAAACCACATCCAGTGCTCTATGCAATATGTGCCCTCCTTAATACCCAGCACCAGGCTCATCTATCCCCACCCCCTCCCTTCCAAAACTCTCAGTTTGTTTCTCAGAGTCCACAGTCTCTCATGGTTCATCTTCCCCTCCAATTTCCCCCAAGTCACTTTTCCTTTCCTTCTCCTAATGTCCTCCATGTTATTCCTTATGCTCCACAAGGAAGTAAAGATGTGGTCCATATATACAATGAATATTACACCTCCATCAGAAAGGATGAATACCCAACTTTTATATCAACATGGACAGGACTGGAGGAGATTATGCTGAGTGAAATAAGTCAAGCAGAGAAAGTCAATTATCATATGGCTTCACTTACTTGTGGACCATATATGGTTCTTATATTGAGGTTTATTCCCTCTAAACAGACTTTGTTGAGGGTTTTTTTATCATGAAGGGAGGGTACACATTGTCAAATAATTTTTCTGCATCTACTGAAATGGTCATATGGTTCTTATCCTTTTTTTTTTTTTAAGATTTTATTTATTTGACACAGAGAGAGAGATCACAAGTAGGCAGAGCAGCAGGCAGAGACAGAGGAGAAGCAGACTCCCCGCTGAACAGAGAGCCCGATGCGGGGCTCGATCCCAGGACCCTGAGATCATGACCTAAGCTGAAGGCAGAGGCTTTAACCCACTGAACCACCCAGGTGCCCCCTTATCCTTTCTTTTATTAATGTGGTGTACCACACTGATTGATTTGTGACTACTGAACCACCCTCACAACCCAGGAATAAATACCTCTTGACTGTGGTGTATAATTTTTTAAAATACATTTTAGATTCAATTTGCTAGTATTTTATTGAGAACTTCTGCATCCATGTTCATCAGGGATATTGGCCTATAGTTCTCTTTTTTAGTAGAAAAATAGGCACATAGATCAATGGAACAGGATGGAAAACCCAGATAAGATCCCACAATTATATGGTTGATTTATCTTTGACAAAGCAGGAAAGAATATCCAATGTAAAAAAAGACAATGTTTCGACAAAGGGTGTAGGGGAAAATGGACAGCAACATGCAGAAGAATGAGACTTAGCCACTTTCTTACACCTTATACAAAAAATAACTTCAAAATGAATGAAAGACCCAAATGTGAGACGTGAAACCATAAAAACCCTAGAGGAGAATACAGGCAGTAATCTCTTTGACATTGGCTGTAACAACTTCCTTCTACATATGTCTCCTGAGGCAAGGGAAACAAAAGCAAAAATATACTATTGGTATTTCATCAAAATAAAAAGCTTCTGCACAGCAAAGGAAACAACAAAACTAATAGGCAACCTACTGAGTGGGAGAAGATATTTGCTATGACATATCTGATAAAAGGTTAGTGTCCAAAATATATAAAGAACTTATAAAGCTCAACACCCAAAAAGTAAATAATCCAATTTAAAAAATGGGCAGAAGATATGAATAGACATTTCTTCAAAAAAGACATACAGAGGGCTGACAGACACATGAAAAGATGTTCAACATCACTCATCATCAGGAAGATACAAATTAAAACTGCAATGATATATCACCTCAAACCTATAAGAATGGCTACACTCATCAACATGGGAAACAACAGGTGTTGGTGAGGATGTGGAGTAAGGGGAACTCTCTTGCACTGTTGGTGGCAACACAAACTGATGCAACCATACTGGAAAACAGTATGGAAGTTCCTCAGAAAGTTAAAAATAGAACTACTTTATTCACTGAAACTACAACTACAACAATTCACTACTAGGTATTTACTCAAAGAATAAAAAAAAAAAAAAAAAAAAAAAACTAATTCAAAGGGTTATATGCACCCTGATGTTTACATCAGCATTTTTTGAAATAACCAAGATATGGAAAGATCCTACATGCCCATTGATAGATGAAAGGATAAAGAAGATGCAGTCTATATACACAATGGAATATTACTCAGCCATAAAAAAGAATGAATTCTTGCCATTTGCAACAACACAGATGGAGCTAGAGAGCATTATGCTAAGCAAAATAAGTCAGTCAGAATAAAATAAATACCATATGATTTTACTCATATATGGAATTTAAGAAACAAAATAAAAGAACAAAGGGGAAGAAAAAGAGAAAAAGAGAAAGAAGCAAGCCAAGAAACAAACTCTTAACAATAGAGGACAAATTAATGCTTACCAGAAGGGATGTGCATGGAGAGGTGTTCTAAATAGATGATGGGGATTAAGGAATGCACTTGTGATGAGCATAGTATGGAAGTGTTGAATCACTATATTTTATACCCAAAACTAATATTACAAGTATGTAAACTAACTGGAATGTAAATAAAAATTTTAAAAATAAAAATATTTGAATGAATCTGATTTAATATGTTTTAATCCTTTAAAAGAGGGTAACCACTTGATGTAAACCTTCATACTTCTTACTCTTGGCCTGCTTTAGGCCTTGACTTTTCTTCTACCTTCTTTCTTTTTTGGGAGGTTTATTCTACTTATGTTGTAGAAATACTAACATAGAAGTAAAAACAAAACAACAACAACAATAAAAACAAAAACAAAACCTCTTACAAAATCCATTCCTCCTCTTGAAGTAGGAAAGAGATATAAAATAAGTTAATCAAAGCTTTTTTTTCCCCTGCCAATATCCACCCCATCACATTTTTTGTTCATTCTTCTTAGTAGCTTCACAAAGCTAATAATAACTAACATTTGTATAGTGCATTCTAGCTTACCATTCCTGTTTTTTCACAAGCATTGCCTCATTTAGTCCTCACACTAAGCCTTTAGGGTGGCTATTATTATCACCGTCAAGCTGCAGACAAGGAAACTGGGATTCAAAGAAGCTACACAGCTTGTAAAGTCGTTTTCAATATTCACCGGATTCATTATGCAGCCATTAAAAAATGAGAATTTTGTTGACAATTTAATGACATGGAAAAATGTCCATGAAAAAATAATTTTAAAAATAGCAGACCATAAACTATAGTAAGTGGATCCAATTTTCTCCTTTCTGCACTTCAAATTTTCCATAAAAAGCATGCACCAATTTTCATAATATGATTAGATCTATAATAATTTTTATTGTCTAGCAAAATCAACATTGACCCCAAACTATGTTCAGTTCCACTACCAAATTGCTTACAGAAGAACTATTAATGTTATAACAATGTAACTATTAAAAAATCATTTTGCAAAGAATGAATTCAGCTTTGCACATGAAGAGGTTAACTTTTAAATATTTTTTTATTCTCATTTTTTCACCAAAAAACTATCGGATTAGGTGCCTATCAATAGAAATGGACTAAGAGGTTATACATTGTCTAGGGAATCTTAACATTTTTCCATTTTTCTGAGGATAATGCAGGACTTAAAATATCTAAGACTTATTGCTAGTTAATTATTTTGTGCTAGGTGTTTTTGAAAGCATTGAAATCTGACAACATTTATATGAAATTGATCTTATTTGTGACACACTTTTACAGCTTAGAAAACTTAGACTTGGAAATGTAAGATGCATTGCTCATATTTATGACAAATGAATACAACTCAAACTCAGCTATTTCTTTTTCCAAAGCCCCTGTTCTCAAGCTACTAATCCTTCACTTCTTATACTGAAGAAAGAGTGATCTTAACCCCAGTGACCTAAACTTCACCTAGTAATCTTAATTTATTAGCTCTAATTGTTAACCTCCATTATTTATTTTAAGTTTTAGAACCAAATTAATTCTTGGTTCTATTGTTTATTAGGTAGCTATTATTATAGAGATAAATATAAATGCACTTTTTTTGCTGGCTTCTATTAACTAGTCATTTGGAGAGTACAGTGAACTGAGGAGTAAACAGAAATTTCCCCCAGTGATGAATTCACAATTTTCCAGGCTTAATGAATCTTGAAATGTCAAGTCATCAGATTCTTATATCCCAATTGAATTCGCATTTTGGAACTTACAAACAGAAAAAAAAAATCACTCAAAATATTCTTATTCATCAAATACTGATCACAAGAGTCTTCGTCTTTATATCACGAAGTGGAACTTTTTGAAGGTGCTCTCCATTTGAGTTTTTACATCAGTAATAGGTTGTCTTGACATTTATCCAAACCACATTTGAAAAACTAAATTATCCCCTTATCTTTGCGGTAATAATTCTGACTCTTCTGACTCTGCTAAACTCTCTGGAAGGTCATAGGTTTAAGACTGTAATGTGTCAAGATAAAAAATGCCAAATGTCATGTGGGAACTGAAAAGGCACATCCAAAAAGAAGTAACTAATCTGAGGAGAAGCATTTTCTTGGTGATTGCAGCTTTCTCTTGTTTATTTTCTATGTAAAAATACATTTTATCATTTTATTTAGTTTCATCTTTTAGTGAATCATTGCCTTCATATAATAGTCTATTATGTTCTCTACATTCAATTTGGTATAACATATGATAAGAATAATTTTAGAGTTGACATAGTCTTTCTAAATATTTCACTGATCTTTATTATTTGCTTTTGAGACACTGGCCATCATCATGCCTATTGTTCATTCATTATACTTTCACTAAAGCAGAATAACATAAATTGTCAGCTTTTATATGTATGTGTGTGTGGGTGTATGTATGTATATATATATATATACATATATATATATATTAGATTTTATTTATTTAATTGACAGACAAAAATCACAAGTAGGCAGAGAGGCAGGCGGTGGGGGGGGGGGAGCAGGCTCCCCACTGAGACCCCGATGCAGAGCTCTGAGATCATAAACTGAGCTGAAGGCAGAGGCTTTAACCCACTGAGCCACCCAGGCACCCCTGCTTTTATATTTCATATGAATTGTTTTGCTCATTGTATAAAATAAAATGCTATGCTATTTTCTGTGACATTGTGATCCAACCTACAAATGCAGATGTACAAGATTTTTTTTTATATAATTTTTTATTTTTTATAAACATATATTTTTATCCCCAGGGGTACAGGTCTGTGAATCACCAGGTTTACACACTTCACAGCACTCACCAAAACACATACCCTCCCCAATGTCCATAATACCACCCCCTTCTCCCAAACCCCCTCCCCCCAGCAACCCTCAGTTTGTTTTGTGAGATTAAGAGTCACTTATGGTTTGTCTCCCTCCCAATCCCAGATTCTTTCATTTATTCTTCTCGTACCCACTTAAGCTAAAGGTTCTCAAATGTGAGCATTCTTCAGTTACAAAGCAATTTATTCCAAGTTCCATTAAAGAATATCCTTTGCCATGTATTTATATTTTAAATATTAAGTCTTATGAATCAAACCCAAAGAATGTGTAAGTATAGAAATATCATAATTGTAAATAATTCACTGTAAACATTTATTGCAAATAATTTTGTCTTTATTACAATGTAACAGAATTGCAAAATTTTATTTATTATAAATAAAAACTATCTATTGCCATTGGAATTAGACTTATCTAGCAATAAGGAAATTCTGAAATTAAAACTAGAAAATCTGGGTTATAATTTTTTCCATTTACTAAGTCTATGACTCCAATTTAATCTTCACTGTGTATGTTAAGGGCATCTTGCAAACTTTGATAGGATTAACAAGGCATAATTTATTTATAAACCCCTTGAGACTCAAAAAAAAAAAAACTAGTGGAGGATATACACATCTTTTTTTAAATTATTTAATTTATTTATTTGACAGAGATCACAAGTAGGCAGAGAGGCAGGCAGAGAGAGAGGAAGGGCAGCAGGCTCCCTGCTGAGCAGAAAGCCCAATGCAGGTCTTGACCCCAGGACCCCAGGACCACGACCCGAGCCAAAGGCAGAGACCTTAACCCACTGTGCCACCCAGGTGCCCCTATACACATTTTTAAAATTATAAATATCATTATTAAGAACAATAATATTCCTTTAAATAAGATAATTATCTGAAGCTTGTTATTTTTCACTGGGTGAATATTAAATTGATTCCCAAATGTACAGTGCAAATCTGATATCTCAAGGTATTTCTTGTCCAAGGGAAACAAGTCTGCTAGCCTCAACATTGTAATTTTGTTTTAATTAGTTTCTTTAAACTTATGGTACTGTAAATATTATATCTATTTATGTTATTTTCTTTGTACTAGGATCAAAGTATTCTATAGCCACATCTATGTACCTCTAGGCAGCCTACAATTTTTTGTGTATATTCCTCTATCTTAACATTATTGATACTGTTTGTTGTTGTTGTTTTTATAGCAACTTTTTACCTAAAATAATTATAAATTCACTGGAAATTATAAAAGTAGTAGAGAGGTTGCACCCAGTTTGCCCCAAAGGCAACATCAAACAATTGTAATACAGTAGCAAAAGCAGGGAATTGACCTTGGTGCAATCCACAGACCCCTTCAGATTTCAGCAGTTTTTCATGCACTTGTTTTTTTTGTGTAAATTTCTATACAGGCTTACTGCTTATACACGTTTATTTAACCACTACCATAATTGAGATACAGAATTTTTCCATCACCACAAAAACTTCCCCCAGGCTACTCCTTCATTAATGACAGCTGTTCTTTACTAATATAATCTGTGTATGCCATTATTACTTTATCATTTCAAGAATTTTATGTAAATGGCATCATATAATATGTAATCTCTAGAGATTACTTTTTTTATTCAATGTAATTCTTTTGATATTTAATCAGGTTTTTTGTGTGTATCAATAGTCCATTCGTTTTCATTAGTGAATAGTATTCTATGATACACTTGCATTCCGTGTGGAGGTGCCACAGCTTTTTTTTTTTTTTTTTTTTTTTTAAGGCCATTTAGATTGTTTGCAGTTTGGGGTTATGACAAGTAAAACTGTTGTGAACCTTCATGATACATTTTTGTGCATATGAATGTGAGTTTTCATTTCTCTGGGATAAGTGACCAGGAATGGGACTGGATTGTATGAAAATTGTATTTTTTTTAAATGAAATTCTGAAAGTATTCTTCAGAGTTGCTGTACCATTTATATTTATATTCCTACCAGCATTCTATGAATGAAGAAATTTCTCCACATCCTAACCAGATTTGTTATTGTCACTATTTTTAAACTCATAGTAATTGTAGGAATATCTCATCATGGTTTTAACTTGCATTTCACTAAATGTTTGATGACGATGTTCTTATATGACATTTGTATATTCTTTTTTGGTACAATGTTCCATGTCTTTTGCCCTATTTCAGATTAGATTGTGAGTGTGTGTGTGTGTGTGTGTGTGTGTGTGCAAGTGCGTGTGTGTGTTTATGTTTATTATTTTGAGAGTTTATATATACATTAAATATGAGTCCTTTTTCAGATATGTGGTTTGAAAATGGTTTCTCCTATTTTAAATTGCCTTTTTATCATCTTAACAGGATTTTTTTTTTTAAAGATTTTATTTATTTCACAGAGAAAACATGCAAGCAGGTAGAGTAGCAGGCAGAGGGAGAGGGAAAAGCAGGCTCCCCACCGAGCAGTGAGCCCAACTTGGGGCTGGATCCCTGAAGGCATATGCTTAACCAACTGAGCCACCAAGGTGCCCCTTAGCAGGATCTTTAACTTTGATTAAGTAAGTTTATTAATTTTTTATTGTGTTTTTCTTTTCCTGTTTAAGAATTCTTCACCTACCCTAGGTCCTCCATATTTTCTCCTATATTTTCTTCCATAAGTTTAAATATTTTCTTCTATAAGTTTAAAATTTAATCCATTTAGAGTTAATGTTTGTATAGCATGTGAGGTTTAGGCTGACTTTTGTTGTTGTTATTGATGGTTTTTGTTTTTTATATTGTTCTGTTTTGTTTTGCTTTTGCCAATATTTATCCAGTTGTTCCAGCAATTTTAGAAAACTATAACATCTGGGATCATGACATGAGCCAAAGGGAGCTGCTTAACCAACTGAGCCACCTAGTCATCCCTATTCATCTTTTTCAAAATTATTTTAGCTATTCTAATTTCCTTGCTTTTTCATATAATTTTTAGGATAACCTTTTTAATATCTATAAAACATGTTCCTAGGATTTTGATAAGAATTGCTCTATACTTATAAATCAGTTGGGGAAGAGTCAAAATCCGTATTACATTGAGTTTTCAAAATCATAGAAATGGTCGTGTCTTTTCATTTACTTAGATTGTTGTTTCCTTTTATCAGTGTTTTGTAATTTTCAGTATATAAATACTATACATGTTTCAATATTTTTATACCTATGTATTTCATTTTCTGAGATATTATAAATGGTATTGTTTTTAATTTTTGTTTCCATGTGTTTATTGCCACTCTATAGAAATACATCTTTATATGTTGGTTTTGTATACTGAGAACTTGCTGGACTCACTATTAGCTCTAGGAAGTTTTGTTTTGTTTTTGGTCTTTGTTTTGTAGACTTCTGGGATTTCTCTATAAGGATTATAATGTCCTTTGCAGATGGGGAAAATTTTATATCTTCCTTTCCTATGCTTTTTCTTTCCTTTTTTTTCCCCTTATTAACTATCTAGGCATTCCAGTACCATACTGAATAACAGTGGTTAGAGTTGACATCCTTGCCTTATTTCTCATTTTACTATTAAGCATTATATTAGCTATAGAGTAGAGCTTTACTATTTTAAACTTAGTTTTGAATTATTGACCATTACATTAAACAGTCTTACATTTGCTTTATAACAAGCAAATGCTAAGAATTCTTAGAATTTCTAAGAAGTTCTTAGAAATTCTAAGAATCTAAGAATTCCTAGATTTCAGATGTCAGGATAACAAACAGTTACCCGCCTCTTACAAAACTTGCAGTTTCATTACATTCATGTTATTTGGTAATTCTTTAGCTTCAAGTGAAATGCGATATGAAGTAGAGGGCTATGAGGGCTGACCACAGAGTCCATGCGTCTGTATTTATCTCATAACTCATATCACCCAGTTTTACCTCTCAACAGTAATTAAGAATCAGTTTCTTATCCTGGGAAAGTTTGCAAAAGTTGACCTTGCCAGATTAATATTATATGACAGGGATTAGAATACCCCAAGTCAGGGCAGTTATCCAATCCTGAAGGGTAAGAGAATGGAAAACATAACTCTTCCTTCTGGAAACAAAAAACAAAAAAACTCCATTCTGAAGTACTTCTAAAAGCATAAATGATATTACTATGCCCTAAAAAATTATCCCCAGTATTATATATATTTATATATATTTTTAAGTCCTTTAAATTCACCAGATTTATAATTTTATTAGAGAATAACTATATATGTGTTTAAGTATTTTTTTTTAATTTTCAGATGTTCATCTTAAGTTAACAGCAATATGCACAGTTTAGGTAAGTGGTAAGCAAATTTTCACATTTAGGTAAATATCAAATATGATTATGGTTGTAAAATCTCTTTTTTTCAGCAATATTCCTAGGTTTTAAACAAAATGTCTTGGAAAGAACATCAACTTGTCATTTTTTGGTAGTTTTAAAGTCTAATTTTTAAGTCTATGTACAGTACAGACTTCTATTTATAAGATAAATAAGTTCTAGGAACATATAATTTTTGGCTTGTAATAGATATTCAGTGAATACAGGCAGAGTTAAACTGTACTTTTCATAGTCTTGCAGACTTTTGGAAATGTAGCAGTAAATTGTCTTTAATTAGGAATTTTAATGCTATACATACTGTTCTGTGTGGGACAACTTAGAAGGCACAGAACTTTTAGAAATTGGAACATATTTGTAGTCCTTCTATCTCCCTCACTAATAATAAAGTGAGAAAATATGAAGATCACAATTTTCCACCCCCACCAACAAATAATTGCATGCCCTTGGGAAAGAAAATTAGTTTTATGGGAAAATTCTCAAAAAACATGTAAAGGGTTGAATCACAAAATTTATTATTTGATTTCTCTTCATTTGAAGATTGATTAATGCTTTGTTACATGAACTTTCACATAATATTTTATAAATTTGGAAAAGACTCAAATAATATCTGGAAACATAAATTATTTGATTTTCTGGCTAAATTTCTAGATTTCATATTATCTGGATAATTGACAAGGCAGGTAATGCCATTACACATATTTAAAATGAAAAAAATCCTTTTTGTATTTTTCAAATATATTCATCAAAGAAACAACATAGGAAGAACTATAAAGCAAAAACAAAGTCGGCTCATAGATGATGTTATTTTATTCTTTCTTAATACCAGTGTAGTGTGCTCAGTATTAATGAAGAATGTTTCTGGATATTTGCCATTATATTTCATAAAGTCAATGCTAGAAATGTTATGCAGATTATTAGTAAATTATCAACAACCCTGTGTTCATCTTTTATGATGCCCCTAGTGTTTCTGGATTTTGGCTTCTCAGACACCTAGTAGGAATGATTTTGGACTCCACCATAGCTTAGTGGAATTATATGATGAGTGTTAGCCAATATATTGTTAAGTGCAAGTGACAGGTGTCATTTCTTGATTGCATTATGATTTCGTGGGAGCTCTTTCCCTCGGCTTCAGCTAATCACAACTTTGAGGTAGCGTTTTCCCTATCAGACTGTGTCACAGAGAGAGCAGATGTGATGGAGAGCAGATATGATAGAGTTTGTCAATTCGTGACAAACAAAAAACCCTTTCTTTTGATAAGCCACTCAGGTTTGGGAGTTATTTGTCACTGCAGCCTAACCTACACTACTATTAACTATTCTATTTTATACATTAAAATAAATTACACAGCTAGTAAGGAGATGAGTTAAGATACAAACTGGTCTGTTTCTGTACAGCCCACAGAGTCAACGGTCATCCCATATCCCAGAACCAACTCTTTTACTTTCAGTCATTCAGTTTTCGAGCCCTGGTGAATATCTCAGGTATTTTTGGTATTGTTGTAGAACACTAAATTCACTTCTCTCAGAATGCATTAAAATGCATTATTTATTTAAGGCTTAAGTTCCTGACTCTGCTACTGTTATGATTTTGCATAAGGAGAACATTGAGAATTATGTAGAACATTTCATGGTCTTGATGTTACGTAACTCCCAGCTGCTGACCATATGAAGAAGACACATAAATGATTGCAAACAAAATAGAGAGTTTTATTAAAAATATATGTGCTCTGAGATTGACCTACCAATAGTGCAAATTCTTAAACTTTTTGTTTGATTTAGAACATATAATAAATTTTGCAGGAGGAGCTTAATTATAATGAAGTTCCATGTCGTTTAATTTAAAATAATATTTTCAGTAATGGAAAATGTTTCATTGCTCATGCAGGGCATTTGCTATTAAAGTTCAGAAGTTTGGGGTAAAAGTAGACATTCTTTGTTTTACATGAGTCAACTTAGTTTATACACAGTCTTTATTCATTTTGCACTAAAATGTTACACTAAATAATGGATTATTGGGCACTACTTGGAATGAATAATAATCCAGTATTCACGGAACATGCAACATTTTTAAAAAATTAAAATTGGACTTTATTTCCATAGTTCTGACACAAATCAGGTAAACATTAAATTATATAATATTTTAGTTTTGTATTATACTTTTAACTATAGATTTCACTGATCTATAATGTGTTTTGGTTGCAAGTAAAATTATTGATTTTACTTGCTCAAGTGGCAATAGAAGTGACTAAGGGCATCTCAATCCAAAATCTAAAGGCAAGAGACTCAATTAATATGTCCAATATCCCAAGAGGGTAAAAAAAAAAGTACAAGCTGGATCCAATCCTCATACAAGAAAGTATATTTATTCTAAAGAAAAGTGTTCTAAAAATGATGTCTTCTAAAACCGAAACCATGACCAAAAAGCATAGTCTAGGACATAATTAGATTTCAAAAACATTCTGATTTGACTTTGGAAGGGTAACTTTTATCCTCTGAGTGGATTTCTTCTTCCTCAAAAATTTCATAAAATGTTAGAATAATATCATCCTTCCAGTATTATTGTATCTAATATAAATAGCTTGAAAAACTGAAAAGACTAATTATACAGTTACATTTTTTAAAAGCTTTAAAAGATTACAAGAAAAAGGTAAGACAGGCTAGGAGGAATCAACTGCAAACAACATAACCAATAATTAATTTTCAGAACATATAAATGACAGCTAAAGAGGAACATGATAATATACATTCAACTCCAATAAATGAGAAAATATGAATACTATTTTCATAGAAGAAAAAAATGTATGTAATAAACATAATCATGGAATTTCAAATTAAACCACAACTGCCATCATCTTATACTTATTGGTATGAAAAAACTAGAAAATGAAAAAAATTAGCTAATAAGAAAAAGAAAAAATTCACATTCATAAAAATGTGAATAACTGTAATTCATGTGTACTACTGGTGGCATATACACAGTACCCTCACTTTGGAAAACAATTTGGCATGATTTTAAAAAATAGAAATGTACACATATTACAAACTATTTCAGTTCTAGAAATATACCATGAGTTTCTCCAGGATTATGTTCCAGGAGACATGTACAAAAATATAGAGTTGTTTATAATATAAAAACACTGGAAACAAATCAAAATATCTATCGTACTAAGAATGGTAAACATGATGTGATGTAGTTACACATTATAATGCAAAAACAACAGCAATAATAAATGAGCCTAATCTACATATATCAAGAGCTGCATTTTATGAACATTATATGTAGTATAATAAAAATCTTGTAATAGAATACATACTTTCTGATATGTTTAATAAACATAAGTAAACTAAGGTATTCATTGTTATGGAACATGTATATGTGTTAAAACTATAAAGAAAGTAATGTGTCAAGTAGTTAAGTCTATATATAAAGTATCAAAAAGATATAACATTGCAACACTCCAATATTTACTTTCACACCTTATACTGGGCAGCTTCATGCTAATGTGCTTTTTCAATGATGTTTTCAGTTGTATAGTGAAAAGCCATGAACTAAACTCCTATGTGTATTATTAATTTTAAAATTTCTATCAATGTGCATTTTCTGTCTAAATCAACCAATTTTTTAAAATATTTTATTTATTTGTTTGAGAAAAAGAGCACTAAAAGAGTACGTATGAGAGGGGAGCAGAGGGAGAATCAGGCTCCCTACTGAGCAGAGAGCTGGATGTGGGGCTCTATCCCAGGACCCTGGGATCATGACCTGAGCTGAAGGCAGAAAGATGCTTAACCAACTGAGCCACTCAGGCACCCCTCAACCAATCTTACATAATTTAAAGAAAATGTCTTGTTCTGGTATTAAGATTGAGACATGAGCTTCATAAAACCATTGCAAAAAAAGGAAGTATATATTAAAAAGGTAACTACATATAAAACACTTAAAACTCACTGATACTTATGATTCCAAGAGGAACCAGAACCCATAGGAATGGTGGCAGTTACATGAAAGATACCAGTAAGTGTAAATTGAATAAATGGATTTTGGCACAAAGGGAGGTAAATGTTTGTGTGTAAAGGGAAATTCTAGACTAAGATTTAAACATTTTCACACTCTAAGAAAGGACATGCATAGGACATTATAAAAGTTTCCATTTAGCTTAATGGTTTCATTCCTAATTTTCATTTATGTAAGGATTTTATGCCCAATTCAAACTTCTCCTTTTCTTTCTCCAAATAAGATTCTATCCTTCACTGCAAGGTGAAATAATTTGTTTAATAACATTTTTTTGTTACTGTTGATTCAAGTGGAAGTATAATCAGTAGAAGAAAATCAGAAGTGTAAGTTCTATTAATCTTATACACATACTGTTTTGTTTCCTGCAAGTTTGAAAAAGATACCCAAGGATTGCCTGAGTAGCTTAGTGGGTTAAGCCTCTGCCTTCGGCTCAGGTCATGGTCTCAGGGTCCTGGGATCGAGCCCTGCACTGGGCTCTCTGCTCAGCGGGGAGCTTGCTTCCCCCTCCCTCTCTGCCTGACTCTCTGCATACTTGTCATCTCTGTCAAATAAATAAATAAAATATTTAAAAAAAAAAAGAAAGACACCCCAAAAGTAATTATTCTTTCTTTTTTTTTTTCTTATTCTTAAATTTTTATTTTAATCACCTGGTGCTCATCACATGAGCACTCCTTAATTCCTGCCACCTATTTAATCCATACCCCCACAAATCTTCCCTCTGCTAACACTCAGTCTGTTCTCTATAGTTAAGAGTGTTCCTTGGCTTATCTCTCCTTCTCTTTTACCCTTTGCTCCTTTGTGTTTTGTTTCGTTTTTTGTTTTTTTCTTAAATTCCACATATGAGTGAAATCATATAGTATTTGTCTTTCTCTGACTGACTTATTTCCCTCATACTTATTCCCTCATACTTATTTCCCTTATACTCTCTGGTTCCATCCACATGATTGTAAATGGCAACATTTCATTCTTTTTTACCTCTGAATAACAATTCACTATATATATAATATGTGAATTCATATATATATATATATATATATATATATACATACATATATATAGCTCACATCCTTATTCATTCATCAATGGACTGAAGGACTTGTGCTGTTTCCATATCTTGTCTATTGTAAATGATGTTGCCATAACCATAGGAGTGCATGTATCCCTTTGAATCAGTATTTTTGTATACTTTGAGTAAATACATTGTAGTGCAATGGCTGGATCATAGGATAGTCTATTACCAACTTTTTGAGGAATCTCCATACTGTTTTCCAGAGCTGTTGCAACAGTTTGCTTTGACTTTTTCTCCACATCCTTACCAGCATCTGTCATTTCTTATGTTTTTATTGTAGCCATTCTGATAGGTGTGAGAGGTTATCTCATTGTAGTTTTGATTTGTAAATCCATGATGATAAGTGATGCTGAGCATCTTTTCATATGTCTTTTGGCCATCTTTATGTCTTCTTGGAGAAATGTCTGTTCATATCTTCCGCTCATTTTAAAATTGGATTTATCTTTTGCGGTGTTGAGTTTGATGAGTTCTTTATATATTTTGGACACTAACCCTTTATCAGATATGCCATTTGCAAATATCTTCTCCCATTCAGTAGGTTGCCTATTAGTTTTGTTAATTGTTTACTTTTGCTGCACAGAAGCTTTTTATTTTAATTTGGTTTCAGTAGTCTATTTTTACTTTTTTTTCCCTTGCCTCAGAGGACCAATTTAGAAAAAGTTGTGACAGCCAATGCCAGAGAATGTCTGTGTTCTCTTCTAGGATTTTTATGAGTTCTGGTCTCATATCTAAGTATTTAATCTGTTTTGACTTTGTTTTGTGAATGGTGTAAGAAAGTAGTCCAGTTTCATTCTTTAGCATGTTGCTGTACAGTTTTCCCAACACTATTTGTTGAAGAGACTGTCCTTTTCTCACTGTATATTTTGTCCTGCTTTGTCAAAGATTAATTGCAGGTTTATTTCTGGATCTTCTATTCTGTTATATTGATTTATATGTCTCTTTTTATGCCGATACCATACTGTTTGATCATTACAGCTTTGTAATATAACTTAAGGTCTGGAATTATTATAACTCCAGTTTTGCTTGTATTTTTCAAGATTTAGGGTTTTTTGTGACTGGTTCTGTACTAAATCTGTACTAAATCTAGAATTGTTCATTCTGGTTCTGAGAAAAATGTTGGGATTTGATAGATATTGCATTAAATATGTAAATATTAAATATTACTTAGGGCAATAAGGCATTTTAGCAATATTTGTTCTTCAAATCCATAAGCATGAAATGTTTTTCCATTTCTTTGTCTTGTCTTCAATTTCTTTCATCAGTGTTTTATAGTTCTCAGAGTACAGGTCTTTTACCTCTTTTGTTAGGTTTATTCCTAGATATCATTATTTTTGGAAATAATTTTTGTAAATATTTTTGGGATTATTTCTTAATTTCTCTTCCTGCTTCTTTTTCTGTGACGTATAGAAATGCAACATATTTCTACATGTTGATTTTGTATTCTGTGTGTGTCTTTATTGAATTTGTTTATCAGTTCTAACAGTTTTTTGGTGGTCTTTCAGGTTTTCTATATAGAATATCATGTCATCAACAAATAGTGACAGTTTGACTCATTCCAAGCTGCTTTGGATACCTTTTATTTCTTTTTGTTGTCTGATTGCTGTGGCTAGGACTTCCAGTACTATGTTGAATAAATGTGATGGGTGTGGACATGTCTTGCTCCTGACTTTGTTCCTAACTCTCAGTTGAGAGTATTAACTGGGGAGTTTTCCTATATTACCTTTATTATGCTAAAGTATGTTCCCTCTGAATGTACTTTGTTGAGAGTTTTTATCAGGATGGATGGTGAACTTTGTCAAACCCATTTTCTGTTTCTACCGAAATGATTATATGATTCTTACCCTTTCTTTTATTGAAGTCACGTATCATACAGTGATTAATTGGGAATATTGAACCACCCTGGCAACCAAGGAATAAATCCCACTTGATTATGGTGAATCATTTTTTTAATGTATTTTTGGATTCGATTTGCTAGAATTTTTTGGAAAATTTTTGCATCTATGTGTATTAGAGATATTAGCCTACAGTTTTGTTGTTGTGTCTTTTTTTTGTGGTATCTTTTTCTGGCTTTTGGTATGAGGTAATGCTGGACTTATAGAATGAATGTGGAAGTTTTCCTTCCTTTTCTATTTTTTGGCATAGTTTGAGACAAATAATTATTAACTTTTCTTTAAATGTTTGGTAGAATTCACCTGTGGAGCCATCTGATCTTGGACTTTTGTTAGTTGGGAGTTTATTGATTGTTGATTAACTTCCTTGCTGGTGATTGGTCTGGTCAAGTTTTCTATTTCTTCCTATTTCAGTTTTGGTAGGTTATCTATTTCTAGGAATTCATCCATTTCTTCTATGTTGTCCAATTTGTTGGCATATAGGTTTTTTTTGTTGTTTTTTTTTTTTTTTGTTTGTTTGTTTAAGATTTATTTATTTATTTGACAGAGATCACAACTAGGCAGAGAAGCAGGCAGAGAGAGAAGAGGAAGCAAGCTCCCTGCCGAACAGAGAGCCTGATGCGGAGCTCGATCCCAGGACCCTGAGATGGTGACCTGAGCCGAAAACAGAGGCCTTAACCCACTGAGCCACCCAGGCACCCCTAGCTTTTTAATATTCTCTTATAATTGTGTTTCTGTAGTGTTTGATGTTATTTCTCTTCTTTCATTTGTGGTTTTATTTATTTGGGTCTTCTCCCTTTTTCTTGATAGGTCTGGCCAGAGATTTATCAGTTTTATTGATTTTTTTCAAAGAAACAACTCCTGGTTTCATCAATCTACTCTATTGTTTTATTTCCTATATCATATATTTCTGCTCTAATTTTTACTATTTCCTTCTTTCTACTGATATAGGTTTTGTTTGTTTTTCTTTTTCTAGCTCCTTTGGATGTTAGATTAGGTTTTTTTATTTGAGTTTTCTTGCTTCTTGAGATAGATCTGTATTGCTATAAATTTCCCTCTTAGAACCTCTTCTGCTGCATCACAAGATTTTGAAACATTGTGTTTTCTTTTTCATTTGTTTCCATGTACTTTTTAATCCATCTTTTAATTCCTATTTGATTCACTCAATATTTAGTAGCATGTTACTTAACCTCCGCGTATTTGTGGTCTTTCCAGATTTTTTTCTCATGGTTGACTTTTAGTTTCATTGCATTGTGCTCAGAAAAGATGCATGTTATGACTTCCATCTTTTTTAATTTGTTGAGGCCTGTTTTGTGGCCTAATATGTTATCTGTTCTGGAGAATGTCCCATGTGAATTTGAAAAGAATGTGTATTCTGCTGCTTAAGATGAAATGTTTTGAACATATCTGTTAAGTCCATCTAGTCCAGTGTGCCATTCAGTGCCATTGTTTCCTTGTTGATGTTCTGTTTAGATGATTAGTCCATTGATGCAAATGGGAAGTCAAAGTCCCCTAGAATCATTGTATTATAATCAATTAGTTTCTTTATGTTTGTTATTAACTGTTTTATGTATTTATGTATTTGGGTGTTCCTATGTTGTGTGCATATTTATAATTGTCATATCTTCTTGTTATATTGTCCCCTTTATTATTATAAAGGGATTTTCTTTGTCTCTTGCTATAGTCTTTGTTTTAAAGTCTATTTTGTCTGGCATAAGTATTGCTACTCCAGCTTCTTTTGACATCCTTTTGCATGATAAATATTTCTTCATTCCCTTACCTTCAATAAGTGCCTTTAGGTCTGAAATGAGACTCTTGTAGGCAGCATATTGATGGTCTTGATTTTCTGCCATTCTGTCACCCTATGTCTTGACTGGAGCATTTAGTACATTTACATTCAAAGTAATTATTGATAGATATGTATTTATTGCCATTTTATTACTTCTTTTATGGTTGTTTCTGAAGACTTTCCTTGATCCTTTCTTGTCTCTCTCTTTTTCACGATGTGTTGGTTATCTTTACTGATATATTTGGATTTCTTTCTCTTTATTCTTTGCATATTTATTAGTGGTTTTTGATTTGTTGTTCTCATTAAGTTTGTATATAATGTCTTCTGTACATAGCTGTCTATATTCAATTGATATATTGATCGTTTAAGTTTGGTTGTTTAAGTTTGAACCAATCCTTACTTCTTCCCTCCCCATGTTTTAGGCATATGATATCATAATTTACATCCTTTCATTTTGTGAGTTCCTTGACTGATTTTTTAACAGAATATTCACTTTTACTCATTTTGTGTTTCCTACCATCACACTGCCATTTTTCATCTCCCCCCCGCCCCCACTCTAAGGGTTCCCTTTAATGTTTCTTGCAGGGTTGGGTTAGTGGTCATGAACTCCTTTAGTTTTTATTTGTCTGGAAAATTCTTTATCTCTTCTATTCTGAATGATAGTGTTGCTGGATAGAGTATTTTTGGCTGTAGGTTTTTCCCATTTAACATTTTGAATAGATCATGCCACCCTTTTCTGGCTTGGAAAGTTTCTTTTGAAAAATCCACTGGTAGCCTTTGTATGTAACTGCCTTGTTTTGTCTTGCTGCTTTTAATTTTTTTTCTTTATTACTAAATTTTGCCATTTTAATTATAATATACTTTGGTGTAGATCGACTTTTGTTGATTTTGTGTGTGTGTGTGTATGAGAGAGAGAGAGAGAGAGAGATTGATTCTCTGTGTCTCCAGGATGTAGGTATCTTTTTCTTTCCCCAGATTAAGGAAGTTTCCAGCTATAATTTCTTCAAACAAATTTTCTGCCACCTTTTCTGTCTCTTCTTTTTCTGGGATTCCTATAATACAAGTGTTATTGGGTTTGATGGAGTCACTGAGTTCCCTAAGTTTGTTCTTGTTTTCTATAACTTTTTTTTTTCTCATATTTGTTCAGCTTGATTACTTTTCATTACTCTGTCTTCTAGATCATTAATTCATTCATCTTCTTCCCCTAGCCTGCTGTTCATTTTCCCTCAAGCATGTTTCTTTTCTTTTCTTTTCTTTTCTTTTTTTTTTTTTTTTTGAGTCCTTTATCTCTACTATGCTACTCCTTATCTCTATGCTGATGGTCTTACTGATGTCCTCCCCTCTTTTCCCAAATCCATTGAGTATCTTTATGATCATTGCTTTAAATTCTCAATCAGGCATGTTACTTATATCTGCTTCACTTAGAACTCTGGCCAAGAGATGTTGGCCTATTCTTTTTATCAGAACAAATTGTTCTGTCTTCTCAACTTATGTAAGTGCCTTTTTCTCTGTGTTAAGGAAGTCAGTTATGTCTCTTGCTCTTGAGAGTAATGGCTTTATGAAGGTCCTGTAGTGCCGTGCAGTGTAGTGTCTCCTGTTCCCCAGGACCTGACAGTTCTGGGTGTGCTCTGTTGTGTCCTGGCCTCTTCATCCTTTAGGCCAGTCATTTGCAGAGGCTTTCTTTGCCTGTTGTGGGCAGTGTTTAGTCCCTGAGTTTAATGTGGCACATTTTAACTAGGTGTACTCTGATCTGCCTGTGAAATGAGAACTGTCACTGCCATTGGATCTGAGGACTTGCAAAACTTCCAGGTCGGGAGATGTGGTATTGGCAGGTGTTTGGGTCAGTTTTGGGATGGGGGAGGGAGGTCTGCCTCCCTGGGACTGAGGCAAGGGTGACTGGGAAGGGAAGTTCCACCAGAACATGGGTGTATAAGCCCTGCCAACTAGATTATATGGTGACATTTTCTGTAAACTGAATGAGCTAAATCTATTACTCTGAAGTTAGAGTAAAATGCATTTAAAGCACTAATACTCACATATATAATATACAGGATAACATATCCTTTACTATTATTTAAATCATAGTCTTTTTTTATATCAAAGTTAAAATGAACAAGAGGGTGTACAGAATTTCAAAATTCTTTTACATGGTATGCAAGCAAACATGTTCCATTTAGAATATGCAGACAGGAGAGAAATGAGCTGCCAGTATAATATGAAGACATATTTTGTTTAATTAACAATTGAGCGTGAGGCTGGGCCTATACGTTACTTACAAAAAGCTAAGGATTTATAATAAACTTCTAAAATCTCCACACACAAAACCAAACATGTAGGTTTTGTGATTGATACCTTCAAAGGTTTTATTTTGATGAGCTGTTATAAGAGCAGGTCTCACTACTGTGAAATAAGCACAGGAAATGCAACATAATGATAAGGATCTAAATGCCATAATGGTTATTCTTTTGCATCTAAATTATGTAGTCACTAGTCATTCATTGAGTATGCATTCACACATGGTAAACCACAATTGAGGAGCTGGAAAGGTTTGTTTTGAGGGTGAAAACTAAATCATTTCAGGGCTACAATGACTGAATTGCTGGGTCAGCACCACCTGTTTCATTTATCAAAGTAGGTGAGGTGAAGGTGCGGTCAAACAATCAACCTTCTGGGGCGCCTGGGTGGCTCAGTTGGTTAAGCCGCTGCCTTCGGCTCAGGTCATGATCTCAGGGTCCTGGGATCGAGTCCCGCATCGAGCTCTCTGCTCTGCAGGGAGCCTGCTTCCTCCTCTCCCTCTCTCTGCCTGTCTGCCTGCTTATGATCTCTGTCTGTCAAATAAATAAATAAAATCTTTAAAAAAAAAAAACAACCTTCTGAAAAATATATGTAGTAGAATTGCTGGCTCTAAAGCAGCATGAACTGGATATATATATTATAATGTGGATTGGCTTAGACACTGGAACTTTTTTTTTTTAGCTACACAAGAGTTCTCTCGTTACAAAAATTGTGTTATGCAACAATCACCTGCCAGTGAAATACTGAGCTTCTGACCTAAATTTTAAAATGCATTCTTGGAAATTATGTTCTTACTCTTTACACGCTAGTTAAAATTCTTATTCTCATGACATTTCATCACACAATGACTATATACACGTGATTCTAAACACCTACAAATAAACAAAAGCTCTTGATCAATGATTTATGTTACCATATAACCAGATGCTTCCCATTTTTGTTATTAAAAAGATGAAGAAAACAAATATTTCATTTCATTTAGTATCACTTGGACACAACTTAGAAAAAAAAAAAACTCAAACCAAAAGAACACCATATCATTTTGGTATAAGTAACTGGTAACAAAGAATTTGGGAACCATGTTGTAGTAAAAGCTAAGGAATAAAATCTCTCCTCTAGTACTGTTAGAGCTATTCTCAATAGGTTAGAAACCTCACTTCATCTTCCTATATATATTATTTTTACTTTATATTTAACTAAGAGTACTGTTTTAAAGAAAAATATCAGCCTTTTTAATATCACAGTTATTCTCAATGGAAAATGAATTCAATAATTCAACATATTAAATGCATTTTCTAAGTTGAAATTCAACAAACTATTGATCCATTTCCTTAAGGAAACAAATACATTTTATAATGTTTTCCTCTTACTTTACCCTAACTATAGAATTAAGGCTTTTAGAGTTAACTTATCTTAGTTATCTTTTAAATTCTCTTTTGGGACTGCTGGGTGGCTCAATCAGCTAAGCATCTGCCTTTGGCTCAGGTCATGATCCCAAGGTCCTGAGATCATGTCTTGCATTGGGCTCCCTGCTCTTTGGGGAGTCTGGTTCTCCCTCTTCTCCCAGCTTCTCTCTCTTGCTATCTCTGTCTCTCTCAAATAAATAAATAAAATCTTTAAAAATAATAGTAATAATAAATTAATTATCTTTTTAAATGGTCATTTTAAACTACAAGATGTTGCAACAAATGGCATATTATTTTGTATAGTAATTTTTTAAAATGTATCATATTTTTATTAAATTACCCTCAAACTAGCTGAGTATTTTGAAAGCAACTACATAGAAAGGATTGAATATATTTCTTCATTATTTTCTGTCCCTTCCTCTTGAACCTTTCTCTGCCTTTCTCTGTACTATCTTGTGCCCCAAGAGGCTGTATCATTTAATCCCCTTACCTTTGGCTTCCAATTAGATTTGGTTATTTTAAGAGTTTCTCAACCAGGACACCATTGACATGGTTGGATCATTTTTTGTTGTTTTTGTTGTTATTATGGGGGTCTGTCCCATGCATTGTAGGATGTTTAGCAACACCATTGCCTCTACCCACTAGATGCACCTCCTCCTTATATCACTGCAATCAGAAAATGTTTCCAGACATTGTCAGATGTCCTGTTGGAAGGGTAAAATGGCCTCTGTTGAGAACCGTTGTGTTAACAAGAGGAAGCAATAGGAGATGGAAGAAGGAAAGGAAAAGTAGTCTGTGTACTTAAAGCTACACCAGCCCTTACCAGGTAATGGCTTTGCCAGTTGCTTAATTCTTCTGTTTGTGACTTTTACCTCAAATCCCTTTTCAAGGCTGTGTTTCTCTCTGGGTTTTCATAACAGTAACAACATCCCCTCTCTTTGCCAAATCAGGTCTAGGGGTGGTAATGACTTCCCACTGTTGCCAGTCCTTGGAGGATTCACTGGCCTTTGATGATTCTTTATATACTCACTCTCTAATTAAACTCTGTTTAAGCTACACCTTTTTGGAAGATGACTTATATATCTAGTAAGCACAGTGTTTTTACTTAGCACTAATTCCAGATCATTCTCATCTCTATGTCTCTCTCTTCCTTTATCTAACTCTTGATACACATTCAGTAGACCACATTGCAACACTTATTTGGACTGTACTACAATCTGTGTTAGGGTTTTTCAGAAAATATTGATATTTACATTTATCGTATATATGCTAGAGTATCTGTTCCCCTGAATAAATACTCTCCCCACTCTTTAAGGCTTGGAGTTCACTTCCATGTTCTCAGAAATCTTTCTATCCCTGCTAGTCTACACTGACCCTCTGATTTGGGTACTGAATGTTTGTGTTTTGGCCCAAAATCATAGATTGAAACCCTAATTCTCAATGCAGTGAGATTTGGAGATAGGGCCTTTGAGGGGTGATTATGTCATGAGGATAGAGCCTCGTGATGGGGTTAATATCCTCATAAGAATAGACATCTCTCTCTCTCTCTCTCTCAGCCATGAGTTCTACAGATTGTCTCTCAGACAAAATTTGTTTAGTCCATGAACAAAAATTTGTTGAATATCTATTAGAGCCATAGCAAAGTATTCAATACACTTTTTGAGCAAATCAAGTCTTTTTTTTTTAAGAAGGTACAACTTAGGGAAAAGTTTAAATACATTAAGTAATGTAAATCATTGCATGTTACCTAATAGGTCTGATATGATGGGTGAGGGCTAATAGCTGGTATCTATAGGAAGGTGGCCAACAAGTCATTTGTTGGAATATAAGATCAGTCCAGCTTTTGTGGGAAGAAGATAGGACTAGACTGAAGATCAGAGCTTATCCAAGAGGAGAGATAGCTGATCCTAGAAGATACCTATTCATATAGGCTTGACTTATACAATGAAGTTAAATTAGAAACTTGCTGCTTAGCTGGCTTAAAGTAGCTTAAAAGCAAATTGTGACCTCATTGTGCATCTAGATAAGGCCACAAGATTAATTCAAGATCTTACCACTGATAAAGATAGACTTTCTAATCTACTTCCAAATGTGATATGGATTGGCCCACAAACTTTGGTGGGGGTGAATCCACAGATTAAATTATCTGAAATTGAATTTAAAGACAAGAAGAAAAGATTTAAATACTTTCATTTATTCACATATTTAACTCACATTTATTAATAATTTACTAGATAACCAACATCAGTCCATGCCCAGAGGATATACCAGTAAACAACCTAAATACTTTTTTCATGCTCTTATGATGCTTATATAACAATGGGCATGTAGTGACATAATTCTTACAGTCATTTTCACAGTGCTTTTCCTGTATAAAATAAATAAAGAAAAACTCAACTGAAACTGTCATATTGAAGTTTTGATTTTTGTCCTAATTTGCTCTTAAATAATCTGTGATTTCAACTTATCTCTTATTCTTCTTTTGTTTCTTTGGGATTGTGTAGAGCTGACCATGGAAAACTTCAAAATAAGGAAAAAATGGGTTTTGATAGTTTTTTACATTTTAATGTTTTTTTTAAAAGATTTTATTTATTTGTTTGAGAAAGAGAGAGCCAGAATGAACTGGGGCAGGGGGAGTAGGAGAGAGAGAATCTCTCAAGCACACTTTGTGCTGAGCATAGAGCCCAAGGCAGGGCTCAATACCACCATCCTAAGATAATGACCTGAGCCGAAACCAAGAGTTGGATGCTTAACTAACTGAGTCAGTCAGGCACCCCTGCATTTTAGTATTTTTTGTCCTCATACCCTGTATGGCATTTTCCAGTGGAAAGCCAGAAAAAAAAAAAATTAGAAATGCTGCAATTTGGAGTTTAGGGCCTACTGGGTTTGACTCTGTATCGTTTCAATTTTAGTATATGTGCTGCCAAAGTGAGCACCTGGGTTTGACTCTGGAGTATGCCACATAAATGTATATCTTTCCACCTAAATGTCTAGAAGACTCAGTTTTCATATCTGTAAAGAGAGTTGGGAACCGGGACTGTTACTGAGAAGGGATCAGCAAGTACTTTTAAAGAATAGTACTTTATTCCTACTCAGTTTTTATTTTTATTTCTGAATTTATTTTATTTCTGAATAGAGAGACTGTCGAGATTTATATATATATATATAGATATATCGATATATATAAATAGAGAGACAGAGAAATATATATATATATATATATATATATATATATATATATATGCCAGAATTAGTCAGGGGATTTACCTATTTCTTCAAACAGGGGAAATTTTAGAGGGTCTCAATATCTTTTATATACTTCCAAACTGGCCAACACCCCCTTCTCTAGAGGTTCCTGGTGCCTTTGAGCCCTAAACCTTAGTGGATTTCGTGGCAATAAAACCTTACTTATGGGCTTCTTCTCGTAGACCTCAGTTTTATTTTTACCCAGTTTTCTAAATCAATCACCATTTCCCATCCATTTTCTCACTTCTAGAAATTTAGTTGATACGTTATATTTGTTGTTATATCTACAACCTTTTTCTTTGTCCTCGTAGATTAATGCTATTTTGTTTCATCACTCTCACTTAAATCAATTTTCAGGAGGAAGCACAACTTAATGAAAAACTCAAACAACCCTTCTTTTAGAAGTCTCTATTCTGAGATATTACAAGTGTTTTATACTCTGTTGAGTCCCAAGTTATTAGTTTACATAGACAAACACAAAAGCTTATGACACAAACACAATTTTTCTGAATCCTTAAAAGAATCGTTAGTGATTTCATCTTCAGAGAGAAGTCAATGTCATGAGATCTTATGTAAAATTCTTCTGACTCTTCCACTAATTGGCTGCATAGTCTGATTTCATTTCCCTTAAATGGAAGAAATCTTGGTACTTTTGTAAAAATCCAGTGTGACATTTCACATATTAAAATGATTTGAATACAGCAAATATATAAATATAAGATTACTTAAAATAAAATATCCTCCATAATTTAAGTTTAAAAATGCTGTTTTTTCTGAATCCTCAGTTTGATTGATTTCTCTGTATACTCTCCAATTCTTTGATATTCTTCTTGAAGTTTAATGTTCCATCTTAAATGTAATATCTTTAAAAGAAACTTACCCATGTGAAATACATTGCTCTATGTTTTCATTCATTCCATTAACATGTTGAATTCCAGTGTTTTGTCAGTTTTTGAAATATATGTGGAATTCCACTTAAAAAATACCATTACAATGTCCAGTTCTCCAAAAAAGAATATTTCTATGTTCCCAAACACATGAAAATAGAGTATGACAGTTCAAATACTATTTTACTAACTTGGATACAGTAATCTGTATTAAATGAAAAATGCTCTTCAAAACATATTCAAAAATCCTTGTCTATCAAGTGATATTTTAAATGTAGATTGTATCCTTTAAGTATTGGGTATAGCAGATAATTGAAGAGACTAAGTTGTTATTTAATATTCTATATTTTGAATTACTTAGATTAAAATATATACTTATATAATCTGTATGACTATGGCAGCAAATTTGCTAAGAGGGTTGAGAGGGTCACAAATATTGGCAATTCAAAGGGGATGAATCTGGATTTAGAAACTGAATCTTTGAGGAAATCAAAAGCTAACTTCTAAAAGTGTTGAGAGTTTCACAATAGCTTTTCTGTTGTAAATGTGCCACATCTCAAAAGTGGTGAGGATAGCCACTCTGTGTCACTATTCATGTCTGTATCAGTTTTGAAACATGGTCACAAAATCTTTGATACTTATTCCATCATGCTATACGGTCTCTGTCACCTCTCCTTGAATCTGGGCAAGCTAGTGACTGCTTCAACTAGAATATGGTGCAAATGATGGCATGTGACTCTAAAACTAGCTTATAAAAGGTCATACAGCTCCATCTTGTTATCTGAAGCACTCTTTCTTAGAGCCCTGTGTCATCATGAAAGTTATCTTACTAGCTTGAGGCAGTGCCATGAGAAAACTCATGTTCATAAAAATACCACATAGACATTCTGGTTGACAGTTCCAGCTAAACCCAAATTTGAGTTGTCCCAACCCTGGCATGAAATAATCAGTTGAAAATACATCTATATGATTCTAGTGCCCAGCTACTCAAGTTACCTCCAACCATTTCAATCTTATCATCTGAGACCCCAGACATCATGGAACAGAGACAAGGCATCCAAACTGTATCCAATCCAAGTTTCTAATCTCCAAAGTTATATGTATAATAAACTGATTCGTGTTTTATGCCTCTAAACTTTGGATGGTTTATTTTGCTGCAGTAGATATCCAACTAATCTTAAATCAGCAATGATCTTGAAAGAGTTTCATTCTTTGCTACCTAAAATTCAAAAATAGCATTGAACAATTATTGAATCAGTCACTTTGCAAAAGCCAAGAGAAACATAACAAAATATCTTTTGAAATCGACCCATGCTAATGCTATAGTGTTTACTAATAAATATATTGGACATCTTTTTTTTTTGCTTTACATAAGCACACTTTATACTTTTTTATTTTTTTATCTTTTTATTTTTTTAAGATTTTTTAAATTTCTATTTTATTTATATGACAGAGATCACAAGCAGGCAGAGAGGCAGGCAGAGAGAGAGAGAGGGAGGAAGCAGGCTCCCTGCTGAGCAGAGAGCCTGATGCGGGACTCGATCCCACGACCCTGGGATCATGACCTCAGCTGAAGGCAGAGGCTTTAACCCACTGAGACACCCAGGCACCCCACACTTTATACTTTTCTTAAAAATTTAGACTCTTAGAATTATATGTACATTTCTGATGTGTGAAATAAGTTATATTCACAGATAATAGAATACAAATATATCAGAATTTGTAACATAGATAATCATGTATTACTTACTAAGTAAATTTCAGGGAAGCCTGGATGGCTCAGTTGGCTGAGCACCTGACTCCTGATTTGGCTCAGGTCATGATCTCAGGTAGTGATTTGGGCTCCATGCTCAGCAGAAAGCCTGCTTGAGGTTCTTTCCTTCTCTATCTCCCTCCATCCCTACGCAACTCTATTCCCCACTCTCTCACTCTTTCTATCTAAAACAAATAAATCTTTAAAAAACAAGCAAACAGGGTGCCTAGGGGCTCAATTGGCTAAGCTTCTGCCTTCTGCTCAGGTCATGATCCAGAGCCCTGCATTCAGCTACCTGCTCAGTGGAGTTTGTTTCTCCACCCCTCCCCTGGCTCGTGCTCTCTCTCTCTCTCTCTCTCTTACTCTCACTCTCTCTATATATATAAATAAATAATTTTTTTTTTAAAGCAAAAAAGTACACAAAGTTAGGGTTAGAGATGGCAAGTTTGTGTTGGGAGATGGTCCCAAGAATGTATCTTAACTATTGGTATTGTTTGGTCTCTTATGTGCCATTTTTAATTTATAAAGTCCTCCTTGCTTACAGTCTTTTCCCCTTTATTTTTTTCTCATATCTAGCTCCCAATTTTTATGAATACTCATAAGGCATAATATTCTTTACACCCAGAATGCTTCTCTCAAATTATGCTTATCTTTTTCTTTGACATGTTTTTTTTAACTAATATCTGTGTCAAATATGATTTTTAAAAAACTAGATGTCTTTTATATCTTTTGCAGTGGCTTATAACAAAGATGTAGCTAGACAATTACACAGTTTATGTTAAATAAATGAGGTAGAAATGCTCATTTAGAAGTGAAAAATATTCAACTGAAATTACTCAGCTATCTTCATTAAGAGACAAATTTAGTAAGGGAATTCCCAAGTAACTTTTATACTTACAGAGTGAATAAGAGGTGATTATTTTTTAAGAGACCCCAACTAAAACTGAGCAACCATTTATAAAGGGTCAGTCTACAATGTAAATTACCAGGTGAATATGAACAATGACATGCACAGGAATTCTTGCTGACTACCAAACACATAGCAAGTTACCTCGATATATAGCTTAGGCTATCATCATTAACATCATTTCTAAGAATATACATTCTAAGAATACCTATTTCAGGAGAAACACGGTTATGTCCTACTATGGAACTACTAGCATTTTGGAGATTGAAAACACATGACATGAGTCAAACCTCACTCTATCTATAAATGGGTATATTTATCAACATTATAAATAATGAAGAAAAATAACAAAAATAAAAGGAAATGTTAATTGGGCCATATATATATATTATATAATATATATATATTATATATATATATATGCAGTCTTTTCAATGCTTTATATCTATTAACTCATTAAATTTTTAAACAACCATATGAGGTGGCATTATTTTATTCATTTTATAGATGAGTTAACTGAGGCCAAGAGCGTTTAAGTATTTCTTTCAACATCATTTAGTTAGAAGTAGTAATATGATATTTAAACAAAATACACTTTTCTCTGAACCTGTATTCTTTTTTTGTTTATTTGTTTATATTTAAATTCCAGTTAGTTAACATACAAAGTAGTATTAGTTTCAAGTGTAAAATTTTGTCATGCAACACTTACATACAACACCTGGTGCTCATCACAAGTGCACTTCTTACTGCCCATCACCTATTCTGAACCTACATTTTTAAACCTTGTGCTCTAACACACCAATGTCTATACCAATTTAAACCAGTTAAATCTTTCCTAAAAAGCAGGAGTTTGCACCTCAATTGCTCACCAATCTTAAAATTGGACAAGACAGACAATTTGCTAAGATCAACATAACGTTCTTATAATTTTTCACAATAAACAGATTTAAAGACTTCTTCCTTGCCTTTCTATTAGCTAAACATTATTGGGGAAGGAAACTGATCCCAGACTCACTGACTTCATGTCCTGAACCTCTGCTCTGTGGTACCAGTGAGTTAAGATCCAGGCATTAGGTAACTTGTTACCAACCTAAGAGCCATAATGTGGTAGCAGGAACAACTTGATTCTGAGTTCTCTGGATTTAAATCACCTGCTTTTAATGTTTTTTAAACCACTTCAGAAATGTCTTTTGTTCATTCTCCCATTGACCTTTTTCCATGTGCTTTTTGATATATCTCCCAAAATGCACATGAATTTGTTATGATATATGCTTCATATTATCCCAAATTTCATACATAAAATCCTTGTTCCCCATGAAGGACTGAAAGCAAGACATTCTGGGAAATACATATTCCCACAAAGATAGGGTTAAATTATATGTGCAAGACTTCTGTCAACAGCTTGACTAATTTATTTTTAAAATAAGTTTAAATGTCAATTTTGCCTTTGAAACATTTCCTAAGTCTATATTTAACCTAATTTCACCACCACTCAAATTTAAGCTCACATTATGCCTGACATGGATACTTGGGTTGTTCCTTCAATGGTCTCCAGACATCCACTCTGGCACACTTTCAGTCTGTTCTTCATAGCACAGCCAGGGAAATTTTTGAAATGCAAATATGATCATTTTTATACCCTGTCTAAAATCTTTTGTTCTTTTCCATTGTTCTTAAAATAACCTGACCAAGAGGTTTTCATATAGTTCAGCCCCCAGGTATCAACAAAGCCACATTGGCCCCATATTCCTTCTTTTTCTTTTCACTTGAGATATAAACCAGTTTCATTTCAGTCCTTTAGACCCTCTTTACTCCCTCCAGTCACTTAATTCTCTTTCATGTTTATTTTGCTTAGGTAACTCGGACTCATTTTAGATTCCATGTCGGGTATCACTATCTAGGGTCACTTTCCCTGGCCCTTTTAAATGTCTCTATTTTCACCTCTCTTACATAGCACAATATACCAATATGTTGTTTGTTTGTTTGTTTGTTTGTTTGTTTTTTAGGATCCATCTTCTCTGAAGTCTGTAAACTCCATGAGGGCATTGACAGTGTCTCTCTTGCACATTGTTGGACACCTAGAGCCTGGCTGGGTGTGCACCTCAGAGTAGGAACTATTTGCTAAAAATATTCATATTGCTTATTGGAAATACTGATTCCAACCTCATGGAAAGGTTATAAATGAAACAAAGACACGAAAGAAAGAAAGAAAGAAAGAAAGAAAGAAAGAAAGAAAGAAATTTATGTCATTATATAAATGTTAAAAGAAACACTTATTATTTAGCTATTGCTTAAAAATGCTGTGAAGTTCTAATTATATGCATTACATGTTTTTGATTTTTAACATTTAACAAGTTACTTCTGTAATCTTTGGAGTTAGAGAAAAAGCAAGATAGGGAATTTCTTCCAGAATTAGCTCCTTATAGAGGCTCGGACTCAAACTCTCAGAGATGTTTGTTATACTAGAAAGTAGTCTAATTACACAATTCCCAACATCTAGCATATCCAGTGCATGGAAAGCCATAGTTCATTCCAAGTTACATCACACCAAGGCCAGGTCAGTTATGTCAGGCATTCCTTTATTTTGAGAGGAGTGGAAGATGAAGTTGCCTATCCCAAGTATTAAACTATTCTTCATCTCTCTACTGTGACTGCATGCTTGAATAAATAATAAGTACCAATAGTAACAATAATTTAAAAAAATAACAATCCTAGAATTCTGGAAAAATCTTAATCTGAATTTGTAGAGATTAAATAAAGAATATTACTCCACTGTGCAGGTCATAATTTTGGAAAAAAATATACCCAATTTACACTGAAAAACAGAACACTATATGGTATTTACATATGGTACTTTAGCACTTTTGGAATGTCTAGTGAATAGGTATTTGTTGTATGTTTGCATAATAGGAAATGATAACAGAATTCATTCTCCCGTATCCACCCTTAAAAAGGTATTAACTCTCAAGGTCAGGGATTTACATTACCCTAAGAATAAGTTCATTATTAAATTTTGCACTCTAGATGCTTCACTGGCCTCACCTTAGTCCTGAGCCTGCCTGAGTGACATTATCAGTGGTGGCTTGAGAAGCTTGTAAAAGCAATCCAATGGAATGAGCACAAATAAAAATATTTCAATTTGATATGTATTTGAAATTATGCTTGAAAATAGGATTTTATTTCATTTGACAATGAATATCAATATGAACAAGCCTCCTAAATATCAGATTAAAAAGCAATATAGTGATTTCTGCTTCCAACCAACATAGTGTAATAAGGATCCTATTTATTCCCCTACCAAAATAATTAAAAACTAGGAAAATACATAAAGCAAAAATTTTCAAGACTCAGGACAACAAAGGATAGTGATCCCTGAAAGAAGGAAAACAAATGAGGTGTGGGTTAAGATGGCCCTTATAATTGTTTGAAATATTTGCAAGCACTGTAATAGAAGAGTAAAGCCAGGCTTTATGGGGCAGAAAAAGCCAAAAGTCCTCAGAAAACATAATGCTAGAATTTATGGGACATTCAGAGAGAAAGTACTTGTTTCCATTAGCCAGAGTGGAAAACCTATATTCAAGGAGCATGGGGTGGATTACTTAAGAGTGCCTTATCTCAGTAGTAATAGAGTGATCAACCATACTGGGTTGTGGACTGAGAGTTCTATCAGGTTGTTACAGTGAATATTTGCAAAATAATCCCTGAAGTCCTGGCAGGAGAAGGGGAAAGTAAGCACTGGCAAACACATCTACCGCCTTCTCCAACACAAAGGCCTACTCTTAAAGGGAAAAGACTTCAGCAAGGTATAATTCTAAAACTTTGTATCAGCTGAAAGAAGGGAACTCCTCCTCCCTTCAAATCCCCTCCAGTCTTCTGATCTTTCCTAAATTAAGAAAATAGAATAAACAGGAAATTAGTCTCCAAGAAAATAAGATGGAAACCCAGCAGATAGGGGAAAAGCAGGATCCAGAGAAAAGATTAAAGTTATACCACTGGAAGCAGAAAAGACACACATGCAAAAGCCACAGGCATGAATGGAAAGCCGCCTAAAATATTAGTTTACCTAGAAGTTCATTGAACATACGCTGCCCCTCACAACCGACTGCCACACCAAAACTCCAGTAGAATAACAGGGAATTACAGCTGAAGAGCGAGACAAAAACTCTTTCCAAGGTATTATACATAGAAAGGCTGTAAAGCCAAAAGAGGAGATAAAAACAAAGAAAGTAGACTGGTTTGAAGACTCTCACACCTATAATCACAATAAACATTAAACTCAGCCCAACTTCCAGCCAGACTAACATAAATCCTTATAGTAAAGGCCTATTCATCTCAGTTTTTATGAGCTAATACAATATTTCCAACTTTTAACAAAAACATAGAAAGTATGACAAAAGGTGAGAAAAAAAGGCTAAAGAGACAAAGTAATCATCAGAGTCACTCAAATAACAATACAGATGTTAGAATTATTAGACAGGAAGTGTAAAATAACTGTTATGTTAAAGGCTCTAATGAAAAAAATAGATAGTATGCAAGAACAGATGGGCAATATAAGCAGAGACATAGAAATTCTTGAAGAAATTCTAGAAATCAAAAATAGTAACAGAAATAAAGAATGCCTTTGATGGGCTCCTCAGTAGACCAGCCATAGCTGAGAAAGAATCAATGAGCTTGAAGGTCATTCGGTAGAGACTTTCCAAACTAAAATTCTCAGAAAAAAAGAATACTGAAAAAAGAATAACACATTATCTAAGAACTATGGATATTAGGAACAAATTAAAAGTTGTTACATACACTCAATTTGAATACCTAAAGGAGAAGACATGGAGGAAGGAACAGAAGGGCTATTTGAAGGAAAAGTAGCTGAGAAGTTTCCAAAAACTAATGACAGACATAAAACCACAGGTCTAGGAAGCTCAGAGCACATCAAGGGAGATAAATGTTGAAAGAAACCCACACTTAGGCACATTACATTGATTTTGGGTTGAATTGTGTTCCCCCAAATGACATGTATAAGTCCTAATCCCAGTACCTGTGAATATAGTCTTATTTGGAAATAAGGCCTTTGTTGATGTAATCGTATTAAAATGAAGTCTTATTGGATCAAGAAGGGCTTTAATGAAGTAAATGGTGTCCTTGTTAATTAAGGGAAATTTGAGCACACAAACACACACACAGAGAAGGCTGTCATATGGAAACACAGGAGAATACCATGTGACACCAGAAGCAGATTTTAGAAGTGATACAGGTGCAAACCTGGAAACACAAAGAGCTGCTAGCAACTACCAAAAGCTAGCAAGAGGTGAGGAATGATTATTCCCTAAAGTCTTTAGAGGAAGCGTGGACCTGTGTCATTTTGCTTTTAGAATTCTGGGGCTCCAGAACTATGAGGAAATAAATTTCTTTTGCCTAAAGCTATCTTTCATGGCACTTTGTTACAACAGATCTTAAAACTAACAGTCAAATTGCTCTAAACAACCACTAAAATCTTCTTCAAAGTAAAAATACAGTAAGAGGAGAGAAAAAGAAATTATATTAAAAGTTTACTTAAAATGAAAGAAAGCCAAAAAAAAAAAAAAAAAAAAGTAGAGGGAGAAGAAAAGAGCTAATGCAATGAATGGCAAACAGTTACCAATACAGTTACAAGGATGATAAGTATTAATTCAACTATATCAACACTTTAGTTGAGAATGTTTTAAACATACTAATTACAGAAAGATTGTCAATGGTGTTTAAAAAAATAAAATAGGACTATATGTTTTCTATAAGAAAGCTACTTTAATATAAAAACTTTGATAAGTTAAAGTTATATGTTTTCTACAAGAAAACTACTTTAATATAAAAACTTTGATAAGTTAAAGGTAAAAGTATGGAGAGAGAGAGATATATACACAATGCAAACTCTGGTTAATGAAAACTAGAGTAGGTTTACTAATTTCAGAGGAATCAGATTTAAGAACAAGGAAACTATCAGGGTTAAAGAAGGGCATTATGCACTGACAGGTTCATTCTCCAAGAATATGTAACAATCCCAAACATGTACATGCCAAATAATAAAGAATAAAAACACATGAAGAAATAACTGATATAACAGAAAAATTGTTACAGTTGAAGACTTCAATCCTCCTCTGTTAGTAACTGGTGGGTCAAGCAGTTAGATAAACAGTAAGAACTACTTTAACAGCATTAATTAGATCAATATTATCTAATTGATATGTATAGAATACTCCATCCAACAATAGAATATACTTCTCAGGTTTACATGGAACACTCATCAAGCTAAACCAAGATTTATGTTAAAAGAACATGAATTACATAAAATATGTTCTTATACAATAATGCATTAAATTAGGAGACCAAAAACATAAAGATAGCTAGAAAATTCCCCAATATTTGGAAAGTAAACATATATTGTCTTTTAAATAATACAAGGATCAAAAAAGTCTTTTAAGAGAAATTTAAAAGTATTTTGAATTAAATGAAAATAAAAATACAATTTATCAAAGATTGCAAGGTATAGCAGAATCCCAAAATCCTTAGGGATGTGGTGCTAAGAGGAAAATTTAGCATTTAATATAGCATTAAATGCATATATCAGAGAATAAAAAATATATAAAATTAATAATCTGAGTTCTTACTTTAGAAAAGTAGAAAAAGAAGAGAAAATTAAATAAAAAACTAGCAAGAGAAAAGAAATGAAATAATAGCAGAAATAAATGAACTTGAAAGCAGGAATAAAAATAGAGAACACTAATGAAACTAAAAGCTATTTTATTTAAGGATCAATAAAACTGATAAACCTCTAGCTAGGTTAACCAAGAAAAAATTTTTACTGATTGGCATTAAAAATGATAGAATATTTTAAAAACTCTATGCTCACAAATTTTATAACTTAGATGAAATAGAACTTTTTTTGTAAGTTTATATATTTACTCAATTAAAAACAGGTAAGATAAATAGCCATATGCCTTTTAAAAAGAAGTTAATAATAATAACTGAGTTAATAATTTAGAACCTTTGAAAGAAAGACAAGGAGAGAGGGAGGGAGGAAGAGAGTGAGGAAAGAAGGAAGGAAAAGAAGGAAGGAAGGAAGGAAGGAAAATAAAAAATACAAAATAAAAAAAGAAATAAACAAAGAAAAAGAGTGAAGCATTAGGCCCAGACAAATTCAACCAAATATTTAGGGGGAAGATAATACTAATTTTTCACAATCTTCCCCCAGAAAAGAAGCTATGAAACACTTCTTGACCCATTTCATCAGCTTAGCATTATCCTAATACCAAAACCTGATAAAGACTTTACATGGAAAGAAAATAACAGACCAGTATCCTTCAGGAACATCCTCAGGAAAATATTACCAATTTAGGGGCACCTGGATGGCACAGTCATTGGGTGTCTGCCTTTGGCTGGAGTCATGATCCCAGGATCCTGGAATCAAGCCCCGCATCGGGCTCCCTGCTCCACCGTTCGTCTGCTTCTCCCCCTTCCACTCCCCCTGCTTGTGTTCCCTCTCCCTGTGTCTCTCTCAGTCAAATAAATAAATAAATATATCTTTAAGAAAAAGAAAAAGAAAATATTACCAATTTAATCCAGCAATAAATAAAAAGAATAATAACTCATAACCAATGGGGTCATTGCAGGAGTGGAAGGTTGACCCAATATTTGCACATCAATATAATTTATTATATTAACACATTAATAAGAAAAACAGTTATATAAATAGATGTATAAAAGTAGTGAATAAAATTCAACATCCATTTATTAAAAAAAAAACAAAAAAATTCTCAAAAAACTAGGAATTAAAGAGGGGAGTTTCTGTAACATAATAAAGTATATATATGAAAAACATACAGCTAATGTGGTGCTTAGGGGCACCTGGATTAACACATTATCCCATAAGATCAAGCACAAAGAAGGAATGTCTGATTTTACCATTCATATTCAACATTGTATTGATTATCCTAGCTAGTACAATAAGAAAAAATAAATAAAAGATAATACAGATTGTAAATAAAGAAATGAAACTGCTGTCTTTATATATAGGCACGATGATTGCCTTTGTAGATAATCTCAAGCAATCCATAAAATAATCCTGAACTAATAGTAAAAATGCATTCCAGATTCCAGGATATAAGGCCAGGATACAAAAGGCAATGGTTTTCTATATACTAGCAATAAAAAATATAACTCAGAAATTAAAATAAGCAATACCATTTACTATATCATCTCCTCTTCTCCCTCCCAAAATACTTTTCTGACAAAATAATCAATATGCAGAAAAATATAAAACTATGATGAAAATATCAAAGAAGATCTAAATAAATATAAAGATATTTCATGTCCATGGATCAGAAGAATCAAAATTGTCTTGATACCAATTCTGCCCAACTTGATCTATATGATCAACATAGTCTCAATAGAAATTCCATCTAGCCATTTTATACATATTACTAAATTGAGTCTATAACTTATATGGAAAAGAAAAGGCCCTAAATAATACTGAATAAGAATACAGTCTGAGAAGTCACACTACTTAATTTTAAGTCTTTCTGAAAAGCTACAGTTATCAAGAACATGTGGTGTTGGTGAGAGAGTAGCTACATACGTCAGTACTATGGACTAGAATGCCCAGAAATAGACCCCCACTGCCGGTGGAAGTGTAACCTGATGAAATCACTATGGAGGGGATACTATTTATTAAATTGAACATATGCACGCCCTGTATACTCTTAAGTATCTACTCAACAGAACTCTTAGTTATGATCAAAATATATGAACATGTTTATAATAGCTGAAATGTAAATAACCTAAATTCCCAGCAATCTTAGGATGGATACATTGTGGTAGATTCATAACGGAATGCCATATTCAACAATGAAAATAACAAACTCCAATTATATGTGAATGACCTTGATGAATCTCACAAATACACTGTTGAGTGAAGAAGATAACAAATTCACAATGTATAATGCCATTTCTATAAAGTAAAAAAAAAAAAAAATAGGTGAAACTGACTTATATTGTTAGAAGTTAGAATAACGGTTATCCCTTAAGGGAGAGGAATAATCAGAAGGGTCAACAGATGGCTTTTTTCACAAGGAAACAATCTCTTTTTTCCGAATGTTATAATTCTTTATCTGAGTTTAGGTTACATGGTCGTGCTTACATTGTAAAAATTCTTGGAGGTCTACTTTGTTGTTGTTGTTGTTGTTTTGGTTTGTATTGCACATATGCTATACTTTAATTTAAAAAAAAAAATGACAAAAAGTTCCACTGCTTTTATATCCACCAGTGTTATTTGGTAAATGCAAAATTTATTTTCCTTAAGTATTTTCCTCATGTGGAGACTGGGGCTCCTTTCAACTTAGTAAAAGTTAATGAATCTATTAAATGAGCATTACAGTTACCAAAAAGAGAAATAGAGTATTATTGTGCCAGTATCGATATAAATAGGTTTTCAAATAAACTATTCCAAAACTCACCAAAATTAGATTAATGGATCAAAGCAACACCCTCTAATATAATGTTATAATAATTTTAGAATTTTGGCCTTAAGAATCCTGTTTATCTTGAAAATGTTTCCCAGTTTGACCAGTGCTCTCATCCATTGCCACCATCCCAGCCCAAGATTCTATCACCTCTTACCTGGAATTTTATAGTGCCTCCTCCTCCTGGTCTTCCTTATTTTTATCCCTAGCCCCCTTCAGTCCATTCCCAACAAAGAAGTCAGAATGTTTGTGAAGACATACATAAATCATGTCATTGTCCAGCTCAAAATTCTCCATGGCATTCCATCTTGCCCAGATTAAAAATCAAAGTACTTAATAAAACCCTCAAGATCTCATGGTTCTCTTCACACTAGCCACACTGGTTTCCTTGTTTCTCAACTTGTGATACATACTCTTGCCTCAGGGACTTAGCACTTGTTGACCTAGCTTGGAATACTTTCCTCACCTGATTTGCTTGCTCCCTCACTTTTTTCTTGTTTTAAATATACTTTCCCAATGAAGCTTTTCTTTATCTTGCCAACTGAAATCTCACAAACACACCCCATTTTACAACCCCTTTTCCAGATGTATTTTTCCTTTGTAGCAATTTCATTCTCTAACACACAGGCCTACCCTGGAGATATTACAGATTCAATTTCCCACTACTGCAATAAAATGAGTATCATGATAAAGTGAATCGAATTAGTTTTTGGTTTCCCAATGCATATACAAGCTATGTTTATACTATGCTATAATCTTTTAAATGTGCAACTGTATTATTTTCAAAAACAATGTACGTACTTTAATTTTAAATGCTTTATCACTAAAAAATGCTTTAACCATCATTTAAGCTTTCAGTGAATTCTAATCTTTTTTCCTGGTGTAGGGTTTTATCATGATGTTGATGGCTGCTGACTGATCAGGGTGGTGGCAGCTACAGGCTGGAGTGGCTATGGCAATTTCTCATATAAGAAAACCATGAAATTTGCTGCATTGATTTTTTCCCCACAAATGATTTATCTGCTCTGTGAAATGCTGTTTGATAGCATTTTGTTCATAGTAGAACTTTTTCCAAAATTGGAGTCAGTTCCCTCAAACCATGCTACTGCTTTATCAACAAAGTATATGTAATATTCTAAACCCTTTGTTGCATTGTCAACAATCTTCACAGGATCTTCAACAGGAGTAGACTCCATCTAAAGAAACTACCTTTTTTTTCCTCATTCATAAAAAAAGACTCCTCAACCCTTAAAATATTATAAGGTTGCAGCAATTCAAATGTAATAATAATGAAAAAGTTGGAAATTTTATAAGAATTACCACAATGTGACACAGAGACACAAAGTGAGCAAATGCTGTTGGAAAAAACGGTGGTGATTGCTCAATGAAAGGTTGCCACAGACCTTCAATTTGTAAAAAACGCAGTATCTGCAGATTGCAATAAAGTGAGGTGGGTGAAATTAGTACATATTTATTTTGTTAATTTTTAGTCTCCTGTCCTAGAAAGGAAAATCCAGATAGTAAGGGGCTTTTTGTCTGTTTCGTTTTGTTTTGCTATTACATTACCAGTGCTCTAGTCTTAGCTCTTAGTAGATACTGAACAAAATTTAGAGAACCTTTGAAGGAATATGGAGGAATATTTTATTAAATATAGACATTGTTGGCCATCTTTATCTTTTGAAATTTTATACCCAGAAATTCCAAATATCAATGTGAAAAAAAAAAAAAAAGAAGAAGAGAGCACTTTAAGAATTTCCAGAGCTTGGGCTATAGAGAGAGATTTCTAGCATGAGGTAGGCCACTAAAAATTAAAGTTATAGGCTTGGGGTTTCCGTATGTAAAGGACGTGGAAAATCATCCTAACAGACATGTAAAAAGATGAAAAATCAACAGCACTTAAGTCCATTGAAGAAGTAAGTTGACAGCAAACTGCCACCCCCAAAATTAGAGAGGCAGACAGGAAGATACAGAGAATCACAACTTACTGTAACAGAAACCCATGAGCAGAGCCCATGAGCAGAGCAGATATCCCTGCAGGAACTAGTAGTACCAGCAGAGGAAAATCTAAGCTATAAGTGATGAACTGCTATAGGCTCAGTGTGGGGAATTCTGAGTCAAAAACTTCAGGGTGAGTCAGTCAAAAAAAAATCATGCTTGTAATTTTTAGCTATAATAGCCCAACCAGATTTTCACAGTGAATATTAGAGAAAAATCCATCCATGCTTCTGACAGGGAGAGAGGAGAAGGAACCACACTAAAACATACAACAGTATTCCATTCTTAATGAAGTGTGCTCCCTTGAGACACTGTTTTACATGAGCCCAATCTTTGGGGGTTTTATCAGAAACTGACCTACCACTGACCTGGGAGAAGAGCAATGTGTTCATTTTGCAATTCATTTGGATCTTATAATCCTTTCAGGACAATAACAGAAGTTAAAGTGGACAGGAAAACCCTAAATTAATTGCAAAATCAGTGTGCATAGCAGCAAAACAGTGAGGAAGGGTAGAGGACCAAATAGCTAAAATGTCAAATGCCTCAAAAGGGCCTGAGTTTTTACGCAAGGATGGCAAGTTAATGATCTCTAAGCTGTGAAACAAAGAGAAAATGAACTTCACCTACTGACCCTAAAGTGTGGAAAGCTCTGAGACTCAATTTCAGTCAAGCAGAGAAATGGATATGTTGTGAACTTAAGAATGAAGGGGAGTTCCTTTATCCTGATTCAGAGTTTATAAGAGCATAGTGCAGATTATGAAGAAGAGCCATTAGAGGTTATGCAAAGATATGTATAGTGTTCACAGATGAGTGTGAGTACAGACTGGAAAATGAGGCTCTAGAGGATACAGGGAATATGAAGTGCAGACAGTCTGAGATTTGCAGACACCTGCAAGATTTTAGAAGAAACAGTTTCAGTGATCCCCTGGTGTATGGGGGTATCAGTGTCAAGATCTCTAAAGGTCTTTGGGAAGACAAACACTTTTTCAAAGCTTCCTTTATCCTTATGATTTATCATATGTTTCAACTTGGGGTGTTTGGGAAAGCTTTTTTCTTTTCTTTTCCTCTCTTCTTTTCTTTTTTTTAATAAAAAGAAACAAATTTTAGTGACTTCCAGGCTGAATTCCAGCAGCTACATTGTGACTTAGAAGGAAAGAACTTGTCATCCTTCACTGAACTGCTGACCTAATCTCAACAGTCACCTACCTTTGCCATGTGATAAACAAACAAGAAATTCTTTTCTTTTATTTAAGTGGTTGTAGTTCAGTTTTCTGTTATTTGCAGCCCAAGGCAATTCTGTCTGCTGTAACTTCCATGCTCTTCTCAGGGAGAATTAATTGCTTTTCTTTGTACTTTTTCACAATGTATAATTTATTTTCCACCCATATTGTTATTTATCTTCCTCTCACATAAATTGGACATATTTTGAGGGCAAAAATGCCCTTATGTTTATACTTGTGTTGTAAGTTCTTCTCACAATATCTGTTACATAAGGAAAGTTAATAGATAATGTTAAGTTAAGAGATGAATGGTGGATCTAGTGGAAACCTATAGTTTTATCTGCCCAAGAATCAATTCTGGGAACTGCCTTTGCTTTCATACATACATGGTCACTATGAAAGTCATTTTTCTAAATTTAAAGGAAAAAAGAAAAAAAACCTTGATCCCAGTTTGCAAAAGACTGATTCAGAGATGGGGTTCTCCACATTACTGTGCCTTTTCCTGGGCATTTGGAATACAGAACTAAGAGTCATGGAAGCAGTATCATACTATTGATAATACCTCAGTGGTACAAGTAATATTTTTGTTGTTGTTTTTGTTTTATTTGTTTTGTTTTGTTTTGCTAAGGACCAGAATTTACTCTAATTACCACGTGTCCTAATACTTGCTTGAATCACTTTCTCTTGGATTCAGAAAGATACTGATGAATTTCTTTATCAGTAATTACTTTAAATGTAAATGATATAATTTACCTATCAAAACACTGAAATTGACAGAATGATTTTTTTTTTAAAGATTCAACTAATGTTGTCTACAAGAGACTCACTTTAAATCCAAAGACACAAGTAGGTTGAAAATGAAACAATGGTAGTCAGCTTGGACTGCTATAAGACATTACTACTGAGTGGGTGGTTTAAACAACAGTTATTTCTCACAGTTCTAGAATCTGAAATTTTCAAAATCAAGTTGTTGGCAAATCTGGCGTCTGGTGAGGTCCTACTTCCTGGTTTCACCAAACAGTAGAGTCTCAAAATAAATGACACAAATATTAACATAATTGAAAGAGGAAATATACAGTCCTGCAATAAGAGTTGGGAGACCTTAATAATCCACTTTCAATAATGAACAGAGCATCTAGACAAAAGACTAAAGAAAATAGAGACTTGACCAACATTATGAATTGACTAAGCCTAAAAGACATAAAAAGCATTCTGCTCAACAAACCACAGTACATACTCTTCTAAAATGCACATGAAACATTCTTCAGGATAAAACACTTTTTAGGCCACAAAAGAGAACTCAATACATTTTAGAAGATTTATAGCATATAAAGTATTTTCTTAGAACACAAATGATGAAGCTAGAATTCAACAACAGAAGGAAAACTATACAGATATGTGGAAATTAAATAATACATTCTTTAAAAAAAAAATTTGTTTATCTGAGAGAGAGAGAAAGTAGAGGAAAGGGCAGAGAGAGAATCTCAAGCAGACTCCCCTCTACACATGCAGTCTGATACTTAGTTTCCATGATACTGAGTATCATGATAGATCTCAGTATCCATGAGATCTTGACCTGAGCCAAAATCATGTGTTGGTCACTTAACCTACTGAGCCACTCAGGTGCCCCTAAACAACATAGTCTTTTTTTTTTTTTAATATTTTATTTATTTACTTGACAGACAAAGATCACAAGTAGGCAGAGAGATAGGAAGAGAGAAAGGGGAGAAGCAGGCTCCCTGTTGAGCAGAGAGACTATGTAGGGCTCGATCCCAGGACCCTGGTTTTACCCACTGGGCCACCCAGGCACCCCTAAACAACATATTCTTAACAATTGTGTCAAAAGAAGAAATCATGGGGAAAATAAGAAAATACTTATAAACTTATCAAAACAAAACAGAATATTCCAATATTTGTGGGATAGAGTGAAAACAACATTCTGAGTGAAATTTATAGCACTAAAAAGCATACTTTATAAAAGAAGACTGCAAATCTGATAGCATAACACCTTAAAGAATTAAGGGGAAAAAAAGGCAAACTAAACCAAAAGCTAGCAGAAGAAAGGAAATAATAAAGACTGAAATGGATATGATCGAGAATAGAAAAACAGAAAAAAGAATCAGTGGAAGCAAAAGTTGGTTCTTTGGAAAGGTCAACAAAATAGACAGACTTTAGCCAGAATGATGGGGGGGGGGGGGGAGAGATGCAAATAACTAAAATCAGAGATGAAACCATGAATATTAGTACTGTTCTTACAAAAAGAAAAAGCCTTATAATATAATAGTATAAAAAATTATGCCAATGAATTAAACAATCTAAATGAAATAGATAAATTCTTAGAGACACAAAAATTACCTAAACAAACAGAAAATCTGAACAGACCCATAAAAAGTAAAAAGATTGAATCAGTAATGAAAGCATTCAAGAAAGAAAAGTCAATGATCTATGGCTTTGATGGTTAAGTCATCAAATATTTAAAGAGTACACAGTAATTTTTCTCTACTATTCAAAAACCTAGAAGGGAACACTGTATAACTTATTTTACAAGGCAAGCATTATCCTGATACCAAAGCCAGACAAAGACACCATAAGAAAACTAGTCCTTAAAAATATAGATGCAAAAACATCAAAATACTAGCAAACCTAATCCTATAGTGTACTAAAAAGATTATGCACAATTACCAAATGGACTTTATCCCAAGAATATGAGGGAGTTATCCCCATATTAATAGATCAAAATTTTAAAAATCACATGATCATCTCAACTGACAGAAGAACCATTCAATAAAATTCATAATTTTATTATAAAAAATCAGAAAACTAAAAATGGAGAATTTCTTCAACATGATTAAGGGCATTTATATAAAAACATAGTTCAATAGTGAAAGACTGAAAACTTTCTACCTAACATCAGGAACAAGACAAAGATGCCTGATTTTACACATTTTACTGGAAGTTACAGCCAGAGCAACTAGGCAGTAAAAAAGTGACATAAAAATAAAAGACATCCAAATTGGAAAGCAAGAAGTAAAACTAACTCTATCCACAGATAACATAGTTCTATCTACATAGAAACTACTAGAACTAATAAGTGAATTTAAAGAATTTGCAAGGCCACCTGGGTGGCTCAGTTGGTGGTTAAGCGTCTGCCTTCAGCTCAGGTCATGATCTCAGGGTCCTGGGATCAAGCCCCACATAGGGCTCTCCACTCAGTGGGGAGCCTGCTTCTCCCTCTCCCTTTGCCTGCCTCTCTGCCCACTTGTGATCTCTTTCTCTCTGTGTCAGATAAATGAGTAAAATCTTAAAAAAAAAAAAAAATGTTTGCAAGGTCCATGATCAGCACACAAATATCAGTTGTGATTGTACACACCAGCTAAGAACAATCCAAAAAGGAAATTAACAAATAAATTCCATTTACAATGACATCCAAAATAATAAAATATCCATGAATAATTTAACCAAAAAGATGATAGAGTTGAATACTAAAAACTACAAAATACTCTATTTTCAATATTGTAATTTTCTGAGAGGTTAAAGAAAATCTACATAAGTAGAAAGGTATACCATGTCCATGGATCTTAACATTTTTAAGGTAGTAATGTTTCCCAAAGTGATCTACAGATATGGTTCAATCCTTATCAATGGCAATAGTCTCTTTGCCAAATGGAAAAGTTGGAACTCTGATTCATATAGAATTGCAGGTGGCCATAAATAGCCAAAATGATACTGAAAAAGCAAAGTTGGAAGATTCATATAGTTTTCAACTTCAAAACTTACTACAAAGCTACAGTAAACAATGCAATGTACTACTGGCAAAAGCATAGACATAGTAACCTGTGGAATAAAACTGAAATACAGAAATAAACCCATATATCTATGGCAAATTGATTTTGACAAAGAAGACAAGACGCTTCATGAGGAAATAAAAGTCTCTTCAACAAATGGGGCTGAAACAACTGGATACCCACATGCAAAAAATAAAGTTGGGATCCTACCCCATATCATATACAAACATTAATTCAAAAATAGATTAAATAAAGGAGCTAAAATTACAAAGATCTTAGATAAAAACATGAGGATAAATCTGTATGATTTTGCCAATGAATTCTTAGATATGACACCAAAATCATTAACAACAAAAGAAAACATAGATAAATTAGGCTTCATGAGAACAAAAAGCTCTGTGTCTCAAAAGATGCATTATAAAGAAAGTGAAAAGACAACCTACAGAATAAAAGAAAATATCCATAAATCATATATCTGACAATGTATAGAATGTATAAAGAGCTCTTATATCTCAACAACAAAGCCAAACCATTTAAAAATTGGTGAATGGCTTAAGTAAGCAATCCTTCTAAGACTACAAATTGCCAACAGGTACATGAAAAATGCTCAACGTCATCAGTCATTAGGGAAATTTAAATAAAAAATACAGTGAGATCTCACTTCTTAACTACTAGAACGGATATGATAATAAAAAATGAAAACAAGGGGCACCTGGGTGGCTCAGTGGGTTAAGCTGCTGCCTTCGGCTCAGGTCATGATCTCAGGGTCCTGGGATCAAGTCCCGCATCGGGCTCTCTGCTCAGTGGGGAACCTGCTTCCTCCTCTCTCTCTCGGCCTGCCTCTCTGCCTACTTGTGATCTCTCTCTGTCAAATAAATAAATAAAATATTTTAAAAAAAATGAAAACAAGTATGGTGATAAGGTGGAGTAATTAGAACCAAGTCTCATACTTTGTTGGTGGGAATGTTAACTTTTTAGCTGCTATAGAAAATAGTTTGGTAGTTCTCAGAAAGAAAAACACAGAATTCTTATATAACCCCACAATTCTGTGCCTAAATACATATCCAAAAGATTTGAAACAGGTACTACAACAAATAAATGTACACACATGTTCATAGCAGCACTATTTACAATAGCCAAAATGTGGAAATATCCCAAATGTCTATCAAGAGATGAAAGGATAAACAGATTGTAATGTATACATTATTTGGCCATAAAAACAAATGAAATACTGATACATACTGCAATGTGGGTAAACCTTAAAATATTATGCTAAATGAAAGAAACTAGACATACAAGATCTTGTATGATTTATTTATATAAAATATCTAGAAGAGTTAAATCTATAGAAAGAAAGCATTTTTGTGTTGCCATGAGTTGGGTAGATTAGAGGACATGCTTAATCAGTATGGGCTGTCCTTTTGGAATGAAGAAAATAGTTTGGAGCTATATAGAAGTGGTGGTTGCACAACACTGTGTACTAAATATCACTGAATTGTTCAGTTTAAAATGGTCAGTTCTGTGTTATAGAAATTTCACCTCAATTTAAAACAATTTCATACCATTTGGTAAGACTTTTATTTTTTCCTTTCTTCTTGCTGTAGTAAGATGGCTTAGATTATACTAGTAAAACAATATGTCTCAAATACTTACTAGAAAGTACTTTAGAAGAAACATAAAATAGTGCCAAAAATTTGGAGAAGAAATTCAAACAAACTGCACAGCACCAGGGTTTCTGTTGAAGGAAAGTTCAGATGTTTCTAACGTTTCTCAGGTTATGATGATGGTACAATCTGCCTCAATAATAAAACTGAAAAGACAAATGTTTTGTGTGTGGTCAGTAAAAGAAAGATGCACTGGAGATTATTTAAAAGAATCTTTAATAAAAATAAAGTTTCTTGAAAAAACAGCTTAAGCATAACCATTTTAGTAACCCGATTTGAAAGCAATAAAGACAAGATAATTTTGAAGTTATGTTCAGCAATATTACTATATGAAATATTCATTTTCAAAATCATTCACAAACCACTGCAGTAAAGCATTGTAGCTGAAAAGACACAAAGAGGTCATCAATGCAGTTAATTTCAATTAAAAAGACTTTTAAAATATAGTCAACTGTAAAATATACCATCTCTTTCCCTCTTTCGTTTATGATGTATGCAAAGCAAATATTTTAATTCATCTAAACATGGAAAGGTAAGAAAACAACAGCTCACCTATTTTTATAAATAATATTTATTATAACACATACAAAAATATAGTTGACTTATTGTAATACTTAATCTGTGAGGAGGAGCAACATAAAAATATCTGGTGGCAAAGTATTTGAAAGAACTGTGAACACAATAACACATTTTTTCTTTTATCTCCGCTAAAGTTTAGATTTGCTGAACTTCTTTTTTAAAGATTTTATTTATTTATTTGAGAGAGAAAATGCACAAGCTGGGGGTGGGTGCAGGGAGCCCACCACTGTGGGGCAAGAACATCGCTGAGTTCAAGAAAAACATTCACCTAAGTCATGGGTAGAGAGGAAGAGTAAATATCATTAATACTCAGAGTAGACTCTTTCCACTCACAGCAATTAAAGTATCAAGATAAATTAAATGTAGAACCATATATCTCATATTTTATGAAGCAACCTATAAAGTCAACATTTTAAAAAATAATGAATTCATTTCTATCATATGCCTCCCATTGACAATATTATTGATATTTTATATTTTAGTGAGACCAAATATCAAGATAATAGTAATGAGGTGACATTAGCAAGTTAATAGAACAAGAAGTCCCAACCCTTATTCCTTCACAGAAACACTGATACAACAATTATATTTGGGCCAAAATGGCTTTCAGCGAAATCCAGAATACAGGTAAGAAGTTGCAGCACCTCTAGAACCTAAGGCTGTAAAAAGTCACACCAAGATATATAAGAAGAGCAAATTCACTTTGCCTGAATTAGCTCTTCTCTCAAACCAGTTAGTTCTGTTCCAAGGTCTCCTTGGCCTGTGACCTCTCCCTCAAGGATAAAGTGAGAGTTGGATGCCTTTCTGACTGTCTGGTCTCCTGGCTTTGTGATGTGCTTCTCTGAAGGGCTGGTTTCTATTTTACCTCAATACTGAGCATCGAAAAGTCAGCAGAGCCTAGATACCAGGGACAGCTAGGAACAAAGAGAAAGAAGTAGGTTTCCTCATACAGCAAACACTGCTCAGTAAAACTGGGTAAAGCTGCAAAGCATTTGAGGCCTTCCCTCTCAAAGGAAGGGAGAAAGTAAAATGATTCTGTTCTAGTCTTTTAGTCTGCTCCTTCAGGGGCTGGTTTTGATCTCACTTCATTGTAAGTGCTGAAGGACTAGCAGAACTGGAACACGTGGGACAGCTAGCAACAAAGGAAAAGAAATTGTTTCCTCCTACAGCTGGCACGGCTCTGAGAGTTTGGGAATGGGTACTGTGTCTTCAAATGAGCAGATACCAGTACAACTCTACAAGAAACACGAAGAATCGGGAAAATAGACCACAATCAAAGGGGAAAAAATCAGTCTCCTATAACTGACCTAAAGTAAATGAAGATTTATGAATTACTAGATAAACAATTCAAGTGGATGGCCTAAAAGTAGTTTAGTGAGTTACAGGAAAACACGGATAGACAATTAAAATAATAATCAGGAAAATGATACATGAACAAAATGAGAATACCAGCAAAGAGATGTAAACTCTAGTAAAAAAAGCAAACAAAAATAGTGGAGTCGAAAAATACAATAACTGAAATTCACTGAGGATTTCAACAGACTGAACAGGCAGAAGAAAAAAATCAACAAGCTTGAAGGCAGGTCATTTAAAGTTATTCAGTCAGAGGAGCAAAAAAACAAAACAAAACAAAACACCAATGAAAAGAAGTGAAGAAATCCCAAGAGGGTCATAAGATCAATAAGTAAACTAATATATACATTATAGGATACCCAAAGGGAAAAGAGAGAAAGAGGAAGGGGGAAAAAGTCTATTTAGAGAAATAATAGATGGAAACTCCCCAAATCTGGGGAGGGAAATAAACATCCAGATTTATGAAGTTCAGACAGACTGAATTAAAGAAGTTACATACACCAAAAATGCATTTAATCAAATTGTTAGAAATCAGAGAGAATTTTTAAAGCAGCAAGAGAAAAGTGATTCATTATATACAAGGAAGTCTCCATAAGCTTATTGGCAGCTTTCTTGGCAGAAATCTTACAGGCCAGGAGAAAGTGGATGATACCTTCCAAGTGCTGACAGAAAAAAACTTGCAGCTAGGGTTACAATACCTGGTAATGCTGTTCTTAGAAATGAAGAAGAAATAAAAATTTTCCCAAACAAAAGTTGAGGGAGTTCATCACCACTGACCTACCTTACATTAAATGATAAAGGGATTTCTTCAAATTCAAACAAAAAGACATTAATTATTAACATGAATATGAAAGGATAAAGTCACATATATAAAGACAAATATATACAGATATATAATCAATTCAGAATGCTCTAACTCACCTTTAACTCTAGTATAAAAGTTAAAAGACAAAATAATAACTATAACGATAACTAGTTAATGGAAAAATATAAAATATGCAAATAGCAACATCAATAACAAAGTACGGTTGGGGAATAAAAAAATAGAATTTTTGTATGTGAGTGAATTTAAGTTGTTACTGGCTTAAAAATGCTGTTCTAAATATGAGATTCATGTAATTTCCATGTGTGATATTGTGATGGATAAGTGTATATTTTATCTTTTTTTTTTTAAAGATTTTATTTATTTATTTGACAGAGAGAGATCACAAGTAGGCAGAGTCAGGCAGAGAGAGAAGGGGAAGCAGGCTCCCCGCTGAGCAGAGAGCCCTATGCAGGGCTTGATCCCAGGACACTGAGATCATGACCTGAGCAGAAGGCAGCGGCTTAATCCACTGAGCCACCCAGGCGCCCCATAAGTGTATATTTTATCTTGATCCCCATTTCTGTCAGAAAGCTCATAAACCCCTTGGGATTTCCTAAAGTGAGGAGCACCATAAAGGTACCTTTTGTTGTGCTAATGAGATGACTTTTAGAACTCACCTAAGGATGGGGGCTCATTGCCAGAGGAGTTAACTGTGTGATTAGAGGGTTGGATCTTTAATCCCACTCCCCACCCTCTGGGAAGGGAGAGGGGCTGTAGATTTAGTCCAGGCACCAGTGGTTAATGATTTAATCAGTCATGCATGCCTAATGAAGCTTCCATAAAAATCCAAACCTAAGCGCGAAAGAGGGCTTCTAGGCTGATCAACAAGTGGCAGTACTGGAGAGTGGTACACCTGGAGAGGGCCTGGAAACTCCACACTCTTACCCAAACTTTGCCCTGTATATCCTCCCCATTTGGCTGTTCCTGAGTTATATTCTTTGTAATAAACTGGTGATCTTGTAAGTAAAAAAAAAAAAAAAAAAAAAAAAAATTACTGTGAGTTCTGAGTTGCTTTAGCAAATTAATTAAACCAAAGCAGGGGGCCCTTGGAACCTCCAGTCCATAGCCAGTCAGCAAAAGCACAGGTAATAACCTGTATATGTGACTGGCACCTGAAGTGAGGAGAGCTGGGTGAAATCTTAGAGGACTAAGCCTTTAACTTGTAGGATCTGATGCTATTTCCAGGTAATGTCAGAATTTAACTAAATTATAAAACCTTGAGCTGGTGTCAGAAAATATCTTGTGGATATGTGGAAACCCTCCCCCACCCACTCACACCCCACGTGTAGGGTGGCTATACTTAATACAAGAAAAAAATAGATCTTAAGTAAAAAAAAAAAACTGTCACAAGAGATCAAGAAAGTCATTACATAATGAGTCAACTTACCAGAAAGATATTAAAATTGTAAATACATATGCACCCAGTTTCTGAGCATCTAATATATAAGGCAAATAGTAACAGAACTTAAGAGAGAAATAAACAGGAATACAATAATTGTATTTTTATTACTAACAATAACATTATTTTTGTGTTATTTTATATATAATAAAACTATTTAAAAAATTATTGAAGGAGACTTCAATATCCCACACTCAACAATGGATAGATTAACCAGATAGAAAATCAAAAAGGAACTGCAGAGTCAAACAACATTTTAGACCAAATAAACATAACAGACAAATAAAGACTATTCCATTCGAGATTATAATATACATTCTCCTTGAGTACACACCAAACTTTATCAAAGATAGCTCACATATTAAGCCATAAAACAAGTCTTAAAATGTTTAAGAAAATTGAAGTCATATAAGTATCTTTTCCAACCACAACAGCATGAAGTAGAAAGCAGTAGGAGAAAAATTGGGAAATTCACAAGTATGTGGAAGTCAAATAATACATTTCTGAAGAGGGACACCTGGGTGGCTCAGTCGGTTAAGCGGCTGCCTTCAACTCAGGTCATGATCCCAGAGTCCTGGGATCGAGTCCTGCATCAGGCTCCTTGCTCCTTGGGGAGCCTGCCTTTCCTTCTGCCTCTGCCTGCCACTCCACCTGCCTGTGCTCTCTCTCTCACTCTAACAAGTAAATAAATAAAATCTTAAAAAAAAAATACATCTCTGAAGAACCAACTGGTCAAAGAAAAAATTAAAAGGGAGATAAATATTTTTAGACAAATTAACATAAAAAACACCCTACTAAAATTTATGGGATTCAGCAAAATTGGTACTAAGAGGGAAGTTTGTAATGATAAATGCCTATATTAAGAAAGAAAAAGATGTCAAATAAAAAATCTACATCTCAAGGAACAAGAAAAAGAACAAACTGAGCCCAAAGTTTGTAGAAGGAAGGAAATAATAAAAGAGCAGAAATAAATGAAAAACAGACTAGAAGGACAATAGGAAAAATCAACGAAACGGGAAAAAAAGAAGACTGAAGTAAAATTATAAATGACAGAGAACAACTGATACAACAAAAATTCATGAGAGAATACAATGAACAATTATATGCCAACAAATTAGGTAACTTAGAAAGAGAGGATAAATTCCTAGAAACATACAATCAGCGATGAGTGAACCATTTAGAAGTACAAGATAAGGGGCGCCTGGGTGGCTCAGTGGGTTAAAGCCTCTGCCTTTGGCTCAGGTCATGATCCCAGGGTCCTGGGATGGAGCCGCGCATCAGGCTCTCTGTTCAGCAGGGAGCCTACTTCCTCCTCTCTCTCTCTCTGCCAGTCTCTCTGCCTACTTGTGATCTCTGTCTGTCAAATAAATAAATAAAATCTTTAAAAAAGAAGAAGAAGAAGAAGAAGAAGAAGAAGAAGAAGAAGAAGTACAAGATAAGAGCAGACTAGGGGCGTGTGGGTGGCTCATCTGCCTTCAGCTCAGGTTATGATTCCAGGGTCCTAGGATCAACTCTACAGCATGGGGCTCCCTGCTCAGCAGAAGCTTGCTTCTCCCTCTCCCATTCTCCTTGTTTGTGTTCTCTCTCTTACTGTGTCTCTGTGAAATAAATAAAATCTTAAAAAAAAAAAAAAAAAAAAACAGACTTGTAACAAGTAAGGAGATTGAATCAGTAATCAAAAACATGCCAACAAAGCAAGCTAGCTACAGATAGCAACAGGTAGCTACACTGGGGAATATGTAGCAAACATTTAAAGAAAAATAAATGCCAGTCTTTCCAAAAAATTAAAGGGAAGGAATTCATAAAACTGCCATTACCCTGACACCGAAGTCAGACAATAATACAAGAAAAGAAAATTATAAGCCAATTCCTGCTCAATATAGATCGAAAAATACTCAACAAAATTCTAGCAACCAAATTCAACAGCACAGTAAAAGGCTCATACACCATGATCAGGTGGAATTTATCCCTTGGATGAAATGATGGTTCAACATATGCAAATGAATAAATGTGATACACTGCATTAAAAGAATCAAAGATATAAACCATATGATCATCTCAGAGATGTGAATAAAGCATCTGACAAAATTCAACACCCATCCATGATTAAGAACTCTCAAGATATTGAGAACACAGGGTACTTAGCTCAACATATTAAAGGTCATATATGAACAGTTCACAGCTTATACCAGAGTCAGTAGTGAAAAGCTGCTACCTTTTCCTCTAAGATCAAGAACAAGACAAAGATGTCCACTATCGTCACTTCTATTCAAGTCAGCTTCTATTCAGACTGAGAGTCATAACCAGAGCAATTTTTAAGAAAAAAATGGGGGGGGGGGCGCCTGGGTGGCCCAGGGGTTAAAGCCTCTGCCTTCGTCTTGGGTCATGATCCCCAGGGTCCTGGGATAGAGCCCCGCATCGGGCTCTCTGCTCTGCAGGGAGCCTGCTTCCCTCTCTCTCTCTGCCTGCCTCTCTGCCTACTTGTGATCTTTGTTAAATAAATAAATAAAATCTTAAAAAAACATTTAAAAAAGGGGGGGGAGTGTTATCCAAATCAGAAAGGAGGAAGTAAAATTGTCTGTTTGTAGACAATATGATATCATAAATAGAAAACTCTAAAAACTCCGTTCAAAGTCTGTCAGAACTAATAAGCTAATTCAGTAAGGTTGTAGCATATAGAATCAACATACTAAAATCAGTTGTTTCTACACACTAACAATGAACTATCCAGAAAGAAATTAAGAAACAATCTTATTTAAAGTAGCATCAAACACAATTAAATACTTAGAAATAAACTTAACCAAAGAGATACAACATTTTTAAGCTAAGTTATAATACATTGATGTAAGAAATTAAGGAAAACACAAATAATGGAAAAACATCCATGTTTATGATTGTTAAAATGCCACACAAGCCAAAGCAATCTACAGGTTCAATGGTATTTCCATCAAAATTCCAATGGCATTTTTACTGAAATAGAAAAAAATATACTTAAAATTCATATAGAACTACAAGACCCAAATAGCCAATGTGATCTTGAAAAACAAAGCTGAAGATATTATACTTCCTGATTTTGAAATATATTACACAGCTTAATATTTAGAATGGTATGGTACTGATGAAGTTTTAGAATGTAAGTGAGGTCCAGAGCTGCCGGCCAAGAAAGAATTCTTAAGATGTCTCTGGTGCAAAAAGGTGATTTATTAAAGCATGGGGACAGGACCCGTGGGCAGAAAGAGCAGCATGCTACCCCCGGGTCATGAGGGGTGGTAGGTTATGTACAATGGGGTTGGAAAGGGGAAACCCACCAGGGTAACCCATATGTACTTGACATGGACAAAATTCCACATGTCCAACAACCCATTTGATTTTGTAGTTCAGCATAATGCTAGTCTACTATAGAAAGGAACTGTCAGTTAAGATAGGTGAAAAGAAGATAAAGATAGCATACACACGTTCATTTGGTTTGAAGAGGAGTTTGAGGTCTTCTGTGGGTTCACAGGAGTAAGAAGGCATGTTAGTTTGCTCACTGGGTTCCTGTGAAGGAAGTACAGGTTTTATTCTAGATATATAGATCCATGAAAAGTGTCCTAGTTTTCCTGCATTGGGAGTACATAGTATGACCTGATATGGACCTTTCCATTTTGGATTTAGGTTTTCTGCTGTATCTGACCTCCAATTTTTTAAATAAATCATATGTCTGGGATTTATATGGGGTGGGTTTTCAGTTATAGTTAAATCAGGATTGGGGGGTATATGATTAGTATATTCATTGAGTAACTTATGAGTTAAACCAGCTCCCAGTGAATAATTTAATAAATTATAATTGCATCTAATAACAGATCTACAGAAAGAAATGGTTTATCATATAATAACTCAAAAGGGCTGAGTCCTAGAGGTTGTTTTTGAGCAGTTCTTACCCTGAGAAGTCCTATTGGTAAGAGAGTAACCCGATTTTCCTGGGTTTCTAGACTAAGCTTTGCAAGATGGCATTTTAAAGTATGATTAGTTTTTTCTACTTTCCCAGAGGATTGTGGGTGCCAGGCTGGATGCAAGAAATATTTAATTTTAAGGTTTGGGCTATTTGTTGAGTTATTTGAGCAGTAAAAGAAGGGCCATTGTCACTCTGAAGAGATCAAGGAAGGCCAAATCTGGGGATAATTTCTCACAAGAAAATCATAGTGATTTCTAGGGCTCTTTCAGTTTTACGTGGAAAGGCCTTGACCCATCTGGTGGAGATATCAACAAGCACTAATAGATATTTACAGCCTTTGCAAGGTGGCATTTGTGTGAAATCAAGTTGCCAGTCCTCTCCTGGATAGGATCCACGCCTTTGGACTGGTTTTAAAGAGGGGAAGGGTGAGCTGCACTTCCCAGATTTACTTGGGCATCGACAATACAGGATCAGCAAACCTGTTTTACTGTGCCTGTCAAATTTACTCCATTGAATATACTTTTAATTAAATGTTTTAAAGCATCTTTGTCCAAATGAGTAGCCTAGTGTAGGCCCTGTGTTATCTTCCATTGACGAATTTTGGGTATAAAAAATTTTCCCTCATTGTTAACAAGCCAGTCCTGTGTGGTTTTAGTTTATCCTCGCTCCTGAGCAATGTGAATTTCTTGGTCTGAATAGACGGGAGTTATGGATCCCATTGGAGTTAAGACTGATATCTGTTTTCTGTTTGCTGCCTCTTTGGCTGCACAGTCTACTAAATTGTTTCTTTTTTTTTTTTTTTTTTTTTTTAAGATTTTATTTATTTGTTAGAGAGAGAGAGAGTGAGCACAGGCAGAGAGAGTGGCAGGCTAGAGGCAGAAGGAGAAGCAGGCTCCCTGCCGAGCAAGGAGCCCGATGTGGGACTCGATCCCGGGACGCTGGGATCATGACCTGAGCCGAAGGCAGCTGCTTAACCAACTGAGCCACCCAGGCGTCCCTACTAAATTGTTTCTTATAGATTCTAAGGTCATATCCTTTTGATGTCCTTTGAGGTGAATCACAGCTACCTCCTTGGGCAGATCTGCAACCTCAAGAAAGGTAATGATTTCAGACCCAGATTGGATTGGGGAGTTATGGTTTGATAGCAATCCCCTTTCTTTTCAAATAGATGCATGAGCACGCAGTACCAGAAAGGCATACTTGGATTCAGTATAATGTTAATTTTTAGACCTTTTGCCAATTGAGTGAGTGCTATCATTTCAGCTTTGGGGGCAGAAATATTTATTGGAAGGGGTTTTACCTCAATAGTGTGTTGTTTTTTTTAAGATTTTATTTTTTTATTTGACACAGAGAAATCACAAGTAGGCAGAGGGTCAGGCAGAGAGAGAGGGGGAAGCAGGCTCCCGGCTGAACAGAGAGCCTGACATGGGGCTCAATCCTAGGACCTGGGATCATGACCTGAGCCAAAGGCAGATGCTGAACAACTGAGCCACCTTGCCTCAATAGTTTTAATCAGACTAACTAGCATATCCAGCCCTTTTTTCTCCCTTATCCATGAAGTTACTACCATCAGTAAACTAATTATCATCTGCATTTTTTTTAAATAATTTTTTATTTTTTATAAACATATATTTTTATCCCCAGGGGTACAGGTCTGTGAATCACCAGGTTTACACTTAAGCTAAGTTATAATACATTGATGTAAGAAATTAAGGAAAACACAAATAATGGAAAAACATCCATGTTTATGATTGTTAAAATGCCACACAAGCCAAAGCAATCTACAGGTTCAATGGTATTTCCATCAAAATTCCAATGGCATTTTTACTGAAATAGAAAAAAATATACTTAAAATTCATACCCTCCCCAATGTCCATAATCCCACGCCCTTCTCCCAAGCCCCCTCCCCCCAGCAAACTTCAGTTTGTTTTGTGAGATTAAGAGTCACTTATAGTTTGTCTCCCTCCCAATCCCATCTTGTTTCATTTATCCTTCTCCTACCCACTTAAGCCCCCATGTTGCATCACCACTTCCTCATATCAGGGAGATCATATGATAGTTGTCTTTCTCTGCTTGACTTCTTTCGCTAAGCATGATATGCTCTAGTTCCATCCATGTTGTCACAAATGGCAAGATTTCATTTCTCTTGATGGCTGCATAGTATTCCATTGTGTATATATACCACATCTTCTTGATCCATTCATCTGTTGATGGACATCTAGGTTCTTTCCATAGTTTGGCTATTGTGGACATTGCTGCTATAAACATTCGGGTGCACGTGCCCCTTTGGATCACTATGTTTGTATCTTTAGGGTAAATACCCAATAGTGCAATTGCTGGGTCATAGGGCAGTTCTATTTTCAACATTTTGAGGAACCTCCATGCTGTTTTCCAGAGTGGCTGCACCAGCTTGCATTCCCACCAACAGTGTAGGAGGGTTCCCCTTTCTCCGCATCCTCGCCAGCATCTGTCATTTCCTGACTTGTTGATTTTAGCCATTCTGACTGGTGTGAGGTGATATCGCATTGTGGTCTTGATTTGTATTTCCCTGATGCCGAGTGATATGGAGCACTTTTTCATGTGTCTGTTGGCCATCTGGATGTCTTCTTTGCAGAAATGTCTGTTCATGTCCTCTGCCCATTTCTTGATTGGATTATTTGTTCTTTGGGTGTTGAGTTTGCTAAGTTCTTTATAGATTCTGGACACTAGTCCTTTATCTGATATGTCGTTTGCAAATATCTTCTCCCATTCTGTCAGTTGTCTTTTGATTTTGTTAACTGTTTCCTTTGCTGTGCAAAAGCTTTTGATCTTGATGAAATCCCAATAGTTCATTTTTGCCCTTGCTTCCCTTGCATTTGGCATTGGTCCTAGGAAGATGTTGCTGCGGCTGAGGTCGAAGAGGTTGCTGCCTGTGTTCTCCTCAAGGATTTTGCAAATTGAGGTCCTTCATCCATTTTGAGTCTATTTTTGTGTGTGGTGTAAGGAAATGGTCCAATTTCATTTTTCTGCATGTGGCTGTCCAATTTTACCAGCACCATTTATTGAAGAGGCTATCTTTTTTCCATTGGACATTCTTTCCTGCTTTGTCGAAGATTAGTTGACCGTAGAGTTGAGGGTCTATTTCTGGGCTCCCTATTCTGTTCCATTGATCTATGTGTCTATTTTTGTGCCAGTACCATGCTGTCTTGATGATGACAGCTTTGTAATAGAGCTTGAAGTCCGGAATTGTGATGCCACCAACGTTGGCTTTCTTTTTCAATACCCCTTTGGCTATTCGAGGTCTTTTCTGGTTCCATATAAATTTTAGCATTATTTGTTCCATTTCTTTGAAAAAGATGGATGGTACTTTGATAGGAATTGCATTAAATGTGTAGATTGCTTTAGGTAGCATAGACATTTTCACAATATTTATTCTTCCAATCCAGGAGCATGGAACATTTTTCCATTTCTTTGTGGCTTCCTCAATTTCTTTCATGAGTACTTTATAGTTTTCTGAATATAGATTCTGTGCCTCTTTGGTTAGGTTTATTCCTAGGTATCTTATGGTTTGGGGTGCAATTGTAAATGGGATTGACTCCTTAATTTCTCTTTCTTCTGTCTTGCTGTTGGTGTAGAGAAATGCAACTGATTTCTGTGCATTGATTTTATATCCTGACACTTCACTGAATTCCTGTACAAGTTCTAGCAGTTTTGGAGTGGAGTCATTTCGGTTTTCCACATATAGTATCATATCATCTGCAAAGAGTGTTAGTTTGACTTCTTCTTTGCCGATTTGGATGCCTTTAATTTCCTTTTGTTGTCTGATTGCTGAGGCTAGGACCTCTAGTACTATGTTGAATAGCTGTGGTGATAACGGACAACCCTGTCATTTTCCTGACCTTAGCGGAAAAGCTTTCAGTTTTTCCCCATTGAGAATGATATTTGCGGTGGGTTTTTCATAGATGGCTTTGATGATATTGAGGTATGTGCCCTCTATCCCTACACTTTGAAGAGTTTTGATCAGGAAGGGATGCTGTACTTTGTCAAATGTTTTTTCAGCATCTATTGAGAGTATCATATGGTTCTTGTTCTTTCTTTTATTGATGTGTTGTATCACATTGACTGATTTGCGGATGTTGAACCAAACTTGCAGCCCTGGAATAAATCCCACTTGGTCATGGTGAATAATCCTTTTAATGTACTGTTGAATCCTGTTGGCTAGTATTTTGTTGAGTATTTTCGCATCTGTGTTCATCAAGGATATTGGTCTATAGCTCTCTTTTTTGATGGGATCCTTGTCTTGTTCTGGGATCAAGGTGATGCTGGCCTCATAAAATGAGTTTGGAAGTTTTCCTTCCATTTCTATTTTTTGGAAGAGTTTCAGGAGAATAGGAATTAGTTCTTCTTTAAATGCTTGGTAGAATTCCCCTTGGAAGCCGTCTGGACCTGGGCTTTTGTTTGTTTGGAGATTTTTAATGACTGTTTCAATCTCCTTACTGGTTATGGGTCTGATCGGGCTTTCTATTTCTTCCTGGTTCAGTTGTGGTAGTTTATATGTTTCTAGGAATGAATCCATTTCTTCCAGATTGTCAAATTTATTGCCGTAGAGTTGTTCATAGTATGTTCTTATAATAGTTTGTATTTCGTTGGTGTTAGTTGTGATCTCTCCTCTTTCATTCATGATTTTATTTATTTGGGTCCTTTCTCTTTTCTTTTTGATAAGTCGGGCCAGGGGTTTATCAATTTTATTAATTCTTTCAAAAAACCAGCTCCTAGTTTCGTTGATTTGTTCTATTGTTTTTTTGGTTTCTATTTCATTGATTTCTGCTCTGATCTTTATGATTTCTCTTCTCCTGCTGGGCTTAGGGTTTCTTTCTTGTTCTTTCTCCAGCTCCTTTAGGTGTAGGGTTAGGTTGTGTACCTGAGACCTTTCTTGTTTCTTGGGAAAGGCTTGTACCGCTATATATTTTCCTCTCAGGACTGCCTTTGTTGTGTCCCACAGATTTTGAACCATTGTATTTTCATTATCATTTGTTTCCATGATTTTTTTCAATTCTTCTTAAATTTCCCGGTTGACCCATTCATTCTTTAGAAGGATGCTGTTTAGTCTCCATGTATTTGGGTTCTTTTCAAACTTCCTTTTGTGGTTGAGTTCTAGCTTTAGAGCATTGTGGTCTGAAAATATGCAGGGAATGATGCCAATCTTTTGATACCGGTTGAGTCCTGATTTAAGACCAAGGATGTGATCTATTCTGGAGAATGTTCCATGTGCACTAGAGAAGAATGTGTATTCTGTTGCTTTGGGATGAAATGTTCTGAATATATCTATGATGTCCACCTGGTCCAGTTTGTTGTTTAAGGCCTTTATTTCCTTGCTGATCTTTTGCTTGGATGATCTGTCCATTTCAGTGAGGGGAGTGTTAAAGTCCCCTACTATTATTGTATTATTGTTGATGTGTTTCTTTGATTTTGTTATTAATTGGTTTATATAGTTGGCTGCTCCCACGTTGGGGGCATAGATATTTAAAATTGTTAAATCTTCTTGTTGGACACACCCTTTGAGTATGATATAGTGTCCTTCCTCATCTCTTATTATAGTCTTTGGCTTAAAATCTAATTGATCTGATGTAAGGATTGCCACTCCTGCTTTCTTCTGATGTCCATTAGCATGGTAAATTCTTTTCCACCCCCTCACTTTAAATCTGGAGGTGTCTTCGGGCTTAAAATGAGTTTCTTGGAGGCAACATATAGATGGGTTTTGTTTTTTTATCCATTCTGATACCCTGTGTCTTTTGACAGGGGCATTTAGCCCATTAACATTCAGGGTAACTATTGAGAGATATGAATTTAGGGCCATTGTATTGCCTGTAAGGTGACTGTTACTGTATATGGTCTCTGTTCCTTTCTGATCTACCACTTGTAGGCTCTCTTTGCTTAGAGGACCCCTTTCAAGATTTCCTGTAGAGCTGGTTTGGTGTTTGCAAATTCTTTCAGTTTTTCTTTGTCCTGGAAGCTTTTAATCTCTCCTTCTATTTTCAATGATAGCCTAGCTGGATATAGTATTCTTGGCTGCATGTTTTTCTCGTTTAGTGCTCTGAAAATATCATGCCAGCTCTTTCTGGCCTGCCAGGTCTCTGTGGATAAGTCAGCTGCCAATCTAATATTTTTACCATTGTATGTTACAGACTTCTTTTCCCGGGCTGCTTTCAGGATTTTCTCTTTGTCACTGAGACTTGTAAATTTTACTATTAGGTGACGGGGTGTGGGCCTATTCTTATTGATTTTGAGGGGCGTTCTCTGAACCTCCTGAATTTTGATGCTCGTTCCCTTTGCCATATTGGGGAAATTCTCCCCAATAATTCTCTCCAGTATACCTTCTGCTCCCCTCTCTCTTTATTCGTCTTCTGGAATCCCAATTATTCTAATGTTGTTTCGTCTTATGGTGTCACTTATCTCTCGAATTCTCCCCTCGTGGTCCAGTAGCTGTTTGTCCCTCTTTTGCTCAGCTTCTTTATTCTCTGTCATTTGGTCTTCTATATCACTAATTCTTTCTTCTGCCTCATTTATCCTAGCAGTGAGAGCCTCCATTTTTTATTGCACCTCATTAATAGCTTTTTTGATTTCAACTTGGTTAGATTTTAGTTCTTTTATTTCTCCAGAAAGGGCTTTTATATCTCTCAAGAGGGTTTCTCTAATATCTTCCGTGCCTTTTTTGAGCCCGGCTAGAACCTTGAGAATTGTCATTCTGAACTCTAGATCTGACATATTACCAATGTCTGTATTGATTAGGTCCCTAGCCTTCGGTACTGCCTCTTGTTCTTTTTTTTTGTGTTGAATTTTTCTGTCTTGTCATTTTGTCCAGATAAGAGTATATGAAGGAGCAAGTAAAATACTAAAAGGGTGGCAACAACCCCAGGAAAATATGCTTTAACCAAATTAGAAGAGATCCCAAATCGTTTGGGGGGAGAAAGGGGATGAAAAGAGGTTCAAAAAGGAAGAAAGAAAAAAAAAAGAAAAAAGAAAAAAGAAAGAAAAGAAAAGAATTTAAAAAAAAAGAAAACAAATAAGAACAATATAAAAAAGAAAACATATATATATATTGGATAAACTAGTTAAAAAATGTTAAAAAAGAAAAAGGTAAAAGTTAAAAAAAAATTTTAACCGGAAGGCGAGAAAAAAAACAAAAAATGAAAAAGAAAAAAATTAAATTAACTGCAAGACTAAGAAAAAATACCAGGGAAAAAGCCTTGAGTTCCGTGCTTTGCTTTCTCCTCCTCTGGAATTCTGCTGCTCTCCTTGGTATTGAAACCGCACTCCTTGGTAGGTGAACTTGGTCTTGGCTGGATTTCTTGTTGATCTTCTGGGGGAGGGGCCTGTTGTAGTGATTCTCAAGTGTCTTTGGCCCAGGCGGAATTGCACTGCCCTTCTCAGGGGCCGGGGTAAGTAATCTGCTTGGGTTTGCTTTCAGGAGCTTTTGTTCCCTGAGCGCTTTCCGTAGAGTTCCGGAGGACGGGAATACAAATGGCGGCCTCCTAGTCTCCGGCCCGGAGGAGCCGAGAGCCCAGGGCCTCACTCCTCAGTGCGCCCTCAGAGAACAGCGCCAGTTACTCCCGTCTGCCTGACCTCCGGCCGCGCTCCGAGCTCACCGAGCCTGCGACCGGTTCAAGGTAACACCGAGCTGTGAGCTTACTGTTGGCTCTGTCTCTGTAGCCGGCTTTCCCGTTCGAATACCGGGAAGCTCTACGACACTCAGACACCCCCGATCCTTCTGTGACCCTGCGGGACCTGGGGCCACGCTGACCCCGCGTGGGCTTCGCCCCGGTTTAGCCTCTGGAGTGATGTCCCTCAGCGGAACAGACTTTTAAAAGTCCTGATTTTGTGCGCCGTTGCTCCGCCGCTTGCCGGGAGCCGGCCCCTCCCCCCGGGGTCTATCTTCCCGTCGCTTTGGATTCACTTCTCCGCCGGTCCTACCTTTCAGAAAGTGGTTGTTTTTCTGTTTCCAGAATTGCTGTTCTTCTTCTCTTCAATCTGCTGATGGATTTTCAGGTGTTTGCAATCTTTAGATAAGCTATCTAGCTGATCTCCGGCTAGCTGAAATAGTCTCAGTCTGCTACTTCTCCGCCATCTTGACTCCTCCCCCTATCATCTGCATTTTTAATAGGGGAGTCTTTTAAGTCTGGCCTGCTAGAATAGACAAGATCAATGATTTCTGAATAGTCATGTTCTAAAGAGGTACGATGATCAGGTCCACGCATAAGAGTAGCTCAGTTTAAAGGCTGACATGTTTTAAGTATTACTTCAGATATATCTAAAAGCATAGGGGCGCCTGGGTGGCTCAGTGGGTTAAGCCACTGCCTTCGGCTCAGGTCATGATCTCAGGGTCCTGGGATTGAGCCTCGCATCGGGCTCTCTGCTCAGCAAGGAGCCTGCTTCCTCCTCTCTCTCTACCTGCCTCTCTGCCTACTTGTGATCTTTCTCTCTGTCAAATAAATAATAAATAAAATCTAAAAAAATAAATAAAATTAAAAAGGGAAATAAAAATAAAAATAAAACATAGCCAGGTACCTAGGAAGGTGACCTTCCATCATCCATTGCTGGCCCTTGGTCTCTAAGACATTCCAGACCTGACATGAAGTCATTACGGTCAGAGACTGTCCCATCATGAGCTTTGAGGCTTCTTCTACCAGGAGGGCTGTGGCAGTCAATGCTCGACAAGTGGGCCACCCTTGGGCTACATTGTCAAGTGACTTTGAAAAACAGCTCACCAGTCTTGTTTCATTCCTGATTTTTAGGTGAGAACTCCCAAGGCTTGGCTTTGCTTTTCTGCTATGCATAGAGTGAAAGGTTTTTCTAAATTTGGCGACACCAAAGCTGGAAATGACAGAAGTTTAGCTTTTAATGTTTGAAAGGCCTTTTGCTGGGCTTTAGTCCAGAGCAAAGTTTTCTCATCGGGACTTTTAACAGAATCATACAATGGTTTGGCTAAGAGTCCAAATCCCAGAATCCACAGGTGGCAAAAACCTGACATACCTAGAAAAGTGCAGAGTTGTTTTTTGTTTTTTGTTTTGTTTTGTTTTGTTTTTGTAGTCAGAGGCTCAAGATCCAGTATGGATTTTTTTCTGTCAGTAGCTAGAATATGGTGACCTGGTGTCAGTTCATATCCTAAATAGTATACCTTTTGTTGAGATATTTGTGCCTCTTTAGGGGATACATGATACCCTCTATCTTAAGTAAAGTTATAGAATTTTTATCAGATGTCTCCTTCGTGGGACTACAGATTAGAATGTCATCTACATATTGAATTATTGTCCCCTCAGACACGGATGTATCACGGAGATCTTTGCTAAAAGCAGCTCCAACTATATGAGGACTGGTTTTAAATCCTTGTGGCAAAACTGTCCAGGTTAACTGATCAGCCTATGGGCTTGAAGTTGAGGTCCGTTCAAAGGCAAGCATCTGCATTTCCTCGCTCAGTGGAATGTTTAAAAAAAAAAAAGGCATCTTTTAAGTCAAGTACTGTAAACCAGCTGGTGTCACCAGGTACGTGGGTGAAAGTAGTGTATAGATTTGGCACTATGGGATGAATAGGTGTTACTGTCTCATTTATAGCTCTTAAGTCTTGTACCATCCAATATTCCCCATTTGTCTTTTTTACTGGTAAAATTGGGGTGTTATAAGGAGGTTGACAAGGTCAATATACCAGGTCTCAAAAACTTATCAATAAGTGGTTGCAACCCAGCTTTGGCCTCAGGTTTTAGAGGATATTGTTTTTTATGAGGTATACTCATTGGGTCTTTTAAGGTCACCTTGACTGGTTGGGCTGTAAGAACCCATCCTGGGATATCACAATACCATACCTGTGGATTTACTTCCTTCCAGACATTGGAAGGGATAGTAAGGTATGGTTTTAGCTCTCCAGAAGTTCAAGAGAACAAGCCATCCCCCTCTACAGTAAGAGCAAATCGGCTACCTTGTTTATACATTAAGTCTCATCAGAGTCATGGAGTGGGACAGTATGGAAGGACTAGAAAAACATGAATGACCAATTGGCTTTTGTATTTACAGGTTAAGGGCATTATCTGATGGCATGTTTTAGTTTCCCCTTCTATGCCAACAACCTTAAGGTTAGAAAAACAAGGAGGGCTGGAGTTTTGAATAAGGACAGAGTAAGTGTCTCTTGTACCAATAAGAAAATTGATAAACTTACTCCCACATCCAGGATAACCCGAGGCTCAGTCATCTTGATGTCAAAAGGAGGTGGACCAGCCTCAGGGCACCGTAATGCCAGTTGCTCCAGCTTCGACACTCGGGTGGGGAAGTGAGTTCCTGTCTTCCTCTCTCTCTGGAGAGGACAACAGTCTCTCTCATCCAATGTCCTGTTTCTTTACAGACAGAACATGACCCTGGTGGAGAGCATTTGTTTGGACATTCTCTGCTCCAGTGTCTGATCTAGCCACATTTATAGCATGGGAATTTACCCCGTTTTCTGTCTGTTACCAGCCTTTTCTTTTGACCCTGGTTAGTCTGGTGCTGTGGAGAATCCGCAATAACAGCAGCCACTATTGGAGCCTGTATCTTACCCTGTAATTTAGTTACCCGGTCCTTTTCTTGCCTTAAGGCCATATCTCTATTATTAAAGACTTCAGTTGCTATTTCTAGTAGGTGCTGGATAGGAGTTTGAGGACCTAAAGCCATTTTAGTTAGTTTTCCGTGGATGTCAGGTGCCGACTGGCTTCTAAAATGCATATTTAGTATGGTTACTCCCTTGGGTGAGGCTGGGTCCAAATTTGTATATTTACAGATGGCCTCTATCAATCACCCCTGAAATAAAGCTGGATTTTCGCCAGTTTCTTGTGTAACTTCCTGAAGCTTATCAAAGTTTACAGGTTTTGAAATCCTTTTTTCATTCCTTCTATTAAAGAAGTGATCATATGGTCTCGTTTTTCTCTCCCTGGACTCTCCTCCTGATAGTTCCAGTATTGTTCAGTGCTAGGGACAGCAGCACCCCCAGCTGGGTAACGTTCCCTATCTCTCATCGCCAGTTCCTCAGCGAACTCTTGTGCTCCCTCCCAGATCTGTTTCTTTTCCTCAGGGGTGCAACAATGAGTTAAAATGATACATATATCCTTCCAGGTCAAATCAAACATAATAGATACTTCTTGCGAGCCTTCAATAAATTGAGAGGGATTTTCAGAATATCATCCTAATTGTTGTTTTACCTTAGCCAGGTCTGCCACGGAGAATGGGACAGGGACCCTATCTGTGCCCACTTCTCCATTAGCAACTTGCCTAGGCGGATGCATCCCATACTTAGATGGAGCTCCTGGAAGATAAAGAGTCCCACTCCTGCTATGTCCAGCTGGGATGGGAGTAGAGGGCTCTTGAGGTTTATAAGGAGGAGGGACAGCAACAGAGCCAGTGTCCTCTTTCTTTATACTGGCTGGCAATTCCTCCAACATCCCAGGTTTATTAAGAAGAATAGGCCCATTTAGAAAATCAACAACCAACACATCCAGAGGGGAGGGGGTCTCTTAACACTCTACAAGAGGTCCACAGATCCAGATCCCAATTTACGGCCAAAAAGGCTTGGATGTATAGGACATCAGTCCATTTGCCCTTCTCCCTGCAAAAGAGGTCTCACTGATAGATTGACTTGAAACTTAATGTCTCATTTATGGGCCACTCTTCCTCATCTCTTAAGGAGTACTGAGGCCATTCAATGTTACAGAAGATCATTTTTTTCTTTCTTAAATCTTGAAGTTTGAATTGATTCCGGTGTGCTAAAAGGCATCCCGAGAAAGAATCCTCGAGAACAGAAGAAGAGGATCCCATGCTCCTACAAAAGTATAGAAGGTCCATTACCAAAATCCTAATGTCCCACACAGGATATGTCAGAGGTTCCAGGTGTCAAAAGAGACCGGGGGCATCCCTCAACGAAAATCGCTATTGATTACCATTCTACCTTCTCGTGAAGTCATTCCTGCTGTTGAAGCTCTGGAGGGTGCTGGCATCCCTCCTCTTCCCCATTGCATCCTAAGCTACAGATGGGTGCCCGGTGAATAGACTAAGATACTATTCCATCCTGTCCTCTGGAAGCTGTGTTATTGCCCTGCCATTTTAACCCATGGAAAATACAGAAAAGTTTGACAAGGGGAAATTATCGAATTCTGTAGCTTTAAGTAGTTAGTGAGAGGACACCCACAAGAAACAGTAAAGACTGAAATCCATCATGGTCTAAGTGACATTCCAATACAGGAGGTCCTTACAGCCAACTTCCCTAGGAAACGGTCCCAGTTGGGCTTTAATTCAAGTACTGGTTTCGGCCGCCTCCCAGTGGAAGTCACACAGCCAGAAGGAGCTTAGACCGGGATGTGGAAGGGATCACATTAGATCAATCAGGAGGAAACCGCACATAGGAGTCTTAAGATTGGCAGCCATCCTGATGACTTAGGTGGCTGTCCCATGCCCAAGACAAACAACTTTGTATAAGAAGAGAAATAAAGAGAGGGCACTAAATTTTGGGGGTCTTATCACCATTCTGACCAGGGTACTGACTTCCAGACAAAAGGCAGGCTTTCTCCTCCCCACAGAGCAGCCATGGGCTAGAGGATTACACCCTGAGCAATCAACATAAAAAAAGTATTCCAGTAAGACTGTAGTCCTTGAAGGCCTCCTGAAATGAGAGTCAAGGAAGAGGAGAGAAAGTACTCACCACTTTTGCACTGAAGCTCAGAGTCCAGACGTAAAGACTCAAACCTCCATGTTTGGGCACCAAATGATGAAATTTTAGAATGTAAGTGAGGTCTGGAGCTGATGGCCAAGAAAGAATTCTTAGGATGTCTCTGGTGCAAAAACATGTATTAAAGCATGGGGACAGGACCTACGGGCAAAAAGAACTGCTGCCCTGGGGTTGTGAGGAGGTCAGGAAAAGGGAGATTTCAATAGGACTTTCATATGCTAAAGAGGACCTAAATATACCAGATACCAGATGCCCTGCCATTGTCAAGGTCAGTTTTTTCCCTTCTTAGAAAGATATTAACATTAAGATAGTTGGGAGATTCCTAAAGAATGTCACAAAAGTCCCACCCCAGAGTGGGGGTGGGGGAAAGGTGTGGGATGCTTTTTCCTCAACCAGCCTTCTGTTCCCTCATACTACTGGCACAAAGACAGTCATAGACCAATAGGACAGCATAGAGAGCACAGAAACAAACCCATGGATATATGGACAACTGCTCTTCCACAAGAGTAGAAAGAATACACAATGGGGAAATTGATCATCTCTTTAACAAATGTGGTTGGGCCCTAAATATCCACATGCAAAAAGATGAAATTAGACCTCTATCTTTCACTATACATAGAAATCAATTAAAAATAGATTAAAGATTTCAAAGAAAAATCTGAAAATATAAACTCTTAGAAGAAAACATAGGTGGGGAGCTTTCATTACATTGATCTTAGCAATAATTTCATGGGTATGACACCTAAAGGATAGGCAACAAACAAAATTTGACCTGTGGGACTACATTAAAGTAAAAAAAAAAAAAAAAAAAAAAAAAAAAAAAAAAAAAAAAAATTCTGCACAGCAAAGGAAAGGAGAGTTGTAGCATTCCTTGAACAACTGGGTTTTCCTCTTTTTTATAATGCAAGTAACTGATTTAAGTTTTGATTGCAGAGACACCCACTTCAACAATGCTTGTTTTGAATAAACACTTTACAAGACACATGACTAGATAAAGAGCCAGGCTGCACCCCACCCCCATTTTAGTATGCCTATTTCTCTGAGTTACTTGATGCATTCTTCCATTGCCTTCTATTGGCTTCCACAGAAGATCTAGCATTTCTACTTCCTTTACTATGAATTGTAGCTTTCTGGATGCATCCAGGCTCTATTCTACAATGTTCCTTGAATTCTTGCCAGGGTTAAATCCTGTAATACAAGAGAGTGCTCCTAAATGGGTAAACTTTCTCTTCCTCAACTTTATGCTCTGCCTCCTTTATATAGCAAACTCTAGTCTCATGCAGACTCTTCCAGCTTTGATCTTACCAGGTCCTGAAGCTACTTCAAAGAAGTTATCATCTCCTTCTTCTGTTAGCAGGACCACCACTTCCTGACTGGGTTATAATGGAATATATGTTGTGCCCAAAAAAGGAACAGAGCAGTGCATATGTTTTCTTGCTTGGAGGAGAACTCTGCATCATCTTCAAGAAAATAAATACTCTAGAGTGAAGCATAATAGAGTAAGGTAATTTTACATTTCTAAAGGATTCAGAGGAATCTTATTTGATTCAAGTTTTTCTGGAACACTGAGTCATCTATCCTTTATGTCTTAACCCTTCATAATTTTTCTAGTCAGGGCTCTTGCTGGTCCAGAATTTCCCAGATTGAGTATTCAATCTCCTCTGTTATAATGATGTGCTGGCCTGATGCTGTTTTTTATTGCCAATCATGAAGAAGAAGAAGAAGAAGAAGAAGAAGAAGAAGAAGAAGAAGAAGAAGAAGTAGTAGAAGAAGAGGGAGGGGGAGGGGGAGGGGGAGGGGGAGGGGGAGGGGAGGGGGAGGGGGAGGAGGAGGGAGTTTTTTCTACATGAAATGAAAAAAATAGAGAAAATGAAAATGAAATAGAAAAATGAAATAGAGAAAAGAAAATGAAAGCTTCAATGTGCTTCAAGGTGGCAGGTGGAGTAATTTGGTGTGAAGGTTCATAATGGAACCCAGACTTCTTCTTTCCTGACTACGAGTTCCATAACTGAATTTCTTTGCTTTCCACCACATCTTAAGCATTAAATTCAATTTAAAAATACAAATGACTCCAAGATTCTAGGATAAATGCCTTCAATCATTCTGATAATATTTGAAATTAAAAGTTAATGATTTTGAATTCTGTAAGTCTACTATTATTTTTATTTTTTATAGTTTTTTTTTAAAGACTTTATTTATTTATTTGACAGACAGAGATCACAAGCAGGCAGAGAGGCAGGCAGAGAGAGAGGAGGAAGCAGGCTCCCTGCTGAGCAGAGACCCCCCCCCACCCCCCAATGCGGGACTCGATCCCAGAACCCCAGGATCACGACCTGAGCCTAAGGCAGAGGCTTTAACCCACTGAGCCACCCAGGTGCCCCTGTAAGTCTACTCTTAACATTATCTTAAATAGAATGATCTTAAATGTGTATAATGAACAAAATTATAGACCCCCTCATTTATTTTTGCATTGCTAATAAGAATAAATTGTACATAAATTGTGATTATTATTCAATTTTTATTTCTTTTTGGCTAGATTTTCTGCTCATGTCTATCCATTTTTAGCAGAGTTTCAGGCATTATCAAAAGCTTGCAAAGGAACCTGGGTGGCTCAGTGGGTTAAAGCCTCTGCCTTGGCTCAGGTCATGATCCCAGAGTCCTGGGATCGAGCCATGCATCAGATTCTTTGCTTGGTGGAGAGCCTGCTTCCTACTCCCCCCACCTCTCTTGCCTGGCTCTCTGCCTGCTTGTGATCTCTGTCAAATAAATAAATAAAATATTTTTTTAAAAAAAGCTTGTCAATATATATTGGATGGTTATTGTGTTTCTGACATCACTGTATGTACTTCAAACATCATATCTCCTTTTTTTAACACTTAAATGAGGTAGATACTGTAGCATTCCCATTTTCCAGATGAAGAACAAGAAAGGGAGATTAAAGGACTTGCCTGAAGTCACACAGCCTGTTGAACTAGGAGTGTCGTTCCCTCATTTGTGCAAAAAGCTAGCTGATTTTCATCTTGAAGCTCTGATCAAATGTTACTTCTTCAAAAGGACATTTCCTGGTCATTCCATCTATTGTGGATTCCAATAATCGACTTCAGAGAAACTGCCATAATCTATAATTATATTATTCACTTATGTGTTGGCCTATTTTCTATCTTGTCAAACAGATTTCCCTGTTTTCTGATATGTCATAAATGCCTGTCACATATTAAGGGGTTCATTAAATATTTTACAAATGAATGAATAAACACTCCATTGATACAACAGGTTGCGTAAGTCTCCATCATACTTCTTCAATTAAAATAAATATATCTGATATTTTTTACTCATATTTTTCCAGATGAACTTCAAGATCATTTTGCCCAAGTTTGATTGAAATTATTATATATCTTTAATATAGTATGAATAGATTTCTTTTTTTTTGTATGAATAGATTTCTTTGCATAATTCATATTTTCAAATATGAGAACATAGTATGTCTTCAATGAAAGTTTTATTTTTCCTGACTTTCAGATGTTCTGTTTTCCTCATGGAGCCTTTTCCCACTTATCAGTATGTCTACCCCTGGGTAGTTATTATTGACATGGTCTAATAGAAGGAGTGGAGCTAGTAGTAGCAATCATGGTGGTGATGTTAAAAGAAGAAATAGAGGTAGAAGTAGGAGTTGGGTAGGAATTAATATTCTTCCCTAGAAATAATGTAAGGGCAGCAGTAGGAATTGTTGCCATGTGAATGGGATTTCCTCTCACTTCCTATTTTTTTAACTGGTATTAGCTAACAAAGTCATTAACCTTTGTCAGTACAATTTAAAAAAGAAAAATCTTCTTTATGAGTTCTAATGATTTTTCAGCAAATATCTTGGTTTTTCTAAAGATGTAGCATTGTTTCATCATTTCCTAAGCTATAATTCATTCTGTTTGTGCCGGTTCTGGCTTGCTGGCCCGCAGGACCATTTCGTTGACTCTTCTTTGTTTCACAGGACAAACAACTCTTGCAATAGTTATTCCCTACATTGCTGTGTCAGCCAGCTTCTGGTGTGTATGGCCAATGGAAGGTATTAGCCAAACTTGGAGGATAAAATACGGAGAGAAACTGAGAAATCACTCTTTCCTCTGTGCTGATATCCCTGGCATTAGCAATTTCTCCTCTGTGGTGCCAACTACTTTCATTCTCGTTCACTGGATGATCAGGTCAGGCCACTTTTCCTTTAACCCTAAGGACTGGCACCCTGTTTGGCTGCCAATCGTAGGGTAACTATTTAGCGTCATATGTCCTCCATCCTTCATGTAATCATTTTCTGAATTAAATTATCTCAGTTTTAGAAGCTTAAAAAGGTTCTGTCTTATCAGTTGGATCCTGATTGAGGGTTTAGTGTATTATTATTTTGGCTAGAAATCTTTGAACATTTTACAAATTATACTGATTTCCATATCAACATCTATACTGACAAATAAAATTCTATCCATGCTGAGTTTACAGAAAATTTAAGGGAAATGCATAAATATTTAGGGATGCATTGAGTACTACAATCCTTTTTAGAAATAGGCAAGATATGAACCAAAACACATCTTTTTTTAAGTGTGAATGAAAACACTTCTTTAAAATGTTTTAACACGTACCTGTCAAACCAGTCATGAAATGTGTTAAATTTTACTTAAAACTAAATAATTTCAATTATGCTATAAGTGACTGAGAAATTATAAATATATGATTTTTAAAAAAATAGAGTTGAGGAATTCTATTCAAATTTCATGTATATGTCAGTAAAATCTTTCCATAAGTAAAGAGTAAAGAGCTGTTGATGAAATCCACAGCTTACTCTTATTTGGAAGATAAAACCACCAGCAAGGTTAAACAACTTTCATACAGGAATTGCACATAATCCAAACAATATAAAATTACTAAGTGCCATACACCATAGAAGTCATCATTAACTCTATAGATTTGGTAATAATTCCTCATAATTATAAAGCAGACACTTTACTAACATAATTTTCAGATAACTATTATTTAAAAAGTAGCTGTATTTGAGACTTTATATAGTTTTATTACATATTTTTACTCCTGAGCCACTCACTTTTTCCCTAAAGTTTCATTCATTCATTCATTTATTCTTCAAATATAAATTAAGCGCCTACTATGTAACAGGCACTATTCTAGGAGCTTAAGATACATCAGTGAACCAAAGAACAATATTCTAGTCCTTGGGAATTTCCATTCTAACTTTATAACTTTATAACAACAACAATAACAAAAACATAATAAAATATCAGGTAGTATTTAACTCTTTATAATAATGTCAATAGCCTCTATAGGTAATGATTGTATATATATAATATATCATATTATATGTATATATCATATAGGCAATGATATGGGAGATATATATCTATATATAGATATATATCTATATCTATAGATCTATCATATATCTATCTATCATATATCTATCTATCTATCTATATATATATCATATACACATACACACACACACATGCACACACACACACACACACATATATATATCAACAAATCACCCTAAATATAATTCATAAAGATTCATAAGCCAGGTGAGTATTTTGTAAACACAGAAAAGAGTAGTTAAGTGATAAGTATTTCGTCCATGTGTGGGGGAAAAAGAATGTTAACAGAAACCCACTGATCTAATCTACTCTGTAAAATTCAACCTTCTAAAGGATCAAGTGGTTTAGGAAGCATTTTATCAATATTGGTGAGCAATTATTTTCCACTTTCACAAACTACAAGACAAAACAAGATTTAAAGTAAGAGGAAACTGTACATACAAGTTGTGAAACACTACAATACATTTAAAATATATGAAATGTTTTCTGGGCTCATTAAGCATTGGTTTAACAACTACATATCTGAAATGATTTGGACATAGTAGGACAGAATGCAAATCAATTGACTATCAATGGCTTTTTCACTGTATCTAAGTTAGGATTTCATTACTTTTTAGTGTTTACTTTCTTTTAATTTGCCATTAAAAATTCAACTAAATCATTCAACTAATCATATTTATAATAAGGAAAGTTTGGGGTGATAAGTTACAGGTTTGTTTTTATTTATAAAATTATTTCCTTTCTTGAGAAAGAAACAATAAAGAGCACATTTAGTTTTGGAAGTCAAGGTCCCCTGAACATAGCTTAGATCAAAGAAGTTCAGACAGAGTTAATTTCCTCTCCTTAATAAATCCACAGATTGAAGTAGCAGGTCTTTCCCAGATATCTGTTGGGTACAGAATTGAGGCTGGAGTTGACAGCTGTAAGAGGGAAGTGGAGAAGTCTTAGTGACATAATGGCAGGCAGGAATTGGTTCAGGAACTTTTAAAAAGACCAGGATATCTAGTATTCAACTTTGATTTGAAAAACCCTGTATTCCATAGAAAATTGCTGATTGTAGAAGGCAATCAGGGAATATCTGGTGTGGGAAAATAATCTGGATAGGAAAAAAAGTCACAGAACTTTAAGGACTGATGAGAATACAGGAAGCTTTGAAAGAAGGTTGACTGGAAAGACTAGATAAACCAAAGGTCCCACCCACACTCCACCCCTGTCCATGCAAAGATACTGGAGAGTACCTAAGCTATCCACTATATGTGCAAGCAAGATGGTAATCCTTGTATTTGAATATTTAAATATAACATCACTACTGGAAGACTTGGAGATTTTGGATTACCAAAAGTCATCTTGATTATGCTAAACTTCAAGTACAATAAGGTCATAATGAAGGGTGCCGGGGTGGCTCAGTGGTTAAGCATCTACCTTCAGCTCAGGTCATGATCCCAGGGTTCTGGGATTGAGTCCCACATAGGGCTCCTTGCTCAGCAGGGAGTCTGCTTCTTTTTCTCTCACTACCCCTACTTATATTCCCTCTCTTGTTGTGTCTCTGTCAAATAAATAAATAAAATTAAATTAAAAAATAAGGTCCTAATGTATCTCCAAAAGTCTTTAAACAAATAAAATACAAAACTATTCATAACGACTTTTATTAACTACTTGAGAGAGAACATACTAGTTGCAACTTAAATGAGAAGCTAACAGTATGAGTACACAAGAAAGAATTCTGACTCTTTTAGATAAACCAATAGTATCAAACACCCTCTAAAATACTATCAGTGATGTTATAATACATGGACAATTCTATGTTAAATGAATAATAAATTTCAGCTGAAGGCTCATTTTTTAAAAAAATTAATATTTGGAAGGGTTAAATCTCATCTAATCCTTTAGAGAAGAAGCAGAATTAAATTATATTTACAGGATATACAAAGAGTTCATTGAAAGTCAAGTCTTCCCTGTAGTTTCAGGCTAAAAGAGGTTAGTTTCTTGCATAATACTAGCAAATTTAGGGAATCTTAATCATATTTTTGAGAAATATTCCCTCTCATGAGTATAGTTTTAAATATTTATTGCATTCTTATGGTACAACTTGGGGTCATCTTTTTCCTTTCGGTCAGAATACATCTCCAGGTTAATAACTGATGTCAGTGCTTCCTAACTACATTTTAAGGAAAATCTTAAATTAACCTGTGTACAGTAACATTATGGATTCTTCCCATCCCTTTGCTAATATGTAATGGAAAAAGGGAAAACAGCAGTAAGTTGTGGTGGAGACAGGTAGGGAGAGATATGGTATGTGATCATGAATGTACAAAACATTTATAACTGGGGCTACAAATGCCATAGTTATCTTTTAATGATATTAAAGAATAAAGGTACCCTCACTCTCATATTTACCTTGGCAAGTTCGTAGAAGTATCTTGGGCTGAAATGATTGAGAAACAGTTATTTACACACATAGAAAAATATGATTTAACTAAAAATAACTATATTCCCTTAAAATTTTTGTGCTCATACAGTCACTAGGAAAATATGATTTAAATAAAATAAATATATTTAACTACTTTTCTTATAAATGTGTGTGTGTGTATGTGTGTCTGAGATAATTTAATATTTACTTTGCTGGATGGGATGAAAGGGAATTATTTTTCCCATTATAGAAGGTACACTAATGTGGTAAAAGAGATTTGTATTCTAAAGCAAGTTCACCAACATCGATTGTTACATATGTGAATTCAGGAAACACCATTAACTAATCTATCCTTAGCTCCTCCTTTATAAAATAAGTTGATTGAATTTTTAAACTCTTCAATATTCCTTTTAGGTCTCATATTCTTTGAAACAACATGTAAAAAAGAACATTTTAAAATATTACAGTCTTCTTCAACACCAAAATGAATTTTGTTGGTATGTTGATTTTTTTTTGTTCAAATTTAATGCTCTGTAAAAATTAAATAAGTCTGTGTTTCCAAAAGCACAACACAGTTATGGTCAATTACTGCATTCCAGGGAATGTGTATATAAAAAATATATATATAGAAAATGTTTTGATTCATTATTCATCCATGCACTCAGAAAATTTTCACTGAAGACTTAGTGTACACATCAGATTAGGTCCTGGAGATAAAAAGAGCAGGAAAACGAAGGGTTTGCCATTGATGAGTTCAGTTTCTTGATATTCTGCTTGGCAAATTAATTTTACCATTTTCAGAAAATCCTCATCAAAACAAGTCACAGGGGGAAATATTATAAAATTATAAATTGCAGTGGAAAAAAGTATTTGATCTGAAAATAAAATATGTCCTTGTGAACAGGTAAGACAAAACTAATAATGAAGTTGTTATCAAAAGCTATAGAATTTGAGCAGGTAATGGGATATGGAAAATTCCATCCAGATTAAAGTGAGTCTAGAAATCCAGTTCCATTGCTTCAAAGATCAGTTATTATGGGACAACCTAAATATGGGGGGAAAAGTCCGATTATGAAACCAAACTGACTCCTTTCTTTGTGACTAATACTCTATTTCTGGAAAATATGCATTTCAAAGCACCACGAAAAGCTGAAATTATGAAAGAGGAATTCAAAGGGTTGAAAGCTCTGCTGGTCTGAGGTGAGTAGAAGAATGTGGGGTTTGAAACACCCAAGTAAATTACTCTAAGATTGAACTCTGGGAAATCAAGGACCATACCCTAGAATGACCCTTTTGAGGGTCAGAATTTTACAGAATATTACTATTTATGACTGTTAAACTTAAATTTCATACTCTTTTTTAAATCATAATCTTTCTCATTTATTCTAAATCCTTTCCGGATGAACATATTTAGTTTGAAACAACTTCATTATTTTTCAAAAACTGAATTCATTACAGTTTACTCTTAACAAAACTCTTGATCCTTATTTAGTATTAGCATTAAGTACACTTACAGGAACATGATAAACATTTCAAGAATAAAAGCAGCAATAAGCAATGAAGAACATTTAACAACATCATTGTCTTTTCAAACACCAAATTAAATTTGTTGGTATGGGGTTTTTTGTTGAAATTTAAAAATATATTTAATTACTTGTTTTCCACTGAAGTATTAAAAACGTGATAAATATATGACCATAGAGAACTTTATTTCTAACGCTCAGCCTGGAGTCAGACAAATATTTTCAATTAGTGTTCCAGGAGTCAAATCTCCTGTCTAATTTAAATCAGCGCCATTAAAGCTATCATCTCTGTCAGAAAAAAGTTAAAGTTAGCACATCTGCAAGGCAGCGCAGCTTGCCAAGTCCCACTGTCTGCAGGCAGACTGCCCAAACAAACAAGAAGTAAATAAATAAAATAATGAATGTCACTTTTAGTCATTTGTGCTGAAGCACATTGCTGCTCTTTGCTTGAATGGTGCTAGTGGAGAGAGTTCAAAAACAGGAAATGAAAGGGGAAAAAGAGGCTCTTTCATGAATTACTGACTCTCTAGACACCAAACTGCTTTTACCTCTGAATTTTCTGCTTGTAAAATGCTAATTTACCATCACTCTGGAAGAAATTAAAAAATATGTTATAAATTAATAGTCTGATATGACTTAAAGTGTGGAAGTTACTTTTATCTTTTTGATAATATTTCCTTATCAAAGTTTGGCCAAAGAATCTGAAGAAAATAATCTTCTTAGTAGTCCCTCTCTAAAAGATGCTATTCTCAGAGATCTTCTCTGAAAATAGTCTAATTTCATGCACAGATGAAAAGTGTCTTATTTAAGAGCTCCAGTATGAAAAAATAGAAGAAAACTACTAAAATAGTAGAAAATGACATTTTGGGTTTCTAATTTTCATAAAATTTCTTAAATCACTTAAAAAAAATCAAGGTCCTTAAATGGGAAGAAAAATGCATTTTTAGTAGTGCATGGGCTGTTTTTAATTTTTTCCACCCTACTTCAGTTGACTACAGTATGAAAAGAAACCAAAAACTATTTCACACTAAATGTACTGTAGGAAGGGAGTGGTGCTAGTGGTTAAAGAGTGGGACTTGTAGCTCAATTTTTTGAATGCTATTTCTGGCTTAATCCCTGGTAACTTCTGTGGTTTTGTGATAGTTGCTTATATGGTCATATATGGGTTTGCCTGTCTGACAACTGGGTGTTGTAAATGCTCTGCACTCCTAAGAAGCAAAGTGAAATAGAGACTTGCATTAAACTGATCCCTCCTCTTTTAATATAATCCTTAAGTTGTTTCATTTCAAGTTTGTCCTCCTAATATTCTCTGGTACCTACCATATCTAACCACTCACCAATGTTCTACCTTATAACCTAATTACCTCACAAAGACCCTACCTCCAAATACCATCACATCAGGGATTAGATTCCAATATATGAATTGGGGCACATTCAGTCTACAGCAAATGTCATTCATTTCACCTATCTTGGTGAGTGGAATTAGTGCTCTTTTAAAAGAAGTTTCAGAGAACTACCTTGTCCCTTCGAAGCATCATGTAAGTTTATAGTGGGAAGATAGTCATCTATGAACGAGGAAGTGGGTCCTCACTAGACACCAAATCCGATGGCATCTTGATCTTATACTTTCCAGCTCCCAGAACTGTGAGAAATAAGTTTCTGTTTATAAGTTACCCAATCTATAGTAGTTTTTTATTTTAACAACCTAAACAGACCAAAATATCTTTCTTTCAAAAGTATCTTAATTTTGATCAATAGAAGCAGACTTTTGCTGTCCTGCTTGAAGCTATGCACACATCCCTGCTTCTTATAGTTGTAAATAAAAAATGTTCTTGTCACTGAAGCTGTCTTGTTGTTATTTTTTTTGTTACTGATAGAAAGACATATATTGGTATATTTATATCCTACAGCTATGTATCACTCCCAAAATACCACTTGAGAATTTGCCGGTGTGATAATATTTTCTCTAGATTCTACTGTTATTATAATTGAAATATAGGGAGGAGAAACCATTCTTGATTTTAATATTTATTATATAAATCTTGATTTCTCTACATGTGCTCTTTGATTCATTTTTTTTTACATTATTTACAAGTATTATTTATATATAACAGTCTTCTAAAAACAAATATTTTGGATAGTATGAGAATATCTAAAATCTCTCTGATGGAGTTTCAAGAAAGTTGAGCAGTCCAAAACAATAAAATGAAGTCAATATATATGTATACATATATTTATGTATAAAATAAAATTTATGTATTTGTTCATTCATTCATTCATTCATTGTGAGTTGACTTATGTGGTCATGGAGGCTGAGAAGTACCATGATTTGCCTTCTGTAAGCTGGAGATCCAAGTGATATAATTCAGTTGGAATCCAAAGGCCAATAACCAGGAAAGCCAACAGTGTAAATCTCAGTCATAGAGAAAGAGACAATGAGTTGAGCTAAGATAGCCCAGCCAAATGTTTGTCCTTGAAGCAGGAGAACGAGGGTATGTAGGGCACGTGGCAGACCCAGTCAGTAAAGTATGTGTAACTCTTGATCTTGGGGTTCAGAGTTCAAGCCCCATACTGGATGTAGAGATTACTTAAAAAATCCTTAAAAATTTAAAAAAAAGGAAAAAATGGTGTGTAAGAAAATACATCATGGAATAACTTCTTCCAACATGTTTTTAGACCACCCACCCTTGCTTCAACATTTCTCACAATTACTGTTAAAAGCCTATTTTTTTTTTTCCAGTTTCCATTGTGTTCTCTCCTCATCTTTTTCTTCTAGTACCCTGGAATTCTCCCTTAAGATATGAAATTTTCTCCCATGCTGACTGTTTTTCTTGCAAAAATATTCAATAATTTATCCCTGTTCTAGTCCCTGAAATTCTGAAAAATAAAATTCTCTGGCAATGCAAGATTCAGGAAAATGTCTTAGTAATAGATTTGGAATGTAAATGGACTCAAAGATGTTTACAGGCTACAAAAATAATAGGCTGGATGGGCACTCCTTTTAAATATTCCCCAGGAATATTGCTGAAGACAAGTGTGGTAAAGACCGAGTCAGGTTTTCAATAAATTGTAAGATGTATCTTTCTTGGTCTATAGTCAGAGACAAAGTAAGTACATACTTGTTCAGAGAACTATAATATCCATCACAAAATCTCTGGATAATGTTTACATTTCATTAAGTTATTTATTTGAGCTACCAAGGAATGTATGTATGTGTGTGTATGTATGTGTGTATTTATGTGTATATTTAAAAATACACATATTACATGATCAAATTTTATGTACGTTATAATCTCAAATAAACAGGACTATGTAGAATACAAATTTTATTAAAAAAAATCCCTTTATATAAGTAATAACAGTTATTCCCAAAGTGGGATTTTTTATTTCCTAATTAGTTGACTTTTCTTTCTTTACCTGAATGTTAAGGTTCTAGGATTTTGGCTAAGATCCCATCCAAATATTTATGAAACCACTGTCCATATATAGGACATATTTTTGAGAATAACTTATGGCACTATTTTTGCCATGGTCTATATTTTAGGTATAATATGAATATGTTTATATATGAGTTAAAAAATTTTGTCACCAATGACTTGAAACCTTTATGCGAATTCCCTGACGTGTTTCTTCTTTCATTGCTACCCATTCAATAAAATTTACTCAGATATTCTGCTTCAGAATTTTTGGGTAGGAATAATAAGAGAAGGCAATGGAGACTAGAGGAAGCAGTGCTGGTTGGTTGTCATGATCAACATTCATAGGACGTTAGACAAAAACACAAAGATTCTTATTATCATGAAATGGTAGAGATGAGAAGGAGATCTAAACTTGATGGGACTGTAGAAGCAGAACGGATCTGTCTGAAGTTGGAACCCTGATACAGTAAAATATTCCGGTAAACTGTGCCTCAAGGAGTATGTTGTAATTTGTCTTGATTGTCCGCACCTCAGAAATCTTGTTTTATCGGTGCTGCTGATGTTCAGCCTTCCTTCCAGGTTGGTAAGACTCCCATGGTATTGCCAGTGTCTTCCTGGCAGGTTCCAATCTCATCTTGGGTCTCAGGATTGGAATGACTCTATATCTGAGTTTCAATGCTTTAAAATAATGGACAAAATCATTTAAACAGGCTCTTTTGTGCGTGTGTGTGTGTGTGTTTTAAGGTTTTATTTATTTATTTGAGAGAAAGAAAGAGAATGAGGGAGAGAGCATGAGAGGAGAGAAGTCAGTGGGAGAAGCAGACTTCCTGGCGAGCAGGGGGTCCGATGAGGGACTGGATCCCTGGACTCCAGGATAATGACCTGAGCTGAAGGCAGTAGCTTAACGAACTGAGCCACCCAGGCACCCATAAACAGGCTGTTTTGTGTTTTAAACCTGCATTTAAAGTGCACAGTTAAGTATCAACAAAAGCATACAGAGATCAATGAGGAGAGGAAACCAAGACATTCAAGATACAAAATAAAATGAATGTATAGTTTAGAAGAAAATGTGTAGTCTAGAAGGCTTGATATATCTTCTGCTCAAAGTTTTAAAATTTTGAACTAGAAGTTTTTTTTTTTTTTTAAGATTTTTTTTTTTTTTTTTTATTTAAGAGAGAGAGAGCACAAGCAGGGGGAGGGACAGAGGGAGAGGAAGAAACAGTCTCCACACTAAGCAGGGATCCCAGGACCCTGGGGTCATGACCAGCCAAAGCAGATGCTTTAACTAAGTCACCAGGCAACCTGAACTAGAAGTTCTTAAATAATACTTGGAATTTTCAAAATGTTCCATGCATTTGCAAAATATTAATGTAATTCTGATATTTCTTCTGTTTAACATATTGAATGCCTTTTTCCTTTGTCTTGTTAGAAAGTATAAAATTACTTAAGGTTAGTGTCAGTAGTGTTTCCTGTCTGCAGAAGTGTATAAAGTCATAATGTGATTTTTAAATTCCAGAAGAGAATGAAACTTAAGATTTGGCATTGAGATAATCAGAATTTATCTTCCTTTACCTTTAAGAACAAGCTTTTTGTTTCTTAGAAATGTATTTAAAGATATAACTCTTTAGTTAGATTTATAAGTTTTTTTAAGGTTATAAATAAGGTCAGTAACATTACCTTTATTTTAAGATGTATAGGACTGGGGAGTTTATTCATTTTAATACTTAACCTATAAGAAAAATGATGTGCCTATTATAAAATACAAAAAAATCTAAAAATGCATTATTTATAAGGAAAGAATTAGTAATGAAAACAGAAGTGTGACATAAAATTTTTGTTACATATTCTGTTTCTGTATTCCTAGTTTGATCTCTGAGTATGCCTAACCTCATCCTTAAAATGAAACTATTAAAATTGCCACACTCTTGCCTAATGAAGATATTTGGAAGACCAACAACAACAAAATAAGAATTTTGAATAAAAAATTATTATAGTGACAAAAGTGTTTTGCATTTAAAAGTGCACCTTCATATCACATATTGCTTGTTTCACAATCATTTAAATCCGTATGTGATTTTCCAGTCTTAACCAATTACACTGTGAAAACTTTTGAAATAAGATCTATTATTTGTCCAGCATTTGAATGTGCAATAATTTGACCATACCAGTACTGGCAAAAAATATAATATTGGGAGGATTATTAAATGCTGAAAATCTGCAAAACAAATTAAGTTGGAGTTATTCATCACAGATGTTTTACAAATCAGATCTAGTTTGATATTTAACCATATTCACCACCCTTAAATCTTGTATTTGGCATTTGTTGTTGCATCAAGAGAATGTATGAGACTGTCATAGAAAAACAACAGCAATATTGTCTATAATTCAGAAATCCATTTTATGTGAGTCTTCAGTTTCCAAAGCACATGCATTTGGCTCCAGAATGAAATGAATTGGTACAAATGGTAGAGGCACAAAACAGATTACATATGGCTGTCTGGAAATAATAATCTTCTTAAGTCAAAAATACTGACAGGGGCGCCTGGGTGGCTCAGTGGGTTAAAGCCTCTGCCTTTGGCTCAGGTCATGATCCCAGTGCCCTGGGATCGAGCCCCGCATCGGGCACTCTGCTCAGTGCAGAGCCTGTTTCTCTCTCTCTCTCTGCCTGCCTCTCTGCCTACTTGTGTTCTCTCTCTGTCGAATAAATAAATAAAACCTTAAAAAAAAAAAAATACTGACAAATGCCAGTGGGGACTCTGTGAAGGCAGGATAGGGGTGGAAAAAAAGGAGTCTACGTATTTGAGAAGGTGCAATGATACATTTGGTCATCTTGGTTCTTCTTATTATTTATATTATGAAACGATGTGTCCAAAAAAACCCCAAAAAACCCACAACTATTTGTATGAGTAAATTCTTCTTTTTTTCCCTCATGACTGTATGAGTAAATTCTTAAGGGGAAGTAATCCCTTTAAAGAAGTTGAAATCTTTACCTTCAGCAACCTTTTTAAAAAAAAAATTTTATTTATTTATTTATATGACAGAGAGAGAGAGAGAGAGAGAGATCACAAGTAGGCAGAGAGGCAGGCAGAGAGAGATAGGGGGAAGCAGCTTCCCCGCTGAATAGAGAGCCTGATATGGGGCTCGATCCTAGGATCCTGAGATCATGACCTGAGCTGAAGGCAGAGGCTTAACCCACTGAGACACCTAGGTGCCTCAGCAACCTTTTTTTTTTTTTTTTTAAAAACTAGGAACAGCCGGTGTGAATTAAGATGAATACTACTCTAATGATAGCCATATACAGTGAAACATCATTGGGGTATCTCATTGATGTGGTACTTCTTTTGGTCATGACATGTGGCTCATTGAAATATTTAAAATCCCATCTTAACTTCCACTGGTAGAGATGTTGATGCGGTCCTGTGCCACTTTGTTAAAAAGTTGTGTTATATTTTTGCTAACACACAGGAGTCTAGTAAATGCCAAATCTATTCAATTAAGAAGAAAAAAAAAGATACAGAGAGTAAAAATATCTTGACAAATGTAAAAAAAAAATCCAAGTTTTTAACCTGAATCATTCTGTTCTGGTTCCTCTTTTCTACTTTGGACAATTATGAAAAAGAACTAGAATAACGAATATAGATAAGTGAAGTATATTTTCAGAGAGGTGTACATGCATGTACAGGGCGTTATTCCTTGCTTGTTGTGTGTTCACTTATATTTTGTTTTCTTTAGGTTATTTTAAACAGGATGGGTCAGTCATTTCTGAGTTGGTGCCTTGAACACTCCAACAGACCAATCTTTTCATCTGAAGAGTCTGTTTTATCATGGAAGTTGGGCTAAATTTGGATTTCTCTGAAGTTCTGTAAGTTGTTTCACAGGAAAGGTGCCAAAAAATACCCAGTCATCACTATGGGGTACTTGTGAGCTAGGATGGACTATGGAAACAAACTTTTCTGTCCTCTCCCGACCCCACCTTTTCACAGTACAATAGGCCATCTGTGAAGTAAGAGGGACTAACACCATTTTTAAACAGAGCCTAATTTTTAGCCTCTCATGTATTAGAAAAACTGTAAAATGAATGTCAAACTGCTTAGTCATTTCTTTCTTAAAATAATTGACCTAAGTTCAGAAAAGGGCAAGAAAGACAAACCATTAGGCACAGTAAGAGAGGGATTATATTCAACAGCAATTTTCTTTTAAACATTTTAAGTATTTCTGATGTGTGCAAGAGTTTCCCACCCCCATAATAATTTCTCATTCAGTAAGTCAAATTCTGTGCAATAGTTTTACTTACAGTAAAATGTCTGGAGAAAATGTATATACATATACTAGGCATATATGTGTATGCTTTATATATAATATGCCTATCATGTATATCAATATCTATGTTATATGTAACAAAAATAAGAGGATAAAACATCAGTATGAGAAAAGAAGAATGAATGTGAAATGATTTAAAAGATGACGTATCTTTTCTAAAAATCTTGCCACTTAATTTATTTCTTCTTTCCCCTAATTCTACCTGTAGTGATTTAGGTCTTATTATGTAGAGTTCTCTTTATTTCCAATACTTCATTACTATTTGTATTACGGGCAACCAGCTCTGGACCAGGTTTCTTCATTCCCAGGTTGGTTATTGAGGTCTTCATATTTAAAACATTCAATTTTAATTTGCGTCCCCTGATGCCTAGACATACGTGAAGAGATTAAAGGAGATCTATGAACTTTTCACAATGTTCACTAAAGCTCCATGAACTCTGAAGTCTGTCTAGAACATTTAAATTCCCCTAATCTGACCTCCAACTCAATTATCAAATTACTATCTTAGTTTCCCTGAGAAGCCAATATGGACAGTCAACCTAAAATATTGCTACAAAAGAAAGGACTATTTTTTTCTCTAAGCCATTTTCATCTTGGTTTTGAAAGGCTAACAATCGAATGAATTCTACAAATTTGAGCAAATACCTCCAAACATTGCTTTTAAAGTGACAAGATAGGAATGTCATATAGCTAATTGTGCTCCAAATTAAAGACCTATGTCAAGGAAACTGTCATATTTTGTTACACTCTGAATCTATATATGAACACCAAAGACTCACTAAAAGGTGACCAAGGAAGTCATGCCCCTGGCAGTTACACCTTCAGAATTTGAAGGTGGTGAGGCATGTGCCTTCCAGCTTCCCTCTGTTCCCTTTGTTACTTAATGTTACCTTTCTTTTTGCTGAATTCACTACCTGTAAATCCATGAGTTGACTCTGGGGAGGCTCTAGGTCTGGGAGCTGCCTACAGACTGCCAGAGTTAGACATAATTACCTATTCCTTTCCATGAATCTACTATAGTTCCTTCCAGAGGCATTAATTCAGACCTAGGTTATGCCTAGCTGGGCAGTGGCCAGAGGAATTTAGACCACAGAGTACAGAAAGCATAAGGTAGTAATAACTCTATTCACCCAAGATATTTTGCCTGAAAGGACCCTTTCACCCCAGTGAGTAGGCCTGAGATGTGACCAGAAAGTGGGGCATGCTAGACTGACTGCATCATTTCTCACCTTCTAGAATGGTATCAGGCCATGGAATTCTCAGTAAATCAGGAGAGCTAATGAGAAACAATTTGGAATATCACTCTTACATGTTGCTGCATGCGTTGTTAACTATCTCTGGCTATTGAGTTGATTCAGGAATCTGGCAGCCTCACAGATACATATTTTAAACTTTGTATTTATTTTGCTCTTTTACATCTAGGAGAAGACCTGTAAAACAAGTTCAGAAAGTTACAAAGAATTGAACAGAAAAATCATGTTTCAGGAAGTATAGTAACTGAAAATGCACACAAATTTTTCATTTTGAGAAGGATAATTAAGAAGGTAAATTGACCTATATTTCCATCGTAAGGTTCTTTTTTTAAAATTTTATTTGATAGACAGAGATCACAAGTAGGCAGAGAGGCAGACAGAGAGAGAGGAGGAAGCAGGCTCCCTGTGGAGCAGAGAGCCCGATGTGGGGCTCGATTCCAGGACCCTGGGATCATGACCTGAGCTGAAGGCAGAGGCTTTAACCCCCTGAGCCACCCAGGCGCCCCCGTCATCATAAGGTTCTTAATTTATAATTGTACTTTCAATACAATATAATACTTTACAATATAATATGTAATCATTTTATGAAATTATATTAGCAACTTGAGTTGGAATCTGAAAAGCTAGTTGGTGATATTCCTCTGCAGCTAGAATAAGGCATCCCAAAGGGTCTGCCAATAGCATTTCCAACATAGAGTGGAGTTTTCATTTATTTGTTTTAAACTGTTATCAAAGAGGTAAACTTCTTGATGTGGGAATGGTTCTTTGTCACAGAGGGTGACAGTCATGTTGTAGGTATTTTTGGCTTTAGTAATAATTACTTTCCCCATTTTATATGCCATGATCATCTATGTTGTTAATTCCATCTTGGGCCTCCATCCTGTCTCTGAAAACCTTCTTTCCAACTTCTAAACCACATACATGGATTATCTGATCAATTAATGGATCATGAGGTATATTTTGATAACTAACAGAAAGCTAGGTTACTAGAGAGTAATGGACATACGTGCCTCATAAACTTAGCTCAGAATCCTTAAGCATTGAAACATCTTAAACACTCAGCCTAGGCCCTGGTCAAAGTGTCCAGTCTTTGTCAACAGAAAAATGTATTCATTAACTCAGTCCATCTCTACTGAGTGCCTGATGTATGCAGGCTACCTTAATGGGCTCTGTTCTAGCAAATTCTTGAAAGAGACATCTCAGGAAATATTAAGGAACAAAAAGGAGCCAACAAGAGGGAATAATTTAAGCTTGGAAAACATGACCAGGGAATATATATTCCAGATTTAAGTTTATCACTTCGAGGAAGGGTAAATAGAAAGAATTTAGAAACATGCCCTTTATTATTTTCTTGGTGGAATGCCCATGCTTTCAGCTCCTCTGAGACCATTTACAGAAGCTGTGGGCCTAAACGCTTGGAGATCTCAGCTAGTTGCCTTCCTTGTCTTTTCTCCTTCCTTTTTGCCCCCTCATTTGAGATCAAGTCAGAATCAGCTGGAAAATTAAATTACTCACCCCCTCAATGTCAGCTCCCATACATCTCTTTCTCCTCCTGCCTCAAGAGTACCGTTCAGCTCTTTAAGAGATGAGACTCTGAATCAAGGTAGTGCAGAATTTAAACATTTAAGACAGAAACTTGTCAGTTTCAGAACTCGAAGGACAGCTTCACTAAAAGATCAGGGGTTTTGACCTTTTAGGTCCCTCCATCTCACCTTCGTCCCTTGTAATTCTCAGTTCAAAAATAAATAAAATAAAATAAAATAAAATAAAATAAAATAAAATAAAATAAAATAAAATAAAAAAAAATACTTTTCGGAGCAGGCAGAGCAATGAGTCCTCTGGTTCCAGGTCTGCTATAAGAAGCAGATTTTTGCACAAGGATAAGGTTACGGCTGCCAGCCCAGAACTCCAGCGGTGTGGCAAATCAGACGCTGGGCTCCTCCCCTCCCCCGCCGACGAACGAGAGGCTAACAGACGGGTGCAAGTAGACAAGTAGCTGTTTTTATTGAATACAGAAGCTCCTTGAAAACTCTGTGGGCTCCGGGGCTCTCCTGCAATTCCTTTCATTCCCAAAGTGCTGGAGCCAAGCACGCGTCCCGCGTAACTCCCTCCCATTTCTTCTCGGGGATTTGGGTAGGAGAGGAGGGAGGAGAGGAGAGGGGAGATGGGGGGTGGTTGGTGGGCTGGGCTTGCCCAGAGTCCTGATTCTTGGGCTGAGGGAGAGGGGGGCGGGCTTGCGGCCGCCCGAGAGGCGTGTGATTGGGTCTGACCCTCTGCCGGCTTGTCAGTTTCTCTCCGGGTAAGGGGGGCGCGGGAGGGGAGTGGGCGGAGGAGGGGGCTGCGCGGAGCCTCTCGTCCGGCCCACTGACGGCATGAAGCCTTTAGGGGCACGCAGTCCTCTCAGATTTTCGGTCGAAGCCCCTCATCTGCCTTCAGTCTGAAGGCAGGGCCCCGCAGAGGACGGATCGGAGGGTCCCGGCCGGCGGGGCCAACCGAGAGGGAGAGGAGGGGGCGAGACACAGGAAGGAAGCAAACCATCCAATTTTAAAGAAAAAGCCCTTTGACTTTTTCCCCCCTCTCCCACCTCAATGGCTGTGTAGCAAACACCCCCGACGATACCTTGGAAGGGACGAAGTTGGTCTGCAATCGCAGTTTCGTGGGTTGAGTTCACAGTTGAGTGCGGGGCCCGGAGATGGAGCGGTGGTCCTCTAGGTGGAAAACGAAACGGTGGCTCTGGAATTTCACCATAACAACCCTCGCACTGACTTTCCTCTTCCAGGCTAGAGAGGTCAGAGGAGGTAAGAAAAAAAAAAAATGGTTTTGGGGAGGTGGGAGAGTGCCGTCGGTCTTTGTCATTCTGCGCCCCTCCCCCTCTTTACGCTTCCTCCCCCGCCCGACCCCCACCTCCCCCAAAACCCCCAAACAATTGTCTTAAATGAAATCCAGATTGTAGCTGCCACCAGGTTGAAGTGAAGGCTGGAGAGAGAGATGGATGTAGGCGGGACAGTAATGGGAGAAGAGGTAGCAGGAAAAAAAGATCTGTCAGGCACAGAGCCTGCTGAAATGCCCTTCACCACTTTTCAGCCTCTTTGAAAAGAGGAAAAATATTACCTTGAACACAAGGGCAGTTGTACAAAGCTTTTGTTTGAGGAATAGTCCCTAGACTGCCCTTTGAACACATCTTCTGGTTTCTTCAGATTCTAGCTAATGGAAATATCTTTTTAAGGGTGAGCTGAGGAGAAAATATAGAGAAAGGGTATAAAATGAACCTTGATAAAGTTCTTTGTGTGAACCAAAGTGAGAAACAGGCTCTTTTGCTTTTCGGGATATAAGAGAAAGCAGAGGTGATGAATCTAGAAGACTTGAGAAGTGTGTGTGTGTGTGTGTGTGTGGCATTTTGAAGAGATTTTAAATGGAAAAAAAAAAATTGGCAGCTTCTAAAGAACGGGTGGAAGATAGGGAGAACACGGCTCCCTGAATTTCAGTCCACTCCTCTCCACTGTGACCCCCACCCCCGCCCCCCACTTCTTCTTGCAGGTTGGACGTGCAGTTCTCTTGGAGAATGATGAAACTCGCCAAGCAAACGGGGTGGGGAGGAGGACTAGGGATTGGGAGGGGAGAGGAGGGGGCCCGGGATGGGGTGGGAGGGAGAGGTGAGGAAAAGTTCCTACGTGGCACCACCAAATATTCAATGACCAGACCTGCTCAGAAGACTGCAGCCCTGTCAGTACCCAAGAAGGGAGAGCGACTTCACTCCTCCCCTCGGCCTCCTCCCTCCCCTTCCCCCGCCCTTTCCCGCAGAGGCATCTGGCTGGAGCGGTCCGTTAGGTGCCGTAGACACGACTGGCGGGCAAAGGCCTTCGGAGTTAACGGAGTCCCAACAGTTTAGAGTAGAAAAACGCGCTTTGTCGCGAGTGCGCAGAGAAGTGGGGGGTAGGAAGGAGGGTGGCGAGGATTGGCTGAGGGAGAAATAAGTTGTCAATTCCAAATGCGCAGGCTTTAGCCGAAACCTGAGTCTGGCCCTGGTAGATGCCAAGATCGGAGTTCTCCCTAATGGGAATTAGCGCTCCCGGAGGCCGAACTCTGGGAAACCAGGTCTGTATTCCTTCCCCAAGCTTAGTGGTGCTCACCTTCCTGGTGCTCGTCTTCCTCCTGGCTTTCCCTGGTAAATGCAGTCAGAGCCTCAAATTTAAATTTTGCTTCAATGTGGATGCAAGTTGTGCTCACTATTTTAATTTGTTCATCTCAATATTTTCAAGGATAAATGGTAGAGTCTTTGAAAGTGGAATCCATCAAAAGTTTGCTTTTTACCTTTGGTACCTGGTCACCAGCTGGGTTGGTCATTTCTGTCAGCAGTTCTGCCCTCTGCTGGTATTATTTATTATTTGGAATTTAAGCATCTCCCTTAGAACCTAGGGCCTCTTAAAAATCCTACAATGATGCTGGAAAAGGACACTCCCTTAAGAAAGTACAGATCTACCGTTTCTTTTTCAGCTTGTTACATACACATATGGACAAATGTATCACAATGCCAGCTCTTAATTTAAAAGTATAGAAACCAAACTTTCTTCAATGGAGATGGATGAAATATAAACTCAAGAGGCACCATTGTAGACATTCAGGGATTATTTCAGTGAAAATTTTTGTTCCTTTTCCACATTTGGCCTTCCTTAAAACTCTAAGGATATCAGAAAGGTCAAATTTCTACACTTGTAGTGCTTAAATTGTCTCTTTTCAATCTAGCTTCAGACCTGAAACACTTAATCATCCCAGTACCACATGAAGTAAATGCTGGAAAAAGAACATCGCTTATTATTTTAAGGGCAAATAATGTGGGAAATAGTAAAATTTAAGGATCATATGTTGTTTTTGTTAGTCATTTCTGACGAAATGTCTTGAACCTTCAAGAGTATTTGGATGATCAGACTCTATGATCCGGTATTCGCGTCATCAACTTGCTAGGTGCTTATTATTTCCCACTAAGTAATATTTACAAATCTACTCTTGTTGGCATTTTTGCCACTTAATAAACTTTTAAAAAGGAAGTAATAGTATACTAATTCTTAAAAAGGCAACACTGGTCTGAATCATCACACAAGGAAAAAATAAATCCAGTGTTCAGTTCTTAGGGTAGCCAGTAGATTTGCAGTTGAATTAACAATGGATATGATTTCATTCCAGTTCCTAAATAAAGGTATTATGTACTATAATTTATGATGTCGGTGAGATGTAGGGTGTGATTTGGTTGCTAAATCGAAAGGTAATTTAAAACAGCCTATTTTCATCTAAAATTTGTATTTCTTGGATTTAAGACATTAAAGTCTTAAGGAGTTCTGGGTTCATAATAAATCAGATTCTAAAAAAAGTGTAGTTAGAATCCTAAAACATCTACCTTACAAAGCGTAGTTTTTGGAGTGAATGAATTAAAAGAAAATTTATACTCTCACACAGAATCATATTATTTTACTGTGCAAATCCAAACTTCATAACTTGGTCATCTTTAACATGCCTATTAAATTTTTTTTAGTATTTATTATGATTTAGTATAAAAGAGTGTTATTTTTATAATATATTCATTTGCATTAACTTCAAAATTATGCTTATTATGCTTCATTTGTTTTCCTGTGGTTAACATAAATATTTTATCTCAGAAGTTTATAGATTTATCAACTTGGCAATTGCTTATTATAGACAGAACCTGAGATTTACCTGAAATTTATAGTGACTGTGTTGTGATTGTGTTCAGAGTGATGGTTTTAAGACTTCTAAAAATAAGTTAAGCTATAATTGAATACTAAGAAAAAATAGTATCTAATTGAATCATTTTTTACTAGTTAAAATTGTATTCAGTCTTTGGTGGTTAAGCCAATAGCGTGTCTTGCAAAAAGCTGATTAATTTTATGAGCACCTTTCAGAGTTTGTCAGCAATTGGTAGTGAGCCTTGCTGGAGTGTTTTGAGTGCCCAGGATCAGCAGGTGAAATGGTGCTGGCTTCCAGAGTATGTGCTAATCCAGCTTTGCAGAGAGATCAAGTTTGTCCCTGCGCTTACTTAATCATGAATCAGTTAAAAGGTCAGATACACTTCTGATAACAAATGCAGTGTCTACTAGGGTTATCTGTATTGTCTTTCCTCTTATTTTTTAAATAAAAATTGACACAGTCTGATAGAAAAACAGTAACGAAAACCAACTATCTTAGGAGAAGCATCTTCCTGTTTGTTTTACACAGACTTAGGTGTCACATATATATTCGATTAAATAATAGTCACTTTCCCAGAATTGTCTACTGGTTTTAAAATTAAGTTTCTTAATATCTTAAAGTGACAATTTGCTTCATAATAAATACTGAACTGAGACTATAAAAATTACTTTCTAAGAGGTATTCTCATATTTTTTAACAAAATTGTGAAGTTGCAAATGAGAAATGTATATTCCTAGGTAGTATAATGACTTACAATTTATTTAATTAATATTTTAGGTTCTGTGTTTGCCTCAATGTGACTAACAGAGCATATTATTCAAATTAAGTTATGCCTAAAATATCACAAGGCAAACATGAATCTCTTTTCATATTCTTGGGTAGGATTTCTGACAAAAAATAAAAATAAAAAATAAAAAACAAAACACAAAACAAACCCCCAAACTAAACAGTTACCTTTCTTTTTTTAAAAACTTGCTTCTTTTCTGAAAAAAACTCTCCTCACTCTGGTTAATTTATTGAAGCATTGCCTGTTTGGTAGTGAATGTTAATGAATGGACTCAAATCAAGCTTGGCTGAGTGTGTAATAAAAAGCTGAATTTTTCAAAGGAAGAAAGGTGTTTAGATTTTTTTAAGAGAATGCTAGAGATAGGAATTATTGTAGAGATTGTTTCCCTTTACTGTCTTCTCACTTCCCTAATGAGGAAACCAAGGCACAGAAAAGTTATTAGCTGAATGGTTTTTCTCATGAAAACATAAAAAATATTTCTATAATATTCAGTGTTTTTCTAAGTAAGTATAGTGAAGGTCTGCAATAGTGGTAAAAATATCTGCAAATAATGATGGGTCTGAGACTTTATGGAATGACCAAATATTGCCTAACGGTACGTGTTGGAGTTTAATGAGAAGATGAATTGAGTGAAAATGATTGATTTAAAGAAAATCAGACAGGAAACCGAGTTGTAGAATGTGTTAAAAAATTCCTCAATTTCCTAAGTTGGGAGAACGGTGATTTTTGATCATTTATTTTGTTAATATACCTAATTATGTGATTCTTAGGATTATCGGTACCAGAGAAGAAAGCATAATAGTTTGTAAAATATTTTTTGTCTGTGTTTGTTGCTGGATTAGAAATGTAGTTTTTTACGTACTCTAAAGTTGTTATGGAGATCTGGGCACACTTCGAATTTTCAAGAAGCTAAGAAATTATACATTTATATAATATAAATATATTATAAATTATTTATTTCAAATAATATATTCATTTAATAATATATCTATGAGTTTATTATAAATGATGTCATATTTCTATGCTTTCCAAGTTCATTTTAGTTTGATTGGATGGTATATACTATACATATGTATGGTTTTAGTCCTAAACCAGAAAATGAATTGATTATTACATGATATGGTTTGTTTGTTGAATAGATAATCTTTTCACAAACAAGTGGCAAACTCTGGGAAAATATAGGAGAGCATTTAGTAATGCAAATTCCAATTAATTTTTCTTTTGGATTGTTTTTAAAGCATCTGAGACTACATATACAACTTCTACCTCAAAAATAAATGGAACATTAATCTATAGGGAAGTAGACACTCCTAAGAGATTACATGATATTTGTTGTGCTGACAACAACAATGGTAGATCTAGTATTTCCACCAAATGAAGACTTTTCCTATCTTCAGGGAAAACAGTATATGTCCTTAGGATCCTGGAGAAGATACTGTGGAAGTTAATCTAATGTTTATACTCATGATCAGTGCTAGCAATTTATATGAGTACAGGGTTTTATAAGTACTGAGCTATCCCCATCATTTTATATCATTTTTAATTATTATACTTAGCTATTCAAAAGCCAGAATTCCATTGTATCCTAAACACACTTTTCTTTCCTCCTACCTTTGGAGAAATAATTAAGGGCAGTTGGTGTAATCATTAGGAATTCAAGGCAAGTACAGAGTGGGGGCTGAGAGTGATCTGCATTTCTGCTTTTACTCCTCCACCTCCCTCATTTGATACTGGGGAAATGTGACTGACCTGAGCTGGGAGTGGTGAGAGGAAACCAAACTTTGTTTTTGATCATTGAAGTTTTGCTCCTTAGCAAAGAAGAAAGAGAGGTATGCACGGATGTTATAAAAAGTTGCAGTGCTCCCTAAATTCTCTGCCTGTAGAGGCAACTTTAGATACAAATTTCAGTTTAGCTTTTGGTATACTCTAATGACGTCCCTAAATTTGGACATTTTTCTTCTAATTTCTCTTGCAATTTAATTCAGAATATAAACTTTTTTTTTCATTTTAACCTGTCTTCTGTATTATAATGTGTCTACTATATATATTTCTTTTTCTTGCAAAACCCTAATATAATTTTATTTTTGTAGGCATTTTTTTTTTTTTGTACTTTCTGTTGTCTCAAAACTTGACTTCTCTAGCTGGTAGAGAAGATGAAAGCCGATTTTAAAGTGATTTAGTGAGCAGTGTCTGTTGGTTGCAGTCTTTGGCCTACTACTGACTTGGCTACTGGTTCTTTAGACATTGGCTGATCACCAGACCTACTGTTATCTGGTAAAATAAACTCTTTACTTGCTGCGCATGGAATTAGAGACAGTGCTATTAATTTAGGAGAAAGAACTCAGAGAAAAGAAAGGTTATCATATTTCAGAGTAAGAGACCAGCTTAAATACGACTTGACAATTGAGAACTAAAACAAACCTGTGTAAAAGTGCTTTAGCACAATCAACTTTTGCAATCCCTTCAAACCTTCTTTTTTTTCCGTAAAAAGCATTTCTTTCTTATTTTAAACAAATTTAATTGCTCTTGAATGGCCCTGTACTGTACAGGCAAATGAAGGTCCCTATTCATAGAACTGGAGCGCATAGAGTGTCAGTGGAAGCTTCCTTCCTCTGTCTGACTGGTAAACTGGCATCCGGTCTTACAGGCGTGAACCTTCCACTGTGTGAGATGGTTGGCTTTCCTTCCCCACTCAGCTCTTTGCAAACAACTTCCCAAAAGGATGACTGCCAGAAAGGGCAGAGGTTGCAATTCCTGACAAAACTAATAAGAAATTCTGAAAGCACTTTGCACTTTGTGCTCCTATTAGCTCTGCAGAGAAGGAAGAGCCATGCATATTGTACCACTATTTTCCCTGACCTCTCTCTTTAGGCTAGTGTCAACAGTGGAGCACACCCTCCTGTCACTCTTCTTTCTGAACGCTGATGAGTCTTCAGAATACTTCACTGGTTTCAAGAATAAATATATTGTGCAAATGGGTTAGCATGTTGTAGAGTGGCCTTTAGGACGGGACCCCTCTGTATGTCCCAACTGATGACCAGCTATTTCCCACCTGCCACAGACCTGGCGCCATTTACCTTGCCCTTCAGCCATGTTAAACCTCTTGCCAGTATTCTCCCCTGTCCTAGAACACACTATTCTCTTTCCCTCGAATATCTGTTCCCTTCCCGTCCATCTAGGAATTGTCTTTACCTACTTCAAGTTTTAGATCAAGCTTCATATCTCCAGGCAGATAGAATAGTAAGATCTAACCCTAAATGTACGCTTATTATTATGTGCCAGGTCCTGTTGATAGCACTTTTCATGTAGAATCTCATTTCATTCTGACAAGTGCCCTGGAAGTACGCTAATATTTAAAATGTACACTTTATCCATAAAGGAACTGAAAAACAGAGAAGTTAATTACTATGCCTAAGGTCACACAGCTTCTATGTGTAGACCCAGGATTTTAATTTAGACAGTCTTGTTCCAGAGCCTGTGTTTTTGATCATTTGTTCATGTTTATTTTATCTTGTGTTCTGTTTCCACACAGCCCCCCTGACTTATGATTATAGTGCCCTGGGGCTTAACAGTAATGGACAGATCACGCAAAAGCACCACAGTAAGCACCATGTCAATTGTGTGCGAGTAACTTGAAAGCTACCAAGGAGAAATTTAAAGAGTACCAAGGAGAAATTTAAAGAGGACTTGGCAAAAGGCATTGTTACAATTCAGGTATCTCTTCAGCTTGCATTAGTTTCAGTGGTGGAGGCCATAACGCTCTTACCATTTTAAGAACAAACCTAAACCCTAATGATGGTGAAGAATGCTAAGGGCTGTTACTGGAAGCCAACAAACGTTACTTTGTTTCCTCTGACTTATTTAAGGAGAAGTTGACAGCTGTATCTGTTAGCATTCAAGGGTCAGATTGGGGTTGACTTGGTTTCATTAAGTAATAAGGACACTTACAAATTGCTGCCGGTTCTAATCAGGATCCATTGCAAGGAACCACAGGTGTTTTTTTTGTTTTTGTTTTTGTTTTTTTTTTTTTTAAGATTTTATTTATTTATTTGACAGACAGAGATCACAAGCAGGCAGAGAAGCAGGCAGAGAGAGAGGAGGAAGCAGGCTCCCTGATGAGCAGAGAGCCCGATGCAGGGCTGGATCCCAGGACTCTGGGATCATGACTTGAGCCGAAGGCAGAGGCTTTAACCCACTGAGCCACCCAGGAGCCCCAGGAACCACAGGTCTTATTCCACTCTGGGAGACTGATACATGGCAGTATACCTATTACTTTCAGTACAGAAGTGTCAGATCTGGTTATCTAAAAGCTGTTTGGAATATAATCAACCGGGAGATTGTTAACTAAAAGATACATAGTTTGCAAAAAAACAAAACAAAACAAAACAAAAAACCATTATTTTAAAAATTACTCATTTATCTGTTAGTCTTCCTGTAGGAGTTACTGGGAGATAGTAACTATGATTTGGTTTTATTTCTGTCCTCAGGGTCTACCAAGAATGCCAGAATGCACAGGATATAATACAGTCACTATTTAGATTGCAAGCTATCTTCTTAACTTTGCCCAGTGGACTGGAACATGGTTAAACCTAGTTAACTCGGGAGTGGTGTGAAGGGACATACTCATGTCTGGTCGTTAGCAGTAATTACATCCCTCCCTCTTTCTTCACTTTTTCTCTATAAGTGAATGAATTGGGATATCCCTCGAGCTTTCCTCATTTGGAGAACAGATTTTGCACATTCTCTTCAAAGACACTTCTAAATATTTGAAGCTACTAATTGCCTATATTACCTCTAAAATTGTAGTTTGCTTTAACATAATAATCTCATAGAGAAAAACACCATATGAAGCCATATTTTTGTTTTGACAGCAACATAAATCATCATTTCACTGTCTGCTGGTGAACAAGAAAGTTTAAGGCAAGAGTGGTATCAATCTGTTGAAGTATTAATTGGGAAAATTCTGGCATATATTCATTTTGAAACTTTTATCTGTTTTGTATGTTGTTAGGGATTTCTGATTTTGCTTAATAATATTAGAAAGAGCAGCCTATCTATATTTTTACTTTATGATTATTTTAGTAAACTCATTCTAGAAAATAATCTGCATATTATACATGTATTATAATTATTATATTATGAAATGCCATCGTTAAGCAAGGAGTATATAAAGTTTCAAGTGCCTGATAAGAGATAGTAGTTGTAGAATTGTTTTAGAAGAATATAACCTATTTTTTAGATTCTATTCCTACCCGTTGTATATTTTAGTTACGCTAAAGTCATTAAGATAGATATCTTTGTCTGTTTTAGTGTGTCCCAAGCACACAGAGCAGAACTTGTCACATAGTATTGGATAAATCTTTGTTGAATGAAGTGAAAGTGTTGGTTGAAGCTCTAATGAGTTGATCTTCAGTACCCTAACAACCTGAGATATAAGCTGGTATATATCTGTTATTGTCAGTGTCTACAGAAATGTATCAAACAGACTTTTGCTGATATTATTGTGATTTCCTGAAAATGTCAGTCTCTGCTTTGCCTCTGAGCAAGCTACGATCTCTACCTTGAACACTTCCAAACCACTTACCATTGCTTTTTACTTAGGATTTAGATATTATCTTCTAAGGGAATACCTTTCCTCAACCATAAAAACTGAGGTAGTTGATCTTGCATAACATTCTGAAGCACACTGTATTTACTCCAAACCTGAATATTTATCACCGAATATTTGTGATGCTAAAATTAAAACAGGGAATGCTTCCTTTTCATTCAGGCTTCTAGCACTATACCTGGAGTAGAATAGATGGCCAATAAATGTTTATCATATGGATTAATGACCTCATAAGCAAGGGATTATACTAAAGTCAAGAAGACAGGGGAAGTCAGCCTTGGCTTGCTATCACAATCATTTCCAGTCCTATCTCTGTGGATTTTGATTGAGTAGATTTTGTACAGAATCCAAGCATAGGTGCTTTATAAACTCACAGATAATTTTGATGTACATCCAAGGGTTTATGAATCTTTTGTATCAGGAAATAAATACACCCAAAGTTGGGAACATGTCTAGCTTGTAGAATAGGTCACTGGAAGTTACGTTAAAGATTATTTATCTGTTGTGTGCAAATCATTGGATAAATACCCAATTACCCAAGAGGAGTGACTCTGTAAAACTGATTTGGATAGATCAACTGCTTATGATAGAGATCATGCTTTGTTTTTAAATCCTTTTCTCTAAACCATGTAATAAAGTAAATGCCAACAATATTGTTTTTCTCAACATTAAAGTCAAATGCTTGTATTGAAACTTGAGATTTGAGTTTTATAATAAACATTTTAATAGCTTTGGCCACTTGTAAACCCGAATGCCAAGCTTTTTAAGTATCACGCCCTCAATTGGCATTTGTTCTTTCCTTCACCATCCTCAGAGCTGTGGTATTATTTCTCCTTTCAGTTTTCAGCTCATAGAAGCTTTTTATGATACAAGAGAGTTCAGGATTGAGGCTGTTCAATAACCGTGAAGATTAAATGACTCTCTTCTATGTGCAGTCGGTGTTAGGTGTCCTGACTACAGAAAGAGTATGTTTGTGTCTACTGACATGGCCTATGGTATGTGTGTTATCAGAAGAGCGCTGGGTTAGGAGAATAGGCTGAGGCCAGAAGACTGTATGGATACTTTTTTTCTGCATGGTACAGAATCATGGGACTAATTAAAAAATACAGGCATGCTGCTAAGTTGGTAGAGGCAGTGCCTACTTTGCTATCTCTGCATACTAGGTGGTTCCCTTTGATTGCAACCACTGGATCTTCTGACAAGTTACAAGGGAACTGAAGCCATACTGCTTTTTCTGGACTAGCCAGCCCACTGTAAAATCACCTGGGATTCTCCAAGACAATTAGTACATTTAAGTCACACTTGATGCAGGGTTATGGCCATTATGGAATTGAAAAATGTATGAATGCATAATCTTCCTGTCTTATAAGGGAGTACATTAAACAAAATGTGTACACATGTTTATAAAAGATGTAGCCCAACACTTTAAGCCTTATATGTGATCATTCTTGTTATTATCCAACTTGTAGCATGTTTTTAGGACATAAATTATAAGTAGTTTTGTTTGTTTCTGAGGATTCATATGTGGGACAAAGATCTCTATGTTGATTGTTTTGTTTTGTTTTTGAGGATTTTATTTATTTATTCGACAGACAGAAATCCCAAGGAGGCAGAGAGGCAGGCAGAGAGACAGGGGAAGCAGGCTCCCCGCTGAGCAGAGAGCCCAATGTGGGGCTCGATCCCTGGACCCTGAGATCATGACCTGAGCTGAAGGCAGAGGCCTTAACCCACTGAGCCACCCAGGCGCCCCATATGTTGATTGCTTGAGAAAGTAAAATATTTATTATAATCTTTTTTAAGTCATAATGATTTCTTTCACAGAAAGTTATATCAGAGTTTTCAAGTAAGTATAATTAACTAATTATAGGTTTAGATAATGTTAATAGGCTGTATAGCTTTAGATAATGTTAATTATCTATAGCTTTAGATAATGTTATAGCTTTAGATAATGTTAATGGGCTGTCAACTCTCAAAGTTTTGTTTTTATCCCATATCTTTTCCCTGAATTCCAGACTCATATACTCAACTGCCTATTCAGCCATTTCCAGTGGAATGTATTACATTGTCTCAAAATTAGCATTCCCAAACCTCAATATTAGAACTCTTCCTGAAGCCTGTTCTGCTCACAATCTTTCCAGCTCAATTGATGAAAACACAGTCAGATGTTCGAACTAAAATACTCAAGAATAGCTTTCACTCCTCTTCTCTCATACTCTGTATCCAACCCTTCAGCAACCCTATCTGCCATGTTTTCAGAATATATCCAGAATCCGACCTAGTACTTCATCTCTCGGTTCAGCATTCCAAAATTGACAAAATTTTATACCTCGAGGATCACAATTGCTTCCTCCGTGCTCTGTTCCACTCTAGTGCCCCGAAAGTCCGTTCTCAACGCAGCAGCCACAGTGGTCTGGAAAATTCGTTGGTTCATGTTACTTCTCTCTCTTCACCTCCAGTAGTTTTCCATCGCACCTGGAATACAATCTAAACTCTTTGTACATCCCACAGGACCTGTACAATCTGCCTTCAGCCTTCCTCCCCCTTATTTCTCTGACCTCATCTCTTATACTCCTTTTATTTCCTCTACTGGAGACCTAAGTGTTTCCTTGCATTTCCTCCAACTTCTCCCCTCTGGGGCGACTCCTATCTCTGGTACTTTGCACTTGCTATTCCTTCTGCTTAGAATGCTATGCTGTTAAAATATCTGGATAGAAAAGCCTCTTAGGCCTTGCTAGACTGTTCAAACATTATTTCCTTATTGAGGCCTTTCCTGTTTTTCTAATTTGATACTAAAATCCATACCTCCTCAACCCTCATTTAGGATTTATTTATTTTTTTCTTAGTACTATTCAAATATTTGTCATTTATAAAAAGTAACGACTTACTTAAATTTAAGGTGGAGATTTTATTTTAAGGCATTCTATCAAATGCAGAATTAGATGTTGTTAAAGTACAAGGAGTACAAATATTGCCTTAAAGCGTTTGGGCAGCTTCTAGGCCATTTTTATCCACATATTTGCCATAGTTTTTAACTTGATTTTACATATAGACATAGTCAAAGTCAAAATTCCACATAGAAAAGCTTTTTACTTATTTGATGAACATCATGCCCATCGATTCAGTTGTTCTAAGAGATTATCGTTGTATAGACGTAATAATGGGAGTTTGTTCAGCTGGTTTAACAGGGGAATAATGTGGGACTTGTGGTTACTTAAAAAGTAGATGGGAGATATTTAAAGTTGAAGACATAAAAGCAACTACAGAATAATATTGTTAAGGAAATGTACACACATGCTGATACTCAAAGCAGATCTATTTGTTATTCCCAATCAATACTAAATCTCAACTAGGATCACAGGGTTCACACATATCTCTCAACCACTGGGCAGGTCAGAATTAGAATAAACAGTCAATAGTGAGATGTGGATACAGTGGATTGTGATGTGAGTCACAATTTTTCAATTACTTCTACTTCAGAATATTTCATTGTATATTTATTTTACCCTGATCATTCCAATCTTGAATTTCACTGTGTAAGTGACTTCTTTTTAAGCTGATATTTTCATGGGATTGTATGGAAGTACCTTTACATTTGGTCATTGGATGTCTGTTTTCTGAAATGGTATTACCATCAGGCTTGTTAAGTGCCTGGTATTGATGACATTAACTACAAAATTCCTGAAACTTCAGGCTATTCTTTTACACATGTCTTTGTCCATGTTATTCTCAATTTGATGCTGTTCTTGGTTTGAGTATCAAATACCCAGTTTTTGTAAGATATCCATAAAAACTTGAGCCTTGAGATACTTGTTTATTTTATTCATTTTTTTCCTGAAGGAAAATATACTCTCTAAAAAATAGGTTTAACTATAAGAGACTCTTAATCTCACAAAACAAACTGAAGATTGCTGGGGGGAGGGGGTATGGAGTAGGTTGTTGGGTTATGGACATTGGGGAGGGTATGTGCTATGGTGAGTGCTGTGATGTAAGCCTGACGATTCACAGACCTGTACCCCTGGGACAAATAACACATTACGTGTTAACAAAGAAATTAAAAAAAAATAAATTGATGAATTGAAGTATTGAAGTACTGGTGAAAAAAAATAGTTTTAAAAATGACAAAACATGTAGGTTTACTATAGAATCCCATGGGGATAAAATGAACCTTAAACACTACCCATGCCCAGGAGTAGTTAGTGTAAATTCTGCAACTATAATCTTATAAGCTTAAAATTTATTAATGTTTTCAAGCAGTTCACTTCTCCCATTTTATACTTTTTTTGAGTACAAAGTTTAGATTATAGAATACAGACAAAAAGTCTAATTATTCAGCTATAAGGAGTTGTGTTGGGACAGGAAATTTATGTGATTTCTATTGACATTATTTGTGCCACACAGTCACTAAAAGATGAACTTTCATACTTCTTTTTTTAAACATGAAAGAATTTAGGTCAATGTGTTTTGTTTTTTAATATTCATGTTTGCAATACAAGATTGGTGTATAGCATACACGTGTTTGAAATAAATGAAGAAATAGTACCCGAGGTAAGACACTAAAGTATTAGTTTTTTAAAAAAGATTTATTTATTTATTTTAGACAGAGAGACAGAGCACATGAGTGTGGGGGAGGGAAGGGCAGAGGGGAAAAAAAGAATAGAAAATTTTCTGTTAAGCATGGAGCTCTATACATGTCGCTTGATTCCACAATCCTGAGATCATGACCTGAGCTGAAATCAAGAGTCAGATGCTTAGCTGACTGAGCCACCTAGGCACCCTGAAAATATCAGTTTTTAAAATATTTTAATAAATATCTAATATCACAGTTGCTTTATTTAATCGAGAGTTATGTTAATGTCTATGCAATAAAAAAAATTATTAAAAGGAGAAAATGCTAATGATAGCATATGGATGTCAGGTTGTGCAGCAGAGCAGTGATGGAGCAGTGAACATGAAGATGGGGATTTGAGACCTATCCGGTTGCATAAGCTACCAATGTTCCAGGCAATTTCCTGAAGTTGTATGTACTTGGGAAGACGTAAGAACATGCTGGAGAGATTGCTCAGCACTACATAATGGTCATGGTCCATACCTGATGGACCTTTAGATATGGAAACCTGTTTAGTCTTCTGTTCATCTGTAAGGAGATTTCCCGAATTTGTCAGGGAAATGGATAGCAAGAATCAAGTGAATTATAACTGTGGGGGGAAACATGGGTGATGCTCACTGGAACTATTAAAGATGTTCAAGATGGTTGAAAACTTAAGGACATAGTGCTTTTAGATAGTATTTTTACTGAGTGTTTACTGTGTGTTGGAAGAGGTTAAAATGCCTTATTTTCTTGAGTTCTCAAAATGAGGCTAAGTTGAAGAAACTAGGTTAGAGAGTGGGTAAGTAGGTTACCCGAAGTCATGCAGATAGTAAGTGCTTGGACTAGAAATTGAATTAGAAGTTAGGTAAACGTGGATTAGAAGTCGGGCAGTTCTAAGTATAGAAATGGAGTTATTAATTGTTGCCTAGTCACTTGTCATATCCACTTATCATATCCTATCCTAAGGAGTCCATTTGAGACTTTACTAAGAGCTCTTGTGATTTTAAATATAGCAAGGTATTGGTAATAGTTAAATTATAATAATAGTCACTTCACTCTCACTTTTTCTTTTGTTAGTCCTACATCCCACGTGAACATGGTAGCACTCCTGGTTTTTTGATATTTATCTAGAGCAGCAAAGCATTTAATGACGGGGTAGGAGATTTTTTTTTTTTTAATTCATTTTTTTAAAGTTTGTTTTTTTCTTTTTTAAGATTTTATTTAATTATTTGAGAGAGAATACAAGCAGGGGTGCAGCAGGAAGAGGGAGAAGCAAGCTTCTGCTGAGCAGAAAGCCTGATGTGAGGCTCCATCCCAGGACGCTGGGGTCGTGACCTGAGCCGAAGGCAGATGTTAACTAACTGAGCCACCCAGGTGCCCCAATATTTTTTTTTAAGGATTTTATTTATTTATTTGAGAGAGAGAGTGTGTGTGTGTGCAAGTGGGGAGAGGAGCAGAGGGAGAGGGACAAACAGATTCCCCACTGAGCTTGGGGCCTGGTACAGGGCTCGATCTCACCACCCTGATATCATGAAGTAAGCCAAAACCAAGAATCGGACCCTTAAATGATTGAGCCACCCAGGTATCCCCGGAGATGGTTTATAACTCTTTCTTTGTTTTAGTTTACTTTTACTTCTCCCTACAATGGTATGTTTCATATGCGGCCTGTGATGTGAGGTATAAGATGAGGATAAGTGAGTCCCTAGAAATGGGGAAGGATCACTTTAGAAAGGCAACTGAAGAACTGTGTTCTTGCCACGCTTGAATCAAAGGGAAAGAATCCAATTTGGGAAGCTCTCTAAGGTGCTGTTTTTATATAAAGGCCATTTCTGGGACGCCTGGGTGGCTCAATTGGTTAAGCAGCTGCCTTCGGCTCAGGTCATGGTCCCAGCGTTCTGGGATCGAGTCCCACATCGGGCTCCTTGCTCGGCAGGGAGTCTGTTTCTCCCTTTGCCTCTGTCTGCCTGTGTTCATGCTCTCTCTCTCTGACAAATAAATAAAAAAATCTTAAAAAAAAAAAAAGGCCATTTCTAACATTCATTTTCCTTTTCAGACTGATGGGAAAGAAACTCTGGCTCTGAGGCAGGGTGTAGCTGCTCTTCGATTCATGTATTCATTCATTCATTAAACATATTTCTGTTGATTATTTACTATGTGTCAGCCGCTAGGTTATTTATGAAGACTACAGTGAACATCAACAGTGCTGATGTTTGCTGTCAGAGGGTTTACCATCTATCAGGGAAGGCAGACATCAAACAGTACATTACAAGCTTAGCAGAGAGAGAAGGAGGGAGATGAGGTGGTATGAGTCTGTAACAGGGAGTTTAGACACACACTGTGCCTGAGTGGGAATGAGATAATGAAGCAAGTAAACAAAATAGAATGTGGAGTTATCCAAGGGGAATATAGGGTCCTTGGGATCACATGAGTGAATCACAGAACCCAGCCTGGTAGAGATAAGTAATGATTTCCTGAAGAAGTCATGATTGAGTCAAGATCAAAAGGTTGATTAGGTCTCAGATCACCTGGCTTTAATCCTGGCCACCCATTAGATTCATCTAGGAAACTTCTAAAACATGGATTCCCCCCACCCCCTCTCCCTGCTCCCTGCTTCATTCTAGTCATTAGTTCTTATACAGGACTCAGGCATTCTTATGTTGTAAAAATTCTCTGGGAGATTCTAAAGACAGGATTGAAAAACAGTCACCTTATCCTTAGACAACTGAGAAAGGATTGAAAAATTCCCCAATAAAGGGAGCACAGGATATTTTAGAAACTCAGAGTTTATATCAGCTGGAGCATTACATTTGGGGTTGGGGAAATAGATAGGAGTGAGTGTCAGTGTTTCACTTGGAGATTGTGGCTGTGAATCTCCATAGAGGAGGTCTGATTTTCCTCAAGAGGTCCTCAGAAGCCATGATGCACTCAGGGAGAATTTGGACACTTAATAATTATTCAGTGTTGATGTCTTGTCAGGCAACCTGATTACTTTCATTTCCTTGTACACTGTGCTATCTTGTATCCGTGCTACATATCTGATATTTCTGTCACCCTCCTCTTAGCTTATACACTTCTACCCATCCTTCAGAACTCAGCTTAAAAGAAACAGCATGTTAGATATTTCAGCCTTTGTGAACCGTACGATCTGTATCACAGTGATGCAACTCTGTTGTAGGGTGAAAGCAGCTGTGGACAATATATAAATGAATGGGTGTGGATGTAGTTTAGTACAAACATCATTTGTGGATGCTGAAATTTAAATTTCGTATATCTCCCATATGTCACAAAATACTACACTGCTTTTGATTTTTTAACCATGTAAAAATAGAACCATTCGTATCTCTTGTAGCATTACAAAAATAGAAATGCTTAACTCCTAGGCATAGTTTTTCCTGCCCCTGTTCTAAGGCATTGTCACAAATACCAACTCACAAAAGCACTCTTAGGTAAATACTTTTTATTATTTTCATTTTACGGATGTAGAAACTGAAGGGCAAAGCAGCCCAGATCACACAGATGCTAGTGCCTGGGTTGGGATTTGGACTCCTTCCCCGTCTTCCACACGATGTATTGGTGTCATTTACTCCTTATTGGTCATGGGAGTGTGTGAAGAAGTTTAAAGGAGGAATTAATTAGAGATGAAACTTTAGATCAGTAATCCATGTGGACACTGAAAGCAACAGAAGGAAAGGATTAAAGACCTGGGACGAACCAATCAGTAAAGGAATTGGGTGTCCAAGAGATCAGCAAAACATAATGAAAAGACATATTAGGCCCTCGAAACTTTTGTTTTAAGATAAGAGGGCCCTGTGAGCTACAGAGAAAGTTGTTTGTAGTACTTTCACATTATTGTATTTCACGCTCAGTCAGTATTTTATATAGCTCATGTGGGTAGGTGTGTATGTATGCATACCTGTTCTTTTCTGGTTAGGGAAGAATTCAAGCATAGGTAAATAATTAAAACCAAATGTGTAGAGTGTTATAGTAGAGGTGAGTATATCACACCTAGCCGTGGGAGATAGGAAATGCTTTCTGGAGCAGATTACACATCACTTATATCATCTGTTTCCCAAGGTGCTGTGGAGCTAAATGTTTCAGATAGGGAAAATAGGATTTATAAAGGCCCAGAGGCAGCAGAAAGAAGATGGATGTGGGGGTTCTGGGAAGACTAAGTCCAGTATGACTAGAGCACTGAGTGAGGATGGAGTTAGGGGAAAAGACAAAGAAAAGAAAATGGTACAGGTGCAGTTGGGTGGTACCAGGCAGACAAATGGGTGTGTTCAGACCTAAGAGATTTTATGTGCGGGGTCTGTGCGTACCCTCTGGAAGTCAGTGGGTTCACTGGAGGAATTTAAGCAGCAAGGTGACATAAAGCCTGGAGTTTTGGAAGCTTGTTCAAGCTGTGGTGCACAGACTGATGAGAAGACATGTGGAAGCCAGTTAAATGACGATTAGAGTAATGCACGGGGCTCTGGTATCTTATTCTCCCATTTAATAAACTTAACAGTATGTAGTAAAAAGCAGGAAGAAATACTGTTGAACAAAATAACGTGCTAATAGGATACATCTGAAATTCTAATCATGGTTTGTGGCATCAGCTATTGGCAACATGGAAACTATTCCAATATTAAGGGCATTTAAGAATTGCTTTGAAAATGGAAATTTCACTTTTTTAGATGTATCGAGTTAAGCTACAACAATTACTGCTTTTAATCTTTAAACGGTTGGAGTTCAGTTAATAAAATATGAATAATAACTTTCCCGTATGCGTATAATGTATGTGTGTGTATGTATAAAATCATAGAATCCATATTAGGAGAATTTGTTAAATGCTACAATTATGAGATTAAATAACAGGCAGATTTCAAAGTCGCTTAATTTTTTACTTAGTTTATTTGAAGGAAAAAACTTTAAAACTTGATTAACTAAGTTTTGCATTTTTATAACTTGATATGCGTTTCTAGAAAAGGAAAAAAAAATAGTTAAAATTTTTACCTTGTGTCCCTATTTTTAAATTGGTTTTTGAAGAGCGAATTATTTCATATAATGTGTCTCTACAAAGAATTCTGTGAGGCTTTAAAAATAGAGCCCTTATTTTGAATCCTGTAAAGGGAATGTGTTTTTATCACATTACTTTCAAAGGAAGAAGGAACAAATGTGACAAAATCTGTGCTCTTGAAAAGGTCATCCTGTGAAAAGATATTCTGGAGAGAAGGGACGTGTGATTTATTTTATGTATTATTTACCCATGAGCACTTGGGACCGTGACCATGAGACTGCATCCTTTTCTGCTTAGAGTTACAGCCTTCGTAACTCGGTTCAGTCAGTCCTTGAGTCTTGACCCTGCTATACTTTTGCTAATGGCCTCAGAACAAGAAGATAAGATAAAATAAGCAGATAAGATGCTGTGACTTTTAGAAACAGTCTCTTTCAGAGTCATTTATACCCTGAAACATAAATTGAGTGTAATTTAAAACAAATATAAACATCGGGAATCAATTAAGTGTCTCAAGATAATCTTAGTATATTGTTTATGTTTTAAGTTTCTTTTATGGGGTATAGGAATAAAGGTGGCAAAATGGCAGGAGCCTGGATTTGATATTTGCCCAGATCTTAGGAGTGTCCTAAAGTTTGCTTTCTGATTCTCAATTCCTTCATCTGTACAGTGGGGAGCAGAACATATGCCCTGAAAAGCGTGTCAAGAGCTTAGCCTAGTGGCTGGCACATACTAGGCTTTCTAGACATAGAAGCCATTATAGTTATTACTTTCTTTTTGTTCTTTATGATAAGAGAAAGAAAGTTAAGAATGGTCAGGGGTTCCTACTGGCCTAAAAAAAATTGACCATCATGAGCAGAACTCCCGCAAAAAGGCTATTGAATGCAATGATTCTTTTAAATATTCCAAGGCTGAACTAGAGACAATCATATTTGATAGAGTTAAGGATTCCTTTGAAATGTCTGATTTCTATAAAGAAAAAGTTTTTTTAATTTCTTTTTAATAATTTGGAACCATATATACTATATTGGATAATATGTTGATTTTCATTCAGAGGCTTGATGAAATAGGCAGGTGGAGTATTGTTAAAGGAAGTATGCTTACCATACTCTAAAAAGGAAACCCGTAAAGCTTCATCCACATGTGTTTGTACGTATGGAAGTCAATACTCCTAAATCTTAATTAACTAAGGAAATGACCAAATATACATTGCTCACAAGCACTCATTCATTCATTCATTCATTCTATAATGAACTGTTAGTCGTAAAAAAAATTACTACTTGAAATTATAATTTTCAAAAAACAACATCCTCTATGAAATGTGGTAAATTGTGATGGTATCTTTTGATTCTGAAATCAGAGTCCTTTTTCCATTCTCATTAAGTCCTCCCAGAAACAGTATATTTATAAAACACAATATATTTTGAAATTTGATTGCAATTCTATTCTGTTTTGTTTTTTAACTAACACCTGAACTTTTCAAATCAGTAATACTGGTTCACTTTCAGGCAGAAGTGATCTTTTTTCTTTCTGAACGGGAATCTAAAAACTTGCAGTAAGGACATCTGTCTCAAACATGCTCAGTAATACAATGGACAATGCATGGCCTTCTCTGAATGTTTTTATTTTTGAATAAGGAAAAAAAATCAATAGAACACGGGTCTATTGAGTGATACGCAGCCTGAAGTCTGTTTTTATAACAATGCTTATACCACATGATTCATGGTTTGGCTTGCTTAATGAATTAAGCACATATTAAGTTGTGGATCAGGGGGTCTGATATCTAAAACATTGTCCTTTTATGTCTGCTTTATTTCATATCGTGTAACATTTTGAAGGTTCATCCATGTGGTAGCATGTATCAGAACGTCATTGCTATTTATTACTGAATTCTATTCCATTGTATGCATGTACTGCATTTTGTTAATCTGTTCACGTATTGATAGAAATTTGGTTTGTTTCCACCTTTTGGCTATTGTGAATAACATTTCAGTGAGCATTGGCACACAGGTATCAATTTAAGTAACAGCTTTCAGTTCTTTTGGGTATATACCTAGGAGTGGAATCACTTGGTCATATGGTAATTCCATGTTCAGTGTTCTGAGGAATATTGTATAATTCCACTTTTATGAAATTTTTAGAACAGTCAGCTTCATAGAGATAGAATATATATTATCAGTTACCAGAGCCTGGGCAGAGGTGGTGAATTGGGAGTTACCCCTCAGTGGTTACAGTTTCTGTTTCAGGTGATGAAAATGTCTTGGAAACAGATAGTGGTGATGGTTGCACAGCATTGTGAATGTAATTATGCTGCTGTACATGAATCGGTTAAAATGGCAAATTTTATGTTGTATGTATTTTACCCCAATTAAAAAAGTGAATAGCATAATATACCAAAATCAATGAATTATACATATTAAATGGGTGAATTACATGGCAAGTGAATTATATTCCAAAGAAACTGTTTAAAACATCAAGTTTATCCAAATGGATAGCACTTTATTAAATTTTTATCCAAAGATTACACTTTTATCCAAAGTCTCCCAGGACTTTCAATCTGAATCATGAAGCATGAAGCAACATCCATGAAATACCCCGGCAAATTTAGAGGGTAAAAATCAACAAATTATACCTCAATATGCATATACATTCAAAGATACATAGATACATACACAAGTACACAAGTACACACTATTCACACTGCTTTATGCTTATATATAATTTGTAGATAACTAACATAGAGATGTACTCAAGACAAGAGTATTATGTTTTGTTACCTATTCTTTATAACTTCTTTGTGTATACAATATGGCTTATTAATTACACATTTCATAATAATTATGTATAATATTGTGAATTCAAACCTTCAAAATCACCTTTATTTAGATTATGAATAGCTGAATAATAGATCTATTAGAAATTAATGGAATATGTCCAGATGCTGGCTTTCACTTTAATTCCAAATAATGCAATTATTTAGAATGATTAAGGACTTTATAAATTGTAACTGAGATGCATCAGACAGGATGTAAATTCACATATATTAAATTATATATTATATATAATATGTACTATATTACATATATATATAAAACATATATATTCTATATATTTGATTCTAAATCTACATATTTTCCCCACACATGAATATTTTCTGTTTGCTTTTCCATAATTTTATTCTTGATTTGACATATTTTGTATTTGAGGATTTCATAGTCTATAATTTATCTGCTGTTCCACTCCTCAGTCTCCTACCCAAATGTTAGGGAAGTATGGCAAGTAGCAGATTTGAGAAGTAGAATAACAAACTGTTTTATCTGTTAAGAATTCTCATTTTTATATTATTTGTTCAATTTTTTTTTTTTACTTTTAATTTATTTTCAGCTGCTCCAGTTGATGTTCTGAAAGCTCTAGATTTTCACAACTCTCCAGAGGGAATATCAAAAACAACGGGCTTTTGCACAAACAGAAGGAATTCACAAGGTTCGGATACTGCTTACAGAGTTTCAAAGCAAGCACAACTCAGTGCTCCAACAAAGCAGTTATTTTCAGGTATGTTCACTTGATTACTACAACTACTACTACTTTACAAATTATTATTGTTTCTTCTTATCATTCTCTATAATGCAAAATTATAGGGACAGATATAGTTCTTTCATATATGGGATGCTGAATACATTGTGGTCACTAAGGTGACTTATTGAAAATAACTAATGATTTAATGATTGCCAATTTTTACTCAGCACAATCACAGAAGATATACTCATTTGAAAATTTAATAATTTATTATTTATTGCAAGATGACAAAATATGAAGACAATATTTTATCTAGCTTATTTTTGCATATAACCATGTAGAATTTATTTATTAGGGGGATCATGACAACTTTACCCTTAATGACTACCCATGTGGATTGAATGGGCATGTGGTTTAGACATACTTATTGATTTTCTTTCTAAAATTAATATAATTTACAATTGAAATTCTTCAGCAGATGTTATAAAACAGATTATTCTGTGTTATTTTTAGATCCTGTTCTTATCTCAAATATAGTAAAAGTTAGTCATATCTCATAGTTATAAGGAGATCTGGGACTAGAGATTTTGTAAATCTTTACCTGAAAAGTTTTGTAATGATATTGGAAAATACCTGGTGACTATTTCTATCTTTCTTTCCAAGACGGACTTAATAACACTCGTTATCTAATCATGGTAATGTAGGGAAATGGAGTTGAGTGATAAAAGGACAATTTTTGAGCATCACATTGTGAAGGCAAGCAACTCCTTACAAGTCTGCTATTGGATACATGTCAATTATTTTTTCTTATAACTATACTAAATTGAAGTCCTCATCCTTACTTAACAGAGAGGGAATAGTTTCACTGAAATTCTTGGACTTGTCCAAATTACGAGGGGTCAGTATTTAATCCAGGTCTTGTCTATTGCCAAGACCATTATTCCCTATACTCTCAGGAGTTTCTTGTTGGTGCTTTGGGATCCTCAGAAATCATTTATCATTTAAACTCTTCATATTATCCTCTCTACTACCTTTATCTGAAGGGATTTGAATTCCCTATTTTCACATAAAACTGTTTCCTGACAACAGAAAAATCAAAAATGAAGGAACTAAAGAATTACAAAACAAGGTAGTGTATTTTTCATGGATGGACATTTTAAAGTGTTTTTGAAAACACATTTATTTTTATTAAACTGTTTTTCCTCCCAATTTTTCTTGTTTTGCTAGACGAAAGTAACAAACTGAAAATACAAAGAATATCAATGCATTAATTTTTCTGACTTTGAAAATAAAATGTTAGAATAGTTAAGTTCATAAAATATTTTTTAAAAAAATCAAGTTTAAAAGTTGCACATGTAAAAATTATGTTGCTTTTCTATTTATCTTCACTCTAATGCAGAAATAAGAAAGGGATGGGAATTTTCAAGAGGAAAAAAAAAACAGTGAAAAATACACTCATGGAAAAGTTCTGGAAATACTCAGAAAGTTAGGGGTTTTTTTTGTTTGTTTGTTTGTTTTGTTTTGTTTTTAGAAAGTTAGTTTTAAATTTTTTATACTTTGGTTCATCCTATCAGGGTCAGTTTTTCTGCCTTCCAAATTGGTGGTTAGTTTGATTACTTCAATCACTTCTGTTGTGCTACTCAGAGTAAAAGAATGCGATGTATGCCTTTGGAATCTCCTTCCGTGAGAGTTAACAAAATTCCCTTAAATCAGTTTCTTTTTTTTTTTTTTTCACCTCATAACATTGTGCCTTAGGCATATAATTCTAATAATGAGTATTTCAGATATGAGGAGACACCTCTGATATGGACCTTATTTTTCCTCCCACACAAATGAATTTAAACTTGATCATCCTCCAGGGTAGAGCTTCTTGTCAAATAATGCAAAATGGCAGTTTTTTTTTTTTTTAAGATTTTATTTATTTATTTGACAGACAGAGATCACAAGTAAGCAGAGAGGCAGGTAGAGAGAGAAGAAGAGAAGCAGACTCCCTGCTGAGCAGAGAGCCCGATGCGGGGCTTGATCCCAGGACCCTGGGATCATTACCTGAGCCAAGGCAGAGGCTTAACCCACTGAGCCACCCAGGTGCCCCAGATCAAAGATATTTTTAAAGTTAAAAAAAATCCAAAGCAAGTATTATTCTTTATCAAATTAGTAAAAAAGATCTTTGAAGAATTACTTGGAATAGTTTTTCTTCCATTATGGGAACATAATAGCAACTTCTTTTCTAATGAAGAAGGTAAGCAGTGGTAGTGGAAACTTCAGCACTGTTAGGAGTGGAGGATTGTCAGATAGCCACTGTAAAATTCTGTCTAATTAAGGTATGTGTCCTCTAAAGTCCTAACCTGAGACCTTTAATTTAACTGTCTGAGAACGTTGTACATGTGACCTGAATAGAAGCTATAGTTTTCAAATTCTTTTTTTTTTCAATTTTTAAAGATTTTTAAAAAGTTTATTTGACAAAAAGAGAGAGATCACAGGTAGGCAGAGAAGCAGGCAGAGGGAAAGGGGGAAGGGGAGGGGGAGGTGGAACTAGGCCCCCTGCTGAGCAAAGAGCCTGAGATCCTGACTTGAGCCAAGGGCAGAGGCTTAACCCATTGAGCCATCCAGTTGTCCCTGTAATTTGCAAATTCTATCTGCACTCTTTAGAACACCTGCTGCTCAACAGATACTATATAAGAAACTTAGTGTATATTGATCTCTGTCTTCATATCCATCTGGAAAGAAGAATATTTAAGCCCAAATTATAGATTAAGGGTTAGAAATGTGAAGTATTTGAATATAATCACAGAACCAGTAAATGATGTGAGGCTGAGAGACAGTCCTGCCTTTTAAACTAAGCTGAGATTTCCTACTATGCAAAAATGACCTTCCCTACTCATTTTCAAAACTTGCTGATCACCAAGCTATATCCAAACAGGATTTTAGTTAAAGGGAGACATATTCCACATGGAAATCTAGTAACCACATCTAAAAAAAATGAAAATCAAATAATAAAGTTTTGTGCCTTTTTCATATAAAATTTATTCATGCATGCATTATCTATTGATACTACAGACCATTTTGAGAATCACTATTGAACTTGATACATTCAGTGTGAATTATGATTATTGCATGTATATAATTTATGTATACATGTGTATCAAAAGTATTAATAGCATTTCTTTCTTTAACAAAAGCATCCAGGGGCGCCTGGGTGGCTCAGTGGGTTAAGCCTCTGCCTTCGGCTCAGGTCATGATCCCAGGGGCCTGGGATCAAGTCCCGCATTGGGCTCTCTGCTCAGCAGGGAGCCTGCTTCTCCTCATCTCTCTCTCTGTCTGTCTCTCTTCCTATTTGTGATCTCTCTCTCTGTCAAATAAATAAATAAAATCTTAAAAAAAAAGTTAAAAAAAAAAGCATCCAACAGAGAGATGCTTTATTTTTAGTTTGAATTTATATATTTCAAAACATATTTAAGTTGAAATATTTCAATTTTACTTTATCATGTATACTGATCACTGTTATTTTAGATAACATTTCTTATAGTAAGTGGTTGCATTTCTGTTGTTAAATTAATATCATAGTGAATTCTTTCTGAGACATTTAGTCAGTTATGGACAACTTTGTTTAATGTCTTATAGGGAAGAAACTAAGGTGGGATGCCTAGATTAGACTGAATATTTTGACATCAAGTCATGATTCTTTAGGTAACTAAGTTTTCTTTTTTAAAGGTCATAACTTAAAGATTATAATTAAAATCTTATTGCCTAATTTTAAATTGGAAAATACTTCTGTAATTGAAAAACTTTGCTCATTAGTGTGGTTAGCAGCTGATCATTTCAAAAGTTGTGCTGTACAAATTGGATGATTGATTAGAATTTTCTATAATCTATTTCTAATAGGAATATATTCTTTCTGAAAATTTCTTTTTCCTTAAATGTCTTTATGCAGACATTAATTCATCATGTTTTTGCAAAAATAAAAAAACATTTTCCCGTAACTCACAATATTTTAGCATCTTTTTTTTCTCAGTGTAGAGATACTTGAATAATGTACATCTAGGGAAAGAACTCCTATGATTTTCAACACTCTGAGTTACCTTTTTGAAGAAAAGGTTTATTTTCTATGGAGCTTTTTCAATAACAGGCTAAATTACCTACCTAGATTTTTATTTATAGTATAAGCAGGTAAAACTTGTTGTATTAATTTATGTGTTTTATTACCTTTTCATTTTATTTATATGATTATTTTCCTTCTGTTGATTTACAGAAATACAAAATTAGATGTCTTTATGACACTTAAACGAAACAAAACTATATATATATGTATAGTTCTTATTTTTTCCTGTGATAGCAAAGTTTTTATGACCTATTTGTGATATACCAAAGTTTTTGATAAATTATTTTAAAAATTAAAAATAAGAGTTTTAAGTAAACATAAATACTTTTTAGTTTTTATAAATCTATTTATCTAGATATAGATAGATATGGATAAAGATAAAGATATAGATACAGATATAAATAGATATTACAGAACTAAGTAGTTAACATTAAGTGACTGCTTTCTCTATGACATACTCTTATTTAATTTCCACATTTTAAATAACTTCAATTTCATAAAATGTTTCCTAATACTTTAAGTGGCTACTTATGCTATATAAGTGTTTTATATTTTTTTTAGCCAGTCCCAACCATTGTAGGCCATATTAATATTTTAGGATTATAAGTAGTGTTCTGGTGGATTGACATATCTTTACACATAAGCATTATTCCTATTTCAATAAATTCTTAGAAGTGGAATTGCTTGTCTAATATAATCTTTTGAATTTGACTCTATGGAAGTTATATTCATAGTATTTTTACCATGTAGAATAGAATTCAGAATGAATGGCTTGAATATGGATGTTCCTGTCCCAGATATCTCTGATCACACATGCACAGATAGTCCACTTCTGCATATGGAAAACTTTCTAACTGAAATAATCTCCTTCTTCAAACAATAATGTCTGCTTACATTCCAGGATAGTAAGATATATATGTACAAGTATTTTTGAAGAATAAATTGTGGAATTTAATATGCAATGTTTTAATAAAAATACATGAGTAGACATTGTTTAACTATCTGAGATATATTTGTGATAATCATTTAACTGATATATTTATTTAATAAATACTTACTAAGCACTTATGTAGATTTGGCCCCATTCTGGATATTTGGAGTATGATGGTAAGAGGAGAAAAAAAAGAAAAAAATAAAGAGATAGTCCTCTTGAATTTAGAAAAAAATTAACCAAGTATCTAACAATTATGATGTATAATGACATAAGCTTTTTATTAGTGAAACTGCCTTTGTGTGATAGGAAAAACTGATCAGAAACTCTTTAACTTTTGAGGGATGACTTAAGTACCTTCATATATTGTGTCCTTAGAGCACTTTCTTTAAAGAGAGGGTGCCATAGATCAGACAAGGATGAAAATACAAATCTTATACAAAAAGTGGTACTTTCATATTTTAAAAGTTCTTCTTGTATATTTAATGCACTAGCACCATGGTCAATCTTGTTTCCTAACTTTGAATTTAATTTTACATAATCATTGTGCTTTAAATGAGTGGCTTTAAAGTTTGAACTTAGCTTGGGCAATTATAGCAGAGAAAGCTTATTATCATCTCCTTCCCATTTGTTTTTTTAACCTTAATCGTTATGACTGTTTGAATTTACATGACTTATTATGGCCGCCTACAAAGTTAAAAAAAAAAAATAGGGTGATCCAGGAATAATTTGAGAATATGTAATTTTTGACCCTTTGACTTTCTCTTCTCAGGAGGAAATTTTCCAGAAGATTTTTCAATATTATTTACAATAAAACCCAAAAAAGGAATTCAGTCTTTCCTTTTATCTATATATAATGAGCACGGTATTCAGCAAATTGGTGTTGAGGTTGGGAGATCACCTGTTTTCCTGTTTGAAGACCACACTGGAAAACCTGCCCCAGAAGACTATCCCCTCTTCAGAACTGTTAACATTGCTGATGGGAAGTAAGTAATATAATAATCCAATGTTATAACTGTATTGAAAGCAATTATTTCATTTAACCATTCAAGAAATATTCATAAAGTGTGATGCAGTTTTTCTAGAGCTTGGAGACACATAAATGAATGAAACATAACATACCTAATTTTACATAGTTTCTTTTGCAGTCTGGGTGGACAAATGATGTCCAATTAAAAAAAATATATATATATATGAGTAAAGAGCATATCAGGTGGTGATAAGTGAGAGAGATAGAGATAGAGCAGTGGAGAGGATAGGGAATCGTGGTGGAGGGTGCAATTTTAAGGAATGAGATCAGGGAAAATCTCACTAAGATGGTGACTGGTGAATGGGGTGCCTGAGTGTCTCAGTCATGAAGCATCTGCCTTCAGCTCAGGTCATGATCCCATCTACCTGCTCAGTGGAAAGCCTGCTTCTCTCCCTCCCACTCCCCCTGCTGTGTTCTCTCTCTTGCTGTGTGTCTCTTTCTGTCAAATAAATTAATAAAAATCTTTAAAAAAATAATAAAGGTCACTTCCCAACTCTGACCTTAAAAAAAAAAAAAAAAGATAGAAGGAGGTGACTGGTGACGAATCTGGGGTGCATGCCCTGCCGATAACTAAAAGTATATGCTATTCCAGGAGAAGGGGAAGCGAATACACAGCCTCTGATTCCAGGTGTGACTGATTTGGTCTAAGCGATGTCAAGGATACCAGCATGGCAGGAGCAGAGCGGAATGATGAGGATGGAGAAGCCATGGGAGGCCAAAGGGCATAACACTTTGTAGATGGCTATAAGCATTCTGCATTCCATCTGGAGTAAAATGCAAGTTGCTGCAGACATTTTGAGCAGAGGAATGACCTGCTTTGATTTATTTATTATTAAGCATGTTAATACTGACAATCATAAGAAGCTTTTTATAATGCTTGATCGGTGCTATATACTGTTTGAAGCACTTTATACATAGTCAATTCATTTAATTTTTCACTATTTGAAGAAAATAATGTTAATAAACCCATTTTATAGAAAAGTGGACTGAGGTACAGAAAGTTTAAGTGACTTTCCTGAGGTGATATATTTCCAAAGTGGCAGAGGTAGGATTTGAACTTAGATAGTTAGACTACCTAGTAATCATCATACTCTTCTGAAAACCATGCTGGATTCTAAATTCTGCATTGAGAATATTACCTTTCACTTAGAGAGCAGCTAAATGTGCATTAAATAAATGTGCATTAAATTTACCTGGTGGGGCGCCTAGGTGACTCAGTCAGTTAAGCATCGGCCTTCGACTCAGGGTCCTAACGTTGAGCTCCGCATTGGGCCCCCTGCTCGGAGGGCACTTGCGTCTCCCTCTCCTTCCTGCTTGTGCTCTCTCTTGCTATTTCTCTCTCACAAATAAATAAATAAAATCTTAAAAAAAAATTTACTTGGTATTTTATTGCTGAATCTAGGCTCCTAAAACTAGCCTTATCTGAAATATGACACTTAGTTACAGGTGTAAGAAGGAAATAGCAGTGCAGATGGAAAAAAAAATGTATATCCACACTCAGTGTATCCTTGTCAGGACCATGGAGAAAACTTCACCTCTGTGGCAGGAAAAACTAAGATTTATGAGCAATTTACATATTGTCCTTATTAGTTAATATGAAAAGTGATGATATGAAAATATCAGGGTAAGGAATTTAAGGGTATACTGTTTTCAATAGAATATCTCTTTAATATGGTTGCATTGAGCAAAGGCATGTTGGATGTGAAGGAGTGGACTATGTGGGGTTATGGAGAAAGAATGTTTCCAGCAGAGTGAAGAAGAATGGTAAAGACACAGCAGTGTGGCTCTTGTGCAGGCAGCGAGAAAGCAAAAATTGGGTGTGAGGTCAGAGAGCCAGGGCACACCCATGTGAAGCAGAGTAAGGACTTCAGCTTTTTACTAAGAATATCAGATGGTTTTTAGCAAGGCAGAGACTTGATCTGATTTGTATTGTTTTTATTTTATTATGTTATCTACTGTATGTCACCGTACAATACATCATTAGTTTTTTTTTTAATTTTAAATTTTTAATATTTTTATAAACATATAATGTATTTTTATCCCCAGGTCTGTGAATCGCCAGGTTTACACTTCACAGCACTCACCATAGCACATACCCTCCCCAATGTCCATAACCCCACCACCCTCTTCCTCCCCCTATCCCCTTCCTGTTTCATTTATTCTTTTCCTACCCCCCAATCCCTCCATGTTGCATCTCCACTCCCTCATATCAGGGAGATCATATGATAGTTGTCTTTCTCTGATTGACTTATATCACTAAGCATGATACCCTCTAGTTCCATCCACGTCATTGCAAATGGCAAGATTTCATTTCTTTTGATGGCTGCATAGTATTCCATTGTCAATACATCATTAGTTTTTGATGTAGTGTTCCATGATTCATTGTTTGCATATAACACCCAGTGCTCCATGTAATACATGCCCTCCTTAATAGCCACCACCAGACTCACCCATCCCTCCACCCCCTCCCTCTAAAACCCTAAGTACGCTTCCTGGGGTTCATAGTCTCTCATGGTCCATCTCCCCCCTTGATTTCACCCCCTTCATTTTTCCCTTCCTTCTCCTAATGTCTTCTGCACTATTCCTTATGTTCCACAAATGAGTGAAATCATATGATAATTGTCTTTCTTTTTTGACTTATTTCACTCAGCATAATCTCCTTCATTTCCATCCATGTTGATGCAAATGGTAGATATTCATCCTTTCTGATGCTGAGTAATATTCCATTGTATATATGAACCACATCTTTATCCATTCATCTGTTGAAGGGCATCTCATCTCCTTCCTCAGTTTGGCTATTGTGGACACTGCTGCTATGAACATTGGGGTGCATTGTGCCCCTTCTTTTTACTATATCTGTATCTTTGGGGTAAATACCCAGTAGCGCAATTGCTGGAGTTATATTTTTTTTTTAATTTTTTTTTAAAGATTTTTTTTTTTTAATTTGACAGACAGAGATCACAAGTAGGCAGAAAGGCAGGCAGAGAGAGAGAGGAGGAGGAAGCAGGCTCCCTGCTGGGCAGAGAGCCCGATGCGGGACTCGATCCCAGGACCCTGAGATCATGACCTGAGCCGAAGGCAGCGGCTTAACCCACTGAGCCACCCAAGCTTCCCTGGAGTTGTATTTTAAAATGGTCACTACATTTTTAATTTTTTGTGGAATCTCAACATGGTTTTCCTTATTTGTGGAACATAAGGAATAACATGGAGGACATTAGGAGAAGGAAAGGAAAAGTAAATTGGGGAAGTCAGAGGGAGAAACGAAGCATGAGAGACTGTGGACTCTGAGAAACGAACTCAGGGTTTTGGAAGAGAGGGGTATGGAGGATGGATGAGCCTCGTGGTATTAAGGAGGGTGCATATTGCGAGGAGCACTGGGCATGGTGCATAAACAATCTTGGAGCACTGAAAAAAAATAAAATTAAGCTGTTAAAAAGTTTTTAAAAATGAACACCATAGGTAAGGAAAAAAAAGATAAAATAAATGGTTACTCTGGTTGCATGAACGTGGAGGCAGAGACTAGTTAGGAGTCTAGATGAGAGAACTTGAAGATTGGGTAGTCAAGAGACACTGGATTCTGTATATACATTGAATATAAGGATTTTCTGATAATGTGAGTATAAAATATATGAAAAAGGGATTAAGACTGACTCTAAAACTTAGGGGTGGTTTAGTATTTTAATACCATGATTATGATGTATCATTATCATCCGAGCTGAAATTAATCAACAGTAAGATCAAGTTCAGAGTCCTAATCAGCTTTTAACAGTGGAAATCATTTTTATTTTCTGCTAATGAAAAGCACATACGTACAACGGCAGAGATGGTTTAACTTAAGACACAGGCTTCTTGGCAGAAATACGTGTAAATTTTACTCTCACAGTATTAGGTGGCTCCAAAATAAATCTTTGCGCAATTCAAACTAAGCAGACTCCTGTGCTAGTTGAATGTGCTATGGAAAGACCAAAGATTAAGTATATATGGAAATATACTTGGTCCTCATCAGTAGCCATGCCAAGTCACATGAAAGGCATTTAGGAAGGCTCCTGCAATTTTTGGGGTATTTTATTTTATGGATGTAGTCCTAGACACTTCTGCAATATTAATCTAGAATTTTTCATTTGGAAAAAAAAAAATATATAAACCAGAGTGGCTTGCAAAATCCAAGTGAACCTCACTCAGTGGTTTATGTTAGCACCAGATATTGTTAATAAAACCCACCATTTTACAGTAAGATTAGGGTTTATATGTTTCCAAAGGGCTGACCATGTCTACCCCTGAAGCCTGTCATTGCTGCCCTGAATTAGCTGAAGCAGTAGCTTTCCCGTGAATGGAGACTCTCACTCCACACATGCGCTGACTATGCTTTCTTTCAGTGCTCCCACTTCCTGCCAACCCTGGAAAGAAGGAGAGATATTGTGTCTCAGTTTTGGATCCTGCCCACAGGAGTGATCTATAACTGTCTTGAAATTAAAGTGGAAAAAGAAAACGAAAGCACTTGAAATAAATGTGAATAAGGACAGAGGAGCACATTGTGTTGTACAATTAGGACGTTCAGTTGTTCCAGATGGAGCAGTCATTCAGTTAGTAGACATACCCTTCTACAGTTCATCTCAGGGGATCTCTAGAGAAAAAAAAAATTAAGTGGAATTCCATTTGGAAGAAAGCATTTACGTACATAGAAACTATTACTTACCGTGTATCCCACCCCTGATCTCTATCAAATACACTCATCAGGACATGATGAGATTAAGCTTTTGTTACAACCACACAAAGTGAACCAAAGGATGGGTACTTCCTTATCAGCATAGACAGCCACCCCTGATGTGAATTTCATACTGTTTGTGTCCTTTTTACTACCTAATACTCTTCTGGGTAAATAGTAAGTAGTCACCTGTTAACGGATTGATTAAAAAATAAGCCTACATTTTGGACAATTTCAGCTCACTTTCACAATTTAAAGTACATCGTATTTTTAACCTGAATAATGATGACAACAATGTCTTTGAAGCCTACAAAAGAATAACTTGGCTTTTTTAGGTGGCATCGAGTAGCAATCAGCGTAGAGAAGAAAACTGTGACAATGATTGTTGATTGTAAGAAGAAAACCACAAAACCACTTGATAGAAGTGAGAGAGCAATTGTTGACACCAATGGAATCACGGTGTTTGGAACAAGGATTCTGGATGAAGAAGTTTTTGAGGTAAACATAAATCAGAGTTTACTTGACGTTGAATATCGTTAAATCAGATGAACTGTGTTAATAACAGTTACAATCAAGATACGTGATAGAGCCACGTTGAAAACGAAAGGGTGACCTACTTTCTTCTCCTGCGGGTGTAGTGGTGATGTTTTTTATTGTTGGTTAAGAGAATGAGTAGACAATGATGGCTGTAAGGACTGGGAAACAGAGAGATTGGTTGATTTGAACACAGGCAGGCTATTCTCCTGCGAAGGGCAAATGGCTTCACTCTCGGTACTTTGCATTATTTTCTTTGGAGAAAAGAACATTTTCTTCACTTCCTTCTCTGGGAGATTAATTTAGGGAAATGTACAAGTCATATATTCTGCCTTTCTCTGTTCTTTGTTAACGTTTCCAAGGTATAAAATAGAGTTCATATTGCGAAAGCTGAATGTATGTTTTTAAAAATCACTTCTTTAATAATACGAAGGTTGTAGTAAAAAGTTTCCTTCCAGTCATAATTCACCAATTAATGATCATCACATTCTTTCTTTTAATCCTTCCATCATTGGATTTGGTAGTTTGTCCTTTAATTTTCATTTAGTCAGTTATTAACAGAACAAACAGACCTGAATCCTGACCCCATAAAAGGATTCACTCCTCAGATAATACTCTGTACTGTGATCTGCTTTTATACAATTTCTGCGTAATTTATTTTTCAAAGTATAATAAAGCTCTGTATTATATTACAAATTAATAGGCAAGATTAACATGGAAGATTTTCTGTATTTGGTTGTTAGTGAATATAACACATAGACACAGACAGTATTTTTCACAGAAAGAACAATGTACATTTGGTGCAGGAAGATATTACATTCCTGTACTTATATACATAAACTGTGGCACAATTTTAAATATAATTAACATTTGTCACACTTTCAGTTGAGATTCTGTTTCTGTTTTCAACCTGTGTATACCTAAGCCTTTGACTCAATACAAAATGTTTTTAACACATTATATTATACTAAATTAAATGATAAACTCATTCAGCAATACATAATAATATACTCTCAGATCTTCCAATATCATGTATTGATTACACACAAATGATAAATATTTATTCTATGAATATTGTAAAGAAAACTTAATATCGAGTCTAGCAAAGTTCTATTTTATTTTTATTTTTTGAAAGATTTTATTTATTTATTTGGCACACAGAGAGAGATCACAGTAGGCAGAGAGGCAGGTGGGGAGGTAGGGGGAAGCAGGCTCCCCGCTGAGCAGAGAGCCGGTGCAGGACTCAAACCCAGGACCCTGAGATCATGACCTGAGCCGAAGGCAGAGGCTTAACCCACTGAGCCACCTAGGCACCCCAAAGTTCTATTTTTTTAAATTTTTTTTTAAAGATTTTATTTATTTATTTTATTTATTATTATTTATAAAGATCAGAAGCAGGTAGAGAGGCAGGCAGAGAGAGAGAAGGAAGCAGGCTCCCGGCTGAGCAGAGAGCCCCACGCGGGGCTCGATCCCAGGACCTTGCGATCATGACCCGAGCTGAAGGCAGCGGCTTAACCCACTGAGCCACCCAGGCGCCCCATCTATTTTAAAATTAAACTACAAAACATCAGTTTCATAGACTAAATTTGTTTTTGTAATACACACAACCTTATTTTCTGGCAACATAAATGAGTAATATGGATGAACTATATCAGTGGATGGTTTCATTTCATATATTCATTTAGTCTATTACTATACATAGTTACAGGCCTTCTGGAACTTAAGCAATGGAAATTAAGATTAAACTTTGTTAATCATAAATGGTAAGAATATATAAGAGGAAGTACAGTAGGGATGCCTGGGTGGCTCGTTGGTTGAACATCTGACTCCTGATATTGGCTCAGGTCATGATCTCGAGGTCGTGGGATCGAGCCCCCGTGTCTGGCTCCGTGCTCAGCGCAGCATGGAGTCTGCTTGAGATCTCCCTCTGCCCCGCCCCTCTCCTCATGCTTGCATACACACTCTCTCTCAAATAAATAAATGAAATAATTCTTTAAAAAAAAAAGAAATACAGAAGAGAAAAAATTAACATTAATTAATATCTCTTAAAAATATAAATTAATTATGAATACTCACAGAATTTACCACCCTGAAAGATATTTGTTCTATGTACATGTTGATTAAATGTCTTTTTCAGACAGGGCTTCCTTTGTCATCCCCATACTAACCCCATGCACATACTATACTCCACTTTCTTTCCCATATACTGCACTCATGCTCACTGGGGTGCAGTTTAGAGTTTTTGAATTACAGTTTTAGTCTATCACAATATGTTCTTTTTTCAAAACAAATCATCGAATCTGATGTTACATATTTTAAAATATGTCATAATAGCCTCTGTGTTTCATAGGCTGATTACAGTATCAACCCCTAGAATATATAAAAATGATTTCCCTAAAATATTTCCATATGTTTTCACAACTGCTAACCAGAAACTTTCTGGCCAAGGGGCTTCGAGTAAATTACCAAGGACAGATGTACTAGGAGAAAAGATTACTATATATATTCCTTGATGAATTCTTAATTTTCTAATCCATAAGCCACATTCTAAATCTTGGAGTAATTCTAGCTGTTTATTTGGAAAAACTGCTAAACTATTAAGAAAAATAATTTTAGAAGACTCATTAATGAATTCTTTAGTGAATGTGACAGTGAGTAGCAAAAATAAGTTTATTATGCTGTTTTACATCTTGGAGTTTCATGAAACCCTATGGAGCTTTAAAAAGAACACTTGTTCAATATGATATGTAATTAGTTTTGAAAAAGTAAATAAATGCAGATATTTCACTATAAGGTTTATCTTTATCAATCTATCCAAATAATAGCCATACATAAAACTCATCTTACTTCCTAAATTATATTATTGTATGGGTATATAAATTTCAAAAACAATTTAGTCTTTCCCACTTGAAAAAAGAATATGAGGAAAAGAAGGAATTCAAACACAGATTTTATTTTATTTTATTATTTTTAAGAGATTTTATTTATTTATTTGACAGGCAGATCACAAGTAGGTGAGGCAGGCAGAGAGAGAGGAAGCAGGCTTCCTGCTGAGCAGAGAGCCCAGTGGGGGACTCAATCCCAGGATCCTGAGATTATGACGTGAGCCAAAGGCAGAGGCTTTAACCAACTGAGCCACCCAGGGGCCCCTCAAATAGATTTTAAAATCACAGTAAAACTTTCTGCCTCCTTTTGTGAAATTAGTTCATCTTATCTGAATATGTTAATGTATCTTTCTCTAAAAATTTACTCATATATTTTCTTTTCATTTTGTTTTCCATTATCATTTTGTATTCCATTTATCTAGACTTTTGAATCTCTGCAAGTGAATGTGTAGAAATTAAACTAAAAATGATAAGAGATAGGAATGGTGCCATATATACATTGTTTTAGTGCTTGATAAGCAGTTGTAATGATGAACATGATATAAAAAGATCAGTGATACATTATTCCAAAAATTGAAAATATCCCTTCTTTGGAAATAGTGTCATTCCAATTTAGCTGCAGATCTGTTCAGTATGTAGTTTAATTTCTATAATCTGTATTATCCTACATCTATGGAATGGTACTGTGGTGGCAAAAAATGCTAAATGTGGCCATATTTGAATTTCAGTCTAAAGACTTCAAAGAATTCAACATCAAATGGATAACAGCAAATCTAAGAAAAATTTTTTAAGTATGACAAGTTAGTTTATATGAAAATACCAAAATCAATATACAGAGTCATAATTTAGATCACTTAATTACAGCATAGTGGGATGAATAAAAAATGGATTATAGAATCAGAAAAATCTGATTTTGAATTCCAGAATGGCTTAACTACATTTCTCTATGTAATTACTCTAAGTTTCATTATTTATTTATTTATTTATTTATTTTTACTTTATGTAAGTTTTAATTTCTCAATCATCAATTGGGAATAGTAATGTAATCTCCCTAGTAAGTATATATATTTAAAAAAAAGCTCATGAATGTAAAGTGCTTATAATACTAGTATTAATTATATATATATCAAGATATATGTCAGTTTAATTATGTATTACTATATAATTTTCTTCTTATTATTTATGTTCTTTTTTATCATCTTACAGCTATGACATGTCAATATTCTTACACATTTTTGATATGAGGGAGCAACTATGATCCATGTAGCAGTCCAAGGTTTTATGCGATCTTTCTGTCTTATAAATGGAGTACTTGGTTCCTAGGCTAGTGCTTGTGTACTAGGTATCTTGTGGAGATTAGATACATTTTCCCTCTCTAAGCAGGTAGCACCTGGGTACGGAACCCAGCAGGGAAAACATGGTCTGGCATGTGAATACTTTCAAGCAGGCACAAAATATATAACCGACACTGATCCATAACCTTGGGTTTTTTTATTTTTCCTAGCTTGATAATACACTTCAAAGATGTGAGGAAAAGCTAAATTAAAAAAATAACTACATTGCCTGTATTCTTTATCAATAAAATTACTTTTGTAGTCTTTTAAACAGGGAAATTTCTTTACTAAATATCAAGTTGTAGACACTATAACTCAAGTCTTCAAAACATTGTTATTTCAATCTTTTTTCTTTTTTAATTATAAAAGCAGGTTGTTACAAGTCTATTATATTTCCAACAATTTTCTATGTTTGGGCAGATTATTTCTTTTGAAGCAATCAGAAGAATATAATGACAATTCAAGTGGAAAAGCTTGTTGATGAAATTTTTCATTTTTTTCAAACTTCTCAGAATGATTTTGGCATTCATTTTTCTTAGTCAAAATTAATGAATAATAATTTATAAAAGCTACACAATTTCAGTAGTTTTACAAGTCCAGAAAACTTACCTTAAGGTTTTAATAGCTATTATCTATATCTTTATATCTATCTGTATATCTATATCTATCTATCTTTATCTATATATTTATATCAATAACTATCTCCAATATTCCAGTAAGAATTTGATTATCACTTTGTGATGCTTGTGTATCTTTATACTATGTATATTTTCTGAGCATATGCTTTTTAAAAAACAGTGCTAGTAGACATGGTTTTCCTATAGAACAACAAAACAGGATGGAGGTAGCTTTCCCATTTACCCACTTTTCCTAGTCTAGATGCATTTAGCTATAATAACACTTGAGATTTTTAAAGATCTATTTATTGAGATATAACAAGTACAATAAGTTGCAAATATTAAAAGTATACCATCTGATCAATTGTGAAATGTGTTTATACCTCTGAAACCATCATCATCTTCAAGAAAATAAACATGGCCATCATACCCAAAATTTCCTTATGGATTCTTCTAATTCCTGTCTTCTTCTCTCAAGTAATCACTAATTTACATTTTAATCAGTATAGCATATTTATTTTTTCTAAAAATTTAATAAACAGGATGATACTGAGTATACTCTCTTTAGTTCGGCTTTTATCACTCAGCATTATGTTTTTAACACTTATCCGTGTCTCATATATATCATTATTTTGCTTATTTAAAAATTGATGAACAGCATTCTAATGTATGAGTAAACCACAGTTTGTTCATCCATTTATTCTATTAGTGGGCATTTGAGTCATTTCTAGATTTTGGCTACTGCATATAAAGCTGCTATGAACATTCATGCATACATTTTGTGTTGGCATTTATTTTTGTTTGTCTTAGCTGAATACCGAGAAATGGAATGCTTTAGTTATTTGGTAGTGCATATTTAACTTTAAAAATCAAAGAAACTATTTAACTGTGGAATTAATTAATGAACATCCAAAGTGGCATTAATTAATTTTTACACTCTTTCCAGTAGTGAATGAAAATTTCAGTTGCCCTGTGTCCTTGCCAACCCTTGATATGGTTAGTCTTCTAAATTTTAGCCACTCTCAGTGGTTGTATAGTAGTATTTCACTGTGGTATTAGTTTACATTTCCCTCATAGCTGATGAAGTCAAGCATTTTTTCAGGTGCTCATTGGCCATTTCTGGATCTTCTTCTCTGAGGTGTCTTTAGCCCATTAAAAAAAAAAAAAATGGTTGCTATATTTTGATTATGGAGCTTTAAGAGTTTTTCTTTTAATAAATCCTTCATACTTTGTCTGATAGAGTTTTGTAAATACTTTTCCAGCATGTGGCTTACCTTTTTATTTTGTTAATAGTGTCTTATAAAGAGTGAATGCTTATAAAGAGTGAAAGTTTGTCAATTTTGTTGTTACGTTTTACACTTTTGTGTTCTAAGAGACATTTACCTACACCAAAATTACAAAAATGTTTTCCTGTTACCAGATATATTGTAATATTAGGTTTTACACATAGGTTATACCACATTTTGAGTTAATATTTGTGTATGGTATGAGGTAAAAGTCAATGTTGATTGTTTTTAGACAAGGATATCCACTTCATCGTTTGCAAAGAAGACTTGCCAGTCATGCACTGGATTGCTGTGATTTCTGTGTCAAAAATCAGTTGACTACATATGAGTAGATCTGTTACTCAACTATTATCCTATTCTATTGATTTGTCTATCTTTTTTACTAATACCAAACTACCTTGATTACTGTAGTTTAATAGAAAAATTTGATATTAGGTGGGGTAAATGCCCTTACTTTTTATTCGTTGTAAACATTGTGTTAGCTCCTTTAGGTTATTGGCATTCTATATGAATTTTGGAATAAGTTTGTCAATTTTTAAAATAAAATTGAATTTTCATTTAAAGGGAATTTGGTTTTAATTGGAATTTCATTTAAGCTCCAGATCAAAATGAAGAGAGCCTATGTTTAACAGACATTGTTTTCCATTTCCTGAATATGGTATAATTTTCCATTTATTTTGCTTTTCTTTGATTCTTCTCACAACATTTCCTAGTTTCCAGTGTAGATGTCTGTTTTCCTCTGAAAATGAACTTGATATCATCTCACTGCATGTATATTTATTGACAGTTATTTTATGGCCCAGCATATAGTCTGTCTTGGTGAATGTAACATATGCCTTAAAAAGAAAGTGTGTCATGAAATTGTTGGATCTAGTGTTTCATAGTTATAATAGATGTTTTAAAATCTCTAAGAGTTTTAACATTTGGGTTATCTGAGTGTCTATTGTCTTTTTAAAATTATTCATTAATACACTTTATATTTTTAGAGCTATTACAGGTTCAGAGCAAAATTGAGTGGAAAGTAGACAGTTTCCAAGTACTCCTGTGGGTATACACATGTGCACACATAAACACACACACACACACACACACACACACACACACGGCCTCTTCGACTATCAAAGTCCTCACCATCCCAGTACATTTGTTGTAATGGGTGAACCTATATTAACATATCATTGTAATTTGAAGTCCAGAGTTCACATTAGGGTTCATTCTTGGGTTGTACATTCTGTGAATCTTAGCTAATGTAACATAGCACGTATTTATCGGTGTCATATCTTGTGAAATAATTTCATGCCCTCAAAATCCTCTGGGCTCCACCTATTCATGCTTACCTCTCTTCTAAATCCTGACAACCACTAATCCTTTCAGTGTTTCCATAGTTTTGCCTTTTCCAAAATGTCGTATAGTCGGAATCATACAGGTGTAGTCTTTTCAGGTTGACTTCTTTTACTTAGTAATATGCATTTATGTTTCTTCCATGTCCTTCATGGCTTGATAGCTCTTTTCTTTTTAGTGCTCAATAATATTCCATTATCTGAATGTAACACAATTTATTTATCCATTCACCTACTGAAAGATATCTTTCAAGTAGCTTTCAAGTTTTTAGTAATTATGAATAAAGCTTCCATAAACATCTGTGTGCAGGTGTTTGTGTGGACAGTTTTTAACTCCTTTGGGTAAATACCAAAATGTATGATTGCTGATATGGTAAGAATGTGCTTAGTTTTTTAAGAAACTGTCACTATCTTCCAAAAGAGCTAACAATTTTGCATTCCCACCAGCAATGAATGAAAGTTCCTGTTCAACATTTTGGCACTTCGGCCATTTTAGATATTGGCCATTCTAATAGGCATGTAGTAGAATCTCATTTTTTTAGTCTGCATTTCCCTGACTACATGTTGAACATTTTCTCATATGCTTACTTGCCATCTGTATGTCTTTGGTAAGCTATCTGTTAAGGTCTTCTGTCCATTTTTTAATCAGGTTGTTATTTTCTTATTGTTAAGTTATAACTGTTTGTTATATATTTTAGATAACAGTGCTTCATCAGATATGTCTTTTGCAAGTACTTTCTGACAGTCTGACTTGTTTTCTCATTTGCTTAATATTGTCTTTCACAGAGATGAAGTTTTTAATTTTAATGAGATCAGCTTATCAATTATTTCTTTCATGAATTATATTTTTGATGGTGCATCTAAAAAACCATCACTATCCCCAAGATCGTGTAGGTTTTTCTTGTATATTATCTTCTAGGGGTTTTAGGTTTTGCATTTTACATTTAGATCAGTGATCTATTTTGAGTTAATTTTTGTGAAGGGTTTGTGTGTAGATTCACTTTTTTACATGTGGGGTGTCCAGTCTTTCCACCACCATTTGTTGACTAGACTAACTTTGCTCCATTGTATTACCTTGCTTCTTTGTTAAAGATCAGTTAACTATACTTACGTGGGTCTGTTTTTGTTCCATTGACTATTTGATTTTTTCCAACAATACCACACCATCTTGATTACTGTCACTTTAATCTGGAAGTGAAGTAATGTTAGTCTACCCAACTTTGTTCTACTCATTCAATATTGAGTTGGCTATTCTGGGTCTTTTTGCTCTTGTTAGAAACTTTAGAATTAATTTTACCATATACAAAAGTAGTTTCCTGGGATTTTGACTGAGAATGTTGAATCTCTAGATAAGTTGAGAAAACTGACATCTTGACAATGTAGATTTTCTTATCCATGAATATGGAATATCTCTCAATTATTTAGTTTTTCTTTGATATCTTTCATCAAAGTTTTGCCATTTTCCTCATATGGATGTTATAAATATATTCTTAGGTTAACTTATTTCATTTTTTAAGTGTTAATGCGAATAGTATTGTGTTTTTAATCTCAAATTCACTTGTTCATTGGTTGTATATCGGAAAGCAACTGGCTTGTGTATATTAACCTTATATCCTGCAACCTTGCTCTAATTCATAATTAGTTCCACGAGTTTTTGTTTGTTTGTTTATTCTTTTGGATTTTCTATATAGACAGTCATGTCATCTATGAACAAAGATAGTTTTATTTCTTCCTTCCATATCTGTATCTTTTATTTCCTTTTCTTGTCTTATTGCATTAGCTAGGACTTCCAGTACAATATTGAAAAGCAGTGGTGAGAGGGGACAGCCTTGCCTTCTTCCTGATTTTAGTGGGAAAGCTTCAAGTCTCACCAGTAAGTATGATGTTAGTTTTAGGTTTTACATAGATTTTTTTAATTTATCAAATTAAGTAAGTTTCCCTCTATTTCCAGTTTGCTGAGAGTTTTTTTTTTTAAATCATAAATAGATGTTTAATTTTGGCAAATGCTTTTTTCTGCATCTATCTCTATGATCATGTGGTTTTTCTTTTTCAGCCTATTGATGTGATAGATTACATTAACTGATTTTCAAATGTTGGCCCAGGCTTATATACTGGGGATATATTTCACTTGGTGATAGATCTTTTTATATATTGTTGGTTTATACATTTTCACTTTGCTAATATTTTGCTGAGAATTTTTGCATCTGGATGCAAAACATGCAACACATGAGAGACATTGGTCTGTAGTTTTCATGTAAAGTCTCTGTCTGGCTTTGGTTTAGGAAATAGTGTCTTCATATAATGAGGTAGAAAGTATTCCCTTTGCTTCTGTTTTCTGAAAGAGAATGTAGAAGCTTGATATAATTGCTTGCATAAATGTTTTGTAGAACTCACCAGTGAACTATTCAGGGCCCAGTGCTTTCTGTTTTGGAAGGCTATTAATTATTGACTTGATTTATTGAATAGATATAAGCCTATTCAAATGATCTAGTTCTTGTTATATGAATTTTTGCAGATTGTGTCTTTCAGGAAATTTGTTTATTCCTTCTAGTTCATCACATTTGTGATCATAGAGTTTTTCATAGTATTCCTGTATTATCCTTTTATATCCATGGAATACACAGTGATGTCCTTCTTTCATTTATAAAATTAATTACATTTTCTCTCTTATTTTCTTAGCCTAGCAGGAGATGCAGTGATCTTATTTGAAATACACACACACACACACACACACACACACAAACACACACTGCTGTCATTTTACTGCTATCTGCTCTAATTTTTATTTCTTTTCTTCTGCTTATTTTGGATTTATTTGTTCTTCTTTGGAATCTTAGGTGATTGATTTTAGATTTTTCTCTTATTCTAACATATGTATTCAATGTTATAAATTTCTCTGAGAAATAGTTTTGCTGTATTCCACACATTTTGCAAGTTGTGTTTTTGTTTTCATTTAGTTCAAAGATACTTTTACATTTCTTTTGAGATATCAGCTTTGACTCATGTGTTATGTAGAATTATGTTGCTTATTCTTCAGGAATTTTGAAACTTCCAGGTACCTTTATGTTATTGATTCTTAGTTTAATTCCACTGTGTTCTAAGAGCAGATACTATGCTATATGATTCTATTGTTTAAAAATTGCTAATATTTTATGGCTCAGAATGTGGTCTATCTTGATGAATGTTCCAGGATGAGCTTGTGAAGAATGTGTAGTCTGTTGTTTTTGGATGAAGTAGTGCATAGATTTCAATTACAGTTGATCCTTGAACAACACATATTTGAACTATATGGGTCCAGTTATATGCAATTTTTTTATATATACAGTACTTTAAATGTATTTTCTCTTCCTTATGAATTTCTTAATAACATTTTTTTTTTACCTTACTTTATTCTTAGGAATACAGTATATAATACAGATTACAAAATATGTGTTAATGAACTTTTTATGTTATCATTCAGAATTTTGGTCAACAGTAAGCTATTAATAGCTGTTTTGAGGGAGTCAAAATTATACATGGCTTTTCAACTGTGTGGAAAGTCAGCACTCCTAACTCCCATGTTTTTCAAGGGCCAACTCTATATCCAGTTGATTGATAGCCTGTTCAGTTCAACTATGTATTTATTAATATTTGGCAGCTGGATCTGTCCATTTCTGGTGAAGGGTGTTAAAATTTCCAACTATAATATTGGATTAATCTATGTCTTCTTACAGTTGTGTCAGGTTTTGCCTCACGTATTTTGATGCTCTGTTATTAGGCACATACACATTAAGGACGTCACCTCTTTTTGACAATTGATTCTGGTATATATCTCTCGTTATATATCTCTTTTTTATCACTTTTTTTTATCTCTCTCTATATTTCTTTCCTTGATCTGAAGTCTACTTTGTCTGAAATTAATAGAGATATTCTTGTTTTCTTTCGACTAGTGATGGCATGGTATATCTTTTTCTGCACTTTACTTTTAATCAATATTTGTCTTTATACTTAAAGTAGGTTTCTCGTAGAGAACATATGGTTGGGCATTGTGTTTTGATCCACTCTTAAAAGAGTTTTTAAGTGTTTTGTGTGTTTTAAGAGTTTTAAGTGTTTTGTCTTAAAAGACAATCTGTCTTTTTTTTTTTTTTTTCAAAGATTTTATTTATTTATCAGAGAGAGAGAGGGGAGAGAGCAAGCAAAGGCAGACAGAATGGCAGGCAGAGACTGGCAGGAGAAGCAGGTTCCCCGCCGAGCAAGGAGCCTGATGTGGTACTCGATCCCAGGACCCTGGGATCATGACCTGAGCCGAAGGCAGCTGCTTAACCAACTGAGCCACCCAGGCGTCCCCAATCTGTCTTTTAATAGGTATATTTGGACTGATATTTAAAATGATTATAGGTATAATTGAATTTATATGCACCGTATTTGGCACTGTTTTCTGTTTGTTGACTTTATGTTTTGCTCATCTTTGTCTTCTACAACTCTGCATTTTTTTGTTTAAATTGGGCATTTTATATGATTACATTTCACTCTTTGTGTATTAATTATACTTCTTTTTAAACTTATTTTAGTTGTTGCCTTGGTGTTGGCAATATACATTTTTTAAAAAGTTTATTTATTTTAGTAATCTCTACATCCAACGTGGGCCTTGAACTTACAACCCCAAGATCAAGAGTCATACACTCTTCAAGGCAGGCATCCCAGCAGTAATTTTTGATTAATCCAAGTCCCCCTTTAAATAACACAATACTATTTCACAGGTAGGGCAATTACCTTTAATAACAGAACATTTCTAATTCCTCCCTCTTGTACCTTGTATCATTATTTTCATTCATTTCATTTTTTATAAGTATATATATATATTTATGCATATGTATTTGAATACATTTTGTTATTATTATTTTAAACAAACTGTGATCTGTTAGATCAATTAAGAATACAAAAAATACAATTTCTTATTTTACTTTTACTTATTTATTTTCCAGTACTCTTCCTTTCATTATCTACATTTGAAACTCTGATCTCTATAATTTTTCTTCTCTTGAAAGAACTTTTTTATTAAATTGCTTAAAAGATAAACCTGTCACCGACAAATTCTCTCAGTATTTGTTTTTCTTAGAAAATATTTATTTCTCTTTCACTTTGAAGGATTATTTTGCAGGATACACATTTCTAGCTTGGTGGGTTTTTTCTCAACACTTGAAATATTTTATCCCATTCTCTTGCTTTGCAGCTTCTGAAGAGAAGTTAAATGTAATTGCGATCTTTGTTCCTCTATAGTTTAGGTGTCTTACTTTGGGTTCATTCAAGATTTTCCTTTATTATTGATTTTCTGAAGTTGAAGTAGTTTTTCTTTGGTATTTATGCTGCTTGAGGTTCTCTGGGCTTCCTGGATATTTGGCTTGGTGTATGACATTAATATGTACAAATTTTCAATCATTATTTGTTCTATTATTTCTTTGTAACTCACTCTCTTCCTCCAGATATTCCCATTACATGTATGTTATATCTTTTGTAGGTGTCCCACACTCCTTGGATATCTGATCTTTTTTCCCCCAATTTCTTTTCTCTTTGCTTTCATTTTTGGAAGTTTCTGTTATCATGTCCTCAAGCTCAGAGGGTCTTTCCTTATTCATGTGCAGTCTACTAATAAGTCTATCAAAGACATTCCTCATTTTCAATCTCTAGCCATTCATTTTTTTTTTTTAAGAATTTTATCTATTTATTTGACAGAAAGAGACATAGCAAGAGAGGGAACACAAGCAGGGAGAGTGGAAGAGGGAGAATCAGGCCTCCTGTCCAGAGTAGGGAGCCCCAGGCAGGGCTCGATCCCAGGACCCTGGGATCATGACCTGAGCTGAAGGCAGACGCTTAACAACTGAGCCACCCAGGTGCCCCATTAGCATTTCTTTTTGATTCATACTTAGAAATTTCATCCTCTGCTTACATTATCTATCTGTTCTTGAATAGTGTCTTTTTTTTTAATTCCATAATGGCTTTAGAATATTAATAGTAGTTCATAAAAATTGCTAGTTGGGCAATTCCAAAATCTTGTCAAATCTTGTGGTACTGATGTTTGTTCTGTCTCTTCAAACTGTGAATTTAGCTTTCTGGTATGCCTTTTAAACTTTTGTTGAAAAATGGACATTATATATTGGATAAGAGAGATTTGGCAAAGACCTCAGTAATATATTGGTAATGTGCAAGGGGAGGGGAAGCATTTTATAGTCCTATGAATAGCTCTGTCTTTCACTGAACCTGTAATACCCCTGCATTGTGAAGTTTACTAGTGCTTTTCAGTTCTTTTTCCCCACTAGATGGGGCAGGATAGCTAAATATGACATTAGATGTCACATGGAAGGGGGCTAGAGCTGTGTACTTCCCTTTCTCTAATTCTGTATGGATCTTCTTTAGTTAAGGAAGAAAAAAAGTAAACTATCATTGTATTTAAAAATTATCATTATATGCTCTCAACCTAGGTTCTAAACAGAAAGCTATATTCTTTACATTTTATTTCTTTAAATCTTATTCTTACTTTTATATTCTAAATATAATTTAGAAGATCTTTCATACACTACAAATTTTAGGAACAGAAAAGTGAATGTGAGTGAATCCAGATGATAAAGTCATTTCCATTGTTCCATTTGGGGAATGAAAGAGGAAGGCACAGTTATCATTCAGCAACTAAATAGTGCAGAAACAGTTAAATGCAAAAGGTGAGAATGACATTGAAGTTTTTGCCCTTTTTTGAAGATTTTATTTATTTATTTTAGAGGGTGAGAGAGTGTGTGCTACAAAGAGAACATGAGCAGGGGAAGGGACAGAGGGAGAGGGAGAAGCAGATTCCTTGCTGAGCAAGGACCCCAATGTGGGGCTTGATCCCCAGACTCAGAGATCGTTACCTTAGCCACCCACGTTCCCCAAGTTTTTGCTCTCTTAACCACATTCACAGTACTTAGCAGTATTGACTGTGGAGCCAGATAGCCCTTGTTTGATTTTTGGATTTGGAATTTAATCACATTGGACATGATGGGCAAGGTAACCAACCTCTCTGTGTCTTTTTCCTCATCTGTAAAATGGGATACCTGGGGCACTTCTTTCATAGAGACATTGGAGGATTAAGTGAATTAACATGTATAAAACATTTAGAGCTGTGTCTTTACTTAGTGTTTTACAAGTGAAAAAAAAATTTCATCTGTTGATTATTTCTGAAATTAGGTGAAAACAGCAAATACATAGCTAGCATAGCAGCTACATTTGGTTTTGTAAAGAACTGCAGCTTCTGGTATATTATTTTAAAGAAGACTTCAAAAACTGAAAGAAAGAATGAAATGTCATTCTGGAACGGAATTGTATTTCTTACTCTGTCAAAATAGCACAGAGTCAGCGAAACAGAAGAACAACAAAGCTTTGAATTTACCACAGTTATTTAGCTTTGTTCTTGTTCTGTGAATCCTCAGTTAACATGTATATTTGGGAATGTAACTGTGGCTCTTCTTTTAATTGTTGAGAACATTGTCTGGAATCTGTTTTTTGATTAATGTTTTGTTCAGTGTAGTAAGACATAAAAATTATTTTCTAATTTTCAGGGATTATGTACACTTTTAAGAGAAATAACTAATGTGGATACCAAACATGAGGTACAAATCTGTTAGGGTTGATATTCAAACACAGTCCAAGTAAAACTTTGTTGTAACAAACTCACATTCAATGCAAATTAGAGCAAAAAATCCCCAGGCATGCACTAAACACCCATATAATATTAGGATTCAGCAATAACACTGCTTTAAAGATGCACTGTATTCATAGACATGTTGAATTTCTCTAATATATAGAAAAACTAAATATGCATGCAGTAATTTCTAAAAAGGGATCTTATGGCTCTCATCCAGAAAGAGTCCAATGAATTTGAATGGCAGTATCTCATACTAGCAGTTTTATAAAGCAAATTTTTGCTACTTGAACGAATTTGAAGTCAGATTTATTTATACTTGGTGCTAATTATTATTTACAAAGTTGTGTTGACAATAAGATATTCACCTTTTAACTTTTATGTTTTTTAGGAAATATTTAAGTCTAATACTGACCATGTATACCAGTAGATCAAAATCCAACATTGGGTTCATCCTTTTTTTTTTTTTTTTTTTTTAAAGAGAGTTATCCATAGCTAAGTCTGAAAAGAACATCTGTTTTTGGCTGTTTGATGTATAATTACATTCTTTTTTGCTGCACTTTGAGTTGGTATGACAAGTGTGGTGAGGGTCAACACACAAAAATGTGCCACATTAGTTATGAGCAAGCTTCAGTGATGCTGTAGAAAGTGTTGGCAGTCTTCTCTAGACATCACTGCATTTTATTATACAACAGTCACGTGGTACACTGTTGCCATTCAAGCTGTGATTTGATCTGTATCATTGTAGTGTGATAGGAAGATGTCAGGCTACATTTGGGGACTTTATTGATAGTTTAGTATAATTTTATATTTAGCAGGATTTGTGGTTGAAACCATTTAAAGAAATTCAACATAGCATTTATTTGATGGTGGATTTAGATTTCAGAGCTCTGTAGAATATCCAGAGTACCAGTTACACAGGGTATTTTTTTTCTTCTAAAAGGAACATTGCCATTTTGGTTAAGTGTTTTACTTTTTGATTAGTGCATCACTGCCAACCGTGAACAATAAAATGTCACATTTTATTTTGTTCCTCTTAAAAGTTTTATCTCTGATTACCCTGGTGAAAGTGATACTTGTCTTCCTTATCATTTTCCCTTTTAGGTTTTATCAGTCTGCAGCATTTTATTAACTTCTCAAAGAAGAAACCATTTTGAATTTTGTTCTTGTCATCTCTCTGTTACCATGTTGTTTTATAATTACCTATTACTGCATAGCTTTCTCATTAGACTATAAATTCCTTGAAAGCAAGATTTATAGTCTATTAATTTAGATATTCCAGCAGCAGCACCAGCACAAAGTTTGACACAGTGTATAGAGCCACTGAATGAGTGTTGCCCCTGGTGGCGGTGAAGACTTCTTTAGAAGTGTCTGGGAGGAAAAGGGGCAGGGATAGCTGTAGGCTAACATATGCCATTTGGAAGTTAGGTGTTTATTAAGTAGTGGACTATTCCCTGTTGAAGCAGAATAAACATCATTTGCCAAACATTGTGCTTAAATAATTGATATAGAGACATAAATAAATACTTGTAATAAGATATGATTGAGTCCATAATAAAGACATAGAAACGTTCATGTGAGGGAATAACAACTATATTCAAAATGTTGAAAAATAAAGAGATACTTAAAGATGAGGGCATACGAGCAAAAGATGAAACTTTGGAATGAGCACAGCAGATCTGAGAAATACAATTTGGTTTGGGGGCATTTGGGACATGACCTGGTTGAATGTGTTAGGGCCTGTTTGTGGACAATGTTTTACACCATGCTGAGGGGGCTGAACTTTAAACCATAGGTCATGAAATATCTCTTTAAGTGGAGGAATTCAGATTTGTTTTTTAAAAAACGTGTGTATGTGTGTGTGTGTTAGTGAAGGAGTTAGGGTAGAATCAGGAGACCATCGTACATTGGATAAAAACCCTGATACGTTGAATAAAAAAAACCCTGATACATTGAAACATCAGTTCACATGAAAGATATTAGAGTAAAAATAAAGCCGTGACAGAAGAAACAGAAGGAAGGGCCTTGCTTCAGGATGTTAATATGAAGTAGAACTGACAGGACTTGGGGACCAATGGATTATGTGAAGTTAATTAAGGGAGAGAGGAGAAATACTTTAAGCCTTACATAGATAGTACATAGTTGGTGTTTCCTTCTGGCAAACATGAGCTATTTCGAGTCTTAGCTAAGTTTAAAAGTCTTTAATTTTCTTTTTTGTGATTTATGAATTATGTACTTTAAATAAAGCTTTAAATTGGCTAAATGGCCATAGGATTATCCTATGGACAAAATAATCTTGTCTTACCATATTTTTACTTTTCTCGAGCATTAAACAGCGTTAATGTAAGATTATTATTTACTTGAAGGAATATAAGAATATATAGACTATTAAATTATGTTTTAAGTAAATATTTTAGAAATGAGATCTTTTTAAGGCATGACCTAGTTTATTTCTGTTTAGAATATGACTTAGTGGGGTGCCTGGGTGGCTCAGTGGGTTAAGCCGCTGCCTTCCGCTCAGGTCATGATCTCAGGGTCCTGGGATCGAGTCCCGCACTGGACCTCTCTGCTCAGCGGGGATCCTGCTTCCCTCTCTCTCTCTTTCTCTGGCTGCCTCTCTGTCTACTTGTGATTTCTCTCTGTCAAATTAATAAATAAAATCTTTAAAAAAAATTAAAAAAAAATAGAATATGACTTAGTTCTTAAAAATGTGGCAAGGATACAGCAAGTGTCAACGAAGTATTATCTAGTACTATAACTATTAGTGTTACCTGTTCCTTGGATAATTACAAGAGCCTTTCAACTGATCTCTCTGCTTTTGTCCTGCCCATCTGTTAGCCTGTTTTCTAAACCTTAAACACAGGGGTACGTGGGTGGCTCAGTGGGTTAAGTGTCTGCCTTTGCCTGAGGTCATGATCCCAGAGTCCTAGGATCAAGCCCTGCGTTGGGCTCCCTGCTTCTGCCTGCCACTCCCCCTGCTTGCTCTCTCTCTTTCTCTTTCTGACAGACAAATAAATAAAATTTAAAAAATAAACAAATCTTTTTTTTTTTCCTCTAACAGAGAGATGGAAATCACTAGTAGGCAGAACAGGAGGCAGAGAGAAAGGGGGAAGCAGGCTCCCTGCTGAGCAGAGACTCCCCCCGCATGCTGGGCTCGATCCCAGGACCTTGAGATCATGACCTGAGCCGAAGGCAGAGGCTTAACCCACTGAGCCACCCAGGCGCCCCTATCTTATACTTTCTAACAAGGTTTCTTACTAAAAGAGAACTACCAATAGCTCTGTTCAAGATGAAATAATGAATAAAAATATAAAATTGTTAGGAAAAAAAATAACAGACTTTGCCTCCTGCTTCTTTGTTTGATATATTTGATCTATATCTCTTAAATTAATACACACTAGAAAGGACATTTATTTCATTCACTAAAAAATATGAAGTTTCAGGTATTATTCTTGACCCTGTGGATATAGTGCAAAGCCCCTTCCCCTACCCATTTGGAGCTTATGTTCCAGAGAAGAGAAAATAAACTACAGTACATCAGAAAGTTATACCAAGCCCAGCCTCGGTGGGGGGAGGGGTGTCTCTGCTCAGCAGGGAACCTGCTTCCCTCTCTCTCTCTCTGCCTGTCTCTCTGCTTACTTGTGATCTCTCTTGCTCTGTCAAATAAATAAATAAATAATCTAAAAAAAAAAAGGAAGAAAGCATAAGATAAATATGCACTTTCTATGTTTGTGTTTCATACAATTTTAGGCATTTTCTGCATTACTTGGTAATTAGCTAGTATATGCAAATAGTGGTACATTCTAGTAACATTAGAACACTACTCATTTTCTTAAAAACTGATTTCTGAAGCTGTTGGGACACCAAGAAATGTAAAGTCCCATGTGGGTGGCAGTTCTGTCTGTGATTATGTGGTTTCCCTCATTCTTTCCTTTGAATCATAGCTCAGATGTGATTTCTGATCCATTTTTCAATTACACTAAAATTCTAAACATTTTGTCAGCTTTCCTTTTCCACACAAAATAGTTGAGAAAGAGTCATTAACTGTATGGCATGTTTGAAAAAAATACATGATGAGAGTTAATGCTTTGACAGACCAGAAGCCTAGTTTTTCAATTAATTTTCTCATAATGGTAGTTACTTCTTGAGAATTATATGCTATGGTTGAGAGTTAATGTCAGTTTTGTTCCTGGATATACAATCAAAAACCTCTACAAAGACAGTTCATACCTCATAATAAAGCTCTAATATCAAATGTGAACAGAAGTTTCAGGATTCAGGGTGTATCTTATGAAAACATGGCATAATTTTTAAAAATATTTATTTATTTGACAGACACAGAGAGAGAGGGAACATAAGCAAGAGGGGAGGAAGGAGAGAGGCAGAAGGGTAAGGAGGCTTCCCGCCACGCTTGGATCCCGATGCGGGGCTTGATCCTAGGTCTCTGGGATCATGACCTGAGCTGAAGGCAGAGACAAGGATTGAACCACCCAGGCACCCCAACATTGTATAATTTTGTTAAACTATTGCTTTTACAGTGGCACATGCTGGAAACTGCTTAGCTACATGTATTTGCTTTTTCTTCTATTATGTTTTTTTCCTGATGGACTTTACTTATAGAATACTGACTTTTAGTCTCCTGAAACTCAATTCTTTTTGGAATTTTTTATTGAAACAATTATAAAAGGACTCTCCAGCAGCATTTCTTAGATTTTGTAGTGTTGATAGACACGTTGTATAGAAGTTTGCCATTCAAAGATGTGTTCTCCTTTAATTGTCTTCAAATCCTCTAATAATCATACCTTATATTTGTTAACATGTTACATTTTAAAAACTGTTTAAGTACATATTATTTTTTAAAGAATCTGTGGGAAATACAGCACAAGTAATAGTATTCTCAATTTACAGATGTTGAACTCAAGTCTGGTAATGATGAACAAATATCCCAGAGATCCATTTACTGAACAAATATTTATTGTGTATCCATGATGTCTAGGTTTATTCTAGGAGCTATGGAAATCCTAGAGTACAAAACAGACAAGTTCTTGCTCTCCCGAAGTTTATATTTAGTGGCTTTATTTTTTTTAAAAGATTTTATTTATTTATTTGACAGAGAGAGATCACAAGTGGGCAGAGAGACAGGCAGAGAGAGAGGAGGAAGCAGGCTCACTGCTGAGCAGAGGGCCCGATGCAGTGCTCTATCCCAGGACCCTGGGATCATGACCGGAGCCGAAGGCAGAGGTTTTAACCCACTGATTCACCCAGGCGCTCCTATTGAGTGGCTTTAATTGAACAATATAGATTAGCTGATTAAGTGGAGGCGCCTAGACTATAAACTGTGCCTTTTGTCTTGATTGTTTTAAATCCTTAAACTGAGTACCTCCATAAAAGGAAGATGTCAGTTACTGTTTTAAGGCCTTTAAGTATATGGTTTTTCTCTAACTTCTCACATTCCCTGTAGTCCACACTGTGTTCCAGCAAAAAACAGTCTCTATTGAGGGGATTACAGAGGTGCGAACGAGGAGGCTGGGGAAACTGGTGATGAGCATTATTTTCCTAGGGCTAAGCAGGCAATGGCAGAAACAGTGGTAAATAGTTCATTGAAAGCTGCGGCCATGGAGAAGGGTTTTCCAGAAATGGTAATAGTGATAAGGGGGCCAAACTGCTGTGATAAGCCTGGGAAGTATGAGGAAAATGACCTGACCTCCTTCTCTCCCTGATTTTCAAACTCTAAGTAGTAACTTCCATTGTCTGAATTGGAATCTGCGAGAGATAGTCTCATAATGTGGGCTCTAAGGGTCGGATTTTGGGGTCACACAGTAGGAGAGAGAAATATAATTAATTAGGATTTAGGGGACAACAAAGAATACCGAGCACTTCTTTTTTATTTTAATTTTTTTTTCCCTTAAGATTTTTGTTTATTTGACAGAGAGAGAGGGAGAACACAAGCAGGAGCAAGAGAGGGAAGGGAAGCTCCCTGCTCATGTGGGATTCAGTCCCAGGACGCTAGGGTCATGATCAGAGCCCAAGGGAGATGCGTAACTGACTGAGCCACCCGGGCACCCAATACCAAGCACTTCTATATTTAAAAGAGAAACTGGATACTTAACCATAAATTGTGTCATTTATGCCAAGCCTTTCTGGATTGTTCCTTTAATTTTCCCATATAGAAGTTGTCCCACTCTTCCTAACCCCTAGCTGCCCAATTTCTTTCTTCCTTATAAGTGGAATATGGTATGTGCTAAAGAAATATGTTTCTTATATGTTATGTTTTGTGTATTATTAATCTTCTTTATCAGGGTGTCAGCTATCTAGGAATGGGCTCGGAGTCTGTTTTCCCTTTTTATTCCTCTTCCTTCTATCCAGAGAGCTAACATGTTACTTTGCTTTAATATTTGCTGACTGAATGCATAGATGAATGATTAGTAAACAGCCAAGGAAAAAGATTCTCAAAGTTATCTGGCTGTTAAATTCCTGTGTCAGTTACAATGAATGTGTAATTCATTATGTATATTGAATGTATATACATTATGAATATGTAATTCATAATTAATAATTTATCTCTGCCTGTTAACAAAAATTATCACATATGCTGCTAATATATAAAATTTGTCTTGGGAAAAAATGTAACTTACCCTAAGATTGCGAGGTACGCATTACCTCCTAAAATTAGGAATGTTGCATAGCAAGTTTGCTTTTGCACCCAAGAAAAATACAGTTCTTTGCGAGCATGACCCCTGTGTTTCACTGTTTAATAGACAGATGTACAGGTTGGCTATATCCTGTCATGAGCTAAGAAGTTTTCAGACTGAGATGGAAAAAAATTTTTTTTTTCAAAATTAAAATAGAGTAAAAGGTATATTTATTGTTTTATATATTTATATGCATATTTAAAAAATCCTCTTAGCCTTATGTATCTTATAAAATGGCCAGTTTTGACTTCATAAAACTTCAATTCACTAAAAGAAATGTATTATTCATTGTTACATGGTAGAGGAGTGGAACATAGTAAGCAAAAGGAAATATATATTTTTTTAAGTTATATTATTTCTGGACAGTATCACTGTATATAGGATGAGAATAATGAATGCATAGAGATCCTACAGTCAGTGATTTCACTTCATCCACTGAGAGATATTTCTCTAGCAATAAGTAATAAAAGAAGGGGATGCTAAATTGGTATGTTAAAAAGTCATTTCCAAATATCAGGCTTATTTGCTTATTTGCTTAGATATGTGCCAGTTCAACTATTAAACTCTTTATGGAATGATGAAAATAGTCTATCATGTTTTTTCATATTCAAAACTTGATACTTACTTTAAAAATAAGTCCAAAATTTACTGCCAAGTCAAAAGCTATGAAATAGAAAGTAAATGTCAAATTCTGCTGTTAACTTTGTGAGTCAGGCAGTGAAAATCGTACCTACATGCAAAGACCATATTTGACCTTTATGCTGACATGAGTTATAAGAACTTGTCCTTTAAGTCTGTGTTAAAAAACAAGTTAAATATATTAAATAATGTCTGCTGTTTTTTTTATCCAGATGATTTTTTTCTAAAATTATTTTAAAAAATAAGTCTCAAGATGATTTCCATTTTATTTTAAAATTCCACTTTTAGATTTTTAAATATTACTTTCAATTATATTTTTAAGAAAATAGATCTTTGTATAAAGTATCAGATAAATTTATTTAGGGAGAGGAATTAAGTTCTGGTGATGTACATTTTAATGTTCATTTTTATTTTTTTTTTATTTATTTTTTTAAAGATTTTATTTATTTATTTGACAGAGAGAGATTACAAGTAGGCAGAGAGGCAGGCAGAGAGAGAGGAGGAAGCAGGCTCCCTGCCAAGCAGAGAGCCCGATGCGGGACTCGATCCCAGGACCCTGAGATCATGACCTGAGCCGAAGGCAGCGGCTTAACCCACTGAGCCACCCAGGCGCCCTTAATGTTCATTTTTAAATGAAATTTTAAAATGAAAAATCCTGTTGTGATCTGAGAATCATCTCAGTATTTTTCGGACTTTTAATTTAAATTTTTACATGTGTTTTCTTAAATTGAGAAAAAACTAAATGTGTTATTTATTGTTGATTTGCATTAGTTTGACAAAATGAAATGCAAACTACAGAAGATGTAATTTTGATGTAAATACAAATACACATATATAATTCTGATGGGAATATGTTTTTCTGTTCTTTTTTCCATTGTTGACACGAAGATGGACTTGAATATAATTTCATTGATATGGAGTTAAGAGATAGAACCAGGAATTGTTTTTTTATTGAAGTACAGTTACCATATAATATTATATTAGTTATAATATACCACATATTGTTTGATATTTGTATACATTATGAAATCATTATTACAATAAGCCTAGTTACCATTTGTCACCATACATAGGATTTTTTACTGTATTCTTTGTGATGTACATTATATCCCAATTTCTCTTTAATTTATAACTGGAAGATTATACCTCTTAATCCCCTTCTCCTATTTCATCAATTGCCTTTCACCCTCCACCCCTGGGCAAACATCATTTTGTTCTCTGTATCTGTAAGTCAGCTTCTGTTTTGTTGTGTTTGTTTATTTGATGTGCTTTTTATATTCCACATGCAAAGAAATCACAAGGTATTTGTGTTTCTCTGCCTGACTTGTTTCCCTTATCCTAGTACACTCTAGGTCTATCCATGTGGTTGCAAATGACAATATTTCATTCTTTTTTTATGGCTGAGTAATAATCTATCACACGTGCATGCACACACACACATATACACACAACACCATATGTTCTTTGTATATCTTAGCATTTTTATTTTCCTTGAATAAATACCCACAAGTGATATTGCATGATCATATGATAGTTCTAGTTTTAATTTTTTGAGGACCCTTCATGGCATTTTCCATAGTGGCTATGCCAATTTGCATTCCTACCACCAGTGCATGAGGGTTCTTTTTTCTCCATACCTTCATTAGCACTTGTTATTCCTTTTGTGTGTATATGTGTGTGCGTGCGTGCAATACTTTTTAAGCCATTCTAGCTAGTATGAGGTAACATCCCACTATGGATTTGATTTGATTTCCCTAGTGATTAGTGATAATGAACATCTTTTCATGTGTCTTTGACCATCTGTATATCTTCTTTGGAAAAAATGTCTATTTCTCTGCTCATTTTTAATCAGATTGTTTTTTTGTTCGTTGATATTTAATTGTATAAGTTCTTTATATATTTTGGATGTTCATCTCTATCAGATACATCATTCGCAAAGATCTGCTTCTATTCAGTACCTTGCCTTTTTGTTTTGTTGTTTTCCTTCACAGTGCAAAAACTTCTGAGTTTGATGTGGTCTCATTTGTTTTTTTTTTTTTTTCCTTTTGTTCTCCTTGCCTGAGGAGACAGAGACCCCCCTCCCACCGCCAAATATTGCCAAGCCCAGTGTCAGAGAGTTTACTGCTTCTGTTTTCTTCTAGTTTTGTGGTTTTAGGTCTTACATTTAAGTCTTTAATCCATTTGGAGTTCACTTTTGTACGCGGAGTAAGAAAGTGGCCCAGTTTCATTCTTCTGCATGTAGCTGTGTAGTTTTCCCAGCACCATGTATTGAAGAGACTGTCTTTTCTCCATAGTATATTCTTGCCTTCTCTGTTGTAGGCTAATTAACCATAAAAGCATGGGTTTATTTCAGGGCTCTCTATTCTATTCTGTTAATCTATTCCATTTGGGGTCTTTGGTGATTCCATAATGCCACTGATACTTTTATAGGAATTCCGTCACATCTGTAGATTAATTTTTTACCTTTCACTTAAGAATTAAAATGCATTTTGACATAGTCATATAAATGGATATTTAAACTCAGTATGAACTCTAGCATAATTTAATTCGATGAATTTGTTTTAAACTTTAGGTAAGTTTACTTAAAAATTTGCTCCCTTCAAATTCTTTCTTCATACTTGGAGTATACTTTTTTCTAAAAAAAACATTCTCACTTTATATTATCTCCAGTGGACTAAGGGATGTTTATACGTGATGATACTGGTAGGTATATGATAATCTATGATTATCCTGAGTTCTAGCTATTTGCCACATTAAATCAGCCAACATTTCTACAGCAGTTCCTAGACAAAATCGGATATTACCTTAGTTATAAATAAACAAAACTACTTTTTAAAAAGTTTTCTTTATTCTGTTACAATGACAATATTTACAGGGTATACCTGAAAACAAACTAGTTTTGTTTGTTTTTTTTTTTTTTTGAGATTTTATTTATTTATTTGACAGACAGAGATCACAAGTAGGCAGAGAGGCAGGCAGAGAGAGAGGGAGGAAGGAGCCTCCCCGCTGAGCAGAGAGCACAATGCCGGGCTGGATCCCAGGACCCTGGAATCATGACCTGAGCCAAAGGCAGAGGCTTTAACCCACGGGGCTACCCAGGCGACCCTGAAAACAAACTAGTATTAATTCAGTCTAGGGCTGCCATAACAAAATATTACAGACTGACTGTCTTAAACAACAGAACCTTATTTTTTTTTCACAGTTCTGGATGCTAAAACTCTGTGATCAAAATGTTAGCAGGTTTGATTTTGATTTCTTCTGAGACCTCTCTCCATATGTTGTAGGTGACCCGCTCCTCCTTCTGTCTTCATGTAGTCTTTTTTTGGTTGTGTCTGTGTCCTAATCTCCTTAAAAAGGGATGGTTGTATTGAATTAGGACCCACCATAATGACTTCATTTTACCTTAATTATTTCTCTATAGGTTCTGTCTCCAAATAAGTTTACACAATGAGGTTAAGACTTAAAAAAAAGTATATAAATCTGGGTTGGTTGAGGGGCACACAATTGAGCCCGAAACACTAAGTCTGGGCAAGTTCATTTTATCTTTGATTAGCAATGAGAAAATGCATATAGATTGCTGTAAGAGAAGTATGTACTGTTTGATAAAGGGAAATTTTCCCTGATTCTTACTGATTCCTGTAGCTCGCTTTGGGTTCAGTGATAAACCTTACAATCTGCAAGTAGAGGGACACAATTCAAAAGTAAATGAAGACAGTTTTCTTGGAAGAAAAACTGAACTTATTCTGGAAACCATTATTAATTAATGGTTTTCCATTCCATTTTGTAGACCTAAGAGGCTCATCCTCAAATATTTCCTTTTATTTATTATCTCTTAACTGAGTAAATGATTTTTTTGCCATCCTGCTGCTGCTCACTCCAGAAACTAAAGAATTGCTTTCCATTCCTCTCTAATGCACTTTTCTTCATTTTTCCTGCCATTTTCAACCCACTCCATTATTAGCGCCCAGTCTCTGAACCCTGCAGTTATTTTTCCCTAATATGTCAGCTCTATGTCTCTTTTGTTCATTTGTGCTTTGGCTTAGATTAATTTCTCAGCACTTAACTACGTGGATTCCTAACTGATTCCCATGCTTCCAAACTGGCTGCATCCAAATCATCCTTCCCTATGTTGTCAATGATTTTTTTTTTAAAGATTATATTTATTTATTTGACAGAGAGAGATCACAAGTAGGCAGAGAGGCAGGCAGAGAGAGAGGAGGAAGCAGGCTCCCTGCTGAGCAGAGAGTCCGATGCGGGGCTCGATCCCAGGACCCTGAGATCATGACCTGAGCCGAAGGCAGCGGCTTAACCCACTGAGCCACCCAGGCGCCCCTGTTGTCAGTGATTTAATTAAAATACAGCATTGATCAATTTGTTCCATTGTTCAAAATCCCTGAATGACACTCCATAACTTCTAGAATTGAGTTCACATAACAAGGTTTTGTTTGTTTGTTTTTTTAATTGTTCCTCCCATCGCCTCTTTTCCACTCTCAACCCTCACTACTCATTATCATCACATAGGGCCTTCCTTTCAAATACGGGGCACTGTGGTTACTTCTCTGGCTTCCTCATGCTGTTTCACACCTCCAAAACTTTGGTTAAGATGCTTTTTCTATTTAGTGCTATTTCCCTCTGCATCTTCTTCATCAAACTAACTCATGTTTGCTCATAACATATCATTAAGGTTTTTCCAAGAAGCATTTCATAAAAACATTCATTCCCATTGAAATATCTACCTGTTGTAAAATTAACGGGGACAAGAATGTGTTATGGGAAATTTGCAGTTTAGATGAGTTTATAGAACACAATTGCAGCTGTGTCATTTACTTTAGTATTAAGTGAAAAGAAATTTTTAATTCTAGAAATTTATGAAATTCAGTGAGGGACATCATCTATATATACTTAGGTCTATTTTTTCTGATATTATCAAAAGTAAATTATTCTCAGGACACTAGGGTGGCTCAGTGGGTTAAGCCTCTGCCTTCGGCTCAGGTCATGATCTCGGGGTTCTGGGGTTGAGCCTCACATCGGGCTCTCTGCTCAGTGGGGAGCCTTCTTCCCCCTCTCTCTCTGCTTGCCTCTCCACCTACTTGTGATCTGTCAAATAATAAATAAAATCTTTTTTAAAAAAGTAAATTATTCTCTTAGAATGTAAGTAACATCCAAGTTTTAATATGAAAAGTTTGAGTCCTCCAAGATTACAAGTGGAAACCAGGGTCCTGGGGTCAAGACCCTTTCAGGCTCCCTGCTCAGCAAGGAGTCTGCTTCTCCCTCTACCTCTGTGCACTCTCTCTCTCACAAATAAATAAATAAATTTTCAGAAAAATAAAAAAATAAACACTATACAGACACACACACACACACACACACACACACATATATACAGATACCCGTTGTTAGACTGACATTCAAGAGAGACTATGTATAGATAAACTGGTTAAAAATGTACTCTTTATTTGAACAGTGATAGTTGAACATAGATCCAGCCTCTGCATTTGCTGTTTTGGTTATATATGAGTTTCCTTGCCATTCTTGTGATTTGATTTTGTTCCAAGCATATAATCCATTCTCAGGTCACACTGAATTGAACATGACAGCTGATCAGAGCACAGTTTCCATTGCGCATTCCAGGAATCAGCTGCTGTGATGTTCAGTTCAGTGGATACTTAGGCTGGGAACTGACCAACTAAAGACTGGTTGACTTCACATAGGATAAGGAGTTGAATTTGGAAATTCAGACACTTAACAGTGGCATATTGACATTTGACCTTGAAACATTAGTCCAATCTCTTATATCACATTTTTTTAAATCAAACTGATTTTATACATGGGAAAAAGCTAAATGTGTCTTAAATATGTATGTTATAGAGCACGATGTAGTTTATTCATTGCATCAAAATTTGAAATAGCTAGGCTTTATAAACACACACACACACGCATAAAAAAAACAAAACGCAAAAACAAAAGAGATAAACCGAACAAAAATTATTAGCATATGTGCATTATATTATAGTTGTCAAAGGAAAATATACTATTACTTATTAATTGGTCCTGATAAAACTGTGGCAGTATTGTTTTCACTGCATGTGATGTTTAGAAGAACCTCATCTTTATAGATGGGTACCATTTGGTTTTTTTACATTTGCTTTGCTTTTCACCTTAGTCTCATCCTGTCTATATGCAAATACTACTGTGACACAGCTGTAGATAGCAAGGTAATTGCATCAACTCCAACTCTGGCTTTGTAGGTCATCAGAGGACGAGGATGTCTTTTTCATGGTTCGTGTGCTGCAGATGCCAATATTACTTGGTAACTTCACCCTTTTCCAGCTGTGGAACTTTTTGTGACTATTGAATCTAAATATTTACAGTTTATTCATCTTGTCAGGGTGCTTCTGTTTATCTGCAGACTGTCTCACGGCATGTCCTATGATTAACATAAAACACCGTAAAACACCTTCTGGGGAATATTATACTGTAGCTTTTTAACTGAATTTTTCAGTTTCTTTCCAGTAATGTATTTTATGGCTAAATATTAAATACCTGAAATAGGAATTTATAGTGAAAGATTGGCAGGATTCCATTTAATGAGTCAAGTAAGGACGTAGAAAACCAGAATTCTTTTCAAAAATATACTATTTTAAAAATACCATATGCTTATAAGATAGGCAACATTTTTTTTTCTGTTTTAGCAACAGCTTCACTTGATTCATTGTATTTCATATAATTAAATATGAATTCTGGAGTTCTGGAGAGGATCTTAGATATGATCACTACATGTATTCATTTTACAAAAGATGAATGAGGGGACGTGCATAATTCCACATAGTTAATGGCAAAGTTGGGAGAAAATTTAAGAGTCAGGATTTCTACTTGAAACCCTCAGTGATGGCAGCACTAAAGATGTTCTCAGTGATGCCTCATTATTATCTTTTTTTTTTAATTTTTTTTATTTTTTATAAACATATATTTTTATCCCCAGGGGTACAGTCTGTGAATCACCAGGTTTATACACTTCACAGCACTCACCAAAGCACATACCCTCCCCAATGTCCATAATCCCACCTCCTTCTCCCAGACCCCCTCCCCCCAGCAACCCTCAGTTTGTTTTGTGAGATTAAGAGTCACTTATGGTTTGTCTCCCTCCCAATCCCGTCTTGTTTCATTTATTCTTCTCCTACACACTTAAGCCCCCATGTTGCATCACCACTTCCTCATATCAAGGAGATCATATGATAGTTGTCTTTCTCTGCTTGACTTATTTCACTAAGCATGATACGCTCTAGTTCCATCCATGTTTTCGCAAATGGCAAGATTTCATTTCTTTTGATGGCTGCATAGTATTCCATTGTGTATATATACCACATCATCTTGATCCATTCATCTGTTGATGGACATCTAGGTTCTTTCCATAGTTTGGCTATTGTGCACATTGCTGCTATAAACATTCGGGTGCACGTGCCCCTTTGGATCACTACGTTTGTATCTTTAGAGTAAATACCCAGTAGTGCAATGCTGGGTCATAGGGCAGTTCTATTTTCAACATTTTGAGGAACCTCCATGCTGTTTTCCAGAGTGGCTGCACCAGCTTGCATTCCCACCAACAGTGTAGGAGGGTTCCCCTTTCTCCGCATCCTCGCCAGCATCTGTCATTTCCTGACTTGTTGATTTTAGCCATTCTGACTGGTGTGAGGTGATATCGCATTGTGGTTTTGATTTGTATTTCCCTGATGCCGAGTGATATGGAGCACTTTTTCATGTGTCTGTTGGCCATCTGGATGTCTTCTTTGCAGAAATGTCTGTTCATGTCCTCTGCCCATTTCTTGATTGGATTATTTGTTCTTTGGGTGTTGAGTTTGCTAAGTTCTTTATAGATTCTGGACACTAGTCCTTTATCTGATATGTCGTTTGCAAATATCTTCTCCCATTCTGTCAGTTGTCTTTTGATTTTGTTAACTGTTTCCTTTGCTGTGCAAAAGCTTTTGATCTTGATGAAATCCCAATAGTTCATTTTTGCCCTTGCTTCCCTTGCCTTTTTGGCGTTGTTCCTAGGAAGATGTTGCTGCAGCTGATGTGGAAGAGGTTGCTGCCTGTGTTCTCCTCAAGGATTTTGATGGATTCCTTTTGCACATTGAGGTCCTTCATCCATTTTGAGTCTATTTTTGTGTGTGGTGTAAGGAAATGGTCCAATTTCATTTTTCTGCATGTGGCTGTCCAGTTTTCCCAGCACCATTTATTGAAGAGGCTGTCTTTTTTCCATTGGACATTCTTTCCTGCTTTGTCGAAGATTAGTTGACTGTAGAGTTGAGGGTCTATTTCTGGGCTCTCTATTCTGTTCCATTGATCTATGTGTCTGTTTTTGTGCCAGTACCATGCTGTCTTGATGATAACAGCTTTGTAATAGAGCTTGAAGTCCGGAATTGTGATGCCACCAACGCTGGCTTTCTTTTTCAATATCCCTTTGGCTATTCGAGGTCTTTTCTGGTTCCATATAAATTTTAGCATTATTTGTTCCATTTCTTTGAAAAAGATGGATGGTACTTTGATAGGAATTGCATTAAATGTGTAGATTGCTTTAGGTAGCATAGACATTTTCACAATATTTATTCTTCCAATCCAGGAGCATGGAACATTTTTCCATTTCTTTGTGTCTTCCTCAATTTCTTTGATGAGTACTTTATAGTTTTCTGAGTATAGATTCTTTGCCTCCTTGGTTAGGTTTATTCCTAGGTATCTTATGGTTTTGGGTGCAATTGTAAATGGGATTGACTCCTTAATTTCTCTTTCTTCTGTCTTGCTGTTGGTGTAGAGAAATGCAACTAATTTCTGTGCATTGATTTTATGTCCTGACACTTTACTGAATTCCTGTACAAGTTCTAGCAGTTTTGGAGTGGAGTCTTTTGGGTTTTCCACATATAGTATCATATCATCTGCGAAGAGTGATAATTTGACTTCTTCTTTGCCGATTTGGATGCCTTTAATTTCCTTTTGTTGTCTGATTGCTGAGGCTAGGACCTCTAGTACTATGTTGAATAGCTGTGGTGATAACGGACAACCCTGTCATTTTCCTGACCTTAGCGGAAAAGCTTTCAGTTTTTCCCCATTGAGAATGATATTTGCGGTGGGTTTTTCATAGATGGCTTTGATGATATTGAGGTATGTGCCCTCTATCCCTACACTTTGAAGAGTTTTGATCAGGAAGGGATGCTGTACTTTGTCAAATGCTTTTTCAGCATCTATTGAGAGTATCATATGGTTCTTGTTCTTTCTTTTATTGATGTGTTGTATCACATTGACTGATTTGCGGATGTTGAACCAAACTTGCAGCCCTGGAATAAATCCCACTTGGTCATGGTGAATAATCCTTTTAATGTACTGTTGAATCCTGTTGGCTAGTATTTTGTTGAGTATTTTCGCATCTGTGTTCATCAAGGATATTGGTCTATAGCTCTCTTTTTTGATGGGATCCTTGTCTTGTTCTGGGATCAAGGTGATGCTGGCCTCATAAAATGAGTTTGGAAGTTTTCCTTCCATTTCTATTTTTTGGAAGAGTTTCAGGAGAATAGGAATTAGTTCTTCTTTAAATGCTTGGTAGAATTCCCCTTGGAAGCCGTCTGGCCCTGGGCTTTTGTTTGTTTGGAGATTTTTAATGACTGTTTCAATCTCCTTACTGGTTATGGGTCTGATCGGGCTTTCTATTTCTTCCTGGTTCAGTTGTGGTAGTTTATATGTTTCTAGGAATGAATCCATTTCTTCCAGATTGTCAAATTTATTGCCGTAGAGTTGTTCATAGTATGTTCTTATAATAGTTTGTATTTCGTTGGTGTTAGTTGTGATCTCTCCTCTTTCATTCATGATTTTATTTATTTGGGTCCTTTCTCTTTTCCTTTTGATAAGTCGGGCCAGGGGTTTATCAATTTTATTAATTCTTTCAAAAAACCAGCTCCTAGTTTCGTTGATTTGTTCTATTGTTTTTTTGGTTTCTATTTCATTGATTTCTGCTCTGATCTTTATGATTTCTCTTCTCCTGCTGGGCTTAGGGTTTCTTTCTTGTTCTTTCTCCAGCTCCTTTAGGTGTAGGGTTAGGTTGTGTACCTGAGACCTTTCTTGTTTCTTGGGAAAGGCTTGTACCGCTATATATTTTCCTCTCAGGACTGCCTTTGTTGTGTCCCACAGATTTTGAACCGTTGTATTTTCATTATCATTTGTTTCCATGATTTTTTTCAATTCTTCTCTAATTTCCCCGTTGACCCATTCATTCTTTAGAAGGATGCTGTTTAGTCTCCATGTATTTGGGTTCTTTTCAAACTTCTTTTTGTGGTTGAGTTCTAGCTTTAGAGCATTGTGGTCTGAAAATATGCAGGGAATGATCCCAATCTTTTGATACTGGTTGAGTCCTGATTTAGAACCGAGGATGTGATCTATTCTGGAGAATGTTCCATGTTCACTAGAGAAGAATGTGTATTCTGTTGCTTTGGGATGAAATGTTCTGGATATATCTGTGATGTCCATCTGGTCCAGTGTGTCGTTTAAGGCCTTTATTTCCTTGCTGATCTTTTGCTTGGATGATCTGTCCATTTCAGTGAGGGGAGTGTTAAAGTCCCCTACTATTATTGTATTATTGTTGATGTGTTTCTTTGATTTTGTTATTAATTGGTTTATATAGTTGGCTGCTCCCACATTGGGGGCATAGATATTTAAAATTGTTAAATCTTCTTGTTGCACAGACCCTTTCAGTATGCTATAGTGTCCTTCCTCATCTCTTATTATAGTCTTTGGCTTAAAATCTAATTGATCTGATATAAGGATTGCCACTCCTGCTTTCTTTTGATGTCCATTAGCATGGTAAATTCTTTTCCACCCCCTCACTTTAAATCTGGAGGTGTCTTCGGGCTTAAAATGAGTTTCTTGGAGGCAACATATAGATGGGTTTTGTTTTTTTATCCATTCTGATACCCTGTGTCTTTTGACAGGGGCATTTAGCCCATTAACATTCAGGGTAACTATTGAGAGATATGTATTTAGTGCCATTGTATTGCCTGTAAGGTGACTGTTACTGTATGTGGTCTCTGTTCCTTTCTGATATACCACTTGTAGGCTCTCTCTTTGCTTAGAGGACCCCTTTCAAAATTTCCTGTAGAGCTGGTTTGGTGTTTGCAAATTCTTTCAGTTTTTCTTTGTCCTGGAAGGTTTTAATCTCTCCTTCTATTTTCAATGATAGCCTAGCTGGATATAGTATTCTTGACTGCATGTTTTTCTCATTTAGTGCTTTGAAAATATCATGCCAGCTCTTTCTGGTATGATACCAGCTCTTTCAGGTATCTGTGGATAAGTCAGCTGCCAATCTAATATTTTTACCATTGTATGTTACAGACTTCTTTTCCCGGGCTGCTTTCAGGATTTTCTCTTTGTCACTGAGACTTGTAAATTTTACTATTAGGTGACGGGGTGGGCCTATTATTATTGATTTTGAGGGGCGTTCTCTGAACCTCCTGAATTTTGATCCTGGTTCCCTTTGCCATATTGGGGAAATTCTCCCCAATAATTCTCTCCAGTATACCTTCTGCTCCCCTTTCTCTTTATTCTTCTTCTGGAATCCCAATTATTCTAATGTTGTTTCGTCTTATGGTGTCACTTATCCTCGAAGTCTCCCCTCGTGGTCCAGTAGCTGTTTGTCCCTCTTTTGCTCAGCTTCTTTATTCTCTGTCATTTGGTCTTCTATATCACTAATTCTTTCTTCTGCCTCATTTATCCTAGCAGTGAGAGCCTCCATTTTTGATTGCACCTCATTAATAGCTTTTTTGATTTCAACTTGGTTAGATTTTAGTTCTTTTATTTCTCCAGAAAGGGCTTTTATATCTCTCGAGAGGGTTTCTCTAATATCTTTTCGATATCTTTTCTCTAATATCTTTTCGATATCTAATGCCTTTTTCGAGCCCGGCTAGAACCTTGAGAATTGTCATTCTGAACTCTAGATCTGACATATTACCAATGTCTGTATTGATTAGGTTCCTAGCCTTCGGTACTGCCTCTTGTTCTTTTTTTTTGTGTTGAATTTTTCCGTCTTGTCATTTTGTCCAGATAAGAGTATATGAAGGAGCAAGTAAAATACTAAAAGGGTGGCAACAACCCCAGGAAAATATGCTTTAACCAAATTAGAAGAGATCTCCAATCGTGAGGGGGGAGAAAGGGGATAGAAAGTTGTTCAAAAGGAAGAAAGAAAAAAAAAGAAAAAAGAAAAAAAAAAGAAAAGAAAAGAATTAAAAAAAAGAAAACAAATAAGAAAAATATAAAAAAGAAAAAATATATATATTGGATAAACTAGTTAAAAAACATTAAAAAAGAAAAAGGTAAAAGTTTAAAAAAAAATTACCAGAAGGTGAGAAAAAAACCAAAAAATGAAAAAGAAAAAAATTGAATTAACTGCAAGACTAAAAAAAAATCACAAGGAAAAAGCCATGAATTCCGTGCTTTGCTTTCTCCTCCTCTGGAATTCTGCTGCTCTCCTTGGTATTGAAACCGCACTCCTTGGTAGGTGAACTTGGTCTTGGCTGGATTTCTTGTTGATCTTCTGAGGGAGGGGCCTGGTGTAGTGATTCTCAAGTGTCTTTGCCCCAGCCTGATAGGGGGCCGGGGTAAGTTATCTGCTCAGGTTTGCTTTCAGGAGCTTTTGTTCCCTGAGCGCTTTCTGTAGAGTTCCGGAGGACGGGAATACAAATGGCGGCCTCCTGGTCTCCGGCCCGGAGGAGCCGAGAGCCCAGGGCCGCACTCCTCAGTGCGCCCTCAGAGAACAGCGCCCAGTTACTCCCGTCTGCCTGACCTCCGGCCGCGCTCCGAGCTCACCGAGCCTGCGACCGGTTCAAGGTAACACGGAGCTGTGAGCTTACTGTCGGCTCTGTCTCTGTAGCCGGCTTTCCCGTTCCAATACCCGCAAGCTCTGCGACACTCAGACACCCCCGATCCTTCTGTGACCCTGCGGGACCTGGGGCCACGCTGACCGCGGGTGGGCTTCGCCCTGGTTTAGCCTCTGGAGTGATGTCCCTCAGCGGAACAGACTTTTAAAAGTCCTGATTTTGTGCGCGGTTTCTCCGCCGCTTGCCGGGAGCTGGCCCCTCCCCCCGGGGTCTATCTTCCCGTCGCTTTGGATTCACTTCTCCGCTGGTCCTACCTTTCAGAAAGTGGTTGTTTTTCTGTTTTCAGAATTGCTGTTCTTCTTCTCTTCGATCTGCCGATGGATTTTCAGGTGTTTGCAATCTTTAGATAAGCTATCTAGCTGATCTCCGGCTAGCTGATGTAGTCTCAGCCTGCTACTTCTCCGCCATCTTGACTCCTCCCTCGCCTCATTATTATCTTAACAACGGAATGAAAAACTGTGTATTCAGATTTCTGTTTGTTACTTATTATTATCAATTTATATAACTATATAATTATTTGTATATAATTCAGTTGTGGCTACTCAGTGTTCTGAATTGATCAGCTAATATTTGAGAGATGCTATCAATAAATTTTAAGAACTTATATTAGTTAAATATGTGAGCATATTTAAAATCAATGGGCATAAAAGAAATATTAGAGACTTTCCTATCTATTTACAAAAAAGAATCCTGAAAAAAAAAAAATCTCATAAACAATCTAATTTGATTGATTAATTATATTGACTCATGACAGGGAAATAAATAATTTTCAAATTGGAACACTAAAATAGTATGACTATTTTATTTTGTTATTTATTATGACTATTTATTTTGTTATTTATTTTGTTACTTGGGTGTTACTTGACCATATTAAAGACTGTTCTTTTATTTCCAAATTTTTACTTAAATTCTAGTTAAACATAGAGTGTAATATTGGTTTCAGGAGTAGAATTTAATGATTCATCACTTATCTATAACATCCAGTGCTCGACACAATGACCCTCCTTAATATCTATCACCCATAGAGACCACCCCAGGCCATCTCCTTCCAGCGACCCTCAGTTTGTTCTCAATAGTTCAGAGTCTCTTATGGTTTATTAAAGCACTGTTTGAATGATCAAATGAAATGACTAGATGAAATGATGAAATTCTCTCCTGGGATTCTTTGTAAGAGACTTTTAAAATTTAATGTCTATATTTTCTATATTTTCATTAGGCTATACTTTGATTCTTATTATGTCACTCCTGTTAACAACATGCCAAAAAGCTGGAATAACTTTGAAATTATTCAAAATGGAATCAGGAGTTCTATGGATCAGACTTATGTGCTCAAAATTACAAGGACTTTAATCATCAAGTCAAATGACTATTGACTCAAAAATTCTTCTGGGCCTGAGTATAATTATGAATTGATATAGCCGTGACCCATGGCTTTATATGAAACTAGTTACATGTTGAATTATACCCTGTGGAAATAGTCAGATTGCTTCAGGAGCAGAATATTACAGTTTTTCTCTTGCTTACACAGTTTTCAGAACCAGTTTCCAGAATCTCCTGCAATTAAACTCTTTAGATAATCCTGTTACTAATTATTTGTAATTTTTAAAATTAAAATTATGCAGAATTCAAAATAAGAGAGTTTTAATGTATGCTTAGATGCTCCATTACTTAGTAAAAATATCTCAAATTTCTGGCTTTTTATTCATAATTTGAATTTTTCTGGTCTCTGCATTTCTTACTCATCTTTGTAAATAAGAATTCCTTTTGATACCAACTCCTTTATGAGAACACAATAGTAGGATCTATATTTTCTTTTAAAAATTCTCATATAAATTTGTCTAATAATAATAATTCCCTTTGATTTGATTGAACTGTGTAGTTTATGTTGAAAATATATTACTATCTTTATATATCTAGAGGTTTTAAATTTTATTTACTGTTTCATCAGCTTATTACTTATATTTTCTTTGTCTTATTTTATGCAGTGTAAGCTGTGAATGCAGTAAAATCAAGTTTTAACAAATGGATGCATATAGTAAAGATTGTCTAAACCACAGAATAATAGAATAACATCTTAATATTAACAGCTGATTTGTAAGACAGGTGTAGTTTTTCTTTAATCCTATCAGACTATTTTTTATTTAAGTTTTTTGTTTTAATTCCAGTGTAGCTAGCATACAGTGTTACATTAGTGTCATGTGTGCAGTATGGTGTTTCCACAATTCCATTACTCTGTGCTCATCATGACAAGTTCGCTTTTCAATCCCCATCCCCTGTTTTACCCATACTGCTCTCACCTCTCCTCTGGTAACTATCGGTTTATTATTTATAGTTAAGAGTCTGTTTCTTGGTTTCTTTGTCTGTCTTTCTCTTTTTCCCTTGCTTCTTTGTTTTGTCCTGTAAGACTATTTTTAACATTGAATGTAAGTGATAATTCTTCAGGTATTCAACAATAAACTACACATTATTTCCTAGAGTAAATCTTGCTCTGATCTATGTATATCCGAATATGCTCACTACATCCATGTTTATTTCTTGACAGGGGGACATCCAGCAGCTGTTGATCATAGGTGACCCCAAAGCTGCTTATGACTACTGTGAGCATTATAGTCCAGACTGTGACTCTTCAGTGCCCAAGGCTGCTCAGGCTCAGGAACCGCAGATTGATGAGGTGAGGACCATAACATCAGGGCACGTTTTCTCATTTTAATGGTATAGACTTACTCCTGTAGTTTTGAGGCTTATCACTATTATTCAATTTTGATTAAAGTATACTTTGCATTTAATAGTGTTTTACCATTTCTAGAAGAGTGATTTAAAGATTTTGGGTGTTTTTCCTTTCAAGTACTCTGTTACTTAAACTTCTGATAAATAGAGATACCTCACTTGTATGTGTGTATATGAGCATATTTTATTTGGGGGGAGGTGAGAAAAAGATACTTATCTAAAAGCTATATTTCTGCTACATAAATATCTAAAAGCTGTATATCTGCCCTTGGAAGTTAAATAATTGACACAGCCTCCAGATAAGGGTGACATATCCTCCGGTGCACTTGCCTTTGGCAATTCAGGTAGATGAGAAAGTGACATTAGAGCTACCTTAAAGTTTCAGGCTGTGTTGAGTATTTAGAGAGATTTTTTTTTTCTGTTTCTTATTGGGCATGGCTACACTGATATGTATGTTTTCTTTGACTTCCATAAAATTTGACATAAAGAGTAATAAAATGAAAAGCAGTATGATCTGAATGCAGTAACTAAAACTATTCATGTACTTTGATTCTTATTATGTCACTTAATTTGAAATTCAAATGTGAAATCCTTCTTCCAGGCCATTTTTGCAAGAGAATTTACCATAATGAAATTTAACCCTATTCTCTTTCAGACCAAAAAGTAAGTTTGCATAACCATAACAATTTTGGCAGAATTGAATATTCCCCAAAACAAAAAATACAGTACAATGTACCCTTATCCAGATTTTTGGAAAAATCCTTTGATGTGGATCTTCTGGAAATTAAAAAAACAAGCAAACTGGAAGGAATTTAGTCTTTAGTTGGCAGCAAAACAATTTTTTTAGATTCTTTTTTCTCAAGGTGAAGAGTGTTAAATTTTAAGAGAGGGGGTTGGAAGTTTGAAAACATCAAGGCTGCCTTAATGTCTGAAAATAGCTCAAATAGCATTCTTACTTGCTAAATGTATTATTTGTTTCCATCTTTTGAGCTTGACTACTTAGAAGAGGTTAGGATCTTTTTTATTTTAATGTATTACTGTTTTTGCATGTGAGTTCCGTTAGAATTTTGCCATCTAAGTGCTTGAGATAGATTTGTTGACATCATTTTTCTTTTTAAAGTACGATAGTGAATTCTGTTGCACTGATCTTTTCCATAACTTAATATTAATGTTCTTTTTAAAACAGGATAAAGTCTTAAGAAGCTGACAGAAAAGCAAATATGAGAGAGAAAAAAGAAATTGTTTGGGTAGTTGTGGTTGATTTTTTCACAGTTTTCCTGTGCCTCAGTCTTTTTATACCCTCAAGATTTATTTAAACAGGGTTTTTTTGTTTTGTTTTGTTTTGTTTTGTTTTGTGAATTCCAAGAGGATAGCTAAATACCATCAGGTTTAGGGCTTTTATACCTTAGAGATTATGTGATGATTCAGTATTAAAATTTATAATATTTATACATGGTATACATGTTTGAGATTGCTGAGATTTATTTTGCTCCTGTTTTAAGAAAGATAAGTTTTGTTCTTTTTAGCAACAGATATGGCTCTGATTTTTGGAAGAATGAAGGTATGCTTTCTTAAAATGTCACCTTGAGGTATTTTATTATATATTTTAATGCTATTGTGTCAGTTAAACTGAGTTATTTTAAAGCAAAATAGTTTTTATACATTTTTATCTAGATAAAAAAGTAAAATTTAAAAGTAAATTTGCCCTTTTCTACGTTAGTTGTTGATAATCTATATTTAAGAAGTCCAACATGTTTTTACTAGGAGAGTTTGAGAAGAAAAACAATGTATTGCTATAACACAAACTGTGTGGAAATCCAGTTGGGTGATGCTCTAATAAATATAGCATTTCTTACCAGTTTCTATATTGAATGTGTTACAATGAAATGTGTCTCTCCTCTCTCCTCATGCACTATAAATAATGCTAGGCTACTCACATATCAAACCTGAAAGCATTCCATCATTGCATGTCTTTTTACATATATTCATCTCATTGATCACAGCCAGTTCTCTCTGTTTTCAAGGCAGTCCAAAATTCCATAATGAGTATAGATGGTCATCTCCAAAAATAGATTATAAAGCTTCATGTACAGTAACGCCAAGTATACTCAATACCACCACGAAGGGGATGTTATTTAGATAAAGAAATAAGAGCAGGGGTGCCTGGGTAGCTCAGTTGTGAGGGTCTAACTCATGATTTTGGCTCAGGTTGTGATCTCAGGGTTATGAGATCAAGCTCTTCCTCGTTTCCATGGTCAGTGGGGAGTCTGTTTGAGATCTCTCCCTCTCCCTTTACCCCTCCCCCACCTCTCTAAAATAAATAAATAAATAAATAAATCTTAAAAAAAAAAAGAGAGAGGTAAGAATAGAAGTGGTGATCTTCACTGACTCCTGAAAGACTCTAAGAAAAAGATGTGCTTTAGTGTCTAGGGAAGTGAGGATATTATTTCTTCCAGTATACCATAATCACAACTAGTCTCGTTGGTCATTATTTGGTAAGAATTTAAAAAGAGGAGAAACTTACGGAGATTAGATGTTTCCTCTTACAAGAAAAACAACAACAACAACAAAAAATGACATAAGTTGGTATATATTGATATATTTCTGAATACCATGCTTCATGTAAGATGCATTAAACTATGCATTTGAAAAATCAGCCCTTTGTGTCTTTGTTTATTGTCTTATGTTTTTAAAACTCATTATAGATGCACCTGATTTTGAAAAGTCTGCCTTAATTTAAAACTCTACAACATAGACTATCAAATCTTTTCTTTTTTATGTTTTACTTGAAGTTGGCAGCTGGTAGCTGTATAAATCTAATATTTCTTATTCCAACATGATTGACCATAACTACAAAAAATTATTCATTATACAATATTTAGTCAGAATTTATGTCTTTTTAATATGTATCTAAATTCAATATTTAATCATTCTATTTATTTAATGATTTTTTTAAAATTTTTTATTTATTTGACAGAGAGAATCACAAGTAGGCAGAGAGACAGGCAGAGAGAAGGTGGGGGAAGCAGGCTCCCTGCTGAGCAGAGAGCCTGATGTGGGGCTCTATCCCAGGACGCTGAGATCATGACCTGAGCTGAATGTAGAGGCTTAACCCACTGAGCCACTCAGGTGCCCCTATTTAATGATATTATTAACAATGTTTACATTAACTTTCTTAGAAGTAGTTGGTATTATATCTTGATTGCAGAGGCATGAAGAAACAAGTGTTCAGTGTTCTATACATGCATTTTTCTAATTTACCAAATTCTGTACAAATTCAATTAGAATAAAGCTTTGTTGAAGTACTTTGTCTGTATATTCATTGATAATCAAACTGTTACTGAGTAGATAGAATTATGAATGCATTTCAGTTAATTTAATCAAATCAGAGTTTTGACAGCCATAAAGAAAACTAAAGATAAGTTTATGTTTATATTTCAATATGACCTTCAGTTGAACCATCTAGAAAGTTTACTCTAGTGAGCATGTTTCATAAAAGGTGAAATGTATAATGTTGCTAGAGGATCAGATTTAGACACGTCTCATTATAGGTCTGTGAAATTTGCATTCATTTGCATTGCTATAGTTAATAGAGCTTGTTAGAAGGTATAGTGATCACAATTTTCTAAATGACATATGGTCAACAGTTATTTATTGGCAGATCAAAAAGGTTTTTGTGGCAATTTTGAAATCCAGCTGGAGTATAATTGGAATTTTACCAAATATAAAGCTGAGGAATTCCAAATAGGTTGCTTTTAGCATATATATATATATATGTATGTGTATATATATATATAAAATATCTATATCTATGTTATAGATAAGATATATATCTAATAAATATTAATATAATTTATATTAACTATTCAGCTTGTTGAGTTTACTACTTAATATATTATATATATATGACCTTAGTATATTTACATTAATTTTGATTAAAACCAATGATTAATATATGTTTCATGATAACTATATTCTTATTTACAAATTCAAGTTTTGATAGAGATAGTTGGCTTTGAAGATGAATACATTATTGTCCTTGTCACTTAATATGTATGATTTTCTTGTACATGCCTCTATTAAGAAACATATCGCTTTCCAACTAAGTTATTTTAATACAGAAGAATCTAGTATAAAATACTATTTTCCAATGTGAGTTAGGTTTAAGTAGTTTATGAGGTCTAGGTACTGTGCTTTTTTGATAGAGAAAAAAGCAGTATCTTTAAAAGCAGAAATAATGTATTAACTAGAAACAGATCTAACTTTCAAATCTGTAATGTTTCACAAGTATTTTGTGCTCATTTTGATCTTGTCTATAGCAAATTAGAGATTTCTGAATAAATTTTAGATTTTATTTTTTCATTAGTTCCAGCATTCTGTTTAGACTAATTTTATGCTCCTTGCATTTCCTTTCCTCCTCTCCCCTTTCTGATTCACAACATAAACATTCTATCATACTTGGAAAGACTACTGTCCATATTTTAAATTTTAAGCATGTAGTTTAATGAAAAAAAAAAAAGCACCCATTGACATTACAGTAAAATCCTTAGGGAATTTTAACAAATTTTTATGTAGCAATTTTTACAAATAAAAATTAACATGAATATTTAACAACTGTGACCAAGCACATAATTGCTGTGTTCACAAAAAGCCATTAACTAAAATTTTGAATATTAATTAAGTTTGAATTAAAGTTCAAAATTTTTAGTTTCCTCACAGCCCTAACCACGATTCTGCTCTTAGAAAACTTGCTTTGTCATTCCTGTGTTATTGTACTCTATATAGGATGGTATAACACTTTTTGTAATAAAAAAATAACATTTAAATAACAACATTTCCTTGCCTCTTAACCTTTACTGTAAGTAAAAGTTAAGGCAGTTACCACTTTGTTGTTAGTATTACCTGCAACTAACAAAATCGCCTGATATTTTTTCCTTTGCAATGTAGTATGCACCTGAGGATATAATGGAATATGACTATGAGTATGGGGAAGCAGAGTATAAGGAGGCTGAATTTGTAACAGAGACACCCACTGTAACTGAGGAGACAATAGCACAAACCGAGGTAAAAACAAAGTAGTGCCTTTGTGAATGGTGTCCTGCTGTTTGTCATTCCCTGGTTTCTTACGTCTGCTGTTCCTTGAACTCATCATAAGCCTTTCACTCCCCCGATTTCTATGAACCAATAACTGTGATTTTTATTTGACAGTAGCTGTCCTGAAGGAATGATGCTCATTTTGCTTTGCTTGTCCTTCCTTTCGTCCATGCTCTTCATTTCCTTTTTCACTTTATTTATGTTTCCCATTCCATCTTTCACCACATTTTACAGAAAAAGAAATCCAATTTCAAAAAGAAGACGAGGACAGTGGCCACTAACTCAAAGGAAAAGTCCAAAAAGTTTACACCCCCTAAATCTGAAAAATTTGCGTCCAAGAAGAAGAAAAGTTATCAAGCAGCAGCAAAAGCCAAACTAGGGGTAAAGGTAGCAAAGAAAAAACAATCAAGATCTCTCCTAGATAAGCTGGAAGATCTCTGATGATGAGTCATTGTCCTAACCCAACTAGATAAATGCTCATTTGGCTAATCCGGTAACCCAGTTAAATCATGATTCCCCTAAATTTGGGATTGCCTTATATTTTTATAATTGCTTTTCTTTTGAATTTATCACTAGGCAAATATTGTTGATGATTTTCAAGAATACAACTATGGAACAGAAGAAAGTTATCAGACAGAAGCTCCTAGGCATGTATCTGGACCAAATGAGGTAAGCTCATTGACACTGTTAAATCACAGTTCAAATTTTTTAAGTGTGTAATATTTCTTAATACACTTCACTCTGGCAGAATCCATAATTCGTGGGAAGTTCCATCTTTTTATCCCTTTCCTGAACAACATTGGTTCACTCTTACTAGAAACAGGTCATTTAAAATCAGTCAATTCAGGTTTTGCATGACTCTTTGCTTCATGCAAGCACAAATTAATTAAACTGAATTGGCTGCTATCATTTTCTTGATTGCTCCTGGGATTGAGTAAGCTTCTCAACATGCTGTGATGAAAGGTATTCACAACATGATTCTTCTGTGAGAAGACTCCTCTAAAGTGAAAATTGTATCATGAAATGATACAATTAGAATTTAGTTCATCTGACCAAAAATCATGCATTTTCATGACAGCAGACTTCTTTTTTTTTTTTTTTTTTTTTTTTTTTTTTTTAATTTTACATTTTTTTTTTTTTTTTTTTTATTTTTTATAAACATATATTTTTTATATACATATATTTTTATCCCCAGGTCTGTGAATCACCAGGTTTACACACTTCACAGCACTCACCAAATCACATACCCTCCCCAATGTCCATAATCCCACCCCCTTCTCCCCAACCCCCTCCCCCCGGCAACCCTCAGTTTGTTTTGTGAGATTAAGAGTCACTTATGGTTTGTCTCCCTCCCAATCCCATCTTGTTTCATTTATTCTTCTACCCACTTAAGCCTCCATGTTGCATCACCACTTCCTCATATCAGGGAGATCATATGATAGTTGTCTTTCTCTGCTTGACTTATTTCGCTAAGCATGATACGCTCTAGTTCCATCCATGTTGTTGCAAATGGCAAGATTTCATTTCTTTTGATGGCTGCATAGTATTCCATTGTGTATATATACCACATCTTCTTGATCCATTCATCTGTTGATGGACATCTAGGTTCTTTCCATAGTTTGGCTATTGTGGACATTGCTGCTATAAACATTCGGGTGCATGTGTCCCTTTGGATCACTACATTTGTATCTTTAGGGTAAATACCCAATAGTGCAATTGCTGGGTCATAGGGCAGTTCTATTTTCAACATTTTGAGGAACCTCCATGCTGTTTTCCAGAGTGGCTGCACCAGCTTGCATTCCCACCAACAGTGTAGGAGGGTTCCCCTTTCTCCGCATCCTCGCCAGCATCTGTCATTTCCTGACTTGTTGATTTTAGCCATTCTGACTGGTGTGAGGTGATATCTCATTGTGGTTTTGATTTGTATTTCCCTGATGCCAAGTGATATGGAGCACTTTTTCATGTGTCTGTTGGCCATCTGGATGTCTTCTTTGCAGAAATGTCTGTTCATGTCTTCTGCCCATTTCTTGATTGGATTATTTGTTCTTTGGGTATTGAGTTTGCTAAGTTCTTTATAGATTCTGGACACTAGTCCTTTATCTGATATGTCGTTTGCAAATATCTTCTCCCATTCTGTCAGTTGTCTTTTGATTTTGTTAACTGTTTCCTTTGCTGTGCAAAAGCTTTTGATCTTGATGAAATCCCAGTAGTTCATTTTTTCCCTTGCTTCCCTTGCCTTTTGCGTTGTTCCTAGGAAGATGTTGCTGCGGCAGAGGTCAAAGAGGTTGCTGCCCGTGTTCTCCTCAAGGATTTTGATGGATTCCTTTCGTACATTGAGGTCCTTCATCCATTTTGAGTCTATTTTTGTGTGTGGTGTAAGGAAATGGTCCAATTTCATTTTTCTGCATGTGGCTGTCCAATTTTCCCAGCACCATTTATTGAAAAGGCTGTCTTTTTTCCATTGGACATTCTTTCCTGCTTTGTCGAAGATTAGTTGACCATAGAGTTGAGGGTCTATTTCTGGGCTCTCTATTCTGTTCCATTGATCTATGTGTCTGTTTTTGTGCCAGTACCATGCTGTCTTGATGATGACAGCTTTGTAATAGAGCTTGAAGTCCGGAATTGTGATGCCACCAACGTTGGCTTTCTTTTTCAATATCCCTTTGGCTATTCGAGGTCTTTTCTGGTTCCATATAAATTTTAGAATTATTTGTTCCATTTCTTTGAAAAAGATGGATGGTACTTTGATAGGAATTGCATTAAATGTGTAGATTGCTTTAGGTAGCATAGACATTTTCACAATATTTATTCTTCCAATCCAGGAGCATGGAACATTTTTCCATTTCTTTGTGTCTTCCTCAATTTCTTTCATGAGTACTTTATAGTTTTCTGAGTATAGATTCTGTGTCTCTTTGGTTAGGTTTATTCCTAGGTATCTTATGGTTTTGGATGCAATTGTAAATGGGATTGACTCCTTAATATCTCTTTCTTCTGTCTTGCTGTTGGTGTAGAGAAATGCAACTGATTTCTGTGCATTGATTTTATATCCTGACACTTTACTGAATTCCTGTATAAGTTCTAGCAGTTTTGGAGTGGAGTCTTTTGGGTTTTCCACATATAGTATCATATCATCTGCGAAGAGTGATAATTTGACTTCTTCTTTGCCGATTTGGATGCCTTTAATTTCCTTTTGTTGTCTGATTGCTGAGGCTAGGACCTCTAGTACGATGTTGAATAGCGGTGGTGATAATGGACATCCCTGCCGTGTTCCTGACCTTAGCGGAAAAGCTTTCAGTTTTTCTCCATTGAGAATGATATTTGCGGTGGGTTTTTCATAGATGGCTTTGATGATATTGAGGTATGTGCCCTCTATCCCTACACTTTGAAGAGTTTTGATCAGGAAGGGATGTTGTACTTTGTCAAATGCTTTTTCAGCATCTATTGAGAGTATCATATGGTTCTTGTTCTTACTTTTATTGATGTGTTGTATCACATTGACTGATTTGCGGATGTTGAACCAACCTTGCAGCCCTGGAATAAATCCCACTTGGTCGTGGTGAATAATCTTTTTAATGTACTGTTGAATCCGATTGGCTAGTATTTTGTTGAGTATTTTCGCATCTGTGTTCATCAAGGATATCGGTCTATAGCTCTCTTTTTTGGTGGGATCCTTGTCTGGTTTTGGGATCAAGGTGATGCTGGCCTCATAAAATGAGTTTGGAAGTTTTCCTTCCATTTCTATTTTTTGGAACAGTTTCAGGAGAATAGGAATTAGTTCTTCTTTAAATGTTTGGTAGAATTCCCCCGGGAAGCCGTCTGGCCCTGGGCTTTTGTTTGTTTGGAGATTTTTAATGACTGTTTCAATCTCCTTACTGGTTATGGGTCTGTTCAGGCTTTCTATTTCTTCATGGTTCAGTTGTGGTAGTTTATATGTTTCTAGGAATGCATCCATTTCTTCCAGATTGTCAAATTTATTGCCGTAGAGTTGCTCATAGTATGTTCTTATAATAGTTTGTATTTCCTTGGTGTTAGTTGTGATCTCTCCTCTTTCATTCATTATTTTATTTATTTGGGTCCTTTCTCTTTTCTTTTTGATAAGTCGGGCCAGGGGTTTATCAATTTTATTAATTCTTTCAAAGAACCAGCTCCTAGTTTCGTTGATTTGTTCTATTGTTTTTTTGGTTTCTATTTCATTGATTTCTGCTCTGATCTTTATGATTTCTCTTCTCCTGCTGGGCTTAGGGTTTCTTTCTTGTTCCTTCTCCAGCTCCTTTAGGTGTAGGGTTAGGTTGTGTACCTGAGACCTTTCTTGTTTCTTGAGAAAGGCTTGTACCGCTATATATTTTCCTCTCAGGACTGCCTTTGTTGTGTCCCACAGATTTTGAACCGTTGTATTTTCATTATCATTTGTTTCCATGATTTTTTTCAATTCTTCTTTAATTTCCCGGTTGACCCATTCATTCTTTAGAAGGATACTGTTTAGTCTCCATGTATTTGGGTTCTTTCCAAACTTCCTTTTGTGGATGAGTTCTAGCTTTAGAGCATTGTGGTCTGAAAATATGCAGGGAATGATCCCAATCTTTTGATACCGGTTGAGTCCTGATTTAGGACCGAGGATGTGATCTATTCTGGAGAATGTACCATGTGCACTAGAGAAGAATGTGTATTCTGTTGCTTTGGGATGAAATATTCTGAATATATCTGTGATGTCCATCTGGTCCAGTGTGTCATTTAAGGCCTTTATTTCCTTGCTGATCTTTTGCTTGGATGACCTGTCCATTTCAGTGAGGGGAATATTAAAGTCCCCTACTATTATTGTATTGTTGTTTATGTGTTTCTTTGATTTTGTTATTAATTGGTTTATATAGTTGGCTGCTCCCACGTTGGGGGCATAGATATTTAAAATTGTTAAATCTTCTTGTTGGACAGACCCTTTGAGTATGATATAGTGTCCTTCCTCATCTCTTATTACAGTCTTTGGCTTAAAATCTAATTGATCTGATATAAGGATTGCCACTCCTGCTTTCTTCTGATGTCCATTAGCATGGTAAATTCTTTTCCACCCCCTCACTTTAAATCTGGAGGTGTCTTCGGGCTTAAAATGTGTTTCTTGGAGGCAACATATAGATGGGTTTTGTTTTTTTATCCATTCTGATACCCTGTGTCTTTTGACAGGGGCATTTAGCCCATTCACATTCAGGGTAACTATTGAGAGATATGAATTTAGTGCCATTGTATTGCCTGTAAGGTGACTGTTACTGTATATGGTCTCTGTTCCTTTCTGATCTACCACTTGTAGGCTCTCTCTTTGCTTAGAGGACCCCTTTCAATATTTCCTGTAGAGCTGGTTTGGTATTTGCAAATTCTTTCAGTTGTTGTTTGTCCTGGAAGCTTTTAATCTCTCCTTCTATTTTCAATGATAGCCTAGCTGGGTATAGTATTCTTGGCTGCATGTTTTTCTCGTTTAGTGCTCTGAAAATATCATGCCAGCTCTTTCTGGCCTGCCAGGTCTCTGTGGATAAGTCAGCTGCCAATCTAATATTTTTACCATTGTATGTTACAGACTTCTTTTCCCGGGCTGCTTTCAGGATTTTCTCTTTGTCATTGAGACTTGTAAATTTTACTATTATGTGACGGGGTGTGGGCCTATTCTTATTTATTTTGAGGGGCATTCTCTGAACCTCCTGAATTTTGATGCTTGTTCCCTTTGCCATATTGGGGAAATTCTCCCCAATAATTCTCTCCAGTATACCTTCTGCTCCCCTCTCACTTTCTTCTTCTTCTGGAATCCCAATTATTCTAATGTTGTTTCGTCTTATGGTGTCACTTATTTCTCGAATTCTCCCCTCGTGGTCCAGTAGCTGTTTGTCCCTCTTTTGATCAGCTTCTTTATTCTCTGTCATTTGGTCTTCTATATCACTAATTCTTTCTTCTGCCTCATTTATCCTAGCAGTGAGAGCCTCCATTTTTGATTGCACCTCATTAATAGCTTTTTTGATTTCAACTTGGTTAGATTTTAGTTCTTTTATTTCTCCAGAAAGGGCTTTTATATCTCTCGAGAGGGTTTCTCTAATATCTTCCATGCCTTTTTCGAGCCCGGCTAGAACCTTGAGAATTGTCATTCTGAACTCTAGATCTGACATATTACCGATGTCTGTATTGATTAGGTCCCTAGCCTTCGGTACTGCCTCTTGTTCTTTTTTTTGTGGTGAATTTTTACGTCTTGTCATTTTGTCCAGATAAGAGTAAATGAAGGGGCAAGTAAAATACTAAAAGGGTGGCAACAACCCCAGGAAAATATGCTTTAGCCAAATTAGAAGAGATCCAAAATCGTGAGTGGGGAGAAAGGGGATAAAAAGAGGTTCAAAAAGGAAGAAAGAAAAAAGAAAAAAAAAAAAAAAAAGAAAAGAATTTTTTTTTAAAAAAGAAAACACCTAAGAAAAATGTAAAAAAATATATATATATATATTAGATAAACTAGTAAAAAATCGTTAAAAAAGAAAAAGGTAACAGTTAAAAAAAAAAAAAAATTTTACCCGAAGGCGAGAGAAAAAAAAAAAAAAAAAAATGAAAAAGAAAAAATTAAATTAACTGCAAGACTAAAAAAAATCACAGGAAAAAAGCCATGAGTTCCGTGCTTGGCTTTCTCCTCCTCTGGAATTCTGCTGCTCTCCTTGGTATTGAAACCGCACTCCTTGGTAGGTGAGCTTGGTCTCGGCTGGATTTCTTGTTGATCTTCTGGGGGAGGGGCCTGTTGTAGTGATTTTCAAGTGTCTTTGCCCCAGGCGGAATTACACCGCCCTTACCCGGGGCCGGGGTGAGTAATCCGCTCGGGTTTGCTTTCAGGAGCTTTTGTTCCCTGAGCGCTTTCCGTAGAGTTCCAGAGGACGGGAATACAAATGGCGGCCTCCTGGTCTCCGGCCCGGAGGAGCCGAGAGCCCAGGGCCCCACTCCTCAGTGCGCCCTCAGAGAACAGCGCCCAGTTACTCCCGTCTGCCTGACCTCCGGCCGCGCTCCGAGCTCACCGAGCCTGCGACCGGTTCAAGGTAACACCGAGCTGCGAGCTTACTGTCGGCTCTGTCTCTGTAGCCGGCTTTCCCGTTCCAATACCCGCAAGCTCTGCGACACTCAGACACCCCCGATCCTTCTGTGACCCTGCGGGACCTGAGGCCACGCTGACCCCGCGTGGGCTTCGCTCCGGTTTAGCCTCTGGAGCGATGTCCCTCCGCGGAACAGACTTTTAAAAGTCCTGATTTTGTGCGCGGTTGCTCCGCCGCTTGCCGGGAGCCGGCCCCTCCCCCCGGGGTCTATCTTCCCGTCGCTTTGGATTCACTTCTCCGCCGGTCCTACCTTTCAGAAAGTGGTTGTTTTTCTGTTTCCAGAATTGCTGTTTTTCTTCTCTTCGATCTGCCGATGGATTTTCAGGTGTTTGCAATCTTTAGATAAGCTATCTAGCTGATCTCCGGCTAGCTGAAGCAGTCTCAGCTTGCTACTTCTCCGCCATCTTGACTCCTCCCCGACAGCAGACTTCTTGACAAAATGTAGACTTCGTGGATTTTAGTAGCTTTTTACATTTACAAACCTGTTAGGAGTGTGATGCTTACAATTAAATTAATATACCTTACTCTTTTTCATTCTTTCCTATGAAAATGTTTAAGCACATACAGGTATAAATCAATGTTCCTGAATTTCAAACTAGACATACAACCTTATTGTGAAAAGATGACAAATGTCCCAGTGAGGCAAATAAACCCAGTGGTGTGTTACATGCAAACACATACTTTAGAATAATAACATTTCAGGGTAAGAACAGATTTTAGGTTTCATCTGGTCCAAAATGATCGTTTTCCAGAAATGGATATCTTGAGTTAAGATGTCTATTTATCTAACCAAATTCATCTAGCTTTTTTAGATCAGAGCTATGAACATAGTAAATTTAGATTTTGAATAATATTCATCCCTTATAGATAGTATGCCCTCCTTGTCTGAGAATACAAAAGCATTATGGTTATTGGACATTTTATTTTAGTTAATAATTGCTAAATTAATCATTTAGCCACATTTTATTCTCATGATTTTGCATACTACTACTTATTTATTCCATACTGTTCTGTCATCTAGATTCACTGTTATGGAAATCAAGTTACTTAAAATGAAATTCAAAAAGGAGCAAGATAAATTATTTAATTTGAATCTCATCAAAATCATAATATAGCTAAAATTACATGAGAACTATGATGCAGATTTATGCCATTGATAAATAATTAATTATGTGAAAAAGAAAATTATACTAGGTTTATTTTTTTATCTCTGAGGAATATTTATTGATATAAAATTTACTTGTAAGTGTATATTTATTCTCTGCTCTTTATGAGATCATACAGTGACAGTCTGTTTCATTGTCTTGAATTTTGAAGGCTATAATTTATATTTTACTTGCTTTAAAGAATCCTTTGGTGATATAATACTTCCCTATACTAGATACTCTGTAAAAATTACAATAATAAGTCTCACTATTGGCATTAATATTTTATCTTTGTGATTGAGAGTCAAATTTACATGTTTTTTCTGGTAGCAGTTATATTTCATAATGATGATCTGTGAGCTCTGAAAATTAAGCAAAGCTTTAATTTAGTGCATATTTCATTGTCCAAGTCTCAAACTATAAAGTAAATATAAAATTGACTAACAAGCAAATACACATGCTGAATCCATGTGACTATTTGCAGTTTATTGGGAAAAGTACTTTGAAAGCAATATTTCCTTGTACAAACCAATGTACAAAAATATTTCTTTCAATGATACTGAAAGGCTATCTTTCTTGGCCTTCAGCCTTGCTTGGGTAACATTTAAATTGCTTCCCGTCACATTCCATCAAACTGTAATTGCAAATGCTTTCCTTGCTTTACTAATAGTAAACTTCATGTTCTTCAACTCCTTGCAACTTAAATTAATAGCCAAATCCAGTTGAAGAAGTATTTACTGAAGAATATCTAACTGGAGAGGATTATGATTCCCAGAGGAAAAATTCCGAGGATACACTATATGAAAACAAAGAAATAGACGGCAGGGACTCTGACCTGCTGGTAGATGGAGATTTAGGCGAATATGATTTTTATGAATATAAAGAATATGAAGATAAACCAACAAGTCCCACTAATGAAGACTTTGGTCCAGGTGTTCCAGCAGAAACAGATATCACAGAAACAAGCGTAAGTCAGTGTTATGCCCTGCGTCATTGTATGTCTTATTTTTGGAGTATCTTCACATTTATCTTGATGTTTTTTCAAGGATAAAGTACAAGTTGTGTTCTTATGTAAATTGTGAATATCCTCCCAGGACATCTTGATAGATTCTTCCTCATGGAAATCTTCAGCCATTGTAGCTCTGCCTATACTACCAGAGTCTTCATTTGAAAGTATAGTCTTGGATAGAATCGTATCCAAATTGTTTTGTCATCGATGAGATTAAGTTATTATTCTGGATTTTTTTCAAAAAAGGTTTTATTTATTCATTTACCAGAGAGGGAGAACACAAGCAGGGAGAGCAGCTAGCAAAGTGGGAGGAAGAACAGGCTCTCTGCTGAGCCAAGGAGCCAGATGTGGGACTGGATCCCAACACCTTGGGATCATGACCTGGGCTGAAGGCAGCCGCTTAACGAACTGAGCCACCCAGGAGTCCCAGATTATTTTATTTTTTAATTTTGAAAGAAGAATTTTCTGGTGATGCTCAGTACAGAACCATATGTTATTTTTTTGACCCCCATCACCCATTTCTCCCACCGCTCACCCCTCACCTATATTTTGTTAAATTTAATTTGATGACACTTTTTGCATAATGCCTTGGAATAGTAAGTGAAGTCTACATATGTCTTTATCTTTCTGTAATAGTTCTTTAACAAACAATTGTTTCATCTCATTCAAGAATTGCGTTAATGCTCATTATGCTTTCCTTTTCATGTTTTCAGTATCTAAACATTCAATAGGTTTTTGTTTAAAAAAAAACACATTTTAATAGGTTGTTTTTAAATGCACTTAGATAATTAAATTTTTTTTTAAAAGTACTTAAATGGCCTTAATGACTTAAAGACAGGTTGCTTGAATTTTTCACTCAACAGATAAATGGCCATGGTGGATATGGAGAAAAGGGGCAGAAAGGAGAACCAGCAGTAGTTGAACCTGTAAGTATTGGTGCGAATACATTGTAAAGGTTGGTACAATTAATTAATGTAGATTTTGAGCCATCATCACCCTACGGTATTATATATGTTTGTATATTTCCATTAAAAATTCTAATGTCCAAGTGCTTAAAATATGCCATGAATAAGTGAGTCAGTGAGGCCATTTCTGGCAAGTGAAATTTTAATTAACTAAAAAAACATAGAGACATGAATTTTGGAATTTGAAAGTCGCTGAAATTTGTCTAGTCCAATTCTCTTGTTTTAAGACAAAGGAACCTGAGATCTGCTGAGATTCACATGTTCGTGGTTGAGACATAACCAGATGTTAGCTTTTCTAACTTTCTTCAATTTCTCTAACTTAACATTATTAGAAATATATTATTTGATCTAAATATTTTCTGGTTTCATATCCAAATAATATCATGTTAATATAATCATATTTCACATCCAGATAATATCATATTGTCATGATATGAAAATATTACTTTTAAAATTCACTTCCTTTTCTCCCTACTAACAAATGGTCTAATTCACTCCAAAAGTGATTTTTAAAATTTATGTTAATATTATTACTACTCAAGATATTGGTAAAAAGCAAATTGTTACCAGAAAGCAATTTTACTATTGTTCTCCCTAATCACCAACTTGGGGAAACCGTTGCACTAGAACTAAAGGTAATATGCTTAATTGTTTGCCTCAAGATCATGAAAATCATTTCAAAAGTTGCAAGGACTGGGGAGAGTCAAAGGTCAAAATGATATGTCTATAAGGACATTGCTGTCTATTAACTGTATTACTCCAAAACCCGATAAATCGTGCCTGAAAAAAATTTTTTTTCATAATAAATATGCCCTGATTTTGAAAATTTACAACCAGCCTTCTAAATGATTAAACAATTTAAACAACTTCCGGCAGTAGAATCATAAGCTTGGTGGAATGAGTTTCTTTTCCTGAAACAGTACTTTATCCTCTTGTCTATTGAAGAGCTTATCTCATATTTATCCCCAATTGTTTTGCTTGGACTTTTTTCTCCTTTCCCTGAATTAAAGTGCATAGGTGCCACTTAACTTCCACTCTTTCATTCACGCGGTAGATATTATAAAATTCTAGCTTTCACCAGGCATTATTCCGAGTGCTAGGGAAAACTTGGTCAAATTCATAGCTTTGTCCTTCTTGGCAGCATATTGCATATTCTCCTTTTAATATTACTTTCCTGAATATTTATTTCTTTTCTAATTAGTTCACCAATTCTCTGAGGACAGGGACTATATTTTCTTACCATTTTAAACTCTCTCCCTTCTGCATGCAAAACTATTTGTAATGGGTTTTACATGGTAGAAACAGAGGATTTTTGAAATGCAATGATGGGGTGCTTTGTTAGAACTTCTTAGGTGAGAGGTCAGGGGTTCCATTTCACTAGTGGTGGGTGAGTCTCTGTCTTTTTTTTTTTTTATTGTAGGGGATGCTTATCGAAGGACCCCCAGGACCAGCAGGACCTGCGGTATGTAACTGTGTCAAGATTATTTTTGTATTTACTTTTTAAAAATAATCAGATATTTAGGGGCCCCTGGGTGGCCCAGTGGGTTAAGCCTCTGCCTTCGGCTCAGGTCATGATCTCAGGGTCCTGGGATGGAGCCCTGCATCAGGCTCTCTGCTTGGCGGAGAGCCTGCTTCCCCTTCTCTCTCTGCCTGCCTCTCTGCCTACTTGTGATCTCTCTGTCAAATAAATAAATAGAATATTTTTTTAAAAAAATAAAATATTTATAATTTCTATTACATTATTGAATTTATGTATTTTATATTAATTTGAGTATTGAATGATAGAGGCAAACAGCTTTTCTGAGGGCCTGGTAGCCTTGAATTGTTGATTTGGCTTTCCAAAAGTTACTCTTTTGAGAGCCTTGGAATTAAATTTTAATTTTCTTTCCTTCCATCCCTCCTTCCTTCCTCTCCTTAAATATCTCTGTATCCTTTAACCTCATTTTTGTTAGGGTCCATGATCAAAGGAAGGAGACTGAAACAAAGCGAAAGTCAAGCAAAGCTTTATTTTGCACCAAACATTGAAAATCAAACAGACCAGTCGGGCGGTCTCTTACAAAGAGGCAATGACAACCATGACACCGACCCCGACTACTTCCCTTACCCCGACGACAACCCTCTCTCTATCTGACAACAACACTCCCGGTAGTGCCGCTCCCCGGTGGCACTGCTCCCCGGCGAGGCTCCTGATGCTCCCAAGGACCCTGACACTCCCACTCCCAACGACCTGGACGCTATCACTACTACTTCCCTGCCTCACAGACTAACCTTTATAGAGGTGGTTGAGCCTGGCCCATACACAGGTGGCCAATGAAATTGCAATATACAGGGAAAACTGCACAGTCATGCTAGGTTGGCAGTATGGTGACCAATTGAATTTCAATTTACCATAGTAAATATATGCGTGCCCCACTAATTGGATGTCTCCATCTGGCTGGCCCGCTCCCATATCAGGGGCCTGCAAGCAAGTTCCTCCGGGTCAACCCAAGCCCACAATGAAATGGCTCTCTCAGGCCAACTAGGCCCTTATAATTTTCAAGTTTCATCTGAAAGTTATGATAGTGTTAAAAGTCATCTTTCTTTTTATTAAAGAAGTATAGGTATACCGCAATTGGAGTTGAGAATTCTAAGTAGACAGTAGCTGCTTTATCTGTGATTCTGAATGGAGTGATTGTCAGTTTCCATTGTCACTTCCTAGTGAGGTTGATGTCACTCAGTGTGTCTTTATTCTCAGGTAGTTGTACAGATCTGACTTTGTACAGATCTGTCTTTTGTGGAATTAATTAAGTTCTTGTCATCTGAAATAGATATGTTATGCTGATGCCTTTAAATTCCTTTTATCCATAAAGGAAAATGTAAAAATGGCTCCAAGCTAAATGATTTCTATATTTCAACTTTGCTATCACATTTCTGAGGTCTAATTGTCCGAGTATAACATTGCTTCAATAAGAATTGGAAACCAACTTCTACTTCAGGGACTTTATATTGGCATAGTTTCCTTTCCTGTTTTTCCTTGGAATGTCTGCTTCAAACCTGAGAGCAGCTTCATAGAGGAGTCGCTGAGTTAGTGACAGAGTGGTTTCCTATATGTTGTCTTTTCATAGGAAGGTAAATAGGGCAATAGTTTGGGTGACAAGTATATATTTATGGAAATATAAAATGAGCTCTTGATTTTGGTAGAATGAATTTGCCTGAATGATAGATAATAAGAACTGACTCAGATCATGGTTTATTTCTTTGTAGGGTCTTATGGGTCCCCCTGGTCTACAGGGCCCCACTGGACCTCCTGGTGACCCTGGAGAGAGGGTGAGTGAAGAGATTCTTTATTTAAAAAAATAGATTAAAATAATTATAAAATATTCTACAAGCTTAACATGTTATCCTTCTCACTGAAAGACAGAGAAACCATTGAGTTCATTGTCTAATATTTTGGTTAACTTTCCTAACTATAATTTTAGAAGTGAGGATGAAGACTGTGCATTTACCTATATTATAATTAGTAAGAAAACTTTCATTTTCAACAAATTTCCACATTGAGATGAACCTGCTACATTAGATTCAGTTCTTTAGTCTCAGTTGAGACAGGTTTTCCATGAACTCTGATGAATATTTAGTTGGATTCTGATAGACTGAGTTAATAAGCCTGAATTCTGATTTGAAAAGCATGTCCTAGATCGCATGTTAAAATAGACCACTTGTCTTAAGTCAATCCAAACTCTTTAAAAAATCTCTCCCTGTTTTTCCTCCATCCTTGAGTAGCCAATAACTTTGTGCATTATTAAAATCCTGTAAAACTAGTGCAATGAAAAACAACCCTTCCAGGGCACCTGGGTGGCTCAGTCAGTTGAGCCTCCAACTCTTGATCTCAGCTCAGGTCTTCATCTCAAGCCCCACATTGGGCTCCTTGCTCAGCGCTTAAAAACAAAAACAAACAAACCCTTTCTAGGTACATACTGAAAGGAGATGAACCAAGGAGGGGAAAACAAATGCAGATTAGTTAATGTGGACTAATTTTATTAAATGCTATTCTATTTCTAATAAATTTGGCTCTTTAATTTATTTATTAATTTTGATGATTTACTTTCCTAGGGTCCCCCAGGACGTCCTGGCTTACCAGGGGCTGATGGTCTGCCTGGTCCTCCTGGTACCATGTTAATGTTACCGGTATGAGTTTTCTTACTGCTATAAAGATAATTTAATAATTCATCATCTTATTGTTGAAAAATATTGCTGAACTATATTACAGATCAGTTAACTAAAAACCATTGTATGAGGTAGAAATACTTGAAGTCAAGCAGACTTTAGAAATGACAGGAAATTTTACTAGAGCAAAAATTTGGTAAATATCAATCTCTGCATTAGAACTAAGGTTTTGTTATATGATTAGACTTTGACAGCGAAGCTTAGAGGTTGTTCTTAATATTTCCAACCATGTGCTTTATCCTGAGTCATAGGATTAACATGCATTTCATGTATTACTTAACATAAAATTAATATGCTATTTATCACCACAGAGATAACAGTTGATGCTTTTTAAAGAAGATATATTTATATTGTCATTATTCATTGCTCAAAAATTGTTTTACCGTAAGATTGCTTTTTAAAGTTGCCCTTGTTCTCTGGGAGAAAAAACAAAACAAAACAAACAAACAAAAAAAAACCAATTTAATTTGTTTAAATGCAATAAAATTTCAAGTAATAATCAGAGTAAGAAATTGATTCCTGCTGCATTTCGAATTAAAATTTAAATGGTAGCTTTAGGATTTTAGAATTTTATGGAAGGATACTGGGAGGGTGAGTTTCCTATTATAATTACTTAACAAAAAAATAACAAAACGAATTTATCTCCAGGACGATTTCAACTGTATTTATAGAGATTCCAAAAGTTTTGCTCAACAAAATAGCAATTGATCTATAACCGCCATTGAACTGAGTACCTTTGGAATTTTTAAAAATGATTAAATAGAGGGAGGTAGCATTTGTACAGGTAAAAAATATAGGATGACTTATTTCAGATTTTTCAGAGATTATGGAATTTAAAATTGGAAATCTCTAGTCTCTTCTACAAATGATAAACATGATCCTGAGAACTTCCAATATGGGCAGAAGAATTTTAAAAAAGAAATCTAAGTATCTTGATTCATATAAGTGACCTAGTACTTTTGTAAAATTCAACCATTTTCAGTAAATAGTTTTTAATTAGTAATTAAGGCACTATTTGACAAAGGCTAATTTTGAGCTTCTTTACGTTCCCTTTCCTTAGTTTCGTTACGGTGGTGATAGCTCCAAAGGACCAACCATCTCTGCTCAGGAAGCTCAGGCCCAGGCAATTCTTCAGCAGGCCCGGGTAAGAAAGAATGAGATGTATTCCCATAAGCTGATTTTGTGTGTGTGTGTGTGTGTGTGTGTGTGTGTGTGTGTGTGTCTGCCTGCATCTGGAAGATGCTACTATTATAAATAAAATACTTCTGGATAGTACACTGAATTTGGACAGAGAAAATGCTGAGGTTATAACCCATTTTTTCCAGTAAGAATATTTTCTTTAATTGAATATTAAAGTTAAATGACTGACCTTTGCAGTATTGCCATTTATAATCCTGGCAATAACACACAAACCATAACACATATTTTCTAATATTTTTTTTAAGAGTACTGACTGATTTACACATAATACTCTCTATTGTTCACATACAGCTTCTGTTAAGACAGAAGTTGATGATTTATAAAAGTAAAAGAATAAGGTTTGAAATATTTTTTTTCCTGCTAATCTAATAAATTATTCAGGATAGCTCAAATAATCCATCAAATTAAGTTTTTGTAAGCATTCTCATATAAGAAAGAAACCTTCAAATATATATTTAAGTTCTAATCATAATCTATAATGTTTTTACAAAATCCATTGCTTATAATCATTCATTAGCTGAAAGTTTCCACTATCTCTATCTTATAAGACCTATAATTATATTTATTTTTTAAACTCACCTCAATTAAAAAGTCTAAAGAATGGACTAGGGAAGAGTTGAAAGTCATTTAATACTTTTTTTCCTAGTATAGGATTTTTCTTTAAGGAAAAAGGAAATAGAGGGCTTGCATTTGGTATGGATATGGACCCACTTTCTAGGTGATATAAATCATTTCTGTGATAACTTTGGATAAATTTATGAGTATATAAAATTTAACATTTATATGTCTATCATACACTTACGAGTGTATAAAATATCTGAAAACATAACTAAAGAGTATAATTTACTCTATTTATTTACATATTTGTTAAATCTGTCAATCTGAAAAAATGCCATTATTTGGTATATTATTATGCCATCATGTATAAAGACAGACATTTAAGAATTTGTTTACTAGTCCTTGGCTTAACACGTACCTAAAAGGATTTAAAATAATTTGCTAATGATTCCTATAATTCATCTTATAAATTATATTACTTTCCACAAATTTAAGGTAATTATTTGAGCTTAAATGTTTTATGAGGCCATTGAATTCCTCATTTTATTAGACCTTTTAACCTATTTGGAAATAGGTAGCAAGCATTATAATTCCAATTTTTCAGATATTTAATCTCAAGGATTAAGAAGTGTATTGTCAAAAATCTCATGGTGAGTCAGTAGTGGAACTTTGAAGATACTACTGTTTTCATCTCATGCACTTTTCTAATATGATTTTACATATTATTTCTGTTACAGTATTATTTTTTTATATCTGTTTTGATAATCTAAATATTCATCTTTGGAATCACTAATATTAAAAAGTAGCTCACCATACTAATTTAACATCTATCAAATATTTACCCTGTGTACTCCACTTGTTCCAGCTTTTCAAGTTTGCTAATTTCACATTTCTAATACTCAGTATCAATAGTGCATGTAATCAATCTATCATGCCTATTATTATACAAAGTGAATGTATCTTTCTTGTAATGTTAAATTTGGGATTTGGTAAAAAGAAGTGTATTAGCATATTTTCTGATCAATTTTGCTCGCTATCTGGCTTTAACTGTTATAGTATTTCCTAAAATATTACTAGAAACTTTTTACTTAAAGCACCTCAAATTGTTCACCTCTAAAAGGATTTTCAATGATAAGTGTGCCAGCATGTTTAAGAGAAGTCTATATGTTATTCTGAAGTTGGCTTCAGAGTAGAAAAATTATAAAATATTAGTTATACTAAAATCTATTTTAACTTCTATTGTTGAATATATGTCATTATAATATCATCATAATAATATATGGTACAAGATTGTATACAAGATACAACAGTTTAAAGAAAATTGATACTTGTTTAGGTCATTTGTCATTCTAGAAACTTGCAGTTCTTCAGTAATCAGGCACTCTTTCTAGCATGTAGCTATTATACCTGTGTTGATCCTCTGTTACTTAGAGGTAGCTTGTGCAAATGAATATTATGGTTTAATATGCTTATCCAGGAGAGCATCCCTGAGTTTGATCTTCTTTATTTTCTAGATTGCTCTGCGAGGCCCACCTGGCCCAATGGGTCTAACTGGAAGACCGGGTCCTGTGGTATGTTATTCAATAAGATAATGTATGTTTAAATCCACATATTAGTAATTCCTTGTGCAGCTTTGGCCAAGCATTGTTCATATTTATAGCTGATAAAAAAAGGATACATACACTTACTTATGCTTGATTTTGTTTCCATTTTAAAAGTCTATTTCAATCCAGTCCTCAGTAAGTTTTGATAAAAAGATTTCAATGAAGAATTTTCAAATCAAATAAATACAATGGAAAATATAATTGAGTCATATATCTATTAATTTGTCAAATCATAAATGTAATTTATTTGCATAATATTCCGAGTTATTAAAATTTAATTGGACATTAAATTATTATGTTAAATAGAATTTTCATTTAAAAAAAAGTATTTGAGGTCAGTTAAATTATTCCATAATCTGGGAAGCAAGTAGGATACTTGGCTTAAACTTGAGTTTGCCTTCAGTATTCCTTAAAGTGCTTCAGATACTAGAAAAATTAATTTGTCTTTTGGAAACTGTTGGAAAATGAGTGTTTTATTTTTCCATGTAACCTTGCTAATAAGGTAATATTTTCCAAGTGGTTTTTAAAAAATATGTTCAAATATTTTGAAACTTTTACCAAATGTTAAGCAATGTAGCAATTCACAAAGAAACACAAAGCTTCTTTTCAAGTCATATTTTTTCTTAAGAAAAAAGAAAATCATAGGAGTCCAACCTCAGCTCTGATTGATTTTAGAATTAATTGAATAAATAATTTCTATTTTAAAGTATTTCTTTTTCTGTAAAAACAAGCCATTCCTCCTATTCTTTCATATGATTTTATATGTTTTCAATGTATTTCATAGAAATAGTGGTGTTTATAGAAAGCATTACTGTGAACATTAAAATCTTACATTTTAGTTACTTAGTAGACACAGCAAAATAATTTATTCAAGTTCGAATCAAGCTAATGTCTCCTATTTAATCTGTTTTACTGATCTTATTAATTAGGATGTTCAGTAGTTTTCTTCATGTATTTTATTCAAAGATTTGTTATGTAGTTTACATAAATTTTTGGTTCTCTTAGTTCAGTCTTTAAAATTTGTACAGGTTATATATTTTGAAGGTTATACAGTCAGGTATATATACTCAATGATATGGGCTCATGTAGAACATATGTTCTGGCAAAATAATAAGAAACATGAAGAGTCCATGTTCCTTAACAAATGAAGAAAGTTAATATTTAACAGTTTGTTAGTGATAACTCAAATTCACATGACTGAGGAAAGCCAGAAATATGCTAAAACTTTATAAATCTTGGGACAGAAGAATTATCTGTATATTTTATTAAAAATAACAGTTCCTGGGACCCCAAACTTGTGATTCTGTCATTCAGGATTGGTGTGGCAAAATATATTTTTAATGAGTGCACCAGGCTGATTCTAAGCATGTTTGGGAAATACCGCCATATATTACCTAATTTATAAATATCACTACAGGGTTTCTAAAACTGCATTTTCCAAAGGAATTTTCCTTCATATCATCCTGACAAGCATAAACCTTAATGGGTTTGTAGAGGGTCAGGGTAGTGAATAGCAGAAGCAATGTAAGCATGATCAAGTAGCAGTTGCTGTTTTCACCAAACAGTTACTGAGGGTCAGTCATGCACAACGTGTTGGCAAGGAGAAAAAATGGGCAACCACATACACATTCTCAGTGTCATACACTGGACACAAGATTGATTGATTTCACTACTTAAGTCTTTGTTATGAGAATCTTTATCTTCCTTAAGTATTAAAAATAGGTGTTGAGATAAAAACATCATTTTGTTTCTTTTCAGCATTTTCTCTTCTATTATCCTTTGCTCCAAAATTTCAAATTATGATAGACTTTCAGATATCTGTTGATCCTAGAGTCTAAAACTATTTTCTATAAAAGAAAAAAGTCTACATTAATATATTGAGATACAAACCTAAACATTCTTCCAATGAAAAATTCATTCAGTTGTTTTCTCTGATTGCTTTCCTAGACAAATAGAGGCTTACAGTATAAAACATAGAGGAAACATAAAAAATACTGTGGTTATTTTTTCTATTCTGTTACTGTCAGTTATTGCATGATAATTTTTAGAGTAAGTATTTGGACAAAATAATTATAATTTGTTGAATAGGTAGTGCTTATATACAGAGAATATAATGCAGTAAATTAATTAAAAAATTGACTGTCTTATAAAGGTGTTCAATTCAGTGATTAATAATTTAATTTAATATAGAACCCCAGGTTTTCTCTTGAAAAAATTTATTTGTAGAATTCTTAATTAGAAGAGTTAAGGCTATTATTGTTTAATTTTGCAGGTTAGAATATTCAGGTTACTTGACTTCCCATATTTCCTAGGAGTCAGATTAATAGTTATTTTCCTTTAGAGCTCTAGATAGCTAACATTTCCAGACTTAGCGCAATTTTGATCTTTTTGTATAATGACTCAATACACCATTATTTGAATATATATTGATTTAAATATATCAGAAACTTCTTAAACACCCAACATATACTTCTTCCATATGAAGTAACTGTTATCACCATGTTCAGTGTTAATATCCTAAAGCTTTTTAAGGGAATGAACAGCCTGGTATTTATTTTTAAAACAACACTTTTATAAAGTGATTTTATATTTTTCTGGTTAATGTGCCAGGTTTTTATTGCACTTTTTGAGTTATGTAAACATTTGTGAGAGGCTTTTGTCATAAAGACTTTTTCTTGTAGGAAATAAAAAAACCACTTTGGGAAAAATTCTTTGACATTATTTCAGGACAATTATAATGATGGTTGTAGTGTCTGTTCTTGACATTTTATTGCTATAGAATTCAGTGTCTGGGAAATTTCTGAGTGTAAACGCAATAACATTTTGCCAAGTCCTTGCTGTATAAATGGATTCAGTGTATACCTGATTCAGTAAGAGAACTATATCACAGTATAATAAATAGTGCCTTGTGTATTATCGTAAGTACTGTGATGGCATGTACATTAAAGAAAATTTCAATGTGAATTGGTGAAATTGGTAGTTATGTGTAAAATAGAGACTTAAAGATAGTTTACACACTGGAATGCAATAAATCTGAGAAGAGATACATTTCAAAGGGCTTGAAAATTTTATTGTATTAATTAATAAAATTATACCAATTTGATGAAACCTGTTTTGAATGGTGTTTGACTCTATTACATGAGAATGGTGGATAGCAGTAGTTAGGGAATTATTAGTCAATTAAATGATTTTATTCTTTCTTTTTCTCTATAGGGGGGGCCTGGTTCATCTGGTGCCAAAGGTGAGAGTGGTGATCCAGGTCCTCAGGTAAAAAAAAAAGAAAAAAAAAATAGTCTATTTCACTTATTTTATTTTTGACTTAATTTTATCCTGTAGGGTAATTGAAGTATCTGTCATCTGTTTTATGAGTAAAGAAATTACTTAAATTACTTTTAAGTTCATATCACCTCCTTTAATTGAAAAATCCCTAGGGGCCAGTTGACTGCCAATAACTTGATTAATTTAAACAATATTAAAAGAAGGTAATAAGCTAGGATGGAAAAGGCTTGATAGTAATAGGCCTTCAGAATATTAAATTGGCTTGAGATTGTACAGAGCAGAGCACAACTACTATAGCTGTACTTTATAGTGGCCTTGCCTCAAACCCATGATATTTTCTTTTTTTAAAAAAACATATTTATGTGCTTTAATCTATCACAATTACTATTTGATGCTGAAAGTGTCCCTTACTTTGTTGTTGTTGTTTTTTTAAGATTAATTAATTAATTAATTAGACACAGAGAGAGAGAGAGATCACAAGTAGGCAGAGAGGCAGGAAGAGAGAGAGGGGGAGAAAGGCCAATGCAGGCTCAATCTCAGGAACCTGAGACCATGACCAGAGCCAAAGGCAGAGGCTTAACCCACTGAGCCACCCAGGCGCCTATAAAAATATATTTATTTTTAAATGAAGGTTAATTTCATTAAAAACTAAGATTTGTGTTATTAGGATCACCCCTTGCCTTCCAGCTAGGAGAAAGGATAAAGTCATCTCAGAAGAATAATTTTCTAAAAGACTATATTCTTTTAAACTCTAATTATTAGACAACTTTAATTTCACATTTCTATAATCAGCATTGTACAGTGATGATAAAAATTATTCACAATTTTAAATATGTGTTGCATTTGCTACCACATTCATTGTAGGCATACTGTTTAACTTTAAAAAGGATATAGTTAATTAAATATAAAGGCCTATATGTGTATACCAGAGCTACATTTGATCTATTATTAGCTGTGTAATTTTATTTTTAAAAAATGTATATCAAGCTCCACCTAATAATATCAATATTACCAATATCAATAATATCAATAATATCAAGCCCCACCTAAGATTGTTTGTTGACATAACATTATATCGTATTGCTAAAAGAAAGAAACATACTGAGAATCTTTAACCTTTAATCTGACATGGCATGGTACCAGGCAATAATTTGCATCTGGGATCACCAAATCATCTTCCAGCATTTTGTAGATGATGGAAAGAAATATGTACCAGGCAGTATGCTAAGTTGTAGGAGTACAATAGAGAAAAGACCGATTTAGTCTAAAACCACAGAATTAATAATTTAATAGGAGATTCAAATCTGAAAAAAGGCAATTATATTCCGTGTGATAATTGAATAAAAGAATGTGGAAGAGGATCTCCAAAAAATAAAGGTAAAGGTGAAGAAACAAGGGTTTGGAAAGAAAAGAGGAATGAGATAGATGGTTAAGAGTGTTTTCAGTTAAGGGAAATGTAAAACCCTAAGATTTTGAGAATAAAGTGAGTAAGGATTTTTTTAAAAGGTTAAAATATCACTTTGTATTTCTTTTGTTTAATTTTAATCAATTGTAATTGATTACAATTATAATTAATCAATTTTAATTAATTGTAAACTTAATAAAATAATATGACTTTTTTTGCAAGAAGATTATTAGAAAAATTGATTCTCTTCTGTTTTATCTGAGCTTTTACATAAGAAATAATTTTCTTAAGTTAAAACAATTGACGTAAAGCTAAGAAGTTATAAATTTCTAAAACCATCTCTCTCGGTGTGATTCAGTTTATTGATCAAGAATTCCATAAAATGAATAAATTGCGGTGTTTTGATATAGGGCCCCCGTGGTGTTCAAGGTCCGCCTGGTCCAACGGGAAAACCTGGAAAAAGGGTAGGACTGGTTTTCATTGTGTATTTTGAGGGCATCTGAAATTATCAGTTATCTTCTTTCCTTTTACTCTGTGCCAGGAGGAATCCTTTTTGCTTAGTCATGTGCTTGCCATTTTCAGGGTCGTCCAGGTGCTGATGGAGGAAGAGGAATGCCTGGAGAACCTGGGGCAAAGGTCAGGAGCTCATACATTTGTGTATTCAGATCTTGTATGTCAGTTCACCCCTAAAAATTTTATATTTTAAAATAGAGTTTCTTGATATGAACAAATATTTCACATTTACATTACAGGATAGAATTAGGGTGGGAATGTGATGGATGATGATAATGATGACGATTATGATTTTACAGGGGGATCGGGGATTTGATGGACTTCCAGGTCTGCCTGGTGACAAAGGTCACAGGGTAAGATAAACCATTCTGTTACTCTGTATACAGGGATAATACGACAATTTTATGAATTTTTTTACAATCTACAGACTCGAAGAAATCAAAAACAGAAAATTAAATATTTGTGCATCAGTAATTTAGTACATTATTATATCCACTACATACTTGAAGAAAGGCAATATCAATATAAGTTCTTCAATTATTTTTAAACATTAACCATGCAAATATAAATTTCAGGTAGAATCTTTATGTACATGTATGTGGAAAATATTGTATTTATAGAAAGACAGTGTGGAGATTTAATTTTGCCTCTAATTTTTTGCTACTCTCCCTAATTTCCCTCTTATCTTTCATTTGCAGAAATATTCTTAATAGAATCTACTTCAGGCAGTCTATCATTAATATAACAATATACTGGGCACTGTATTTTATTATCCTAAGTTACATGGTACCCATAGATAGACACCACAAGCTAGTTCGAGTGATAATACAGGCTTGCAGTCCGGCACAAGAGCTTATAATTTGCAAAAGGTAAACAATCCACCATGCTGAACAGGAATTCAGTGGATATTTTTAGTGGGAAATTAAGCAAAGAGGCAGTCTCTCAGACAAAGAAAAACCTTGAACCTTCACATTTTTCTTCTCCAGAAGTTAGGAATAAAGATAAGACAAACCTTATGTAAACTGCAGAATATTAAAAGAAAAGAGAACGCTAAGGAAGTCTAGCGAGATATTTAGTGTATACCTACCCCATGTCAAGAGAAATATTCAATTTTGTTTCTTAAAAAATCCAAAATTTCTTAAGCTATCTCTAATTGTGCTTATTTATTATGAATCTTTAGAAGCATAAAAAATTTAAATTAAATTAAAATCACCGAAGTGTATCTCTGTTTAAAACAATCTTCAGCAAAATAATTTTCTACATGATATAGTTTGTAACAATTATGTGAAAATCATTTTAGGTATTTTTTTTCCAAACCTTTTTGTTTTAAAAATTGAAGGAACTTTTTTTTTTTTTTCTAGCACAGTCATATATAAAGTCAGTTAATGTAAAATTATGATTAATCTCTGCAGTGTTCTGAGAAGGACAAAGGAAGTATACATTTTCCTGCCAAGTTGTCTGTACATTCAGCAGGATAGCTGTAGGATAGACTTTTAAACATTCTGCTTTATTTCATCTTCTGATCATATTTATATTTATTTAATAGGGTGAACGGGGTCCCCAAGGTCCTCCTGGTCCTCCTGGAGAAGATGGAATGAGGGTATATTAAACTTAATTTCTTTTAGTAAATATTTGAAATGAAAATGTAAGAGAACAAAGAGTCGATACATTGTCTAATTGTTTTACCCTCCCATTTATTTTGTCAATGACAGGGAGAAGATGGAGAAATAGGACCAAGGGGTCTTCCAGGTGAAGCTGTAAGCAACTTCCTTTCTTTTTAAAATAATACTCTGTTTTGGAAGAATAGTGACTGGTGTACAAAGTCAATAATAAACTCAGGTGGCAATACAGTCTTATGTAAGCTAACCAACCAGGTAATTGTTATGGGAAAACAATTTCAAAGAAGGTGCTTAGAGCTTTGTTATAGAAAAACTCTTAGTCAATTGAAAGAAATGTGGAATAGAACATCTTTTCAGCCAAAAATCTTACCTAGTTTTTGTTGCTGTTTCTTTGTTTTATCTTATTTTTTAATATCATCAATAACTCCAGAATTTATTTATGTATTTAGGATAAATGGATCTTACAACCAGAAGAAACAAAAACTTAGGTGCCTAATATATATCAGATATAGGGATAAAATGTGCTAGATTATATTGTTTTTCCATTGAATTGTACAAATGAGGAAACTGATTTGGGAAGGTTTACCCAAAGCAAGTTAATCAAAAGACCAGACTAGAGCCAGGCCTCTTAATTTCAGTCCCAGCTTGTCACATTATAGAGCCTGTCAACTTAAAGGCATAATAGCTCAAGGGAATGGGAGAGGCAGTACATTACTATATTCATTTTTCTAAGGAAGGAAAAGAAGGTGGAGCAGGTGGTGGAGGGGGAAAAAGAAGAGAAGAAAGGTGGTGGAGGGGGAAAAAGAAGAGAAGAAACTGATTATGTTTCAAGAATAATAATTTAAAAAAATCTCTTAAGAAAATGATTTCTATTATCCACATAGGTAGTTTGTTTAAACACCTCTTTGTTTCTTTCCCTTTAAGAATATTATCTCAAGAAGAAATTTACCTAATATAAAACAAGTAAATTAGGATTTTTCGATTTGTATAGTCTATCTGATTGAATAACAAGATTTAATAAGATTCAGTGTTGCCATTTAAATAAAAAAATGACACAAAAGTGACAAAAAATATTAAGCTATTTCCATTTTTAAAATTTTCCAAGTGACTCATATGTAAATTTATAGATTCAAAGATCTACAGTGTATGTGCTAAAACTCCCTGTTACCCATTCTGACTTTTAGATCAGTCAGATATGAGATACCATATCAGTCAGATATGAGAGTCAAATATGAGATATTTGTCTTACATAAAAAAGGTATTTTAAACCCCACAGGCAGTGTGTTAATAGAAGCTCTAGAGATATTTTTACTCTAAACATTACATTAAAATTTCTTTGGATGAAGAAATGTATTTTGAGGGCATTTATTATGAGGACATTTTTTTTTCCTTCTAGGGTCCACGAGGTCTGCTGGGACCAAGGGGAACTCCAGGACCTACTGGGCAGCCTGTATGTATTGTTGGAAATATTAAAACAAATTTTTTTAAAGATTTTTTTTTTAAAGATTTTATTTATTTATTTGACAGAGAGAGAGATCACAAGTAGGCGGAGAGTCAGGCAGAGAGAGAGAGAGAGAAGCAGGCTCCCGCTGAGCAAAGAGCCTGATGCGGGGCTTGATCCCAGGACACTGAGATCATGACCTGAGCCGAAGGCAGCAGCTTAATCCACTGAGCCACCCAGGCGCTCCTTTTTTTAGAGATCTTATTTATTTAATTATTTGACAGACAAAGATCACAAGGCGGAGGGGCAGGTGGGAGAGGGAGGGGCGGGAAGCAGGCTCCCCACTGAGCAGAGAGCCCAATGCAGAGCTCCATCCCAGGACCCTGAGATCATGACCTGAGCCGAAGGCAGATACTTAACACACTGAGCCACCCAGGCACCCCCAGATATTCCGGATTTTCTAGGAAAAGCTTGTTTTCAGACATTTTAAAGCTTAAGACCACAAAAGCTTTCAGTAGAGAGCAAGGTATTTACTGCTTTGTTGTATTCTAAGATGCTGCCTATCAGTTAAATCTATTATATTCTCCCCCATACTCCTTCTTTCTTTTGTCTTCTTTTTAGTTTATCTACTTTATTTGTTTCATGTTAAATTTCTAACATACAATGGAAAATGCTGTTATGAATACCATGGGACTTGGATAGAAGAGTATAGATCTTGCCTTTTTCCTCATCTCTAAATCCTAAAATGATTTTTAGTTACTCTAGTCTAGTGGTTGTCATAGTATTAGGTTAATTTAAAAAAAAAAATTTCTGTTGTAGCATTTCAATGTATAAATATCCATATATATTAATATGTAATTACTTATATAAAATATTTGCATATATGTAAATATGCCTACAAAATTTTTTTTTCTTTATCGAAGGGTATTGCAGGTGTAGATGGCCCCCCAGGACCAAAAGGAAACATGGTATGTAGAAACCATCTGTAAAATAACTCATTTCTGCAATCTAGGTACTAACAAACCACTTTTGTTGCTAAATCTAAAAAATTTCTTACGACAGTTTGCTAAGTCCATTAGCTTCTGCTAGCACTAATATTTATGAGATTTTTCCAGATTCTCCATAGGGAAAACTGATTTGGGGACTGTTTTTCAATTGAGAAGAAAAAAAAAGAACTATGTGAAATAACCCTATTAAAGACTCTATTTTTCTCTGGCAGGGTCCCCAAGGAGAGCCTGGGCCTCCAGGTCAGCAAGGGAATCCAGGACCTCAGGTAAGTCCAAGCCACCTCAGCTCCTTTAGATATTGTGGTAGGATGGTTTCTTTTCATGAGAGCATAGACAGCCTTAGCATTCCTGGATTGGGTTAAAAATGTTTGCAACGTGAAAGAAGGAAGATAATTCTTTTTTTCCTTTTTGAAAAATTTGAACAAATTTGCAGAGGCCCCTTTTTTCCAAGAATAAAATGAGTCATTCAGTGTTCATGAAATGCCAGCACGAATAGCCACACCTGCAGAAGGGTTCTGACTAGGATCGTATTACAGTCCCACTGCCAGAAGGGTAGCCTGTGTAAAATGCCTCACAGTGTTCCAAAACTTTCTGGGAAATGTGGGGAATGTATATAGATTCTCAGGACTCATTTCAAGGGAAGTAGAAAGTTATTTTTCTATTTAAAAAATGTATTCTTATGATGCAGTTCCTGACATATGAAATAAATTCTTTTCACATAGGGTCTTCCTGGTCCACAAGGTCCAATTGGTCCTCCTGGTGAAAAAGTAAGTTACTCTGTGGTTCTGGTAATGCCTGGTCACCAATTTTGTGTTGTCAACCTTAGGCAGAAGCAAAGCCTGCCTTCTGTTTTTGATAAGATGTCAAGATGGCTCAGCACATAAGAAATTAATATGGAGTAAAACCTTGAGAGTACCATGAGAGGGGGGAAGTCATTCATACATCTCTGAACTATAAATGATAAAATTCACATAGTTCCATTTGGATAGCTTCCAAATGTGACATTCTCAGCTATATTAATTTTAGAAATGCACTAGTATGAATGGAGTGTTTTCTCTTCATTTTGGTTCTTTTCTTTCTCATTATTTAAAAAAAATGTCATTCGGTTTGCCTGCGACAAAGGGTTTCTAGCAAGATCTGATTAAGGGAAAATTGTGAAGTTATCATTTTCACCATTTTTCATGTATAAATGGCAAAGGATGTTCTTGTTAATAACTCAATGTCTAGACCAAAACAAGAATAAATCTTTAATTAAAGAGATGTCTTTCTCCCTGATTTCTTCTGCTGGATTCCTTAAGTAATAGTTCCTGTCCTCTGTAGGTACAGTACATTGTTAGCTGGTTTTTTTTTTTTTTTTTTTAATAATTTTTCCCCTTGTTCATTGTTTTCTGTAAACATGTTATTTTTTTTTAAATAAGCCGCTTTATTGGGGTATAATTTCACATCATAAAATTTCACTCATTCTGTGTACTTGTCAGTAGGTTTTAGTAAATTTACAGATCTGTGCCACAATCAAATTTTTTTCATGAATTTTTTTATTTTATTTATTTTTTATTATTTTGTTTAATTAGCCAGCATATAGTACATCATTAGTTTTTGATGTAGTGTTCAATGATTCATTAGTTGCATAGAACTCTCAGTGCTCATCACCACACATGTTCTCCTCAGTACCCATCACCCAGTTACCCCAACCCTTCACTCCCCTCCCTTCCGTAACCCTCAGTCACAATCAAAATTTTAGATATTTATACCACCTCAGAAAGAAACCTTATGTCTATTTGCACTCTCTGTTCAATGCACAGATTTAGACAACCACTAATTTGCTTTCTGTCTCTGTAGATTTGCCTTTTCTGGACATTTAATATCAATGAAACCTATGAATGAATTTAAAATATGAATTTAATCACGTAAATGGATGTAATATGTGGCCTTTGTGTTTGGCTTCTTTCATTTGGCATAAAGTTTTCAAGGTTTACTCATGTTGTGGCATACATCAATACTTTTGCTCCTTTTTATTGCCAAATGCATTCCATTAATGGAATATAATACATTTTGTTACTTATTTAGCAGTTGATGGACTTATGAGTTGTTTACTCTTTTGAACTGTTATGAACAGTGCTGCTATGAATATTTGCATATAGGTCTTTGTGTGGACATATTTTGATTTCTCTTGGGTAGGCACCTAGAAGTGGCATTTCTGGGCTATATGGTAAATTTAATGCTTAACATTTGAAGAAGCTTCCAAACTATTTTCCAAGTAATTGCACCATTATTTCCTTCCTTTTAGCAATGTAGGAGAGTTCTAGTTTCTCCAGATCTTCATGGATGTTTGCTTTCCTTCTTAATTATGGTCACTCTTCTCAGCATGAAATGGTATCCTATTGTAGCATTAGTTTCATTCCCCTAATCACTAGTGATGTAGAGCATCTTTTCATGTGCTTATTGGCTATTTCTATATCTTCTTTGGTAAAATACCAATTCAAATACTTTGATAATATTTTAATTGAGTTACTTATTTTATTATTATGTTGTGAGAGTTAACATCAACTTTAAGTGATCTTTAAGCTACTTTTTTGTGCATATTTCCTATATAGCAAAGAGATCTGTTGGAAAGTGCCCCATGAATCAAAGATGTGCCAAAAGTGATTTCAAATTTTTACTTTAGACCAGAAATTTTAACTTGGACATCTTTTACCATATTTTAGATTAGCTCATCACGAGTCTACTGTATTTCTAATAAATTGTGTTTGAGCATGTCTGTTAAATTATCTACCATGCATTAAATTCCTAAGAGGAATTTGGTTTTAAGGTAAAATAGTATACCTGCATTATGTTTGTTGAGCCAAAGGTCAAATATAGCAACTGGTTCACTGTACTTGTGGTGGGAAGACAGCTGTCTTCAGCCCAAGCAGCTTCTTTTTCCAATCGGAATGTATGCAGCTTGTGGGTTCAAAGACAGTCTCTTTTCATCAAAAAAAGAAAGGAACTCAAGAACATGAGAGAAACATGTTCTATTTATACTGCATATATATTTTTATTTTGCATCTATATTAGTTTTATTTTCTTTATGATACACTGTATTCTATTCGTTCTGGCTTGAGAGCCTTATCTCCCAAATCTTGGTAAATGCTGTATCCAACTGGACCATGGTCTAATCTGACATATAAAATGTAAATATGGTCATATGTTTTAAATTTCCCCTAACTTGTATATTTTTGTCGTAAGTTATTATAGCCTGTGCTTTTATTATATTTGTGATAAAATATTTTATAAATGTGTTAATTAACTAAATTATAAAACAACTATATTCTTTATTCTAACATTTTGATAACATGAATATACTGAATATTTTCTATAGCTTGATTGATGTCAGTATTTATATCACTCATATATTAATTGCTTTAGAGAAAACAAATAGTATTATGTAACTCTATGAGTTAAGAATGAAATAACAAGACACAAAGTAAATTTCAAAGGCAAGGCCTTTGAAACATGGTATGGATCTGTGTTCACTTATACTCTAGCTCTGTCACGTATTAACATTGGCTAATTTACCCAAACTCTTTAGACAATGATACTTCATGAAATTGTTTGAGGCTTAAAATGGACTGTATATCCATTAAAAAAAAAAAAAGACTGTGTATCTACCTACCTATCTACCTATAAATTGTTTAACATAATGCATAGAAACACAATAAATTTTCATTATTTTATTAAAATCTAAAAAAATATAATATGATATTCATGCATTCAACTTAAGTCCCAGCCCTCCAAGGAAACAACAGGTAGTTGAGAAAGAAGACAGAATGTTGTGCTATCACGGAGCTTCCATTCTGAAAGAGGTGGATTGATTTTAACTTTTTTTTCTCCGAGTTTTCATTTAAATTCCAGCTAGTTACCATACAGTGCAGTGTACAATACAACACCTGGTACTCACTGTGACAAGTCCACTCCTTCATCCCCTCCTCACCTGTTTATCCCATCTGCCCACTAAGCTGCCCTCCAGTAATTATCAGTTTGTGCTCCATAGATAAGAGTCTCTTTCTCGGTTTGCCTCTGTTTCCTTTTTTCCCCCATGTTCATCTCTTTTGTTTCTTAAATTCTCCATATGAGTGAAATCACATGCTATTTGTCTTTCTCTGAGTAAATTACTTTTTTCACTTAGCTTAATACTCTCTAGCTCCATCCATGTTATTGAAAGTGGCAAGATTTCATTCTTCTTTATGGTTAATATTCCACATTTTTATATATGTATATATGTGTGTTTTTATATATCCATATACATACACATATATACGTATACACATATATAGATGTGGTGTACATATACATATATATAGGTATATATATAGATATAGATATATATACCACTTTTTCTTTATCCATTCTTCAGTCGATGGACATTTGGGCTCTTTCCATAATTTGGCTATTGTTGATAATGCTACTATAAACATCAGGTTCTTACTAACTATGTCTCCTAAAGCAAGGGAAGCACAGGCAAAAATAAACTATTGATACTTCATAAAAATTAAAAGCTTCTGCACAGTGAAAAGAAACAGTCAACAAAACTAAAAGGCAACCTACAGAATGGGAGAAGATATTTACAAATGACATATTTGATGAAATGTTAGTATCCAAAAAATATAAAGAACTTACCAACTCGACTTCCCCCCCAAAACTCAAATAATCCAGTTAAGAAATGGGCAAAAGGCATGAATAGACACTTTCCCAAAGAAGATTCCAGATGGCAAAGAGACACATGAAAACATCACTCATCATCAGAGAACTACAAATCAAAACTACAGTGAGATAATACCTCACACCAGTCAAAATAGTTAACTTAATTTTTAAAAAAAAATCTATTTATAGCTCAAGATTTTTAATATTTCTAGTTCCTTAAATATAGCAACAATAGAAAATCCATGTAGTATTGCTTATAGTTTATTGTCATAAAATATCACAGTTGCTGATAAGAATAATTAATGGAATAGTTCTGCATTTGTACTTTACATCTCATTTTGAAGAAATAGGACCACTGTCTTGAGAGCAAAATGTAATTTATGTGATAGACAGAATATTACCATTAAAAATATAATCGTTTACAATAGTTATTACATGTTAGATTACTTGACTAAAACTGACTTTGAAGAGTGGTAAATGGAAACATTTAAATCTTTAAGTGAGATGTAGTTATCTTCGGTTAGAAAATATAAATTGTTCAGTTTAAAGGTTATTGTCAAATTTTTTGTTGTTCTGTTGTGATTTAAGTTACACCTCTTGTAAACTCTTGATTATCAGTCTGTATAAATATAACACGTTTCCTAAATACTCTCTAGGAATGGAAACGGATATTGTGTCCAGTACCTAGGCTTGCTTATATAGCTTTTCCCTTTTAATTGTTTCTAAATTCTGCCTAATTACTTGACCAGTAAGCAATAATTGTTTGGGTTCTGGAGCCCTGAGAAGTTAATTATTCTCAGCAGAATGGCTGTCTTCCTATCAAGAAAAGTTTACTTCTTGTGGTAGTCATTCTTACCATGTTCCTACTGTAGTAATGGCATGTTACAAGACGTTTGAAACCATCCATGGTCAAAAAGAAACTAGAGTAATGAGTTGAATAGTTACTTGGGGTTAATAGTTGCACATTAGGTTATGTCCCTTGACATCAAAATATTAGATTTGTTTTTCTTTGTGTCCTATGAATAAGTGTCACATTATGATATATTTCTTAAAACATTTGAATAATTAGTTTTGTTCCATGAGTGTTACTGTATCATTATTTGAATTAGCACTTATTAATTTCTTTGGTGGAAATATGCAATGTTTACTTCTTCAGTGGTATAAATCCATATATTCCTGACCTATATTGTTTTTCTTTTTATTCTCTAAGTTCTAGTTTACTATGGTAGGCAAAAACTAATTTGTAAATTTAAAAAAAGATACATTTAGGACTATAAAGCAGGTGAAAAACTAGCATGCTTTTGGCATATGTCAGATTTGGTTTTCATTTATCTCAATACAATGTTTTCTTCATATATCTAAAAGTCATTTAAATGTTTATCGCCTATAGATAAAAGCTAGAGAATTATTAAGAATTTTATTAATAGTATATTCCTATGTAAAAGTCAGACTTTTCATTATTCTCACTTTTTAAAATAGAATATTCTCTTTTTCTATCTGAAAGGGTCCACAAGGAAAACCAGGCCTTGCAGGACTTCCTGGAGCTGATGGTCCTCCTGTAAGTAATAGTTACTTGTCATTAAAATTTCTATAAATTATCTTCAAAAATAGATTTTACATGTATTTTAAAGGTTTTTTTTTTTTTTAATTTATTTATTTGACAGACAAAGATCACAAGTAGGCAGAGAAGCAGGCAGAGAGAGGAGGAAGCAGGCTCTCTGCTTAGCAGAGAGCCTGATGCGGGGCTCGATCCTAGGATCCTGGGATCATGACCTGAGTCGAAAGCAGAGGCTTTAACCCACTGAGCCACCCAGGCGCCCTGGTTCACATGTATTTTAGAAGTAGATTTTCTGAAGTCAGTGATAAAAACAAATTGAACCAGTAATGAAACATTGATCCCTCTAAAATACCATTTCATCATGTCACTTACATATTACAAAATCTTTAAGGATCATTCAGTAGTCCTTGGATAAACTCATTCTAGTACTCTGATGCCAGAATCTCAAGATTGTCCTACTTCCTCATAAACCATCAGTTCCAGACAAATAGATCTACTCCCTTTCTCTCGGGATGCTCAAAATGTCTTTATTGGTATACATTTCTTGTGGTCTTTTTTTTTTCCCCATGGAAAGCATTTTCTCATTCTCTCTTAAAGTCCATGTTTCCTGAGGGTCCAGGAGTAATTTCTCACCATTTGTAAATTTCCTTAACCATCTTCCATAAAAATTCTCCAACCTTCAGAAATTTCTATATGCTAGAAATACCATGTAATTATACCCAATGCATAATAATAAAAATGTGTAATTATATCTGTAACTGATTTTCTTTAAAGATCTTATTTATTTATTTGTTTGTTTGTTTGAGAGAGAAAGACAGAGATAGTGACAGAGATACTGAGAGAGAGTACAGGCAGTAGGAGAGGGAGAAGCAGGCTCCCCACCGAGCAGGAAGCCAGACATAGGTCTGGATCCCAGGACCCTGGGATCATGACCTGAACCAAATGTCCACCTGACTGAACCACCTCAACATTTCAGCAATTGTTATTTTAAAAAATTTGTTATTTACACTTATTTTTTTCTCCTCAAACTACTTATATATTTAGCTGAGATCTAAAATTTTTACTGGATATAATTGTGATGGAGTTAAACATTTTTGCTTACTGACTTTCAATAATTTTGTTATTAACACTTTCAGTATTTGTGATCTTGCTATGTTTTCTAATGTCCCATTCATATGCCTTAGCTGCCTTTTAAAGATGCATGTTTGATTATTTGATCAATATGCAAAATAGAAGTTATATTGAAACAAGAACTAATTGATACTGGGATTGAATTGTTGATGAACATTCTGTATTGTTTCATGTACTTTTTCCAGACTTTCAAATACATTATGTAGTTGGTGAAACATATCCATGAAATATAACCTTGTTATGTTTCCTTCAAAATGCTACAATTTCCAATGTCATTTAAAGCCATATGCCCCGATGCAAAAGGTTCAGTATCTTTTGCAACATTAGATTAGAAAAATTAAAAAAAGAAAGGAAAAAACTTCATAATGTTATAGACTACCATTAATATTGAATCTTAACAGTATTATGTTTTCCTAAATATAGGGTCATCCTGGAAAAGAAGGCCAGTCTGGAGAAAAGGGTGCTCTGGTATGTTACAAAGTATCCATGTAAATGCTCTGTCACCTTATGTCTAAGAGAAAATCTCTTACTTTGGTCATCTCTACCAACAGTAGAAAAATGCCATATTCTTGTAGATTATTTGGTAAAATTATAGTGTGTGAATGAATAGCACTTTCAATGTATTATATATTTAAATAACAATGGGTCTTTTTTAGGGTCCTCCTGGCCCACAGGGTCCTATTGGCTACCCTGGTCCCCGGGGAGTAAAGGTAAATGTTATTTTTTTTCACACCATTTAATTTGAATGTAAAATATTATAATCATTTAAGTTTTCTAATTTATTCCATAGGGAGCAGATGGTGTCAGAGGTCTCAAAGGCTCTAAAGGTGAAAAGGTAAAATATAATTTATTTAGGTGATTTTAATTGCCATATATCTATTAGCCCCCCAAATTTAAATTTATTCAACAGACATTTCCTTTCCCAATATATTAAATAATTACTTGATACCAGACAATGAAAGCCTGATTTTCTTTTTTGAAAAAAGATTATACCTTGGGGTGAGGACTAAATTATAGAACAGAAGCAAAGATATGTCATAAACAGAATTAATTCTGTATCCTTTTTTTCTTACATGTGTTTATCTTTTATAAAACATAGAGTTGTTTTATAAATAAATTAATGACAGGATTTACACAATACCTAGTTGTATGCATAACAGAGGAATGTTTATTCCTTTCTTTCTTTGCTAAAATCCTCCAAATTCTTAAGCTGGAATGCAGTACAAAAGTTAGAAGTACCCTAAGTCCATTGGAGGAAGAGGAAGTCTTTATACATTATACTGTATGCAAAGCAAAAGTATTAATGGGAAGGAAATAAACATCAAAACTAGGCAGAAGTGGATAAAAGAATGTGGGATTTTTTATAGAGCATTTGTAGTTTGTCTTTGTTTGACAGAAAGAGAGCGAGAGAGGGGACACAAGCAGGGGGAGTGGGAGAGGGAGAAACAGGCTTCCTGCTGAGCAGGGAACCCGAAGTAGGACTCAATTCCAGGGTTCTGGGATCATGACCTGAACCGAAGGCAGATGCTTAACGACCGAGCCACCCAGGTGCCCCATGCTTGTCTTTGGACAAAGAAACAGAAATTGAGATTTTGTTTTTTACATAGATGCTTAATGTCAGAGTAGATCCCCCAAATCCTTCAGTGATTATGTTAAAATAAAATGGCATTACTCACAGTCAGTATTGTTAATGCTTACTATAATATTACATTTAAAAGTTAGAGTTTAAAATAAAATATTTGCAGCTTTGTTGAAAAATTAATGTAAATTTGGTTTTAAGGATAACTTTATTCCCATAGGCATAATGTTACAAACACAGACACAGACATACACACAGACACAGACACACACAGACACAGACACACACAGACACAGCACCTTATGTGGATTTGACATCAATAAGGAATGGATAACAAAAAAGGATGGACTTCTATCCATTGTATTTTATTTTTCTAAAAAAATAAAAAGTAACTGACACATTGTCAAGTTATGCAGTTATATTCAGTTCTATTTTATGAAAAATGTCATGCGTTTGAAATGAACTCAGCTACTTTAATGGGAATCCCAATTCATTCTTACCATCACAGAAGAACTTGAGGATATAATGTCTTGCTGAGCACAATGACTGATCAAATAGGGTTGAATTTGTAATTATTTGCAGGTGGCCTGTGCACACATATATGTATCATCTGTGGAATTTTTCTTGATTTTTAAAAAATATTTTATTTATTTATCTGAGAGAGAGAAACAGATAGTGAGAGAGAGCAGGAATTGGAAGGAGAGGGAGAAGCGGGCTCCTCGCCAAGCAGGGAGCCCTACTCAGGGATCAATCCCATGACCCCGGGATCATGACCTGTGTCGAAGGCAGACGTTTAACGGATTGAGTCATCCAGGCACCCCTGGAATTTTTCTTCTTAAGACATTTAAGTATCAATTCAAATTTGTCTCTGGAATAAGTGTCTTCCATTTTTTCAACCTTTTTTTTAGGAAAGCCAGTGTTTAAAGGAAAGGTGTTTAATTGGGATGGGAAAGTTGTGAGCTTGGTGGAAAAAGGGGTAGTGGCAATATGACAGAGGTAAATAAAATTACAGATGACGAGATACATGTGAAGAGAAACAGCCAGGAAAAAGAAAATGTATACTGCTTATGTGTAGAAAAACAACTTGAGATTATTGGTTGTTTTCAATGGTGTATAGTCTCAAAAGCAACAAGTAGATATGGAGAAAAAGAACTGAAATTTTAAGTTGAGAGTGGAATTTCTGAGTCCCAGTGATAGTTCTCATACTAACTGGACTGGTAAGCTCAGGCACATTGTCTCGTTTCACTAGGTTGTATTTTCAATCTATAAAATGAGAACTTTTTCCTAAAAAAATCGCTCAGGTATTTTTCAGCTATACCTTTTATTTTATCCTTTATTTTATTTCATCTGTTATTTTATCTAATCTAGTTTAGAGAAATTTTATATAAAAGTTAGTGGAAACTTTTTCCTAAGGATGAGTTGTCCCTATTTTTAGGCTCTGAAGAATCATTAAATCTTTATGAATTTTAATACCTGTTGTTTATTTTGTCTCCTGAGTACATATTATAATGGACTATCTTTAAAGACATAAGGAAGTTGAATTTTTTTTTATTTTTACACATAACAACATTAATTGTTAACTAAAGGTGAAATAGTAAGTACCCTAACTAGGATTAAAATTCTCCGTTGTTCAGATAGATGTGTTCCTTAGAACTTAAGCAACATAATCCAATGAACCAAATGGCATAGATGAATTTCTCTTTTACGCATATTCTAAAACTGTTTCCTTTTTTCTTTGCCGAAGATTAATGTAGACCTAATAGTTTTAGGACTGGAAAACTTAGTAAGTTGATAGTGTCACTTGTTTTTTAAAACACCACTTGTTGTAAGGATATACCTAACATTTAAGTCATCTAATTTATTTCTTACTTGCTTCTCTACTTTATTTTCTAATTGTGAATGTATTGAGAATGAAAGTGTCACAGAAATAGCATCTAGTCCACTATTTTTTCTCCTGAAACAAAAATTTCTGCCTGGAAAAATCCCAAAAACTGTTATTGATTTTTTTACTTCAATTGCAGTGTTCTTTAAACTAAATTTGGCAACTGTGTAATTACCTTTCTCTCTAGGGAGAAGGTAATGAAGACAATAGTCAATAGGAAGTTAAATGGTCATTTTCAGCTTTTAAGCCTCTATTACTGCCCAGTTGCATTCAGTATAGAGAGGATCCTACATACATGGCTACTTATAGCCAGAATGTTGAAAACCTCATGCCTTTGTCTTAAAGGAAATTTCTAGACCTGTTAGAATTTTTAAGTTTAGGCAAAATACCAGATTGAATCCCTTTTCTAGGTTTAGGTCTCATATATTCATAATTATCTGACATTTTATGGACCTTAACATACCTTGCTAAACACACACTAAGGTGTGTTCATTTAGTAAATGTCCATTTAGTTAACGTTTATTAAATATCATGGTTATAAAGGATCAAAAATGTACTAGGCACTGGAGGTGTAGAGGTTAATTAGACAGAAATCTTTACTTCTACCATTTAGTAAAAGAAAGAACTATGATCTCCTAAGTGCAGAATGGGATGTTGTTAAAATAGTAAATGCTCAGAGGGAGCCCACAGGATAGAGGGATTAATTTTAGGGTGAGGGTTGGGTAGAGATTGAAGTCTTGAGAAATTTCATAGCAGAATTATGAACTGAGTCTTGAAAGAAGAGTGGAGGTAAACAGAGGTAGATGGAGGAGATAAAGGATTTGGAGGTGTGAATATGATAATGGCCACCAATGCAAGAATTACAAGTGGAGGAGCGCTTGGGTGGCTCAGTCCATTACATGTCTCAGGATCCTGGGGTCTAGCCCTGTGTGTGGCTCCCTCCTCAGTGAGGAGTCTGCTTCTGTCTCTGCCCACCCCCCCAAATAAATAAATCAAATCTAAAAAAAAAAATTACAAATGGAAATATAGGTAATTAAGTTTTTTCTCGTACTCAATGGCAGGGTGTTGTTGGGTGGGGGTGAAAGGGACATTCGAGACCAAAGATAAGACTGCCAAAATGAACAAACAAGGGTAGATCATGGTTAGGAGGGAGCGAGGTTGGCAGCTTATATTCATAATTAGAAGTTTGGAATCATTAAGGTGCTTTAAAGTAAAAATCGATGTGATCAATTTTGGTTTTTTATAGACTTCATTTGGCAGCAGGATGTGGAAGTAAATGTGCCAATCTTGCTATCTCTATTCACATACTCGACCTGACATGTTTTTTCCCCAAACTCTGCAAGTCACATCATTTTCTAATTCCTAATTAAGATGCTAACTTCTCTGTCAAACCTTCTTCAGTTAACTTCTTGCCTCACTCCGAACACCGGAACCACCACCACCACCACCACCACCATCATCATCATCATCATCATCATCAACATCATCATTTCTTTCTTCTCTGAACACCATTCTACTCCATTTGTACCAAAATTAATGCAAATGTTATACCTTCAGTTTTTATTGTTAAAACAAATATCTCAAAATACTCCGTAGTACTCTGAACAGAGTAATGCTCAATTAATGCTATTGAAAAATTGAATGGTTATTCCTTAGCAATTTATTTTTTTTTATTTAATTTTCTTGAAATTAAGAGACAGCAAGTTTGTTCATAAAGCTTAGTTTTAAAAGTCTAGATTTCATTAAGAACGGTATGAAATATTGCCAGAGTCAAAATATCTGCTCTCTTTGATTAAAGAAGGCCCAATTTTCAGTATTATTGTTCTGTTGTGATAATGAGCATTCTCAGTGTATATGTAAAAGATAATAACGGTTTGCTTATTTTTTATCTGAAAGAGATTGTAATATCGAAGACAAGTTGAGCTAGAAGGCACTTATCTAAAGGATGTGATACAAAATATATGATATAATATTCTTTGGTATGAATTAGTAAATCTAAAGGTAAAGACATTTTATTTGGTCGTCAAATGTTCTTGTATTCCAAAGTTAAAATGATAATTTTTAAATTATTTTAATATTTATTCTTTCTTTGTTCAAATGGCATAGGATATAGGCTGTTATAAAGAGAATGGTTATTTTTCCCATAAGATAAAGAAGATTTAATGGACACATTTGAGAAAAATTTCCTAGAGTAACTTAGAGCCATGTAACAATAGGAAATGAGAGCATATGGGTGATAAAGGTTAAAATAGACAGAAGGAAGTTTCACAACATGATTCACATTTCTCAGAACAATTTTCCCTAAATTATCATTGTTCATATTTTATATAGCCATATTTTAGTTTAATTCAAACAAATCATTCAACACGTGTTTTATTACTTCTATTTTTAGGGTGAAGATGGTTTTCCAGGATTCAAAGGTGACATGGGTCTTAAAGGTGATAGAGTAAGTAAGAAGAAAATTCATACCAGAACATAAACTTATGTGTGTATGTATGTGTGCTGTGTGTATGTATAATCTTATATTTAAATATAGCAAGCAAAGGATAAATAAAGGTATTCATACTATCTGAGACTTTGCTTCTTTGTTTTTATGTGAAAATTAGACATGTTAGTTTTTATGGAAGCAATATGGTCTTTCAGATATTATATTAAATTTCCATGTGTTCTGTAGCCTATACGCATGTGTGTATATAAAGTTGAATAGTATTGTTTATAATTTTTTTTCTAAGTTGATGCTCAAATTGCTTAAAAGGTGTAGTTTTATAGGTTTCTTTTAAATTTTGTAGTGAGATGTGTTGCTTGGAAATCATATATCTGCAACTTTCTTGAACTTCCATTATTAGTGATCTTGAAGTTTTGATTGAAAAAGTGGTATACTTTTTTTCTGGTAATGAGTGTCTAGAAAACAAACAAAAATGTGAGTTCCCTAAAGGAAACTAAGCTGTGTTTTATTGGGAAGAATTATTTTATATCTAACACAATAATACCTGATATCAAAGAAGCATACTTCAGAATATTTTTGTTTCGCTAAAAAATACGTAACGTCTGTTTCCAGAATGGGGGTAATAACTTACACATTTCAAGGTGACAACCAAAGTCTAAAATGGAGACATTTTTCATGTGTTCCAAACAGTGATTTCAAAAACTGCTATTGTCAGAAAGGAAAATTACTTTTTTCTCCTAACCTGCTAGGTTCTTAGTTTGGGGCCCTGTAAAATTAGATTGACAAAAGACAGATTAACAAGAGAACAACAAACAGAAGGTTTCTAGCATGTGCCTCATGCGTATATGTGGGAGCACTCCATGATAATTAATTCGAAGCAGGTGGTTAGAATGTGGGCTTATCTGGATTTTAGCAAAGCACGAATGCATTTTTAGAGACATGACAAGGAAAAGGACTTTGAGTTTGTAGGACTGCAAATTGAAGGAAGGTAGATATATGGAAGAGCAATTAGATAAAGGCTAATTAGTAGAATTTGTCATGTAGACTCCTCTGGTGTCTAGCAGTCTCCAGTGATTAACTTTTGTCCTTTGTTGTAGAGAGGGAAGGGATAGCTCCTTTGCAAATTTGTATCTTGCTTTTAGCATCTTCTTTGGCTTCTGCTGCTTCTCAATTGCCTTCAACTCAAAATAATCTTCATGCCCAAGTGGCATATTTTGGGTTTGATTATTCTGTCACCCTCCACAATCTAACCATGATTTTTACTTTTTTCTTTCTTTCTGCAACACAGATGCATTAAAATTACTTTACTATGAAACATGGCAACACTGGACTTCTGTAGGTTTTCAAATGTCAGATTATATTAAGTTGTTTACTTACTAATGGAAAGATTGATGAAATCAAAGATTTTCACACCTCTTTGTCCTAAATAAAAAAATGAGTCAACAAATGAGGAGTTGGAAAATATGACTTTTTGATACACTATAATTTCTATTATTCAGTCTCCAGTGTATTTGAAATTATAAGAATGTTCCTCTGTGTTTCAGGGAGAAGTTGGTCAAGTAGGTCCAAGAGGAGAAGATGGCCCCGAAGGACCTAAGGGTCGAGCAGGTCCAACTGGAGATCCTGGTCCTTCTGGTCAAGCAGGAGAAAAGGTCAGTGAACAACTTTAAATTCCCAGGTGCTCTTGCAGATGATATTTCATTGTCATTTAAAAATATTTTTAGTCATCCATGTCAGAAATCTAGAGGATTCAATGACATTTCAAGCATATCCATTTACTGTTACGAGTACAACCATGAAATGGGTCCATTATCCTTTTTTACTCTCCCTTGTTGTCCATCTGCTCTGTTCTCCTTGGCCATGTAGAATCAGCAGCAATTCAAGCTCTTCCACATTAGAGACGAAGAATTTGAGTTTGATTAACAAAGGATCAAGAAATCAATGAAAGATGGGCAGCTTATGGTTTCGGAAGAAGTAGAATGATCTTTGCTCCTCAAGCCAAAATGTACACTTTCTATTTTTTTCACATAAACATGCATTTCACAGAGCAAGTGTTTTTAAAAAATGCTGTTGTCCAAGCCCAACTTCAGAAGACTTTAATTTTAGTCTGGGGTTAACATAAGCATTGCTATGTTTTAAAAAACATCCCCAGATAATTCTAATACTCATTGGTTTCATAGCCATGGTGCTGTAAGTAATATGTTAAAAAATATTTTCAACCATTATATTTATATTTACATTTAATATTACACAACATTGAAATTTTGCCTTCATAGTGTATTTATTGATGTGAACACCTTATAAATGTAACTATGACGTTAAATTAAGAAAGAACAAGAAAGGTCTGTGGCAAGTGTTATCCTATTGCATACACTAAGGAAAAATATAAATAACAATTATTTTTTGGTGGTGTAATTCAGATGATTTCCTTTCTTATAATATGTATGTCTACTTTCCAAATCTTCTGTATTGAGCCCTCCATTATTCTATAAAATACAGAAATTCCATGCCACTTAAGAAGATTTTAATTTCCCTTCTTGCTATCGTGTCTCAGAAGAAAAATGTATGAAAAAAATATATGAAGAAAAAATTATTCACACACTGTGATTAGAGAAGTAAGAAAACATTTCCTCATGTCATTAGGACTCCTGATGTAGTGGTTCTTCTACAGGTTTACCCTCCCAACTGCCAACTGTGAACTGCTGCATAATGTTATTGCGTTTAGGCAGGGGAAGCAAAGAGTGGGCAAAAATAGGGGCTTACAAAGCCCGATGACCCTTCCACTTCAAGTACTCCCGTGCCAATAGCTGTAGATTATTCTGAACCTTCCTCTCATCCTTGCTCTACTTTATTCTGTGTAAATGATTCCCCCATCTCTTCAGAAGCATCAGGACTTTATTCCACAGTTCTTCATTTTTAGTATTTCATTATTATTTTCCCTTTATTGAAGTTGCCTATCACCATATTGAAAATGCAAACAAATTTTCTGTCTGGATTTATTTTGAAATGACTCTGAAGTGAATAAGAGTTTATATTATAATACAGTAATTAACATAGGACACAAAGCCTTTGTGAGCGTAATTAGAGAATTTCATTAACCTTGAAATCAGTGACATAAAACCGATATGATAACAATATATCCAAAGGGACATCATTATAAGCAAGATTTTTAGGGCTTGTTTGCATATTTTCCATCTGAAGTCTTCTTACCTATGCAATGTTGATCTTGAATCAGACAACTCTTTAGTTCAATCTCTAGTAACAGGATCATAAACTATATTCCTGTTTTCTTGCCTTGATGTATCTAGTAAAATATTTATTGTTTATAAAGTTACTGTTCATCTTATACCATTATCTGTAGTTATCCGGATTTTTGTTTTTGTACTTATTTTGTTTAAATATATATTGGAAATAGTGATATTATGTGCTTACTAATGTCTAAGAGTTTGGTAAATAATATTTTATATATGAACTGTGCTTTTATAAAATCTTGAGGAAAATAAATCACAGTAAAATTCCACAAACATATTTGATTCAAGTCATTCAATTTAATTCAGTTTTCTCTCTGCCTGTATTTTGAAATTAATGCTTTGTTCTTCTAGGAGCAATTTTCTTAGTGCAATACTTTAAACCTCTTGGTATTTGTTACACCTCTTTGGACTTTGCTGTAATTCACCATTTGTTTTAGCACTTTTGGATTGAAAGGCAGTATTGAACTGGAACAAAATTTTGGTTCATTTAAGTCCTCACCTGCACGAATTAATGCTCTACAATTAATGCTCTATTTAGCTGTAATTTGCAACATTTGATATATCTATTTACCCAGATTTATCCAGAATTTTTAATAAAAGAAGAAACGTTGCTCAAAAATTAGGTCAGAATTTCTTGTAGTTATTTAAATTACTCAGTGAGAAATAGTTAAATAACTCATGATTGCTTGCTTTATTTATATTTACAATGAGAAATGAAATAATTTTATCAAAAAGATTCACTTTAATTGAAATGATAAAATCTAAATGCAGTTCTAACTACATCAACTAATTTTAAATAGTTTTAATTTTGAAAAACTTAGTTGAAAAACTTTTTCTTTATTCTTGCTTGAGTTGAAAAACTCAAGTTGAAAAACGTTTTCTTTATTCCTGCTTGAGAGTTCTGAAAGAGCCCTAGAATTCTCTTTATCTCAGGGTTCTGTGTCCCCAAAGAAGGCACAGTCACTTACACAGAAGTTAAGTTAGCAAACATTATAGAATTAGAAATATGTCCAAAGCAATTTTTCCCTATTCAAATGAGGAAATATAATGTAAGTAAACTATGGTGAAAACTTGTAAACCTTCCTTTCTGGTATTCATATATGTGGTTCTGACTTTTAGAAAAATCACTAAACTCATAATTGGAACTTAATTCAACTTAGAATTTTTATTTGTCATGATTATTATTTTTTTAACTTTAGGGGAAACTCGGCGTTCCAGGATTACCAGGATATCCAGGGAGACAAGGTCCAAAGGTAAAACAATTAGCTTGATTTTTTACACATTTGTAGAAATTAATCACACGTAATTACCTTCCAGTTTGTAACCTAAAGATGATAAATCCTTAAAATATAGTTTCATAAGGGAAAGACATGGCGTATGTGGGTACCTGGTGTGCAGGGAACTCAGAGAGCGTAGGTGATTATGGATTGGAGGATTTTAGCATGCAGAGTCATGAAAGGAAAGCACAGTCAGTTACTTCCAGGGTGACATCCTAGTATATCTAAAAGTTATAATGGGGATGATATGTGATGCAGACTAGCTTTTGATTTCATTTCCAGTACCCTAAGGGTTGGAATTTCCAGTTGTAGCTTTAAAAAAAAAAAAAGAAAAGAAAAGAATTGAAGTAACATGTTTCATCATCTTTATTTTGCCTCATTTCCACAGTATTTGTTTCCTAGGGCTACTGTAACAAATCTCTATAGACTTGGTGACTTAAAACAATGGAGATTTACTCTCTTACAGTTCCTGTGACCAGGAGCCTAAAATCAAGGTGTCCGCAGGGTCCCCAGCCCCTCCAAAAGCTCTAGGGGAGAATCTATCTTTGCCTCTTCTAGTTTCTGGTAGCCCAGGGTGGTCCTTGGTTTGTGTCTGATTATCTATAATCTCTACTGCCTTCACATAGCCTTTTTTTTTTCTCTCTCTGTCTTTTCTTCTGTCTCTTATAAAGACACTTGTCCTTATACTTAGGGACCACCTGGATAATCCAGGATGATCTCATTTCAAGATCCTTCACTTAATGTACACCTATGAAGACCTCTTTTTCCCAATAAGGCAACATCCAAGTCCCAGAGATTTGAATATTGGATATATTGATTTGGGGCCACCATTCCATCTATGACAGAACTCAAGTGCTACTTTTAACTATTTGAAATATACATATTTTAAGCATAAAGATGGATGGTTTTAAATATAGGTTTACTTTGGTGACTACTTTTCCTCAAGCTAATCCTAAAACTTTGTCAAAGCTGCACTTCATGTATTGACTAGTTAATTAAAGTGGTCAAATAAAGGGTGCCTGGGTGGCCCCGTGGGTTAAAACCTCTGCCTTCGGCTCAGGTCATGATCCCAGGGTCCTGGGATCGAGTCCTGCATCCGGCTCTCTGCTCAGCAGGGAGCCTGCTTCCCCCTCACTCTCTGCCTGTCTCTCTGCCTACTGTGATCTCTGTCTGTCAAATAAATAAATAAAATCTTTTAAAAAAAGTGGTTAAATAAATTAATACATACATTTTGGTTATTACTGTTAAGATGGATATATGCCCATGCAATTATCTACCTATCTATCATCTATCTATTTCTATCTTTCTATCTCTCTATTTCCTTTTCCTCTGTTTGACCCATTTATGCTTGACAGGTATAGTACATGAGGATAAATCCTATTTATATAATAATCCCCAAACATATTTATTAATAAGTTTCACAGATAATCATTGGGAAACCAGAATGTCTTTCCTCTTGACAAATGTGAACTGCATAATATTTGTGTTTGTTCGTTGTCATGTGATGACAATATATTAGGCTTGCTGTGTGTGGCTTTGTTTTATAATTTTTCCATTGGGTTTCTAGAAAATATGCATTTCCTTGTAGAGTAAGAAGTAAACATATACTTGAGCTCTTCTAAAATGAGAGTCAATTCATTTGTGATTTAAGAATAACAGGAGCATCATTTAAAGGTTTCTAACTACATTTAGAACATTGATTAGTAAGTTTTACCTTTTAAATATTGTCTCTAATAAACTGCTCTGTTTCCTAGTTTCTTTCCTCTCAAATGTCAAGCATTTTCAAAGTATTCTGTAAAAAAAGACATTCCCTGCAAATTCCACAACCTTAACCTATCCATAGATTGCTTGAAGAGTTCTTGATCTAATTACCACGTTGAACTGCAGTTGTGGAGTTTTGATTTAAAAACAGAAAACCGTCATATTACTTGAATGAACACAATATTCCTTTATTTGACATTCTTATTTTCTTCTGTTTTTTTTTTTTCCCAAGACAATACTTTGTTCAATATTCTTTGAGTTATTTTTATTAACAAAATGCAACAGAATAATTGGAGAGAAATCCTTCTTCCTTCAAACGTTTTTCTTTACTCTTTAGCCAAAATGTCTGAAACTTTGGTTTTTATTTTTTTAATATTACTTTTCGCTATAACAACTTTCTTATGACCAAAAATGATTTATGTTTCTTGGTCCCAAAACAAAAAATAATGGGGTCATCAAAGATCAAAGATAGCTTTACATTTTTTTCCTATGTTGCAACTAATGAATTTTGAATGGATTTAAATCTGTATTGTACTAAAAGTGAAATTTGGCTGCTAATCTCTTTTAGGAGATTTAAGGGCTATAATTAGACAATATAACTTATTTGATAATTTTCTAACAATTTAAATCACAATGGGTACTTGAGAGTTGCACCTCTGTAAGTACTATAAAATGACAGTTACTTCAAAAAGTAAAATCTAGTTTAACTATTTATTTTAGGATTTTATTTTATTTTATTTATTTTTAGGATTCTTTATATTTAATACAGCATTTAAATAATTTTGAAAGTTTCACAGTTGGTGGGCCAATTTCATCATTAACCTTTGACTTTTGGGCATTTGTTTGTGTTTGTTCTTTCCTTTTAAAAGCATTATAATGCCTTTTCATGGAAATTGTATATTTTGGTGGTAACCCCTTATGTGAGAAAAGAGGAAGAATATGCCCATATATTATAAACTGTTTAGTTGATGGTTTGGGCATTTTTATTCTTTTCCTATAAGTTGCTTAGAGCAGAAACTATGTAAGAAAATAAATTTATTAAAAATAAAATTGATGGGGGCACCTGAGTGGCTCAGTGCGTTAAAGCCTCTACTTTCGGCTCAGGTCATGATCCCAGGGTCCAGGGATCGAGCCCCGCATTGGGCTCTCTGCTCAGCAGGGAGCCTACTTCCTCCTCTCTCTCTGCCTGCTTCTCTGCCTACTTGTGATCTCTGTCTGTCAAATAAATAAATAAAATCTTTAAAAAAAATAAAATTGATGCATAGAGCAATTTGTTTTGAGTCTCTATAAATATGATTAGTTATCTATTCTACTCAAGACAGAAATGAGTATTTGTTCTCAAATAAAATCTGATAGAATAGATTACTTCCATGTTGGATTATAGTCATTTGTCAGGTTCTTAGAGTAGTCACACAGTAATGCTCTACCAGATCTAACTTTCTGATTCTCTGTAGAGAAAGAGCAATGGCTTTGAAAGCCCTTTAAAAAATGTAATTTGCAGACATTATTTCCCCATTATATGAGCATTACATGTCCTAACAATTGTCCTCAGGTAAATCACATAGTAATCTCTATAGACATGAATTAGAATATATTGGGAAATGAGTCATAAGAAGAACGTTAGCAGTGACTACCAGGGGTTATTGTTTTGATCATCAGCTCCCATAAGCCTTCACATACGATTTTCCTGACTTGAGGAGGAAATACAATTGGTATCTGTTGTATATATCACCTTGAAAAACGGTTTAAAATGCAGGTTTCTGGATCCTACTGCCAGAGAGATAGATCCTGATAGTATGGAATCACTCTGGATTATTCTGTTATGGAGTGGCCACATGTCTCTTGGAGAAATATTATTTTAGGTGTAATTCAATCCAAATGAATGGAAGGATAAAAATGCAGGGAATGGATTCAAGTCAAAAAAGGCTTTGTTACATCTCCCTTAACATGTGGGGAAGTGTCTACTACTCTTTGCTTGATACTTTACAGGTTATTGCATTTAATTTGTGTAGTGGTCTGAGCAGGAAAAGTGAGTATTTGGAAGCCCTCTCACCCTTTCCAGAGTCTCATAGTTAGCAAGTTGAGGAGAAAGGATCTGACCCTTAATCTGTTCTATTTCATGATTCAGTGATGGGGCAAATCATTCACAGTCATGTTCAAAGGAATCTCTGAAAACAGATTAAAATCTGGACATAGGCACTAGGTGAAATGGGAGAATTACAATCCATCTGTAAAATGTGGCTGTTTGTGGATGAAATGACATGATGCCTTTACTGTGCTTATTACATCTCTAAATAACCAGTATTTATTGTTATCTACTATTATCATTTTTATACCTTGCGTTCCTTTATCCCAACCTCCCACAAATTCAAAGTGCCTATAATTTGTGGGTAAGTGCCCTTATTTTGCATGATAAAATACTATGCTCAAAGAGGATAAGTAATATACCCAGCTTACATAGGTGAATGCATGATAAACATAAGTCTTGAAGTGATGTCTTTGGAATTCCAAAAACAGGATTTTAATGCTAAGGCTTCCTGACTTAGACTCTCAGCTAGATCTAACCACAGTCAAACATCAAACGGAAAAGATGGAAGAAGATTGTTAGTCTTTATGATTTTATTTAGTTCTAAAGGTATTAAAAATAAACTAAAAAGTGATAAGTATGCAAATACAATAATGTTAATTCAGGAAAACTTTTATAAAAATCCTATTTTAACATCTAATTATTCATACTCATGATATAGAATTGTAAGTCAAAATTATTCTATCTAAAATGTCCTTTAATTGCTATTTTCTAATATGAGAAATGATATCTGAATAATTATTTTAAAGTTAAAAACTGAAATTTTTTTTTATCAATTTATGCTTTCAATGCTTCTAGGATCTCAGATGTCACTGTAAGTTCATTTTCAAATAGATTCATAGAAGTTGTATAGTATCTTAAAATTCTGTGTCTGATTTAAATATTACCAGCTTGTGAGACTCAGTGTGTTCCAAGAGGTTTGCAGCCTATGGCTAAAAATGTTAGTTACCATGCTCATTGTTTCTTGCTTTTATTCTTGTAGGGTTCCACTGGATTTCCTGGGTTTCCAGGTGCCAATGGAGAGAAAGGTGCACGGGTATGATATATAAGCATATTCCCTTAAACTGTGGAATTTAATGTTCTCGCATGAGTACCTATCACTCGGCACTTGACTCACAGTGGACTGTGATTTGCTACATACTGAAAATGTTTAAATTGTCTTTGGCAGGGTGTCGCTGGCAAACCAGGCCCTCGGGGTCAGCGTGGTCCAACGGTGGGTGCCTTGATTTTAAAATTATGCTTTTCATTTTTCGGTCTGGATTTAATTTTCCAAGATAATTGTTTTCAAAAATACACACTGGTCCTCTGCTTTTGGATGTACTTGGCACCAGATCAGTTTTCATCTTTTGCTCTCCCATGCAGGGTCCTCGAGGTTCCAGAGGCGCGAGAGGTCCCACTGGGAAACCTGGCCCAAAGGTATTCTGAGTACTCCTTCCATTCGGGTTTGTTCTCCGTCCTCTTCCAGAGGACAAAAGCTAGGAGAAGTAATCAAAACTGATTTTTCTTTTCTTTTCTTTCTTTCTTTTTTTTTTTTGGTGTTGTTGTTGTTGCTAGGGCACTTCAGGCGGTGATGGCCCTCCAGGCCCTCCTGGTGAAAGAGTAAGTATGACACAGTAACATAATATAAAATTAATATTAATAGTTTGCAAGTGTTTACATTTCTGGGAAAAGGTACTCGTGACTGCAAATGGATGGGCACAGTGATTTGCAAAATCTAGTCAGAGTTTAAAAATTCCTCTATTTTTCATTGACTTCTTTTTAAGAAAAACAGAATCCATTAGGTACTACTAATTTTGTTATCGAAATGAGAGTAATATTGTGCATAATTGCCCTATGATGTCACTTTTAAACTCAAGCCAAAACAATTTTTTTTTTTTTTTTAAGATATCTGTATAACACCTGCACCTTCTCCTTCACTCCCCTTGCTTTCCTTATTGATATTCATTTTGTCCGTAGCTCTGGAAGCGGCATTGTGCTGGTAAAATGCAAGCTCCCAGTAGCCATTAAGTCACAATCGATACACATTCAAATCAAGATAAAACATCTATTCCAGTAAATAGAAAAACTATTTAGTAAATTGATTTTCAATTGATATAAAATAAAGCTAAATATACATGAGGAAGCATGCCCTTTATTTGTTTTCTTTTGGCAAAATACAGCATTTTTGTAGCCAGAGATTTTGAAAGCTATCTTCTTTAAATAATTTTAAATATTAATTCTGTGTCACTTTTAAAGAAATTAGATTCACTTATTTATATTCTATAGCAATGTTTGGGATTATACAGTCATAGTGATATATTTTTGTATATTATTGTTTGAAATTGGTAATAGGTGTTTCACAAAAAGAAAAACAGAAACATCTTGTGATATTTATACAAAGAAAACTGAGAATAAGTAATTTTGCGGGGTACAAAGTTTCTATTTGTAATAGAAGTGTCAGTAGGTAAGACACAAGAATAAACATTTTAATTATGGTTGTTTCAAGGCTTTAGTTCATATTTAATTTAATTAAACTTCTACTAAATGTTTCTCACTGTTGATAAACTACTCCCAAATTGAATCAGTTCTGTATGTTTTGAGTTCATAAATAATATATACATTTGAAAAATTTTATGGCCAAAGTCATCTTAATAAGAAGATAAAGTTTAGTTAAAATGGTTAAATCATTAAATGGAATAGAATTATTTCATAAATTATAGCAAATTTTTATGCTCATATCTTGCTTATGCATTCCAAAATATCATGAGCAATCATATGTATTTACAATTTTGTAACAAAACACTGTGGCCCAACAGCCTGATTTTTTAAAAATTAATTAATATATTTGATAGAAATAGAGACAGAGAGAGAGGGAAAACAAGCAGCGGGAGTGGGAGAGGGAGAAGCAGACTCCCTGCTGAGCAGAGATCCTGACATGGGGTTCGATTCCAGGACCCTGGGATCATGACCTGAGCCGAAGGCAGATGCTTAAATACTGAGCCACCCAGGCACCACTCAACAGCATGATTATTTGTAATTGTAAAAATACTTTGAGAATAAGAAAGGTGTATTTTGAGGATGAAAGTAAAGGTTAGTATAAAAAAAATTTAAGCTGGTAACCATTTTTGATAGCATTCATACATTTTAAATATACAGAACATATTTCCTGTGTTCTGTGTAGTTGATGAAATATTTTATCCCTAATATATCCTAATTTTCTGCAAAGGATTTTACATGTCATAAACTAGTTATGTCTTAGGCATAGTTGATAAATGATAGAAATAACATCATCAAAATATATGACTTGGGAAGTTTAGAGAGAGAGTTTTGTAGTACCTCGAAATTAGACTAGAAATGGAAATACCTATTTTTGCCCATAACTTCTTTAATAATATATTTGTTTATAAATATACATAGTATTATATGTACATATTATATACATGGCTTAGGATATTTTATATATATAGGAATACACACACACACACACACACACACACTTATTAGGATACTCTGCATTTTAATATAATTCCTCATACTCATGATTTGCAGATCATGGATGTCTATTATTAAAGATTTAGCTCATAGCTTTTATTTGGGTCTAGATCACCAAATTAAGCAAAAGCAAAACAAAAACAACGAAAAGAACTAAGAAACTCAGTTTTTACATGAATAACAGAATAGTTTGGGTTTAAGCATGTCCCTTGCAATATTTAGGACATATTAAAATTATTCCTTCAGACGAGATTGGGCACGTTCAGGGTGGTATGGCCATAGACTTATCTAAAATTCAAATTTCACTGACACTAGGTATTTTATTTGGCAACCCTGATTGAATTCCAAAAGTATCTTTATACTGAATATGTATTTTCCACTTCAACTGGAAACTGTTTTGATTAATACAGACAGAACATATAAATAGTTTTTGTGGAATTTTATAAAGACCCACTTTCTCTTTAAATTCTCTAGAGAAGTGATTTTTGAAAGCTTTTTCATTAAAAAAATTTAAATTCAAAATCAAATTTTATTTGAAAAGAAACCAAAATATAGAAAGCAAAGAAATGACATTTTAAGAAATTAGAAAAATTGAGCTTGCTACATGACCTAAAAAAATAATACTTTAAAAATTTTGTATTTAAAATAAAATTGTGTTTATAATATTCTTAAGTTATTATGATAGATACTGAAGAATTATGGTTTTGTACTTTAATAAGAATACCAAAATCTGTGAGTCCCAAAAGTTGCCCAGCATTTTGAGTAAACACACTGATATCTATTTATTTAATGACATGTCTAAATTTGAGGTTTCTTTTTGATTTTAAGATGAGATGCTAATAATAACAATAATTTGTGATGATTTCTGAACTAGTGTTGGCTTAAAAATGGTAATATTTCCCTTGGAAAAACTAAACTGATAAATTGAAAATAATAAATTCTATTAAACACTAATTTTATTGAACTTTATTTTTTATTTAAATATAAATAAATCCTATTCTAGTTGAGTTAATTAAATCTTATTTATATTTTCTTCCATTTTATATATATTTATTTTAGGAATATAATTATTATGTTCTGGGAACAGAAAGGATTATTTTAGCAATTATTTTGCTGTCTCTTTAGTAAAGTTTACTTTTTGCATTTTGAAGATGTGTAAATATGAGTGTTGAATAATATAGTTAATTAAACATCAAGTTAAGAACAATATTATAAATGTATATTTGGATTGAATGTTAATGGGAATGATGATACAATATGTTTTTATCTTGTCTACTAAGAAGTTTATATGTGAGTAAAATAAGATATTGACATTTTCAGAAAATAAATTTTAAATATAGAAATGAATTAAAGGTCTTTCTGAATTAGCCACTTGTTTCTTTCTTTTAGTTTTGTTTGACTATAGTCAGAACATTTATAGAGTCAATTTTAAAAATAACTTTTTGGGGGAGGGCTATGAAATCGAAATACTCTCTGTTTGGGGATGTTTCCAACCAATGTTAAAAGCCCAGCAAACCATGAGATACTGTGGACTCTGAGAAATAAACTGAGGGTTTTGGAGGGGAAGGGGATGGGGAGTTGGGTGAGTCTGGTGGTGGGTATTATGGAGGGCATGTATTTCATGGAACACTGGGTGTAGTGCATAAATAATGAATTTTGGAACACTGAAAAGAAATAAAATAAAATTGGGGGAAAAAGTCCAGCATCTATGGAACTTCTTGATACATCTATGTTCATCTATGTTCTTTTAAAGTTTTTTAAAGTTTATTTATTTATTTATTTGACACAGAGAGAGAGGTCACAAGTAGGCAGAGAGGCAGGCAGGGAGAGAGGGGGAAGCAGGCTCACCGCTGAGCAGAGCCCAATGCAGGGCTCAATCCCAGGACCCTGAACTCATGACCTGAGCTGAAGGCAGCGGCTTAACCCACTGAGCCACCCAGGTGCCCCTCAGTTCACTTTTAATATGAATTTTAAATATAAAATAAATGTAAATATAAATATAAATGTTTCCAGTTTTCTTGATTTAAGACCATTGATGTGTGTGCTTTTACATACTGAATAATGTGAAAAATCATGCACTTAGCTTTTAGATTAGCATAGATTAGCCTGTTGCATTGCCTCAGTTCTGTCATTACGGTGAAGAAGCTATATGTTATGTTTTGGGTCACCTGTAGAAATAAACAGTAAAGTATAAAGATGTATCTTTCAATGCATATTCCTAAATTTCTTCACTGCTTTTTCTTTTCAGGGCCCTCAAGGACCTCAGGGTCCAGTTGGATTCCCTGGACCAAAAGGCCCTCCTGTAAGTGCCATAGGTTTTCTTTATCTTTCTCCATTGGACAGTGTTTCCAAATTTTTGAGAGTGATGGTTTTATTTTAAATAATTGTTAGATACAAATTTTGATGAAAATTCTAATAAAAACAAAATTGCAATTCATAATGTCAAAGAATGTACATTTTTCAATTTGTTTAACTTATTCAGTTTCAGTTTATTGAGTGCTTCTGATGTAATACAAAAATATCTTAGTAAATATCCTTTAAAAGTATATTAAAGATGGAAAAAACATGCATGGGTGTTATTCTCTCCAATACTCCTCTCCTGCAATGAATATTATTGATGGCTTTAAAATTGTTAAATATTGATTGTTAAATATTTATTTTATCAGTATTTCTCTTTTGTCTTCCATCACCCAATGTATTTGTCAAAATGTCACTTCCTAAATATTCTCTAGCATTCTGACGTTACTTACATCTCATTATAATTTGTTTATTTGTATTTATTATTTTTGTCTCCATAATGCATTCTTTTAAACAATGTAATGCTAACCTTCTTGATTTATACCCCCTTTTTATATAATTTGCTGAGATATTCAAAGAGCTTCACAAAGTTAACTGAAATCCTTTATTCTCATACTTAAATATTCATGGAAACATAGGACATGCTCAACGCTCAGTTGTTTTCTGCTTCTTTTCTTAGCAGTCTATTCAGTTTATTTATGAGAACTAGAATCAACTTACCCCTTTTGGTCCATTCTGGCTCTAATAACAAAAAAAACTGCCAAAACCAACCACACAAAAAAACACACACAGAGACCAGCTAGCTTATAAGCAACAGGAATGTATTTCTCACAGTTCTGGAGGCTGGAGGTCCTAGATCAGCATACCAGTGTGGTCAGGTGAGGGCCCTCTTTCACGTGGCAGAAGGGGTTAGGGAGCTCTCCCGGGCCGCTTTCTTGTCCCTGATTTCATTCCTGAAGTTCTCATCTTCGTGAGGTAAGCACCTCCCGAAGGCCCAAGGGACTAATAACATCACCTCTGAGGTTAGGATTTCAATATATGAATTTCAGCGTATAGCTTAGGATTTCAACATGCATTTCAACACAGTTTCAGGCCGTAACACCCATGTGTCTAAGGAAGTTGTTCTCAAAGTGTGTTCTTTGGGTCAGAGCATCGTAGTACCACTGGAGATTTCTTAGATATGCTACCTTGCTCAGCTAGTCAGAACTCCAAGAGAGCGGCCCATGTGTTTAGTAAATTCTCCAGATAGTTCTGATGCACGCTAAAATTTGTGAGCCACTCTTCCGGTCTACACCAGATAATGCTATGCAAACTTTAATGTGCATTCAAATTGTGTGGGTACCTTGTTAAAAATGTAGATTGGATTTAATAGGTCTGGGGTGAGTCTTGAGTCCTTACCTTACTGACAGTGGTCCAGGTGATGTCAGTGCTACTGCTCCATGGGCCATACTTTAAGTAACAAAGATAAAAAACATTTTGACCAAAAATAAAACGAACGTAGTTTGGCTATGATCAACTCAGCAGGAAGCTAAGTATAGTTAAAATTTTCAGTCAATAATTTGAGAACCAAATGTTTTTTCACTGCAATAATACAGATAACTAAATCATTACTAGTAGTTTTATTCACATTCTGGATATTTTCTTTTTGGGGGCTCATTGATATACATTTTTCAACTGAATATTCTAAATTGATTTTGAACTGAATCTTTTTGACAAAACCACAACATTCACCTTGTATGAGGAGGTTATATGGGACTTTTTATATATGCCAGTATTTCAAAAATTGTATATCCCAGTTCTCTATTTTCAAATAATTATAGTTAACCAAATATAGCCCTTAACAATCTCACATAAAGAAACAATTCAGAAAGTTCTGAACTAGGATGTTAAAATTTTAAATAAATATTACATCTGATTACATTATACTTTTAAATATGTTGAAAATAATTTATAACTAAATGAATATGGGCATCCAATTTTTTATTGAACTGAATAATTCTCAATTTTACTGATAACTTTCAAATGTGACTTTAGCTCACATCTTCAAAATATGAATTATTTATCATGAAATACTGACTTATAGTAAATATTAAATGTTGACACCATCTCTTACTTTTGGCAACAATTTTTATTTTATTTATTTATTTTTAAAAATATTTTATTTATTTATTTGACAGACAAAGATCACAAGTAGTCAGAGAGGCAGGCAGAGAGAGAGGAGGAAGCAGGCTTTCTGCTGAACAGAGAGCCCGATGTGGGGCTTGATCCCAGGACCCTGAAATCATGACCTGAGCCGAAGGCAGAGGCTTTAACCCACTGAGCCACTCAGGCACCCTGGCAACAATTTTTAGACACTGTGTTTAAAATATTATTTTCAACAATATTTTGCTTTATTACTGCAAACATATAGAAAAAGAATTGTTATCTATATTATAGTATTTTAAAAGGCTTAATGCAAATAGTTAGTATTAAATATAGGATAGTATCAGTATTACTGATTACAGTATTACTACCTGCATTTAGTGCTGTTTACCCACCATCTCAGTTCCCTTCAAAATGTAATATAGTCACGCAAAGTTACACATGTAGTGAAGTAAAAACACAGTTCCAAAAATGTATTCATAAGACATTTTTTTAAAAAAGATTTTATTTATTTAACAGAGAGAGAGAGAGATCACAAGTAGGCAGAGAGCAAGGGGGAAGCAGGCTCCCTGCTGAGCAGAGAGCTCGATGTGGGGCTCGATCCCAGGACCCTGAGATTATGACCTGAGCTGAAGGCAGAGGCTTAAGTCACTGAGCCACCCAGGCGCCCCCATAAGACATTTTTCATAAGTATTTTGAAGCTGTGTGCATAGATCATTGTTTAGGAACATAAAATCCAGTGATATATATAAGTACCACATTATCATATCATTTATATTTGTACATATTGTACATATTGCTAAGAATTGTTTCCTTCATGTAAAGTAATTTTATTGTCAAGGAAAACAGTTTGACCCATTTTTCCTCAGACTTTTTCAGTCCATTCTCTCATGTATCTTTCAACAAGTTTTGAGCCATTAATCATGCATGCATTTTTGTCTCTAAGAAGTATTAGAAGCACAATAAGTGCCTACATTTGAGAAGCAAGCAGACTAGTTGGAGAGGCAGGACACTGTTAAGGAACATTGCTTTCACTGCTAAACAAAATGATTTTAGTACTCTGTTTCTGTGACAAATGAAACATCAGAGTATGAACTAAAAGTACGTATTATTTCTCTGGTATGCAGTTTTATAACATTTAGGACAGAAATGCCTTCATCTCTTTCATATGGAAAAAAGCAATTCCGGTGGAGGGAGAGAGCCAAACTCCTTTTCCTACAAATAAATCGGCTCATCTTCCTTGTAATCAGAAAATGTGTGTGTGTGTGCACGCGTGTGTGTATGTTTTTATATATAAATTCACACATATACATATACACAAATGGATTATGTATCGAGTGCTTGGAATGTTCATGTTTAGAGTCTGTTAATCTCATGCCAGTGTCAGGATATAGTTACCCCATGAAGAAGAATTTTAACTCAAGATGATTGAGATTTATAACACAACTATTATGAGATACATTCTATTTATAGAAGAGGAAAAATAAAAATTCGGTTCTAGTGGAAAGTGAAAAAAATATCCTTAATACTTATTTATAAGTGTCTTTTCACAGATTGCCTTGTACACTCTCATTTTGGTAAATTTGTTGCCACTACCCTTCAACAACATCAAAGGTGCATTCTATTTTGACCAATAAAATTATTTTAAAATTAATGCTGTGAAATTATTTGGTAATCATTCTGCTTTATTTTATTGGATAGTAGTGTGGGAGCATTATAATTATTTAGAATTAATCACTTAATATTTGAAATATATACTTAAATCAAAAAATGATAATGATATGAATTCTTTATGTAGTCTATTAACACTGTTCCCTCACGATATGTGGGAAAGTCATTAAAAATCACGTTGTATTTATACCAAGGTGACATTGTTTTGATTTAAGACCTCCATTTTTTTTAAGATTTTTTAAAAAATTTATTTACTTGGGGCGCCTGGGTGGCTCAGTGGGTTAAAGCCTCTGCCTTCGGCTCAGGTCATGATCCCAGGGTCCTGGGATCGAGCCCCGCATCAGGCTCTCTGCTCAGCGGGGAGCCTGCTTCCTCCTCTCTCTCTCTGCCTGCCTCTCTGCCTACTAGTGATCTCTCTCTCTGTCAAATAAATAAATTAGTTAATTAAAAAAAAAAACTTATAAAAAAATTTATTTATTTGACAGAGATCACAAGTTTTTAATTAACTGGCTTAACCCACTGAGCCACCCCGGCGCCCCAAAGATCACCATTTTAAAGGATTATGATATTTTGCAATAAAAGTGTAACCTGTGCTTCTCAAATCAGCAAATGTAATGAGATATTGAAATATATATTTACAGATTGTTAGAAAATGTGTAAATGGTTTATGCCGATGGCAAAACACATCATTTGAGAGGCCTTTTAGTACTGTGGGTGGGGGGAATGCCCCATTTCTGTATACTATCCTTTAGCTGCCACTCTGTGTTTTTAGTTAAAACTCCTGCCCCCAATTGACAGTACATTTATTCCTATATGTATCAAAATAATAATACACTATAGACTTTTTGTTTACTGTTTTGAATTACTGAACTTACATGAAGTCTGCTATCAATTAACTACTTATTTCTGTGCTTCATCTTTAAACTGAGGGCAGAGCTAACACTTACATGGCTGCATATCTAGTGCCTAATACATAAAAATATGTAATAGGTGCTTAAGAAAGAAGAAATGTTTTGGGGCCTTGATTAAAAACACTCCAGTGCTGATCTTTTCAGAGGCTGACACTAGACTCACTGAGGTGATCATGGGACCCATGAGCAGATCACTGAGTAAGCGATAATCTTGTGAAGTGTCCTAAGAACAGTCATTAATTCAGAGCTGTTAGTTCACATGGCAGCCCGGGATGAGATGAGATCAGGGAACAGAGCTGGGACCGGAGTCAGGCCTTTCTCCTGAGCTTTTGAAGTCAAAGTCAAAAAACCTTACTCCAGTGAAACAAAGCTGTCAGTGAAAATAATCTTCTTTTGAAAGAAAGCCTCATTTTCTAACTTAGTATAGTAATAATTGATATTTGAAAATAGATTTTTGTAAATAATGTATTTTTAAAATAAGTAGATTTAAATGATTAACAAGGTGTGAGATGTGTATCTGTTATGGTTAAAAATATTACTAAAATGATCATTTCTCTTCGTTTATCTGGAGGGTAATAATATTTCTGCGTCTACCTATTAAACCTGTTTTGAAATCTGACCCCAATACTTAATGGTTTCTGAGCAGGATGACTAATCCATAGTGCAGACTAAAGAAGCAATCTATAGTTCTACTAAGTATCTAAAACACAGGAACCACACAGAGTTGTTTACTTTAAGTACTCAGTTAATTGCTTCATTTATTTCTTCAGTCATGACACAGACAGCATCCTTTAGAGAAAGCGGTACATAGTAGAGCGGCTGTCCAGGGCTTAACAAACATTATGTGTCCAAGAGGATAGTTAAGAAAACCAGCTGAAAAAATTTGGCCCTGACAACTTCTAAAATTGAACATAGACCTGACCTTTTTCCCTTTGTTTGAAGCAATTGAAAGACAAATTGCCCTTGTTTCTAGGTTTGTATTTCTTTTCATTCTTATCAGTTAGAAGCTCAGGCCACCACTAGAGGACACCATCTTTCTGCTATCCAGATCTTGATGCACAGGAAATTGAGTTAGGAACAGATCACCAAAAAAGAGGGGAAAAACACTCCTTTGTCAATTACCGAAGAACTAAACCTTTTTGTAAAATTAAAAACACAGATCTGTATGAATGTGTTTTTTTTAAGATAGACGTTAGTGAAATCATTTATAAATGTAAAATGTTCATAAGGGAGTAATAACAATTTTCTCTTGGTCACAGTTACAGATAGAATTATCCTAAAGAGATATAGACACATACCACTATTGTATATAAAATCAACAGAACATCAAAATATGATACTTAATGAAAATATGATGAGAGAATTGTCCAACAGATAACGTTTAAAGTATAAATAATTTCAAGGAATATTTATGACCTGTGGTATTTAATATTTGTGATTTCAGGGACCACCTGGGAAGGATGGCCTGCCAGGACACCCTGGACAACGTGGAGAGACTGTAAGTGACCCCACCCTTTTGCCTGAAATTTTCCATCTCTAGTACCTCATCATTTCACAAAAAGCTACTTTATTATGAGGATTATTAGGTTTTGGATAATGGAGAAATTAATCTCATTGAAACTTTTATTTAAAAAAATGTATATATAAAATACATAAATTGACCTAAATTTGTATCCCACCACAAATGAATATACTTGAGGATATGGGGTTTGATTTTACTGTCTTGACTGCCAAGAACAGGACTTGAGGCTTGAGCTGACAGAGAAGAGCCCATTATCTTTTGGACACCTCTCCAAGGTTGTCAACCTTGACCTTTTCAAAGAAGTATTTATTTAAAGATATATTCTGTCCAACCCTATCACACGTCTACTCTCTAAAGGAAACATGTACACTAGGCCGTGCATTTAATACATTCTTCTATCCAGAACAAAAGGATGAAATATTTCCTGGTGTTGGAACATCATCAACATCAATCTGTAACTGTGTTGAATGCATCCTCTCACCTCAAGTGAGAAAATGTAAATGAAAAATGTAACTGAATTTTATTTTAAAGATTTTATTTGTTTACTTTACAGACAGAGATTATTAATAGACAGAGAGGCAGGCAGAGAGAGCAGGGAAGCAGGGTCCCTGCCAAGCAGAAAGCCCGATGCGGGGCTCGATCCCAGGGCCCTGAGATCATGACCTATTTTCTGTGAATAACAGTGATTTGGGCAAGGGGGAAACTGGCCCTTTAAGTATGGTTTAAAAATCCCAGTGGGTTTGTTTATTTATTCTGCCAGTGTTACCAAACCATGTGTCTGGCTTTTCCAGGGGGATGTTAGTTTCATCAGAAGTTACCATAGCTTAGCACATTTCCTTGGACTCAATTCTTGGATCTCACCATTGATTAATTTTATCCAGATTTCCTAAGGAAATCACAACACAGACTAGCTTTGACGATGTGTTTCGAAGGCATTTTAGGGCACGCAGCCAGCATGAAGACACATTTGGAGTTGCACTGTAGTGCACACACAGCAACAAATCTGAAAACAGGATGATCTTTTTGCGTAGGATAAACAGTCTATCAGCAACAACTCAATTCCTGTTTTGCTCACCATGTGATGATGCTTAGTGTAACAGCTTCTTCGTTTTAGTCAGATTGTAAACTTCAAAGTCTTGGATTTCAAAAGTAGAATCAAATATGATTTAGTGAAACCAAAGAGTAAAATTGTTTGGGTTTCCTCCCGGGAATTACATCTGCATGAGGAGCATAAAATAAACTCTTTAGTGGAGAATCCATACTCCGATTTGCAAATGTACTCTCATTCAAATCTTGCAGTCAATCATTTTTAACTAAGTCATTGTGTAGTTTTGTGGGTATAACTCTAGAATATTTTCAAACTGTCTTTTGAAAAGGGGGTACCTAGAGAATAGGCATTATAAAATCCCTTTTGTCTTCAATTTAATCAAGACCTTCTGCTTCTACCCAGAGGAACTATATTATATATAACATTTAAATTTAAACAAAGCATATTAAAATAGCATATTAACTAGTGATTCTAAGATAGATATTCTCCTTCAGTAGTTTCTCATAGAAAAATGGAAAATTGTATTTCTGATTCAAATCTACTTTTTTTTTTCTTAAAGATTTCATTTATTTATTTGACAGAGTGATAGAGAGCACAGTAGGCAGAGCGGCAGGCAGAGGGAGAGGGAGAAACAGGCTCCTGCCTGAGCAGGGAGCTTGTTGTGGGGCTCGATCCCAGGACCCTGGGATCATGACCTGAGCCGAAGGCAGCCGTTTAACTGAATGAGCTACCCAGGCGCCCCTCAAATCCACTTTGAAGAGCAAGAGTGCATCATCCTGCAGTCAGGAACTTTTCTTTACCGCTTTGTTCTGTGCTGACTGGGATTCAAAGGATTGCCTTGTACAGAAAGAACCAGAATCTAGAGCAGCCATATGCTGCTATATATGTGTCACCTTATTTTCAAGGAGAAAATTCTTTTGTTATATTTGAGATTCATCCCCAGTGAGAATTCCTTGAAGTGTCATTCTCCTGTTTTACAATTCAAAGCTTTTTAAGCCACTGGCAATAATTCAAAATAATTTCTGTTATACTGAAACAACCCAAATTTGTCTCAGGAACACACTGACCAAATCCTACAGTCATCCTAAAATTAACTTAGTCTCCTACAGATTATCAGAATAGAAGTTAACATTTTTACTGGGTCTTGCAGCAGACCCAACATAGCAAAGCTATCTCCATTTTCAGGGACTTTGAAAAACATAATTTAACTTATTATTCTAAAATTAAATGGCAAGTGTAGTCTTATTACATGACAGTATTTAACAAGCACACTCCATTGTGAACTATGTAATTTTCTTGTTCAAGGTCTTTGTTACATTTATTGGATATTTGCAAATACTCTGAATGTATTAGAAGAGCAAACATAAACAAGCTGTCCTCCAGTTTCTCCCGAATCAGTCACCTGGTCAGATGTGCTAGCACCCAAGGTTTTCTCTTTCCACATTTTTCACAGAATTTCCTCAATTAATCATTGATTTTTAATCAGTTGATTTTCATTAATTATTATTATAAGCATTTTTTTGTGTGCTGTTCTTGCTCTTACAGTTACTAAGGAAAAAAATTAAGACTTTAATTTTTTTTTTTCACATTCAGTATTGCATTTATATCTTCATGTCAAACTTAGCGATCAGAAATTCGGAGGAGGGTAATCCAGACAGAAGGAACAGGCTATGCAAGTACGTGGTGTATGGCTATCTTCAGAGAAGTGTTAGAAAATCAGCATGGCTAAGAATGTAAAACATATTCTATGATATAGACCCTTGTATTAGTTTGTTTTGCTATTTTTTAAAGATTTTTTTAAAAAGACTTTACTCATTTATTTGACAGAGAGTACAAGCCGGGGAAGTGTCAGGCAGAGAGAGAGGGAGAAGCAGGCTCCTCATTGAGCAGGGATCCCGATGTGGGACTCGATCCCAGAACCCCGGATCATGACCTGAGCTGAAAGCAGGCACTTAACTGATTGAGCTTCTCCGACGCCCCTGTTTTGCTATTGAAAGTGGGATCTCAAGAGAAACCCTGTTGATCATAAGAATTAATGGATTTTAAAAAGTAAAAGAAATCTGTTTTCTTACCCTGAAATGTCAATTCAAGTAATTACAAATATAGGTTATTTTCCTTTTCCCTACTATAAAAATTCTGTTACTATTAATAATTCAGTTCGTTATCTGGGAGGTTGCTGTATAAACACAGGACTACAGTTTCTGCTCTGTGCTTTTCAGTCTTATTATTTCCAGTCTCATGTTGCTGTCAATACTTCGGCAAAGGCCATTTGCTTTAATTCAGTTCTGAAGGTTTTTCTCCCCATATTTTGAAGCTACTTGTCCACCTGTTAAATGTAAATTAACTTACATGAGAAGGAAATTTGCCAGTCATAGAACAGTCATACAGAATGACTAATCCAGGAGTCTAGAGAAATAAAGACACCGAAAGATATGCTCAAAGGCTTTGTTTAGTGACTACCCATTGCTTACATCTCCCAGATTTTATCTTAATGGCTGCATTATTTACAAGGTACATTCGTAACTGTATTTGGGGGAACTTGAAGAAAGAATACTGATAAAATGCTGACATGATTACCAATCATGCAGTGTTCTTTTTATAAATGTACTCGACATCCTGTTTTTTTGTTTTTGTTTTTGTTTTGTTTTGATTCTGTTCTTACTTTGCTTTATGTTAGAATGCAGGAAAGGAAAATGCATTAGTATCACAAACCATAGATTTATGTCTGTATATAGAACCAGTGGACTATTTCAAGAATGTCTAAATCATCATTTATTTTATCCACAACATTGCTATGTTAAAATTCTCACTATTGTTTGACCAGGTAGAATAGGGCTCAGAATACATTCTCCCTCCATCTTCATCCAATGGTCTTCTTTTCTTTTTTAAGTTTATTGAAAGTAATCCTTGGACTGTAATGTGAAATAATGAGGGTAGTAAATTTAGAATTTTAAAGAAAACTGGAATATAATAACTGATATTTAAGCATTTAATAATAAGTATTTTTAGGGGCACCTGGGTGGCTCAGTCAGTTAAACATCTGGCTTGATTTTGGCTCAAAGCCTGATCTGAAGGTTGTGAGTTTGAGCCCCGTGTCCAGCTGCATGCTCAGTTCATGCTTGGGATTCTCTCTCTCTCTCTCCCTCTTCCTCTGCTCATCCCCCCCCCAAAAGAAAGAAAGAAAGAAAGAAAAGTAATAAAATAAAATAAATTTTAAAATAAGTATTTTTAGCCAAAAAGTGACTTTGTTTTAATGCGAGTTATCTTAGCCAAATTTTAATTTATGCTTTTTCATGTTTTAACGGATTATGTTTTCTTTCCTTAGGGATTTCAAGGCAAGACTGGCCCCCCTGGGCCAGGGGGTGTCGTTGGACCACAGGTATGTCCCTTTACTTTATTTTTCTAATAAGATTTATTTTCCTGTTTACATTTTCATCTTTTCTATTCAAATCTGCCCATTTTATTATGATCCAAAATGGTGTATTTGAGATTTTACATCACATTTAAATAAATGCAACTGACCTTAAAATAGTTGCAATCTTAGCTGAAGAGATTTTTTTTTTTCAGTTGGCTGCAAAAATAAAAGAGAATAAAACAAATAATGAAGATTAAGTCAGAAAATTCACAAAGAAGTTAACATGAAACCCCGAACACAGTACCAATCTGCTAAAACCACCAAAATGGTTTATTGGAAAGGTTGACCATCATGTTTTCCCCGTGTTTCAAATTACAAAATGACTTAGATTTCTGAGTAGAAATTAGATTTAGATGTATAATACATTAGAAATATAATAAAAGCTTTGAACACAGATTTTTCCCTTAAATTATAATATTTGTCGTATATTGCATGTTTCTTGAGATTTTTGTCTTTATAACAATGATTTCCATCAATGATAAAATAGTTGCAACCTTTGAATATGCCTAAATAATGACAAAGACAGTTTGTTCAACATAAGTGGCAGGAAGAGTCTCAAAAATTGATGCAATATGTTGAATTATAGAATAATTTGTGAGATAGGAAATATTTATTCTGGCAAAGTGTCATTGAATGGAAAGGACACATTTAGTTTACTCAGCGGAATTTTACCCCTGCTAATAACAAATAATAGCAAAAGAGCAAGAGCAGTTGAATAAGTGTTTTAATTATTTAATTGCTTTAAATAGTTTTTTTCTCAGCCTATAATTAGTTCTTAAGACTTTGTAACTCAAATACACCCACACACATACTCACACACACAAACACACAAACGATAAGCAGAGAAACAAAAAACCGCATCTTCTTTCTAGGAATATGTGTAACAGAAGCAAAAATGAAGAATTCTTGGAATGATTAATCATTTAATTCCAGAGATGAATCCTGAAGCAAGGGAAATGCTGTTTATTCTTTTAGAAAAGAAAAATGCATACTTGCATGATTTTTTTTTTTTGCCTACTTTTCTATGTATGCGCTGAAGAACTCTTTTTTTTTTTTTTTAAAGATGTTATGTATTTGTTTAGAAAGACAGCATGCATGCGAGTGGGGGAAGGGATATAGGAAGAGAATCTCAAGCCGACTGCACTGAGCATGGAGCCCCATGTGGGGCGACATCTCACAACCTTGAGATTAGGACCTGAGCCAAAGTCTAGAGTTGGTTGTTGAACCTACTGAGCCCCCCACTTACCTCTGTACTGAAAAATCCTTAACTGCTTATCAGTTCTAATTAAAAAAAAAAAAATACTCCCTCAATAATTAGCTACTCTTATTATTTTTTTTCATTATAAGCAACTTCGTGGCAATTTTCTGTGAAAAGATATAACTTAAAGAATGATTCCTATTACATTCAATATCTGTGAATAGAAATGAAATCAAAGTCCAATTCTCATGTAAACATCAAGGGGCTTAACTGATTATTTCAGGACCTTACCCCTTTTGAAAATTCATCTCTGCCTAATGTAGACACCTGGCTTCTGAGATCTTTGTTGTTGTTGTTAAAATATCAGGTGTTTTACTGGGGATGCATTTCCATTGGGTTAGTTTTCTTTATTGGTTCTTTTAAGAGAGAAAATCCAATTCCTGATTTCAGTAACCTAATTTTTAGGTTAAGAAAAAGAAGTGATTTAATAGGAACAATATTGATTGTGATATTTCATATTTATTCTGTTTTTTTATAGTCATATGAATCACTGCTCATTTTTGTCTCAATGGCGATAGCCATTAAATTTGGATCAATTTTATATTGCTTGCTATTGAAATTCCAGTGATCAGATATTCAAGAAATATTCCTCTGTGGAGTGTATGTTTGTACATTAATGATAAACTGGGGACTTTCAGCAACATACAATTAAAAGAATTTAAATCTAGAAATTTACACTCAAATATAAGGCAGATGCATTCTTTATCCTATACTAGAGGCTAAGAATCTGTTGCATTTTTAGAGAAATAACAGGGAATGATAATGCATAAACACCTTCAGCAATACATTCCACTATTTAACAGCTTTAGCATCTGGAAACTTTCCCTTTATATGTCTTTAACTTAAATCTTTCATTTTGCTTTATTCTAAGTGGAAATACAGAGCAACTGGTCACCATTCTCTATTTACACTTGAAAGCTCATTAAACTTTAGCACCACAGAACAGCACCACTCAGGGGACACATAAATGACCTGACATTTTTCACTTTGGCATTTGTAGCAATTTAAGGGAGCGGGCTGTTTGTTACAGCCTTTGGCCGGGAGGAGCTGCCAGCCCAAACTCGAGGCCTGCAGGATCTCCCTGCTACATTCCCTAGACTTTGTCAAATGAATATAGATTAACCGTAGAGAGATCTCCAGTCATGGAAATTCCAAGGAGAACTGCTTTGGCTGTTTGGGTTCCAGGGGACCGAGGCTTATTATCAAGCAGTGATTCATTGAGTAGCTACCGATGTGGTACTGATGCCTCTTTTAATCCTAAACTCATTCAACTAATTATATAAAAAGAGGGAATGGGATGAAACTAGTTAAAACCACAGGGTTTTTTTTTTTTTTTCTTAATTTTATTTATTTATTTATTTGACACAAAGAGTTAGAGAGATCACAGGTAGGAGGAGAGGCAGGCAGAGAGAGAGGGGGAAGCAGGCTCCCTGCTGAGCAAAGAGCCAGACACAAGTCTCCATCCCAGGACTCTGGGATCATGACGTGAGCTGAAGACAGAGGCTTTAACCCACTGAGCCACCCAGGCACCCCAAAACCAGAGTTTTAAACAATACTTTGGCCTCGCTCTGAAACACTCCTGGTATGGAACAAAGAAAATAGCTTTGTGAATTTACCTACATAAATCAGGTCCTAAGGAAGGATGACACTTATTTCTTTTCAGACTCCTCCCAGATATGGTGCTTTTCTGTTTTGTAGGACAGCATGGAAATAAGTGAAAATGATTACCTTCTGTGAAAAGGAGCACTATTTCTTTGGGATTTGTGTTATCCTTATCAAAAGTAAAAGAGCAATGTAATGAGATTTCGCTGATCCAATTTAGGGACCAACTGGTGAGACTGGTCCAATAGGTGAACGAGGACATCCTGGCCCTCCGGGGCCCCCTGGTGAGCAAGGTCTTCCCGGTGCTGCAGGAAAAGAAGGTGCAAAGGTATGACACACTCAAGGAAACTTCTTGGCTGAAAACATCCATTTATTTTTCACTCTGGCTTCTCATCACTTGTCCATAGGGTCTCTACATATTAGCATAGTATTTAAATAGATCAGAAAAATATATCAGTAAAATATCCAGCTTATTGTACTTTAAGGTGTGACTGAACAAGAGCATAAGACCCCTTAGGTCCATTGGCCATGAAGCCGTGCATTTATACACAGTCTTAAACATAGGTAGTGGCCAGTTCATTTTAATGTCTACGGCATTCCACACAATATCCTCATTATTGAATGACATTTAGGTTTCCCTCACAGGTTAGAGGCAGTCACAGCTTTGCGTATAGAAACATGTAGAAATTACCCTCTATGACTGATGTGTATTATATTCCTTAGGGTGACCCAGGTCCTCAAGGTGTCTCAGGGAAGGACGGACCAGCGGGACTGCGTGGTTTCCCAGGTGAAAGAGGTCTTCCGGGAGCTCAGGTATACGCAGCATACAGATAAAGCATGTCAATGAGATTACTTTTCAGAAGCATGTTTCTCAGACTTAACTAAATATGCATAAGTCATTAAGGGGAGATGCCTCAGCATAAGCATTGATTATCGTAATATATATGACAATGTATATTTGTGCCTAAAACACTTCTTACCATCTCCATTTTATCCATCATACACCTCCTATTTATATTCAAGTCACATGGATTCATTTTCTTTGTTTTTATTCTCATTTCCCAGGGTGCACCTGGGCTGAAAGGAGGGGAAGGTCCCCAGGGCCCACCGGGTCCAGTTGTAAGTATGATTATAACAAATAGCCGTGCTACCCTGGGTTGCAGATTATAGCTCTTCTTTCATCACTCTCGTGCTGTGATCCTAAGGTGTGTAGGAGAGAAAATAAACACACGTCAATCAAATCAGTCAATGCCTGGCTTCTACTAATTGCATGCACTAATGAGTGCAGAAACAGATTGGAAATATTTACTCCACCGTTGCTGTCAGAAGGTAAAAGGAGCTAGCTTGCTTCTTAAATACCCAAGGAAATAAATCATGATTTGTCTTATTGTAAGTACTGGATGAGACTTGAATTTTGTCACTGCTTTTAAAAAAAGTCTCCTAAGCGGGAAAGGTATATATTCATTTCTCTGTTATCCGGATTGCTTTATTTAGTTAATGTAACCTTACGAAGTAATTAGCAAATGAGCAAATACCAGATTTTTACTTCACCTTTTCCTTTTATTTTTTATTTATTTATTTTTAAATATTTTATTTATTTATTTGACAGAGAGAGATCACAAGTAGAGAGGCAGGCAGAGAGAGAGAGAGAGGGAAGCAGGCTCCCTGCTGAGCAGAGAGCCCGATGCGGGACTCGATGCCAGGACCCTGAGATCATGACCTGAGCCGAAGGCAGCGGCTGAACCCACTGAGCCACCCAGGCGCCCCACCTTTTCCTTTTAGAGATATAGATCAATCCCTCTGAAAGCAGTTGAACACAGCCTTCATTTTTGCCCATGAGTTCACCTTTGTTCTTACCTGTACTTGGAAACGTTACCAATAACAGCCAAACTTCCAGGTTTAGTGGCCTCCTCTCATTCTCTTCTCATTCATATTTCATCAAGCTGAAAAGCTGAAAGTGGCTTTAAATCCTTATACGAAATGTTGACGTCATATTCCCCACCCTCCAAAGTATTTTTTTAATGTGTCCCACTTTCTTTTTTCTTTCTTTTTTTTTTTTTTTTTGAAGATTTTATTTATTTGACTGACAGAGATCACAAGTAGACAGAGAGGCAGGCACAGAGAGAGAGAGAGGAGGAAGCAGGCTCCCTGCTGAGCAGAGAGCCCAAAGTAGGGCTTGATCCCGGGTCCTGGAATCATGACCTGAGCCGAAGGCAGAGGCTTTAACCCACTGAGCCACCCACGTGCCCCTGTGTCCCGCTTTCTTGATTGCCACTGCTGCCACATTTGTTCAGACTCTCTCCTTGCTCAGTAGTGTCTTACCTCATGCTCCTGATTCCGTTTCCTTAGCTTCTCCAGTTTTGCCCACTGATTTGAGAATACAGGCACACATCCTTAACTATGCCCTCCTTCTGCTTTTCGGCAGCTCATGATCCCACATTGCCTTCAGAAATTCACTCCTTATAATGATTATTGAGTCGTCTTCACGGCTTGGTCCCATTCACCATAGTCTGTTTTACTTGCCTTGTTGACTCCTTCTAATTCTACCCAGTTTAATGCGTTGAACTTCATCCTTCTCAAACTACCACAATCTTTTATATTTTGCAGAGAGAATACTACTTACTTTTCCCTTTCTTCAATTTTCCCTTTCTCTACTTCACCAAAATTCTACTCACCCCAAAAAGATAAGGCTGAAATGTTAAATCTTTGTAAAGTCATCTCTGGACAGTTTGCCTCCATTTCATTTATGGGTGAAATTTCTTCACCTTTAGTGATTTTTGTTGTGGTTTGTATTTTAGAAATTACATTGGAATATAACCGTTGTCTCTCTCAGTAGAATGTGAGCTTCTATGTTATTTTAGTACCTCAAGACATAGTGCCCGACACATAGGAATCCTTCCACATCTATCTATTTGAATTATATGAAAGCCTGATATTGGAGTTAAGTGTATATAGCATAACGAATACTGAGAACATGGCATGATAAACTTTGGCAGATTGAATAACATATTTAATCTGCAAATCACGTAATTGTCATGTTACAATGATTAAGGTAGGTATGGACATACAGTAGACATTTTTTAGAAGGAAAAATAAGCAGTTCAGCAGCTATATTTGACCTTCTATATGCATAAAATTTTGTAGAATGTTTAAAAATATCCTCATAAATTAGTGCTGGTAGCACTAGCAGAAACAACAGCTGAATATGACAGAAGTTTTCATTTGAGCATAGACTTTTCAAACTGTTCAGCACAATCCAATCCATTTAATCAGAACTTCAGGATCTAAAGTGCGTTCATTTTAGGAACTTGTATATATACTTTAAGATCAGGTTATTGTATCTGTGAAAACTGAATCATGACGACAAGGATTATACTGTTTAAACTTATCTTTTAGGGTCCAATCAAATAATGCTATTCCAGGTGTTTGCAACAGTTCATATCCGTATTTTTGTAAGGTGCACAGTATATATAAGCGATACACTCAACAGAATGGTAATCAGCAATTATCTGACGCATGAAAATGACATATTAAATATGTTATGAAAATCTAGTGTTTATTTAGTTGGCTTCAACACCACTTATTTGGCAGTTGCCACTTACCTCCCTATATGCAATTAAGTTCCATGGAATATATCCCTTTAAGTGGCTTTAAGATAAACCATTTCGAAAGAAAAACACTAGAACTTAAACGACACTATAGAGACCATTGATGATTAAATCCCTCATGACATACACACAATAAATATCAATTCTGCAAGGGAGGGAGAAAAAGAAGAGAAAGCAGCAGAAAATGTCTTGCAGGAGGTGGCTTCACAGAGGGCAGAAGATTGCAAGGTCATTTAAGAGCAAGAAAAAAAAAACAAAGGTATTAGGGAGTATCTGATCATACCAAAGCGGAGTACATTGGGAGAAGGACTAAAATTGGATGAATTCTTGCTAGGATCCAGGCACTCCGCTCTGTATTTATGTAATTTAAAGCTAAAGCAGATCTATAATATGGCATATGATTATTGAAGTTCTAAAATGGTAAGTTGAAGTCATTTGAAGATTTGAAGTTTTTGAAGCAAGTGGAGAAAAAAATGAAATGCAGTCTTTTGGAGTAAAACTTAACTTTAGGGAAAATATCATTATTATGATGTAACATATAATGGAAATGAGAGACTCGATGAGCATAAAAGCTCAGTGCTCACTGTCTTGATGGGAGTGAGCCAGCAATGAGGCCCATGGGAAGTCGAAGGACGGTGTGGATGTAACAAACATGAGGATGGCAGGATAGGAGGATTTATTACTAAGATCAGATGTGGGCAGTGAGGAAAGATGAAAGCTGACTGATGACCTCAAGCTTGTGTCCTTGTGAGAGTGACAGTTTACTGATGCCTTCCATGCCTGGAGCAATTTTACCTGGTCAGGAGCAGGGACAACAAAAACAAAACACTCCCCACATGGAAACCCAAAAGCTCTCAGCCGTCACAAGAGATTTTAACAGGCTTTTCTGCTTTGCTAATAGAAATGCTCCACAGAGGCTCACTGTGAGTTCATTTATTTTGAGTTAGTACCCTTGTTATAATAAATTCACATATCCAGTTCTGTATGCATCAACTAATTGAAATTCTCCTTAAAGCTGATGCAAAAGAAACAACTAAAGACATCATTCATATGTATGGGTTCCTTTATTGCTATAAATTATAGTAAAGAAGTATATGGTGATGTCTTACAGTGTATATCAAGGTTTTTATCTTTTTGTGTGTGGGGGGGGGGGCAGAGGGTGAGGGAGAAAGAGGGAGAGAGAAAGAATCTTAAGCAGGTTCCACATCCAGTGTGGAGTCCCACATGGGGCTGGATCTCACCATCCTGAGATCATGACCTGAGCTAAAATAAAGAGTCAGATGCTTAACTGACTGAGCCACCCAGGCACCCCTGGTAACAAGTTTTTTGTTTTGTTTTGTTTTACCTGGTAACAAGTTTTAAACAAACCTTGGTTTACTCCATCTGAAGCAATTATGTGCATGTGAAGGTTGATTAGGAAAGTTTTATTCCAAATGCAAAGTTTAAAAGAAAAACTTTTGATTTTCTAAGTGTAAACCATAACTTACCCAGAAAACTGTTCATGTTATTTCTTATCTTTTGGGATTCAAGACTTTGTATGGTGTTACCTTGCAGCTGATAGTAAACACAAGGAATCAGGAATGGTGTCTTTGGCATGAAAGATAACACAATAGAATATTTTGTAATGAACAAAGAGTGACATCAAAATATCAGAGGAATATACCTAGTCACTCAGTGAGGGATAATGAAATTCCAAGTCATAAGGGACAACGTCATACAAAAATATCCTGTAAAACTTCTTGATTCTTTAGTGGATGGGTCTGAGTTTATATCCATCTATATTAACTTTGCCTTTGAAATATTGACCAAGCCATGGTAAGTGTAGGACTGAAATTCTTAAGAACAGAGAGGGATAGAGATTTTGGCTATTCACATTAAAGAAAATATTAAAGTGATGGATTCTCTGCAGGAAGAATGTGAATAAAGAATGTGAAGGGTAAAGGAAATAGGAAAGGGAAATGAAGTAATGTTAGAAGTGTTTATTCTTTCAACTCTTAATGCTAGAAACTTTATCATCTTTATTTGATTTTATTATTGGCTGCCAGACTCAGTAGTTATTATCATTCCATTTTTTTAAAGGCAATGGATCTGGAGCTTAGAGAAGATAAACAACTTACCTGAGTTCATAGTCCTTTGGAGACAAAAAGTCATGATACGTTACACAAACTCATTTCCAGATACGTATACCTCTCCCTCTGCAGAATCTGCTTAAGTGTTTCTTCTTCCTCTCCCTCTTTCTCCCTACCTCTCCCTCTCTCTACTCTTTACTTTTTCACTGCCCCCAGTTGCATTTTTCCCAAGTCCTCTTGATCTTTCTCTCTTGCTGTGAACAGTGTTTTTTCAAAAGGAAGAAAGTTACAGGAGTTAATATCACAGCTAACTGACTTTAGCATTTGTATTCCTATAGGTGGTTTTTATAACCATAGCTTAATTTAAATGAATGGAAGTTCAAACTGCTTAAACAGATGTACAGTTGAATCTTTAATGACTATAGATGTTTCTTCAGTACACTATTGAATCTTCAGCTTCCTAATCCTAGAATACAGTTTTGAAGGAGCCTAGGTGTACTGTGTGTTTCTGGATTACTAGAGAAATAAATTCCTTCATTGCACAGGATATTGATGAACTAAAACTAAAAACTCGAAGTAGGGCTTTTATCAATTAACAGTTCTTGCTCACTGTGAGATTTTTAAAGTTTGTATATGTCACAATTATGTACCTTGTACACTATTTTTTACATATTCTGATCCATACAAAGCAATATATAGTATCTCAGTCATCCATCCATCCTTGGGCCTATCTTTATTTATAAATATTTTTGACATCCATTCTCTTTATTCATAATCCATTTAGTAGAAATATACTTCGGGTTGGCTTTGTCACATTGCTGTGACATCCTACAGAAGTGGGCTTACTGAAACTCTGCTAGGTCCAGCTGTGATGTCATTGGCTTATGTTTGAAGAAACAATGATATGTAGTGTTATACCAACCAAAAGGACTATTGGAGGATGTGGGAGATTGCCTGATGCAGAGCCCTTGTTTTGAATATCCTTAGAAGAAATCTCTTACTAATCATGGCTTTAGAAATCTTTGTAATTTCTTGAGCAGTTAGCTAGCTTTTTTTTTTCTTTTCAACTGTTATGAATTGTGAAACCCATTTCTCTTTTGACTTTGACTTACAAAAATCATGGAGTTAAAATTGAGATCCAATTAAAAAAAAAGAAAAAAACCCTCTGTTTCGGTTTATGACTGTTTTTTGTAACTTTCTGAATTCAATTTTATCAAAAAATACATGTGATGTACTTTAATATTACCTATTATCTTATTATGACTATTTTTAAATAAATAATTTTTAAATTTATTTATGTATTTATTTATTTTTTATTTATTTAAATAGATAATTTTTTAAATAAAAAATGGACAGGACCCATTAAATTGATTTCATAATCCATGAGTAGATCATGGCCTGAAGTTAGGAAAAACCTTGGTCTGTTGTATGCTTTTTTTTTTTTTAAAGATTTTATTTATTTATTTGACAGATGGGGTCACAAGTAGGCAAAGAGGCAGGCAGAGAGAGAGAGGAGAAAACAGGCTCCCCGCTTAGCAGAGAGCCAGATGTGTGGCTCAATCCCAGGACTCTGGGATCATGACCTGAGCCGAAGGCAGAGGCTTTAACCCACTGAGCCACCCAGGCGCCCCTGTTGTTTGCATTTTTGATTACTAATATTATTGCTTCTATCTTTTGCCAATAAAAAGTTACTTGCTTATCTACTTTTCTTGTCTATCCCTTTTTTTCTTGTCTATTTTTTATTTGTATTATCTTATATTTTATGTCTTCCCCGTAAGCTGCCAAAATCTTTTCTTACAGAAAAACTATAATTTAATAAATATCTGGGGGGACCTGGGTGGCTCAGTAGTTAAGCCCCTGCCTTCAGCTCAGGTCATGATCTCAGGGTCCCGGGATTGAGCCCCACATTGGGATCCTTGCTCTGCGGAAAGCCTGCTTCTCCCTCCCCCACTCTCCCTACTTGTGTTCCCTCTCTCACTGTTTCTCTCTCTATCAAATAAACAAACTTAAAAATCTAAAATAAATAAATAAATAGATAGATAAATAAATACCTAACTATACCAGTCTATTAAGTTCGAGTTATATAGATTCATTAAATATTTCCTAAAAAGAGCTTATGATATCTGAGGAAGACAGATATGAAGTAGATAAATTAACCTAATAAATAAAAAGTAATACATTAAAATATAGCACAAAGGAGACGAGATGGGAACAATGATTTTTTTTAATGTTCTAATTTTAGCTATAAATAAAAATCAGTTTTATCAGTGAAAAGCAAGTTTTCTAAAGTTGTGCTACTTGAAGTGAGTGTATATTAAGAAATAGTTTCTCATGCTCCCACTGAATACAAACAAAATGAACCCAACAGGGTGCTGTGACTTTGGGCTTTTAAAGTTTGGCAAAAGTCAAGTGCTCACTGTATGCATGCTGTTGTACACAAGAGCTGGTAATAGATGCCAATCGAAGCACAGGCATGTTTTCTGATCTCAGGGGGTTTACTCACTAAGTGGATGTCTCGATGCACACACACAAAGCAGAAAGCAACAAAGGACTGAAGAAAAAGAAAGGAAGACAGTGAAACATTTTTCTCACATGTTGAACATAAACTTGAGTAAACTTTTTGTATTTATGTAAACACAAAATATATATAAACATATGATGCAAACAAATTCTCAGATTGTACCTACCACCTATGTTTTCATGAAACAAGATCAAGGAAAATGCATTCCCTAAAAAATCTCTCCTCTGTGTATTTTTTCTGATATGAAACCACCTTCTTGCCAATAGTTCTTTCTCTAAAAATAAGGAGATTAAAATAGAATGGTGCATTTAGTAAAAGCACCTACCTTTTCTTGCAACCCCTTTTCTTACAATCACATTATTTTCCCCTGAGAGTGGTAGGAGTTGATATGGAGAAAATGTATGAGAGGGGGCCAGACATCTAGCTTCTAAAAGGAGATGTCCAAGATTTTAAAATTGTGACTTACATACTCTACCCTTATGCTATGACTTCTATTTCACGACTATGTCCAGATTGTTTTGACTCTCTTTTCCTCTTTATGTGCTATTATTTTTTCTTGTCACTTATTTCTTAGGAGTTTATATGTCTTTCCTCTCAGAATTTCTTTTTTTTCTAGTTTTGTTTTTATACCCTATTCCAAAGTACCTTCTTTTTACTGGCTTTTACCTAGTCCTTGATCCAGGAAATAGATAAATTCTAAGCAGGATTATATCTCCTGACTAATTCATCATATACTGTCCTCTTCAAGACAGAGCACATTTTCTCTGTTGGAATCCAGGTTATGACATCCAACCAGGGATGAGCAAAGTATAGAGGCGGTGGGGATCAATGGCCAAAGACTGAAATATTACAGGAATTAGACTTAATTATTCAGTATTTTTTTAAAAGATTTTATTTATTTATTTGACAGAGAGAGATCACAAGTAGACAGAGAGTCAGGCAGAGAGAGAGAGAGGGAAGTAGGCTCCCTGCTGAGCAGAGAGCCCGATGCGGGACTCGATCCCAGGACCCTGAGATCATGACCTGAACCAAAGGCAGCGGCTTAAACCACTGTGCCACCCAGGCGCCCCAATTATTCAGTATTTATGCTTTAAATTCTGGTAATGCTTGATAATTTTATCAGACTTTTTGGCTTGTATGATCTAAAATATATATAATCTGGGGAGTGTGAATTTCCTCAATTTGTTTTGTCATGAAGCTCAAGTTGGCTTTAAAAGAAAGGGCAGATTTTTTTTTTTCTCCTTCTACTTGAATAGCTCTTGTTTTTAAAAACTCCTGTTTATGCTTCTAAATACTAAAAGGGTGGGGAAAAATCTCCACCCTTCTTTTAACAGTAGGACTTTAGATATACCATATAACCTGAATCTTAGTTTTCTCTTCTATAAAACTTCTCTCTTTGTGGGCTGCCTTTTAACTGAATGTTGATGAGATGATTCCTCTGCTTACCACTTTCATTTACTTTACAAATGCTTTTCAGAATATGAAACACCTAGTGAAAATAACAGGAACTATTCCTCTGGGTGCACTTCTGTGTGAGAAGAGTTTAATAACCACACTGTTCTCTTTGCTCCAAGAACATAAACTGATGCTATTCCTTCTTGTATTTTCACTGTAAAGTTTAGAGGAAGAGGCTGTAGAAGAGGATTAAGCTAAGATAAAGTTAATATAGCTACTTAATGATAGAAATGCTAATCTCTCCCTTTTAGAAGCAGCTATGTTTCTACCTTTCAGTTGAAAACACGTAATCTGTAGTGGTTAATATTTAGTATTAAAATAACAGAATGAATGAATGAATGAATGAATGAATAACAGGATTTTATGATATCATAGTCATAATTCACTCAAGTCAACATATACTACTGCCTTTGCTTTTGCACGGCAAAGAAAAAATAAAACAAAAAGGCAACCTACTGAATGCCTTTGGAAAACATTTAATTTGCCATGTCCCCATTGTTATTTAAATCACGGTGAGGGAAAATTATATTTCTGTGGGTTCTATTTTTCTGTGAGTTCTTTCCAGTTAGCACTTCTGATATGTAAAATATTTGTCATTGGTGTAAAAGGTGAATATACCAACAATTTAAATTAGGATTAAAGATATTCTGTGGAAAACTCTCTACCCTTCTTTTAATAGTATAACCTTAGATATACCATGTAAACTTCTAGATCTTAGTTTTCTCTTCTATAAAATTTTACTTTGGGACGCCTGGGTGGCTCAGTGGGTTAAGCCTCTGCCTTCGGCTCAGGTCATGATCCCAGGGTCCTAGGATCGAGCCCCGCCTTGGGCTCTCTGCTCCTCGGGGAGTCTGCTTTCTCCTCTCTCCCTCTGCCTGCCTCTCTGCCTACTTGTGATCTCTGTCTGTCAAATAAATAAATAAAATCTTTAAAAAATAATTTACTTCTACACTCATTTGAAATTGGATATCTATTTTTGACATATATGGATGTTCATGCACAGTTCTCTAAGATATGTTGCTTTCATACTTTTAAAATAGATATAGTTCAAAGAACTTTGGAGATATTACCACATTAAATACCACAAAAACCTGGGGACAGACTATTTCTGTCCCCATTTTATTGGTGAGAAATGTGAGCCTTTGAGTGGTTAGTCAATTTGCTCAAGATGAGAATTAGTGGTTCTGGACATATCACACATACTATGGACACATTTATTAGGGTCTGTTATGTTTGAGTAACTACTCAAAAGTTCTGGAGGTCAGTGAAAAAAGTAAGCAAAAATCCTAGCCTTGTGGAGCTGATCATTATCCATTTAATCTGTGTGTAAATTCAAATGTATTTGTTTAAAGTGTAAATATTTATTTATCTGACAATTGTAAAGCTCTCTGCTCTTTACTATAGTCAGCTATAGAGCTATGCAATACTTTCTATCACTGTAAATGTCTACCCTTATGGGGAAAAAATGCATGTCCATCATGAGTCTGTCAGGGTTCCTACCTACCACAATATATTTTGTATTCCCAGTCAGTGTCACAAGAAAATAGATTTTAACTATATTTTTTGTGGAATGTGCAGATGGGTTCTCTTTTTAATACAGGCTTTAAATTTTTTTTTTTTTTTTAATGAGATTTCTCTAGTGGTTCAGTTGAGAACTAAAGAATTCATAAGACTTACTCTTTTAAAAGTTGGCCTAGGAATATTTTTAAAAGATTTGCGTGTTTGCAAGATCATTCGCTTAATACTTCATTTTTAGAAGTATAAAAGATCATTGCAGACCATGCTGTTATTAAAAATATCTAGACTTACAGAATGTTTGAAATAACTAATGGAAAAAGAAATCACAGTTATACTTTAGGGCACAAATATACATCCGAAAAGTCTCTTCTTATTGTTTTCATCCACTGTTTCAAAGTTAATGAGCTGTGACAAGATCATGAGCAATATTTTAACTGCAGGAAAGTAATATGTTTTTATTGTTAATTTTAATTCAGTTTCCACAAGTAAGATGACAATCTAAAATTTAATCTTATGAATGCTCCAAGGGAGTAATTAAAATAGTTAAGCTTTGCCATAAAAAATAGCATATAATATCTTCAAACTATAAACATTGTCATTGATTCAAATCAGCATTCTTTCTCTATTTGATATACAAGAACACTTTAATTAATTTTAAATATTAAACATACTTTGCTGGAAAATTAATAAGCATTCCTTACTTAAGTAAAAGCTATTAGTTATTTTCATATAACTTGTCAAGCATAGTGTATCCAGCTAAGGAAATACATATTTCTGTCAATTTTTACACCACATTTTCTAGGGAAATACATTCAAATGATGCTTTTTCTCCCACAAATTTAGGAAATTTGTATTGACTACATATAAATACATTTAGATCTTAAATTTTTTTAACATATCTATCATGTTCATATATTTTGTAGAAAGACCAGTGCATATCTCTAATTCTATTATCATGCTCTTATATTTATTACTACTATTTATTATTATTTGATGCATATAGTAAATATTTTATGCTTTGGAAATATCAATGAAGAAAGCATGGCGATATTTACAGGACAAAATTCAGGCCAAATCTTACATTAATTCCTTCAGAAAATAATGGTAGAAAATCTAGCATACTATGGTAAGTTGTGTAAGGAATATTTAGAAGGATGTCTCATGATTTAAATTCTCAGAATAATGCAACTTTTAGAAAAGATGGTTATTATACAGGGCTTAAGGAATAGGCTAAACATTTAATCGTACAGGAAAAGACCAAAGACTTCCCAAGATAGAAGGTAAAAGTGAACCATCACTAAGAGGTAACAGCAGGCATATTGTATTAAAGGGACAATGGGAGATATGATGTATTAAGAGAAAATAACTTGCACATTACATACTAAAATATGAAGTAAAAAAAATTCCTAATGTGTGTATATATGAGTATTTTGGTGGGAATTTCAAGGATAAATACATTCTTAAAAAGAACCATTAACCCAAACTGTTTCGCTTTCTGTACATAAGAAAGATGAGTGAGCTTCTAAAACCAAAGGTGGAACATAATGAAAAAGTCTCAAAACTGAAAACAATTCTTTGTTGTTGAAAATTAAAAGTCAACTTGTAAGCAATAGTGACAAAAAGCAAAGATTCTAATGAATTGTTTAATGAAGTTTAAATGAACGATATCAATGATGGAGAATGACTATTTGGACAAAGGACCTACCTCTTGCCATAAATTCTTTCAGGTTTTCTTATTTTAGAGGGTGTTCATAAATAGGAGCTCATTCTGAGAGAAGTGATCTTAAATGGCTATGTTTCTCCACTTACTAAAATTTAGAACAATAAATATGAATTATAATGGCACGAACAATCAGGGATTCTTTTTTTCTCACCATTTTTTTATGAAATACTCAGTGCTTAGGAAAAAAATCTTTGTATGGATCATGGCACATCAGGCCCTTATGGCCTCTATCTGAAAAAAAAGCAAACTCTGTTAGAATTAGATTATATTGCATCCACAGAGTACTTAGACAATAATTGTTTAATAGGCTTGATAATTGGAAAATAATAAGTTTTTTTAATATACATTTCGGCTTCCTAGCTGTTGACCTTAACACAGTCTAATGTGACATCTTCCTCTGGTAGTCTTCCAGCAGTTGGGGTTTAAATGTAACACAGAATTAAAGAGAAAGATTTCATGGTCTGACAAATCAAAATTGCATCTCTTTTTGTATAGTCAATTACAAATAAAGTATTGCAGCTCTTAAATTGGATGCTTAGTTTAGATTTGATAACACTAATGGGTAGTAATCCTTTTCTGAGATTTTACAAGTAAAATGTTAAAACGGAAATGTAATGCAATCATGTATACACCAGTTTTTCAGATAAGTAGAGATTTCTATTTAGGGATGTCACATCGTATACTGTTTATTGTTGATATTTTTCTATTACCAAAAAAAAAGTGCTTTATTTACCAAACCTTTTTTTTTCTTTGTAATTAAGGAAACACCTTTGCATTTCTCTCAGTTTCAGGGGTCCTTGTTCTTCTTCCTCATGTTCTCCCTCTTCTTCCTCCTCCTCTCTTCTGTCTCTCTGCTGCTCCTTACTTTTACCCGCCTCTCTCTCCCTCCCTCCTCCTTGCCTTCAACCTCAACCTCTAGGCTCCCTTCTGACCTCTCTCTCTCTAATAAATGGAGATAAATCTTTACATTCCTTTCACTTTTATGGCAGTTCCTCTTGAATGCAAAAACACTTAGGAGTACTCTATTCTTATTTTTTTCTTCTGCTCTGGCTTCTGAAATCATTCGTCCAGTCTTTACCTGGTTAACACTTACACTACTTGTAGCTGACTTTTTTCCATAAAAATATTTGATTAGGCTTCAAAAAAATTATTGACAAAAGGTAGATGTTTATTACCTAAAAAAATACTAACTACAATTTTCCTTTGTTCTTTTTTGAATTATTTTTGAAAGATTTTATTTATTTATTTATTTATTTGACAGAGAGAGAGAGAGATCACAAGTAGGCAGAGAGGCAAGCGGGGTGGGGGTGGGGGATGGGAAGCAGGCTCCCCGCTGAGCAGAGAGCCTATTCAGGACTCAAGTTTAGGACCCTGAGATCATGACCAGAGCCTAGGGCTGAGGCTTAAACCACTGAGCCACTCAGGCAACTGCCCTTTGTTTGTTCTTTAGTATTTGAAATATGTAATTGGTAAAAATTTAATTTTCACACAGTTCTTGGTTAATTATTTTGCAACATGAGGAGCAATTCCTGGGTTTGTTTTTAGATCTACTTATTATAGTACAAAACGCCACTTTTGTTTATAGCAAGTTTTAAATTTCATGATTTCTTTAAACATATTTTTAGTAAAGTTTCTCCAAATTATTTCTCTCTCTTAAGTTTAAGGTACCCTAAAATTTAAACAATTACAACAGTGGTTGCAAAATAAAAAGAATGAAATACAAAATCACTCTTTCTAGTGTCACTTTTAAATTATTACCAGTAGTCTTGAATCTGTACTCTCTTAATTTATTTTAATTGTGTTAGCATTCAGATACCTGGTTAAATAAAAGCTATTTTATGTACCTTGTGTATTTAGCCAGGAAAAAATGATATCAGGAAATTGAGTAATAAGTATTTTCGTAATCAATGAATATTTCAATAAAACTGAATTTAAAGAATTTCTGATTAAATAACACCCCCACGTGCACCCCCAGAGCCAATGATGTTTCCATTAAAGAGAAGTAGTGACTTTGTAGAGAAAGCACTAAGAAGAGCCCAAGGGCAAAGTTTCTTTTGACTGGCTAGATGATTATGACCAGCTACAGGTTTCTCACCTTTACAAACAATGGGCTACAACTGCACTATCAACTCTATGGAGCATTTGTGGGAATAAAGTAACAAAATGAATGTGAAATGGATTTGTAAATTGTCAAGCACTATGTCAGTATGAATTGTTATTATTATCATTGTTCTTGTGTTTATACGTAATTGGTTCTCTACTTCATAAAATATAAGTTAGAACGAAGTCAGTAGTTCATATTTGTATAATAAAAAGATTTCCAATTATGTGCGAAGTATAATTTTAGAAAGTAAAAGTTAAGATATTATATTTTCCAGCTTTTATAAGTCATTTCTACTATGAGTTTTGAAATGGTGTTTTCTATATATAGAAGAACTATAGGTGAACTATTAATAATCCTATTTTCTAATATTTCAGATTTAGGTCAATCATGAAAGAAAATGTTAAATTGTAACTTAACCACCCATCTAGGAATCTAATTCAAATTCAAAGACAAAATTCTTGTTATTTTTTATTAAATAAAATTGGACATAGTAAATAGGTTATAACTGAGCTTTACATGACTTAGTAAATGTGTTTGCATTTCTTTTATTCTTCCTTTAAATAATGATTTCTTAAATTATTCATAGATGGAATTAATATGAAGGCAGTATCCACACTTATTTTCTTTTAATTGTGCATATTAGCTATTTTTTAAAGCAAATTAGTTGAAAATAGATGGCATCTTCTTTGAAACTCAATTGGACATACCTAATTATATGAATTATATTGGCAGTGTTTGTAATAAAGCCCAATGACCCCTGTCAGACTCTAAGATAAACTTAGGGACCATTTTTCTGGGAGAAAGTTCAAACTCTGGGATAGTGATGATCAAACTTTATTTTGAAAAAAAATTATATTTATAGTCTAGTGCGGTGACAATTTCTGAACTCATTTTTAGGATTTTGAAATTGTTATTCAGCAAGTTTAAAGTGAGTCCCAGAAATTGCTTTGAGAAAAACTAGTCTAGAAAATTTTTCTGCCAATCTGTAATAATATAGGAAGAAAATCATATAAGTAATTTATTGGATTCATGTCTTACAAAGCATTGTGAACAGTTGTGAACACTTAATATAGAAGGATATCTGTAAATTATTAAGGATCTACAAATTAAAATTATTCATCTTATCAATATTTTCCTAACTTCAGTATCTGTGCTTAATGTTGGGGCTACAAATTAATCATTCAAATAATGAGCACACCTTTTTCCAGTTGAGATCTCCCAATTGTCTGAAAGTGACTTTTACGTTATTTACTATGCTTTAAGATTCCACTATGAAATAAGTGATTCTTAAGCCAGTATCACTTTTTTCCCGACACTAATAACAAAATACTTTTTCTTATGTATTAGGGTTCACCAGGAGAACGTGGATCAGCAGGTACAGCTGGCCCAATTGGTTTGCCAGGACGTCCAGGCCCCCAGGGTCCTCCTGGTCCAGCTGGAGAAAAAGGTGCTCCTGTAAGTAATTTCAAGGAGAAAATATATTATACTGCCATTCTGCACAAGTTATTACTTTTTATTCAAGGATATTAGCTCTTCATACTCCACTGCCTTCTCTCTGCATATGTGCCTGGCATATAAACACACATTTTTTTATATTTATAATAGAGAAAATTTCAAATTCAATTAAATAAGATGACATTTTCCCACACTTTATGAAACTCTAAGACCTGTGAGGGAGTTGGATATTAATGTAAAAGGCTTCTGATTTTGCTCCTTTTAAAAAATAAAATTGGAGTTTTGATTAAAACTACACTTTGCTGCTTTATATTAGAAAAGTGTGCACTTTTCATTCCTCTTGTATTACAACATCATATCCAGTATTTCCAAAGTCTGTAAATGAAACTCACAGAAAGTGGCTGCCCTTCTCATGTAATTTGAGTTTTGATCTACAGTGAGTGAGATGGGAAACATCTAACCAGTTATTTTATCTTATATCTATTGGATTTAAAAATTTTATTTTTAAATGATTGTAGGCTATATTGTATTCATTAGGCTTATGTCTCTTTGTCAAGATTTCTTCTTGGTTTCTGTTTCTGCTTTTGAATTAATCATGTTAATTTTCTTTAAAAATTCTCATCCTCCAAGGTTAAAACACAAACTCACTCAATGAATGTGGATGAAATGGTTGACCATAATATATAAAAATAGGAGTTCAATACTTTTTATACATTTAAGTCTTAATATATATATAACCTAATTTAAAGCTATAATTTACAAAATATTGATTCATTACTAAGACTTTAGTTTTAGCAGCTTGCTTTCATTGTCCATGCATTTTCTCTCATTACCGTTTGTGATATTATATAAATGTTTCCCAATTAAAATGCTTGTTCTCTGTGATCTGTTACCTTTCAGAAATATTAGAATGGGGCCATACCACCTGTAGATAGATTTTTTGGTGCAAAAAGAAAACACATTTAATTGCTGAGAAAAATTTTAAAGCAATGTTTCCAACTTAGTAAGTATGTTGAAAATGTAGACATTATTTTCTGAGATGTTAACAACTATGAAAAAATTATTCTTTGCCCCTTCATACAAACTTCCCACCAACTTTTCTAGTATGATGTGCATGAGAAAGGGATGGAAGAGACACTTAGGCCTTCTCATAAAAGTTCACTCAAAAATCCAGGGTACCCATATCTTGGCACAACATAGTGAAGAATGCATATAGAATAATAAGATACACATTTCTTCTTATACAAACTGGAAATATACCAATGAGAGAAGTCAAGGATTTTGTAAGATAATATATTGAAATGCTGCATTTTAAAGTGGTTTAATACCTTGGTTTTATGAAGAAAAATGGAAAATTTTGAATCAAAGAAAAGAATATGGAAAAGTTCTGAAAGTGATAATAAGAAATTAGTTTTGTGAAATAGAGGAGATGTTAGTAACAAAAGGCCTTCCTCGTAAGAGCTAAGATTTGGGCTTGGATTTCACTGGTGATTGATGACACAATGACTAAGAAGGGGAAAGAGATCCTCTGCCCATTTGTCCTCTCTCAATCATTCCCTCCACCAACAAAAATTCCATGATGTTTATTCTTTTTTTGTTGTTGTTCAACAAATAGTTATTAAGAAATAAGTGCAGTGCACTGTATTAGTTAATAGTTAATATTTTTGAAGGAGTTATCTATTTAGAGATAGTAGCATAAAATGTTTATACAAGTGTTAGGGATACCCATAGACCTCCATGTAGAGGTCTAAAAAAACTGATGAAACTGATGAAAATGTTGGCTAATACGTTAAGTTATGTTATGTGCAGTTAATATGTTAATATGTTAAGTGCAGTCATTTACTTCTTCCTAAATCCAAATATAAGTTTGGGATCTTAACTCCTCTGAGCAGCTTGTGTTATGAAAATATTATATAATTATTAGTAAGCTAAGTCGTGCATTTAAAAAAAAAAATAAGATGAGGGTCTGTGGAAGGCAAGTCCTTGTCTAACTTAACCACCAATCCACCTTCCTAGAAGGAAGAAAATGAAAAACAAGAGCTGGGAATATCCACATGACTTACTTATGGCAATAACTGTGCTCTAATCTCTAACTCCAAATTAATCAATCAGTGTCAGGATTGTGAATCTGAGTTATTTAGAATAAGAGCAATGTAAAAAAAAAAAATAAGAGCAATGTTAGGAGGTATATTGCTGAATTCCCATGTGGTGCAATCTTGAGGCAGGGGAATAAAGGTTTGGACTGTCCTTTAGAGGAAATCATAATGGTGGGCATTTTGAAAGACTCAAGTAAGAGAGAGATAGAGTAAAAACCCATGACCGAGAAACAGATTCTTAACTACAGAGAACAAACTGTTGGTTACCAGAGGGTAGGTGGGGGCAGATGAGTTACACAGGTGATGAGAATTAAGGAGGGCAACGTCATGATGAGCACTGGGTGACGTATGGAAATGCTGAATCACTATATTGTGCACCTGAAACTAATATTATACTTTATGTTATACTTTATGTTAACTAACTGGGATTTAAATAAAAACTCTAAAAAAAAAAAAAAAAAAGCAGCCATGAGTGGTAGAAAATATATCCAGGGCACACCATCATATAGGCCTGAGAGTGAAGACTCTTCTTTGTTGAATGATGTAAAAGATCAAGAATACTGAAAGTTGAGTAAAAGCAAAAAGAGGGATGGGTACTTGGCCTATTGGCCATTTGTGACCTCTGGGTAATTTCAGTGGGATTCAAAAGAAGACTGGTGATAAAGGAATGGGATCGGTACATATGGAGCAACCCAGCAGCCATGTGGCTTAAAAATAGAGGGGCAGTAGGTAGAAGTAAAAGGAGAATTGAATACATTTCCTCTTATGATGATGATGCACATTTATCTGCTTAACTAATAATAAGAAAATAATAAAGAAAAGTGTCAGTGAGAATTAAGGAAGTTAAGGGTGTCAGAGTAAACTAGGGTTGTCAGCTTCAGCCAGTCGGAATTGGACTGGGAATTCAAGTCTATTATTTGTTGACTTATGATTTTGACCAAGTTATTTAACATCCCAATGTCTCTGAAAAGAAGATAACCACAGTGTTTTGTGAGGATTAGATGAAGTTGTAGTCCTAAATTACTTTGTAGAATTGTGATAATAAGTCTTCAGTGAACCGCCATAGTCTTAAGTCTGGACAAGAGTTGTCGTAAAAAAGGATGGATAGATGCATAAATTGGCTTTGAATCAAGAGGGATGGATTTGGTGAGTTATAATAAAAGTTGAGAGTAAGGATGCAGGCAAAATGCAAGATCATGCCAAGTCAAACATAGGATATGGGGATGAGTAGCTGCTTCTATCAAAATTTTAAGCTGAGGTTCAGCCATTAACATTAGTGAAAAAGGTAGAAGGAATGAAATAAAGAGTGCTTAAGGAAAGATGGATGATGTTTCTGATAGTCCTATGGATTGCAGGCCGAGAGATGCATACATAATAGAGGAAGACTTTGTCATCTCGCAGAGCTGTAAATGAAGAATCTAAATTTAGTGGGGTGCAGAGCAGTTGAAAGATTTTTCCTGACTCCACGCAGACCAGAATCAGAAAAAATAAATGGCAGGTGGTTTTGGCTAGAGATCGTGTGTACTGTAATGAAGGCAGATGGGAACTAATCTGTCTTATTTACGGGTGCTCTTGTATAAGACAATCGATTTTTGGAGTTTAGGCTCTAAAGGAAATCCAAATTTAAGGAAAAGTATCTGAATCAGCTGATGTGTTTAAAATGATGAAATTCACTATGAGTAACATAGCACATTTTATGAGTAGAAATAGGTTTGAGATATTGCAATATTTGATTTAAAGGAAATAAAAAGTCTCCAAGGTGACATCAGGGGTACGTCTTAAATGATAATTAGGGCATAGTGTTGAAAGAAGAGCCTGTGGAATCTAGAAAATGAATAAATCGAAGTTTATAAGTTAACTTTGTTTTATGGATATGTTGTTATTTCTGTTGCCATTAATAACTCAACAAATATTCCCGAAGTGCCTACTCTGGGTCACAGGACAAAGGGATGAAATGGAATGCAAAAACAGACATCGTTTCTGTCCTCATACGATTTATTGTCTGATGGGGCAATTCGATAATAAGCAAAGAATCACTATGTGTATAATTACAGACTCCGGTTAGTGATATGAAAGGAATGTACTGGTGTATGTCAGCTTGTTCAATGGAGGGAACTGAGTTGGAATCGGGTCTTTTCCTTGGACAGCGCACGGATGATGGAATGTAAGAGATGAAGATAAATAATAGGTGAAGTGTCCTCCTAGGCATCCTCCGGCCAAGTAACAAGAGGGTCATGGAATCAGCTTTCACTGAAAAAATTTCTAGAGGGGTTGGAATGCAGAGAGCAAGTGCAGGGAGAGGCTAGATGCTGCTGGGCAGGTAGTAGGAGGCAGATAATGGCAGGCCCCACTAGCAGTGTGGTCTTTTATCTTTGGAATGGTAAACAAGTAAATTGACTGAAGAATGTTGGTAAGATGATCTGATTGTCTCCCTGGTTACGGCAGGGGGAATAGTTTGGAGATAAGAATAGATGTGAGAAAGGAAAAAAAGTTTATTTCAACCCTTGAAAAGAAGGCTACTGGTATTTTGGGATAAGGTGTTACTGGTAGAGATAAAGTGAAGAAACTACATTCAGGAGATAAAACAGATAAAACTTAATCCTTGTGACAGGATAGTAAATGATGAGGGAAGGGGGGTGTTGGGGAAGGGTAAGACAAAGCCAGAAGCTAATGACATGTAGATTCCCAAACCCTGGAACTAGAAGAATGAGTCACTGAGAGCAATCCGGTATATATATATATACCTTACGCAAAACTGAGGGAATCTTAACTTTCAGGAAATAATTTATTTTAAATCCTGAAAGAGCTCTTAATGGAAAATAATGTCATCATTCCTTATCTAGGCGCTATTTTCTTTAATTACACGATAGAAGTAAATTTAAAGACGGGAAAATAACGCCATTGTCAAAAAATAAAGAAAACTAATGGCTTTGTCATTTTGAATCAGTAAAAGCAGCAATGAATTAAAATATAAAAATCTAGGAAAATCCATGACACATTTGTTAAAAAAGAGAAAAAGCTGATGCATAAAGCATATTATAAAGCTGGGAATTATGAGCAAATGCATGATTTATGATTTATGGCTTTTTTTGGCCCAGCTATTTCAGTAACTTCACCAAAGAACCATAAAAGCTCAGTGAATTTTCATCAACACCAAGCATCTGATCTATCAATATACGATACTTGATTAGAAAGTATGTGTTTGAAGGAAAAATTCTAAGTTGAATGTTAATTTTGTGGACCATAGCCTGAGATTTATAAAACGTTAACAAGGATGGTATTCTTAGTCAGGAAAGAACGTAGGGATCTTTTGTGTCATCATTTACTACTTGAAAATACTTTTTCTTGGTAACATTAATTTCTTTCTCTAATATGAAACCCAGAGTATGACTGTTGCACTCAAAAATTGTAATAAATAGCTAATTTACAGGTTTCTTACAGCGAAGTAATAGTCTGCTGGATTTTCAATACAGGGAGAAAAAGGTCCCCAAGGTCCCGCTGGGAGAGATGGAGTTCAAGGCCCTGTGGGTCTCCCAGGACCTGCTGGGCCTGCGGGCTCCCCTGGAGAAGATGGAGACAAGGTTGGTATTCTTTATTCATATTAGTACCTCTTGTGAAAATTTAATTTTTTTTCTCAAGAATCCTAGATTTAATGCTTCTGAAGATTAGATAACAAATCTTAAGATGGCTTTTACAAAGTTTCATACATGTTCCATGTGCTCGAAGGTTTCAGTTTAGTGTGAGTAGTACTATCTATCCACGAAATAGTATGTCAGACCTAAACAAGAAAAGGGAACACAAAAACAATCGTGGGGGGTGGGGGAAGAGCAGGTGCCAAAATTGTTTATTTTCAAATATATAGCTTCTGAAATAAATGTGAAACTAATTAAATTAATTATTTGTATATACTTAGGACTTATGTTGTGGATATTGTAAAGGAAGACTTAAGAATGAGTCACATACCTGTTTGCTAACACTACTTTTCTTTTAGCCAACATGTAAATAAAGATTCTAAACTCTTGAATCTGAATGTAGGGCTGTGTTGTTATGTGTATGAATTTAATGTCTTCTGATATTGTGAAATGCCATAACACAATTTATGAACCAGAAATCCGATAATGTGCGACATTTTAGCATTTTGAAGACCAGGAGAAAAAAATAAAGTAATTTTTGATTAATGCGTAATTATATATTTGTATAAATCAGCTACTTCCAGTATCAGTTTATAGTGATGGTATTTTAGACAAAATTGATTTTGTGAATTAAAAATCCAGTTGCACTATTCCTCAATGTTCAGTTGACTTTGGTTGTCTATATACTAGTCAACACTAAAAAAGAGAAGCAGAGAAAACCCAGGATTTTACATTTTAAACAATGACATTAAACACAAGCACATATTTACGTTAAAGTAAGATTTAATAATGGGATAATAGTGATGACAGTTACAATGCAGGCACAACATATTAGAAATAAACTTTTAACTTAAATCTTTCCAATGCAGGGTGAAATTGGTGAACCGGGACAGAAGGGCAGCAAGGGTGACAAAGGAGAAAATGTGAGTTTCCTAGTTCTTACTGAGGGGCATTATACATTCAACCCTTTTGTTGTTGTTGTTAACCACGGATATTTTTCCGTAGTACTGCATATTGTAATATCTATACTATATTACCTCTTCGGCAACTATTCAGTTGAGATTCAGTCAATTCTATTAAACCTCTTTCTGATGTGATGTTTAAGGTATGTAATAATTCCAACCCTGAAAGCCTCGCAGTGAGACTAAGTCACCAGCAGGTTTACCCTCCAACACTTTTGCATCATGAGTTCATATATCCCTGTGGTTTAAAGAGAAACCATGTCTTAGTGTGGTTATGAAAAGGATTTTGATCTGGTGGAAACCTGAACATGTCTCAGGTACCCTGATGGTCTATGAATCCTGCTTTCAGAATCTTTTAAGTACTCTTCCCAACAGGTGGCAGATATACCAACAATGACTGTTTTTCTTCAGTGCTCTGATCTTTTATAGTGACTGATCAGTTATTTATGTAAAAAAAGGCAGTTAAGAAGAAACATTTATGCATGTAAGACTCATAAACGTATTGAAATCTATTGCTCAAAAAAAGGCGTCTGATATACTTAATATATAAACTAAGTTTGCATGTGTTTTCCTAGGAAGGAGATGCAGATTTTCATATATCACTACATTCTGTCTATATAGAACCCCCCAATCCCAATATTCATTTACAAGATAGTGTTTAGACAAATCTTTTTTTTTTTTTAAATTTTTAAAATTTATTTATTTGACAGGCAGAGATTACAAGTAGGCAGAGAGGCAGGCAGAGAGAGAGAGAGAGAGGGAAGCAGGCTCCCGGCTAAGCAGAGAGCCCCATATGGGGCTGGATCCCAGATCCCTGGGATCATGACCTGAGCTGAAGGCAGAGGCTTAACCCACTGAGCCACCCAGGCGCCCTAGATAAATCTTTTAAGTGCTCTTTCTGACTCATGCCCATCTCAGTAAAGAAATCTGGCATTTTGAAAAGCTTCAAATGTGAAATTTCAGTATCTTAGCATAAAAATCTATTTTTAAATATCCACATTACAGATGAGAGTGCTTTAAGTAATAACTAGCAATTTAAAGTTGATTGCAAATACGCAAGCCTGAGTCTCAAGAAGTAAAACAAAAGAAGCAAAAGGCTTCTTTTCTTCTCCATAGAAGTATAAAGATGCATAATAGATTTTGATCAACCAAATGATCTGTGCTATTATAGCTGAGGCTCTTCTGTCTTCACTTGCAAAATTACTGATTTTTATATCACCCCAGGGTCCTCCTGGTCCTCCAGGTCTTCAGGGTCCCGTTGGTGCCCCTGGAATTGCTGTAAGTACTCCTCTTGTTCAGCAAATTTATATCCTCCCAGTTGCCTGATTAAATTTATGAACTGTCACATAACCAGTTGATTTTGTGCAGTGATGAGTTTGTATATTTAACATTGAATCAAGTTTAAATAATCTAATATAGCTAACCAAGCTGATCTCTGTAAACAAAAGATGTTATGACTTCATCTGAAAAAAATTAATAACCAGTTGAAAGTACTTAATTTGTAATAAATTCTGAACATCATTTCCCCTTCGTTAAACAGCTTTTACATCCTTTGGCATACATGAGAAGATAAAAATCAACCATACTCCAGAAACAAAGAATGTAAAGTGCACAAACAATGGTGTATTTATAGTAGACAATGGAAACTTAATCCTTTTATTTGGTTATTTGTAAATAGACCAGCTTTGATTAAATTAGAAATAGCTATATTTTTATGACAACATATCAGAATCTTGATTTTTCCAGTTTGCGATCATTTTCATTGTTCTACTCTAGGGAGGTGATGGTGAGCCGGGTCCCAGAGGTCAGCAAGGGATGTTTGGACAAAAAGGTGACGAGGGTGCCAGAGGTTTCCCAGGACCTCCTGGTCCCATAGGTCTTCAGGTAAGATGTTCCCTGTATCGTGTACTTAGTCATGTCCACCTACCTCTCACACCAGCTTTTCTGGTGGATATAAAACCAAGTCGCCTTCCTTATTCTGTGTAGGAACTTGAATAAGATGTTTAACCATAATGATGTTTTACTTAATTGTTAGCCCTACTTTAGGTATCATACCTCCTTTCTTCATTCTAATTTTGCTTAAAAATGAACTACAACCTAATTTAAGGCTGATCATTAAAAGTGAGAGGTTAGAAGGGTGCTTTTGGGGGCGCCTGGGTGGCTCAGTGGTTTGGGCTGCTGCCTTCGGCTCGGGTCATGATCTCAGGGTCCTGGGATCGAGCCCCGCATCGGGCTCTCTGCTCCGCAGGAAGCCTGCTTCCCTCTCTCTCTCTCTCTCTCTCTGCCTGCCTCTCTGCCTACTTGTGATCTCTGTCTGTCAAATAAATAAATAAAATCTTTAAAAAAAAAAAAAAGGGTGCTTTTGTAGGTCTGATAGCAAGAAAATTAGTACTTCAGATGGCTAGCAACAATTTAAAAATTCTCTTTCTTTGAGAAAGAGCAAACTGCCAATCACAACTACCAACAGACACTGCCAAGAGCAAATGTTAAACAATAATAGGTAAAATGCATAATTAACAGTGGATCGATCATTTAAAATAACTTATTTTAAATTTTGATTGCATTTCATGAAGCATATTCAGGAATAGAAATATGAAATTGCAAATCATTCAAATTTTCTTTCAAATACGTCTTACAACAGGACCTGTAAGCAGCCATGTGCACAGCAGACAACCCCTATTCTCAGTTGTTTTTCCACTCTTCCACATGATGTTCACTGCTTCCTAAAAACTTTGGAAACACCTGGCTTTCTTTCTATACCTACTAGTGATCCTCTGGAAGGTCACAAAATTTTGTTTTAAGTGGTACCATATGGATATGAGTGATGCCACATTAGCAATTTTAGAAATGATTAAATTAAACCATCTAGTTCACTGTCCTTAAGCATTTGTGAAATTGTAGAAGAGCAAATGAAAGTTGAATTTATATAAATTTAAATTTAAATATAAATTTAATTTTATCTCCGTTTTCATAAGTCACAGAATACTGTTTTTAATGTTAAATAGCTTTATTATATATGTAATATACAGATTATACTGTAATATAATTAATTATATTATCATAGTTACTATTAATCATAGTTATTATCAGTTACTAGTTATATATTATCATATCATAATTACTATTTACAATTATCAGAGTTACATAGTTACTATTGTTATAACACATAAAGGTTGTTTTCCAGTGAACGTGATATTGTAATTTTCTGCTTTTATTTTAATGCCAAAGTAATTCTTTATAGACTTGGGAAATGCAAAAACTTTGTGTTCATATTTGTTTACTTCTTTTATATTTATTAGACAAAAATAAATGAGCAATCATGAGTACAAAATATCAACATATGTGAGAAACACATATTTGAAAACAACAACAAGGCATTCAAAATCAGATTACCAGTGGATATATTACCATTCATTTTCTGCTTTCTCATTTAACTGATTACTCTGATTCTATAAGGTTGTAATTTAGGGGTTTAGTTCTCATGATTAAAGAAGATGCCTTGTAGCTTATATTTATAAAATATTAAATGAAAAATTACCTTCATTTCCACAATGTAAGAAATGTGCTCTTTGATGAGGGTGACTCAAGAAATTAGTTCACTACAAAATTGATTATATTTTCCCACAGCTACCTCTTTAAATGAGGAATCTGAAAAGATGCTAATGTAATTAACATGCTCACAATTGCATCTGCATCCTTTAATTGAGTCTTCATGGCAGAATAGATATTAGCAATTATAATACATAAATAATAATAACCTAATATTCTTGGTGAGTGACTTGATTTTTCAATTTGATGTTTATAATTTATCTGCATATGAAGGAGACATATAGAATGCTCATTTTTGGCTTAAATTCATTTTTTATATTTTATCACTTAAGTGGCAAATGATTTTCAATTGACAGACCTTTAAAGAGAGTATCTCCATGCATAAATTATTCCTTAGGAGAAAGTTGGGGCATATGAAAACTGATTAACACTGTAGTGCCATTTAGTGCATTTAGTTTCCAGCAACAAAAGAATTTGACTCATTATGTCTCTATTAATTTTAATGATAAGAATATTCTGTCTTAATCAGCTTAAACTATAACCAGACTTCATCAGAAAGAAAGAAATATTTCAGTGTTTTTCTATTGAGAGGTCTCTATTGAGCTAATATCAGGAATACTCATAAAGGAACTCCGGGGTGGCTCAGTTGGTCAAGCTGCTGCCTTTGGCTCAGGTCATGATCCTGGGGTTCTGCGATTGAGTCCCGAATCCAGCTCCCTGCTCAGGGGGGAGCCTGCTTGTCCATCTCCCTCTGCCTGCCGCTCTGCCTATTTGTGCTCGCTCTCTCTCTGTCAAATAAATAAATAAAATCTTAAAAAAAACTTATAAAAACTTAGAATTTACAAACTTTATAAGAACTTAAACATATGTGTAAGTTGTAATGCATGATACTTAAGAAAATTTATTTAAAATGAAATATTGAATGTTAAAATCTACTTGCCTATTCAATAATCTAAGTTTGTGTGCTCTATCAATGAATTATAATTTCTGAGGTTGTGCATCTTGGAATCTGAAATTTTAGCCATCTTTCCCAGGTAGTCTTTAGGCAGGCTAAAATCTAAATTACTGCCTAGCTGTGTCCTCCCAGGAACTTCTCTAATGACTCTAGAAGCTGCTATTCGATGATATTAACCATTTGGGAAGTACATACAACTGAGTCTTTTCCTAGACATCCCAGTGACATGTGAGAAAAAAGAAATGATATACTGGTGTATGTTGTCCGTTACAAAACAGTTATTAAGATTTTGTCATAAAAATAAATATATGTCACATTTAAAAAAAATGTTTATAAGTATACTCAGTAAAGTATCCTCTCTGAGAGGGCACCCAAACTGAGAGTCTTGTGAAATTAGTAGGTCATAAAAATGATTTAGTGGGTTATTACCAGGGTTTAAAAAAATGAAATATAACAGGATAAGGTAAAACAAAATAAAAATATCAAAGATCATCATCTGTGCATTAAAGGTATTATTTTTTGAAACTCATCTTTCAGCCATTTTGCATGGGCACAGCTAGGGGATAATAGGTGAAATGTGTTTATTACTGTGGGTCATGGTCAAATAATTTGCAACCATTGCAGTGTAGTGCCACATCAATAATTTTACTAAAATGCCAGCACAGATTAAGAGCTTTTGTTTTGTGTATTTTTATTTCTTAGACTATATCTGAAATACTATTGTACAAATATTAAAAATAAAATACATGTAGAGTGTATAAGGTATAAATAAATAATGGTATAATACTAAAACATTAAAAAATTAAAACAATCCATAATCTTACCATATTAAAAATTGTTGCCACTTTCACTATTTCTGTCCAGTGAGTACCTTACCTATTTTAAACACGTATTTCACAGATAAATTTATACTATGCATATTTACTTAAATTTGTACTTTATTAGCCATTTTTATATGTTTAATATTTAGAGTATTAGTATCTTATTAATAGTCCTATAATATTCCTTTAACTTGGGTGCCTGGGTGGCTCAGTTGGTTAAGTGACTGCCTTTGGCTTAGGTCATGATCCTAGAGTCCTGGGATGGAGTCCTGCATCAGGCTCCCTGCTCAGGAGAGAGTCTGCTTCTCTCTCTGACCTTCCCCCTTTTCATGCTCTCTCTCTTTCTCTTGCAATCTCTCTCTCTCTCTCTCTCTCTCTCTCAAATAAATAAATAATATCTTAAAAAAATATATTCCTTTAGCTTATGTAACCAAATTAATTTAGCTGTGTTTTCTATGATTAAACTTTTGGAATAATCGAAAATTTTAATTGTCATACCTCCTGTTGTAATAAACACTTTATTATTTATAGTTTTTCCTGTTGATTTACTTTCTTAGAATTCATTCATTCATCATTTATTAAACATTTTATTGAAATCCTAGTTTTTGCCTGATCCTCAGCTAATTGCTAGAGATAAAATTGACACCTACCCCAAAGCTTATGATTTAAGTACAGAAATAAGTGACCTCATTGTGTATGAGGTATACAATTCAAATATGTGCAAAGTATTGTTGAGATATGAAAGAAGAAATATAAACAATTCTGCATGAAAGAACTAATTAAGAAGACCAAGATGAAGTAAAATAATTTTTCCATAAAGACATAGATGAATTTTGAGTGTCACCTGCTCTGTGAGTTTGTTCTGTAACACAGAACCCTTCCTAAAGTGTTGACACTGCAACTAGATATAAAGGAAATGAATTTGAGAGAAAAAAGGAAGTACAATACACTAGGTTTTATGACCTTGTAGATTTCTAGAACTAGAAGTCAGAGTAACAGGCTAAAAATTCAGAAGGCATTTGTAGCCCCGGAAATGTATTGGAATAACCCTGGAGTATTTGTTTTCTTTAAAAAAAAAAAAAAAAATTTATTTATTTATTAGAGAAAGAGAGAGTGCATAAGAGCAGGGGAGGGGCAGAGGGTGAAAGAGAAGCAGACTTCTGGCTAAGCAGGGAGCCCGTGAGGCTGGATCCTAGCACCCCATGATCATGACCTGAGTGGAAATCAAGTCAGCTGCCCAACTGACTACACCACCCAGGTGCCCCTGGAATATTTATTTTCAAAAGAGTTTTGCCAAATTGCTATATAACTATAAAAACCTCACTTGGATAGGGTGTTCAAAAATAATCTGGGACAAGATTTTTCAGAAAATCCTTACAATGGCAGTCTTATACACTATTTATAAAAGATGGAGCAAATGATTGTGTCCAGAAATTACCAGATTAAATTGTGTATTTAGTTCTTTTAACTAAAATCAAACAGCATAACATTATACAAAGCATAATTTTTTTTGTAAATATAGGTATAAGACTTTATGAAATGTAACTAGTACTTGCATTGTAAGATTTTAACAGATGACAGTTTCTGAATCTTAATTTCATGTTTTTATTTGGCTTAATATCTAATTTTGGTTTTATCCTAGAAATTGGCCAAAAGTTTCTTTTCAAATACATGCATGACTTTTACTGTCTTCTTATCATTTTCTCTTAGGGTCTGCCGGGCCCACCTGGTGAAAAAGGGGAAAACGGGGATGTTGGTCCCATGGTAAGTTTATATCTTTTAGGATATTATGGATATTGTGAATTTTCATAATATTCACAATATTTCACAAGAATATTTCATATTCTTGACTGATATCTTTCTTCAGGTTTAGTAAGATGAACAAAGTCGTCCTAAAGGCCATGACTTTTCACAGTGATGCTTTCCCCATTCCCTGCCCAACCTGTATCTGTGACCGTTGGAGCCTCTCTCAGCAAACATCTCTCTACTGTTCTCTTTCTCACTTCGGAGTAATGTTATGTGCATACATGGCATTACTGGTTGATATGTTGTTATCCATATTTTTATTTCTAAGTGTATATATTATTGACATGTAGATAACCTGCCAAACTTAAGTTATTTATGAGTTTTTAGCTCCAGACTTTGAAGTGGACCAGGTAAAGAGTAGATAATCGTCACCCATGATTTGAATAATTAGCAAATGTTAACATTAACATGGTATTAAATTTTAGTTGTTCTTTGTAGCAAATTCTTAGTTTAATAAGGAATTCTATCTGAATTAGAATGTTACAACCAAATAATTTGCACTTATTGATTCTGGCTTTCTGCTCTAAGTATAAATCTAAGAGTTCACTGAAACTTTGAAATATATATATGTATATTTGTTTATTGAGCCTTACCTTGGATAAGGAAACAATTATCCAAGGTAATTGAAATCTATAATGAAGTGTAATGAATATATTTCCTAATCATTCCTTCCTTTCAATAAACATTGCCCCCAATTCTTATTTCCTTCAGAATATATATTTTGATATTTTTGCACTTGCATTTTAGATTTTATTTTCTTCAAATAAGGAATCATTCTTTTTATCACATTAAACTAAAAAGCAGGGAACATAATAAATAATGCTGACTCAAAGAACTGACTAATTCTCTAAGCAGCATCAGGTACACTGAGAACTCCTTTCTAGATATGATTGCTAAGGTTCCTTGAGTTATTAATACATTTCTCTCTGACATATTAGTAATGGCTAATATTAAGGAAGTTTTCAGCAATGACATTAGAACAAGCTGTGACATTTAGAAATAATTCTAATGCCCTGGTGTTCACTATAGACTAATTTAATCACAACCTTGAGGTAAGGGTTTCTGACCATCAGTATTCTATAAAAAGTACCGGGAGGTAATTTTAATGCACAACCAGGGAGAAGAACATTTGTTTTAGGAAGACAACTAAATAGTTAATCTTATTTCAATTCTATCATGTAGAACATAAAAGTTGACACACACACAAAAAGAATATACAGATAAAAAATACTTTTATAAAATTAATAAATTCTAAATCTACTCAAGCACCATTTCTTATTACAACTTTGTGTTCCTTTTTTAATTTAACATTCTTGCATATTCTAGTATAACATATTTCTGTTGTATTATGAATTCATTGTACTAGACAGTAGTAATAGCCCAATTTTCTAATTTTTAATAAAATTGTTTGCCTGCAGTCCTAATTTCTCCATAGCTATATATAGAGAATCATTTGCTAACATGATGTTGTATCCAAAATCAAATCACTGATTATGATTTTACAGCATGAAACTTCTTTTAGTTTTCTTGATCTCAAAATGAAAATACCAGAAATACAGTTGTGTTTGGGCCTCATAAACCTTAATATTCATCTCTTACAGGGTCCACCTGGTCCTCCAGGCCCAAGAGGCCCTCAAGGTCCCAATGGAGCTGATGTAAGAACTGTGAAATATATGTTAATCATTGTTAAGTTATTTAAGTGTCAGTATCATGTAATGGCAGATGGTATCTAAAACACAGTGGGTATGATTGCACTATTGTTAAATGTGTAAATGGACAAGAGCTCAAAAATAATCTACTCACTACATTTTATTTCATAGGGAAATAAACAGGTTTTATAGGGAACTAGTCACCACAAATATTAAAGAAGTTCAAAGTTCACATTTGATATGTTATGTTAGAGAATTATGTGCATGAAAATATGTGCACCTTTTACTGTGTAAAATGTTTCCTCTCAATTACACAAAGACAGTCTCCTCTATGCTTAGTAATTGACCTACTGTTCCAATATTACAGGATTTGAAATGCAATGCCATATTTATCTTACTGTTACCATTAACAGATGTATAAAATTTGATCTTATCTCTCTTCTGATTTCACCTTTTCACAATGAAAAAGTATTTTATTCTTGTTTTTGGTTGCTTTTCTGTTATGCCTGCTTTTAATTTGGTCAGGCCAGAACTGGATAAAATAGACAAGGAGCAGATGTACTAAGAGTTTTTGGGTTTTAATTCCCCTTAATTAATATAAAGGCTAAGACATGGTTCATACTGTTTTTGCATAGATTACATAATTCTTAACCAGAGTCATACTTTGATGTACTCCAAAAATCTATAAAATTATCCTTTATTCTGGTCTATTTGATGGGCAAAGAGATTGAAATTGTGTTCCGAGTATCAACCAGCATGACTAGAGTTGGAAAATCTTCTGTCATATCTTCAAAGTTCTGGTGAATTTGAAAATCAATTTAATATACTTAAATTATTTGCTGTCCAGTAAATCTGGCAGCCCAATAAAGGCATCATTTTGTCCCATCCTTCAACTGACTTGGAATATTCTTGCCTGTATTCCTCCTTCTTTGAGAACTACTAGATATGTATTTATGAATTTGTTATTTTTATTGTAAGAATAAGGATAACTGTATACTCCTTTTCCTACATTGCAGGGACCACAAGGACCCCCAGGATCCATTGGTTCAGTTGGTGGTGTTGGAGAAAAGGTGAAGAATGGGGGTACCTGGGTGGCTCTGTAGGTTAAGCATCTGCCTTTAGCTCAGATCATGATCTCGGGGTCTGGATCCAGCTCTGCTCAATCGGTTTGGGGAGGGGAGTGGTCTCTGCTCATCAGGGCATCTGCCTCTCTCAAGCTCTCACTCTCTCTCTCCCCCACTCTGTCCCTCTACACTGCTTGTTTCCGCTCTATCCCTCTCTCAAATAAATAAATAAATAAATAAATAAAATCTTTAAAAAAAGGTGAGGAATGTAGTGATGTACCAGTTTGACACATCAAGAATTGAGGACTTTGATGATATTGACTGATACTTTAAGTGCTTCTAACAGTCCTGTCTTTCTAAGTATTTTACATATAGTTATATGAATTGCAGCCCATCTATTTTAGTAGTTAAATAATTAGTGGTAATATGATTTTGAGATACTGTGGTTTTTATTGCTATGTATTGTGATGAGCAGTGGACATAGGTTATTTCCTTTAATCAACGCAGTCACCTCTGATGATGGTATTATTATTATCCATGTTTTTAAGCTGAAACAACTGAAGTTTAAAGAATTTCAATAATTTCATCAAAGTTTTGTCATTAGAACCTAAGTCAGGATCTATTCCCATGTATGTCTGACTAGACTAAGTGTCTCTAATAACACTCATTCCTGAAAGAGAAGAGATTGGTTGATGTAACTGACTTAAACAGGAAAAAGGAATCCTTCAAATTACAAAAGAATTAATCTTTCATTTTGTCATATTTGGAGTTACATTTTCATTACTAGTAATATGACCCATCTTTGGCACTTTTCAAAATACTTGCCATGTGCCATAATATCTGGGCTCAGAATAACTTTGTTTTCTAATGAAAGTGATTTCACTTAAAACATCTTTTTTGTGTGTGAAAATGATTCTCTGAATTCTTATTTATGCCTTCATGCTCATTTCTTAATAGAATTTTTAAGAAAATTAACATTGGTATTTGCTTCATTTAAAAAAAATAAGTTATTTGCCAGTTTTGAGGAATAAGAATTAAATTTAATACCATAAACTATTATATAGTGAAAAAATATACGTTTTTTTAGTTATTAATTAAATGATATAAGAATGATTCTATTGTTTAGTCTCAAAGATTGTTGACATATCATATATTGCATTTAATTTATTTTAAGTAGAAGATTTAACCCTCAGAAAAAAGAAATGTGAGAGGATTATAATATAGTATTTTGATGTATATATCTGCTGAACACATGCTGCCATTTTTATTATAATTAATTCTATATGGTCAACCATGTAAAGAATTTCTTCCTTACTAAATTAGAAGCATTTAAAAATTATCTAATTCTTACTGCATAAAGTCAAGTATTTTTTACTGACTCTTTGTTTATATTTTTAAATTTAATATTTTGTGTTGAAAACGTGCAAGTGATTTAGGGTGGAATTTAAAGAACATTTTTCATTGAGTACAGTTGTCATAGGAAGAATAGTAGTAGAGATAACGGGTCTCTGATGGCAAAACTGTAGGAGACACATGAAGACAGACTCTCAACTTTCCTCTACCCTTGGCGTCATCCCCTTTTGGCTGTAATGTTGACTAGATAGTTGTGAGAACTAGTCTTTAGTTTTAGTTTTGTCCACCTAGAAAATTATGAAATAATTCTTAATAAATAAATTCTAAGTTTGAAAGCCTTTTCAGCTTCTCTTATGGCTTCCTAAAGCTTGTGGGTTCAGTAGGAACAAGTTTAAGTACTTCAGTTACTGCTGTGGTTTCATCTTGTGTTATTCTTGAAGGTAAACATGGATGCCAGAGGTTTGGAGTTTGGGAAACTCTTCTTCCATATTGTTTTCATTTGTTTAAAGGCTATCTGGTAACACCTGGCTAACTTTGAGTCTTAAGAGAATACAGTATTGTTAACTACATTCACATTGTTGTATATTAGATCTTCAGATCTTATTCATCTTTTGTCTCTAAAACTGTGTAAACTAAGACGAACATTTCCCCATGTTCCCCACACCTCAGCCCCTGGTGACCAGCATTCTCATATTATATGAGCTTGGCTATTTTAAATTCCACATATAAGTGAGATCATGAAGTATATTGTGTATATTTAAATAAAAACATTTAAATTGGACATTTTATAGTTGATTTGAGTGGCAAACTGCTTTAGTCTTATTTCAGAGATATGAATAATAGGTCATAAAAATATTATATATTATTCCATCAATCGAGATAGATGGCTGATTTGTTGTTTTGTAAATAATGTAAATGTAATATTTTATTTGTAAGGTTTATCTAAAATAACAGGTAGTATTTGCTACTCATCTTGAGAGAGAAAATAATTTATACACAATACTACTACTAATAAATTCCTACAAAATACTTGATATCTTCCATCATTATGCAGATAATTCAAGAAGTTAAAATATGTGCATATTCTCAAAGAATCAGAAATTAGGTACACTGAATAACCTATCCCCTGGAGTTATATTTATATTTAATATAATGCATTTCAAACCAATTTATGAATGATGGGTTTATAGCAGTATTATTGGGAATAATAGAGTTAAAAATTAAAGGGAATTCAGACCTGCCATTTTTTAAAAAATTTAAAACAATTTCCACTTCAGAATTCTAGTTCCACTGATTTTGTGTAGAAACATGGCACATGAATATACTGTATTATTTCACTTGGAGAAAATACTATGCTTTTCTCAGTAAATTCTAAAACCTACTAGTCTAGGAGGTTTATTTATTGTCTGCTGAACTAGAAAATAGCCATCCAGAGTTATACGGGAGAACAAAGAAGCTAACGAATTTATAATATACATATCCTCAAAAGGAGTAATTTTAATTAGTATCTAAGTATCTTTATCTATCTTACAATACAGTATTTTTCTATGTTCTTAGATTTCTACTAAATAAATTTTATAGGATTATCAAAATACTACCACATGATTTGCTTAATTGTTATTATAAAGGTAAAATGAACTAGTATTTTAATAAGAAATGAAAGTTCATTAATCAAACTAAGTTGTAATATGAATACTGATGTAACACAAATACAAAATTTGTTAGGAAACAAACAGGTGTCTGTTTTGTATGGCTTGGTGGTAACTTAAGGTTAATGCTCTTTTGACAAACTGATGAGAATTGTAGCATTCAGTCTACCCAGTTGTGCCTCCTCACTGAAATACTGAGGTCAGTAATAAGATAGACTCCTTCCTTTTAATAAAGTATTCTACTGCCTTTTAACCAGTATAAGGTCTAGTTGAAAATGTCATGGTCATAATAGAAGGCAGTTTTACAATGTGAAATTATCATTCCTGTGTTGTTGTTGTGTTTATCATTTTTATGTTTTGAAGTTCATTTGCTTTTCTCTTTATAGGGTGAACCTGGAGAAGCAGGGAACCCAGGGCCTCCTGGGGAAGCAGGCACAGGCGTAAGTGCTAGCTTATTATTAATGTAGGGGGTTAACATATTAAACATGTAACTTAACTCCTAGCTGTAATTCAGTTATTTGCTTTTCCTTTTCCATTAAAAATAATCACAAATGCAGAACCCTTTTGTTTAATAAAAAAAAAAATTGCATGTTTTGACTTACATGGTAATTAAAAAAAATAATGACATTTGTTAGACAAAAGTTAGAACATTAAAACTATAAGCTGTTTATAGTTTTTGGTGGCCCTTTTTTGGTGGCCCTTTCACAAAAAAAACAAACTGTGCTACATCAAAGAAACATGGATGGATTGTATTAGAATAGTATTCATTCTAATGTAGATTGGTTCAAACACGGAGTGAATTTGGTCCCTGGACACATTTGGCAATGTCTGGAGACATTGGACATCACACATGGTGGAATGTCACTCTTGATGTCACACCCTGGGATCAAATTAGTGGAGACCAGGGATGCTGTTGAACGTCTTGCAAAGCACAGGACGGCCCCTCCTCCGTCCCCACAGCAGAGTTGCCTGATCCAATATGCTGAGGCTAAGAAATTCTGATTTAAAGCTTGTAAGATAATTATTCTTTTTCTAACTTGGTTGTAGGGCCCCAAAGGAGAAAGAGGAGAGAAAGGAGAAGCTGGCCCACCTGGTGCTGCCGGACCTCCTGGTGCTAAGGGACCACCAGGTGACGATGGCCCGAAGGGTAACCCGGTAAGTGAGCTTGGTCCCCCTTACAGTGGCATCTATGTCAAAGCCACGTAGGAGCTTTTATAGAAAGGTTAGAAATCATGAAACTCTGGCCCATATCTGGTGAAGCTGACTCTTCGTCATTTCATATATCCATTAGCATTGTCCATTAATTTTATTTTTAAAATTTTTTTCTAGTGGAAGAAGGGAAATATTTGCATATAGTTTTGCCATGACTTAGCTCTTAAACATCAGAATATCATGACTTTATAAAAAATATTTTTATTTATCTTCTTTCTTTTAAAAACATCGTACTAGGGTCCTGTTGGTTTTCCTGGAGATCCTGGTCCTCCTGGGGAACCTGGCCCTGCAGTAAGTATTATGGGAAAAGAAAGGAATTATTGTGATATGGTGGTTTCAGTGTCTCTATTATTAATAATTAAAGAAAGTTCTTGATTACTTCAGTAGATCCCCCAAAAACAGAAAGGAAAAGAAAATGTAAACTACAGTCACAGCTACAATAATTAAATCCTTATAGCTGAAGGCAATTGGACCTCTGTTGCATGATTATTCTCCTCATTTGGGTTAGTTTTCCAGACTTTGCTGGGTTGTACAAACTATCTGAATAGCAGCATTGTTATTATTTCAGTTTCTCCTATGCTGTAAATCCTGTCTCAAAGTGTGCCGTATTTGTTCATGGTGCAAGGATGCACTGGCCTTGTATGCTAATTACATCCTCTTTCTTTTCTTATATTAACAGCATAATGTATTTTAAATTTAATGTGGTGGCAGTTTCACAAATCTTTATCGAAAGAGTGAGAGATACCACAATCCTTAAAATATAACTGAAAGATTTTAACAAGACTTCTGTTTGTCCATTCCATAATAATTTATCTCAAGGAGTCAGAGAATATATCATACCTTTTGTTTTAATAAAAGTGAATTCACAGTGAGAAATATCTGGGATCACTTTCTATTGCCTATGATAGGGTCAAGATGGCGTTGGTGGTGACAAGGGTGAAGATGGAGATCCTGGTCAGCCGGTAAGTAAGCATACTATTTTTATTAGATCTTTACATAGTCTCAAGACATTTTAAAAAAACAATGAGCCTTTCAAAAGTATAGCTATGTGGGTATACATTTTTCCGAAAGGATTATCAATTATATGTGAATTTCAGTTCAAAGTCAAACTTAAATGGAGTTTCTTACTTGATGTGATTGAAGAAATGTAAGTATCCTTCATAATAAAAAATGTGGTAATACCATAGCAATGATTTTGTCATACAATGTCAAATATAGCTATCTATTTGTATTAAATAAAAAGTTATTTTAAAAACACAAATAAGTCTGAAATGAAGACAGCTATGTTATCAGCCTATCCTTAGCATGATTGTATTGTAATTACCAATCTAAATGAATTCAGCACTGTATTGGACTATTACTATTTTTTTTTTTTTAAATTTGAGAATGACTCAGTAGGGGATTTGGCCACTTATGGTAATTTAGAGAGAGCTAAAGGAAGGCACTAAGTTAAGTAAGAACCAAACAAATCTCACCCCTAACACAACTGTGTCTCTAGAGCCATCTCCACTGGATATTTGTAGGCTTATTCTGTGTAGATAGGACTTACCTATTCCAATGTGCAGAGTACTCCTAGGCATAGAAATGCTAGTTCCGTACAAGAAGAAATTGAGAGGTAACAGTTTTATGGTTTCATAAATGTATGTAATATGAGTAAAGTTATTAATCATACTATTCTCTTCATTAGTATGTCTACTGAATGTTTGTCAGATACAAGTTAGCACTCTTTAAAGGAACAATTTGAAGAAAGAGTTTGATTCACTTTCTTCCAGCTGTAGAAAAGTTTTCCATCTGAATTTACTAGCTCTAATAATAGATATCTAGAGAAAGCCTAGGTACCAGGGAAGGTAGATGTGGGGAGATGAAGAAAGAAGTTTGGTATCAGTCCAAATGTAGAAAAATGTTGTGAGCCCTAAAATGATGCTTAATTGTTTAAAAGGTATTTTTCACATTTTATAGGGTCCTCCTGGCCCGTCTGGTGAGGCTGGCCCACCAGGTCCTCCTGGAAAAAGAGTAAGTTTTTAAAATTCTTTATTTGAAACATCCACTCATTATCTACTGTGTATATAAACTTACATAGTATTCTTAAGCTGTAGGCAGCACATTACAATGATGCTGAAAGATGGAAGTGATGGAGAACAGGGTAATTTTTTACAATTGTCAAAATTCTTATTAAAATAGAATACACTTCAAAAGATTTAATCTGTCATAAGAAGAAGTAGTTTCCTACTTCTCTTTGCTAAGGTCTCCCCTCTGTACAAACAGAGGCTGTTACAAAAGATGGATGAAACCCTGAACTTCAACTCTTGGGGCAGTAGAGGGAGATGGAATGCCAAAGCCTAATACTAGCTAAAAACATGGTAAAAACCTGAATGCAGATATCATTAGAGAGAGCTCAGGAATCAGTCTGCAAGTCCTGTTAGCTTGCTTTACCTTATCAAGCTTCTCTGATTTGGGAACATGGCCGGATTTTAACAAAAGATGACAGGAAAATGGAAATAAAGAGATCTTGTTAAAAATACTGCCTCCATCACAGACCTGTACCCCTGGGGATAAAAATATATGTTTATAAAAAATAAAAAATTAAAAAAAAAATACTGCCTCCAGTAGATCCTAGGAGATTCACTTGAACTGTCTTTTTCTTATGACTGTACTATTTTCATAATAAAACCATGTCTGTTGACCTGCTTCTCCCAGCATTTATATCAACATACATTGTTCCCTGCATCACCTTTAGTCTATTTTCTGATAATTAATGCACTCCTGTTTTCTAATGGTAGATTTGTTTTAGGAGGATTTTTACACTACACATCCTCATTTACATATTGTACTAACAGATTTTAATTTTGTCCCTGGGCGATATGAATTCGAGTCCATATTTACAAACATTTGTCTTTGCCAGAAATGAATTTAGTCTATATTAAACATCTTCTCTGAATATGATTTTCCAATCACTGACCAAGTGATTTTTTTGCCTTCCTTCTTCCCCTTCTTATATTCTAACAACATCCTAGATAAGGTTCTTATTATTTTGTTTTGCTTTTATTGTTGTCATTGGCAGCCCCAAAGCATGATCTTGGTAGACAAAAAATGTATTACAAAACAACCATTGGGCTGTTATTCTTAGAAAGTAATTACAAAGTGTAACATGATTTTTGAGATCTCTTGCCTATTTTTGCCTGCAGTCTGAATGCCATTAAAACTTTCTAGATGGATGAGTAAATGATAATAAACCTTCCTAATAGAATATTGATCAGAGTGTTGCAAGTGGCAGTGATACTGAGAAACAAGATTCTAACTGTTATGGAACAAGTAGGAAAATTAAGTTGTCATTTGTAGTACATGTACCTTCTGTCATGTATTTGTAATACGGGAGAATAAATGTACATTTCCTTAAGGCACTGGAAGATTGTACAGTTTATGTCAATAAACCATGGAATTTTAATCTCAAGCTATCATTATAGCTATTTGAAACCAAGAGCTAGTTCCATGCTCTTTTATTGAAAAAACTCCAAGAAGTCACTAAAATAATTCAACATTATAAAATGCACAAAATTTACCTGTTAAATGGAATTTTATTTTTTTTAAAGATTTTATTTATTTATTTGACAGACAGAGATGACAAGCAGGCAGAGAGGCAGGCCGGTGGAGGGAAAAGCAGACTCCCTGCTGAGCAGAGAGCCTGATGCGGGGCTCGATCCCAGGACCCTAGGATCATGACTTGAGCTGAAGGCAGAGGCTTTAACCCACTGAGCCACCTAGGCGCCCCTTAAATGGAATTTTAAAGACTCTAGCTCATATTGCCATAGGAAAGTTCACAATAAAAAATTAAAATAATTGAATTATTAATTGGTAGAAATACAGAGAAAGATATATATGTTTATATTTGTGTATACACACACACACACCCTGTATAATGTATATATATTCTTATTATATATGTGCATATATTCTTATTATATATTCTTTCCACCCCTATGCTTTTATGCATGAATGTGGATGGTCAAAAGATAAAGTGTTAGAAGGAAACATCCCTCCCATATTTACCCACACAAAGATTCAGATCAAAGATTAGATTCTTAGGAAAGCCTTCCCTACTGTCAAACTAGAACAATGTGCCTACTTTATACACCTACTTCATCTTAGCATATTTTGTAATGTACTGTCTTTGTTAATTTTGATGTCTATCTTCATAACTAAACTTCATGAACTCCTAGGATTTCACAGGGGTTTTTCTCTTTTTGTTTTTTGTGTATTATCCACAGCACATTTCTGTCACATAAAGACAATTTAAATATTTTTTACATGAATGGAAGAATAGATAGATTATAGATTAATATTATAAAATGTGACTAGTGGGGAGAAGCTTAAGCTGTGTATTTTATATAAAGTATATTTCTCATGGTGAAAAAATTCCGTTTAAGTGTTTACTGGTAGAAAATTAACTGGAGTCTGTTTTATTGTTTCATGTTCTAGGAGGCATTTTCCAATAAGAACAGTCATTAGTTTATGAAATTACAGCCAGTAGTTTGCTAGATTAAGTCCTTGACCATCTGTTTATGCAAATACATGAGAAATAAATGACTAAGATGAGAATTGGTCTTTACGCATTATTAATTTTTTTCTATTCTAGAAAAAGTGTGTTTATCTGTTTTTATCCCTGTCTTTTTTAACAAAGAATCTGTGCCATCTGGAAAAAAATATAAGAAACAGGGATGTCTGCATGGCTCTGTCAGTTGTATCTGCCTTCAGCTCAGGTCATGATCCCAGGATCGACTCCTCCATCCAAGTCCCGAATCAGGCTCCTTGCTTGGCGGGGAACTGCCTCTGCCTGCCACTTCTGCTGGTTGTGCTCTCTCTCTCTCTCACTGACAAATAAATAAAATCCTTAGGGGGAAAAAAAAAAAAAAAAAGAAAGAGAGAGAGAAAAAAAAAAGGAAATGGGAAAAATGAGATAAAGAACAGAGAAAATCCATTTAATATGGATTTCCACCATGACAGATGTCAGGTATTCATTCAAAGAGGGAAGAAATTCTTTTGGGACCTGAGCCCAAGGCAGATGCTTAATGACTGAGCCAACCAGGCAACCCTAGAAAAACTTAAGTTTTAAGAATATATTTGAATTGCAATTTTGTGTGTGTGTTGTAGTTTACTTGTGTTTAGATTCTCTAAGCTTTTCAGACTCAGATTTTCTTTTCTCTCTTGCAGGAAAAGCAATGTTTTTGTTACATTTTTAGAGAGCTGATGACTTGCTTTTTTAAAGATCTAGATATTTATAAATCTTCTATAATGTTGATGTGTGTAAATGCGATCCTTTGAGAAGACTGCATACCCGGATGTCACTAGTTTAAGGAAAACCTTCATAGAATAAGGAAAATAATTTCTATTTCCAAAATCACAGTCGTTATGGTTGTTTAGGTTTGCATATGCTAATATTTTAAGTATCATACCAAAATAATTTATGACAAGATTTTAACACTAGGAGTTATTTGAAGCTGATGCTTGCTTACATGCAGAAATCCTCTTGCATAAATAACATGAAATTAAAAAGAAGCACTTAGGGTTTTTTTTTTTTTAATTTAATTTATTTATTTGAAAGAGAGAGACACAGATAGAGAAGGAACACAAACAGAGGGAGTGGGAGAAGGAGAAGCAGTTTCCTGCTGAGCAGGCAGCCCGATTTGGGGCTGGATTCCAGGACCCTGGGATCATGACCTGAGCCCAAGGCAGATGCTTAATGACTGAGCCAACCAGGCAACCCTAGAAAAACTTAAGTTTTAAGAATATATTATTGTTAACATAATACTGCTGCCTCAAGAGACTGTTTCAGAATTTGTACATTTCTTCTTTGGGCTGAGGCACAATATGTGCCTGATCATGTATGGCATTACAGTGATGATATTGAGAAAATAATAACAAAGGTTGTATTCATTGATTCTTTCTAAGATAAATGAATTCACAGAATACTCTGATTTTAATGAAGTGCCTGATACTCATTTCAAACGTGGATTTAAAAGACCATTTGAAAGGCTAGCATGTGCTCACCATTAGCATATTAATATGGCTTCTGGAAAAGAGAAAGTCATCCTTCTACCTAACCTTATTTTCAACAATTAACACCATCTCCACTCTTCTCTCCAACCTCCAACCTCAATCTCGGTTGCTGATTTTGAGTAGAATTCATTGCAAAAATTGAAGTAAACAGATAGAAAACAAGAGAGTCTGGGAGAAAAGGAAATGTAATTTCTTAGAGATCATAGAGTTTCTCTTTCAGACTGTATGTATGTTAGAATTTGTGCAAAAAATTTCAAAATTAGATTGAATCTTAATGCTTGTTAAGTAATGGTAAAAATTCAGTTGATTAGTGGACATGAAATATTTTATTATAAAATTGTAAATTTTATGTGTCTTAGAATAAATTATTGCAAATGGATTGGGGGTAGTTCTAGAGGTCAAAAGCATTGTATCGTGTTCTTACTGGGCTGTTAACCCAAGTGTCCGGCTTTTGTTGATTTGGAAGTTACTAAGAAATGGTGTGAGGAGGCAATGTAATTAATAGAAACAAAATTTAGATATAATGATAATTATAACATCTCCTATTTAGCTTGAAAACTTGATGATTTCTTTGATACCTTGAATGTTATGTTTATATTATAAGTGACTCTTTTCTCATTTTATTATAAGATTTAGAAATATCATGCTTTGTATTTCACAGATGACTATGTAAATGTAAGAAGGAAATATGAATATCAGATGTCAAAATCTGATTTTATATTACAGGATCATGGTAAATCTATTTTTTAGCCAACTCACAATTTTCCAATTAAAACAAGTAGTTTAAAAAAATAAGCAAGTAGTTTCAAACATGGAATATATATTTTTCAGGTATTATAATCAGCATGTTTGGAAAAAGTAATTTGTTGACATGGTGTCTACAAATGTATTTTGAGAGTCTATTTTGTTTGATCTGAGTCTCAGGTTGCCAACATGGTGAAAAATATAGGTAAAATACTTTATAAAAAATTTAATAATCTTAGTAACAAAAGTAACAAGAGCCAGTGTTTGCTCAGTGTGTCTTTATGTCCTAGGTGCTGTTATACACCATTTATATTTCTCAGCTCTCTGAGTTCTTATGATGACTCTGGGAAATAGTTCTTATTATTCTGTGCCTTTTGCAGAGAAGTAAACTGAAGCTCTGACATGGTATATAACTTTCTAAAGATCACAGAAGTAATTAGTGGCAGAGCCAGGATTTGAGGCCAGACAGTCTGGGTCCAGGCTTTATGCTCTTAAGCACCATATTCCATATCTCTATTTGATACTGCTGCACTGGAAAGCTTGAAAAATACTTTTACATGTGTTATCTCATTTAAATTTAACAACAATTCTGTAGCAAGAGGATTTTTTAAAAAAAGATTTTATTTATTTATTTGACAGAAATCACAAGTAAACAGAGAGGCAGGCAGAGAGAGGGGGGAAGCAGGCTCCTCGCTGAGCAGAGAGCCTGATGCGGGACTCGATCCCAGGACCCTGGGATTATGACCTGAGTTGAAGGCAGCGGTTTAACCCACTGAGCCACCCAGGTGCCCTGAGCAAGAGGATTTTTATTGGTAATATTTTATGGATGAAAGAATGGAAATTCAGGAATACTAATAAATTGTTAAAAGTCACAAGCTAACAAAAAAAGAACTATAGAAAGTTGGATTTGACAGCTTTCTTACAAAGATGCATATACCGTCAAGGAGTAATATTACAAATAGCTTTAAACAAATTAGTAATTAGCATCTCTCCATAGCAATCTATGCAGCTGTGCAGAAGTCAGGCAAACACCAGAATATTCTCTTAAGCTGTTAGATGACATATGGAGTGTGAAGATATTTTTTTTCTGCTCTTGCTCTAATACTAGATTTTAAAAAGTGGTGATAAGTATTTTTATGTCACTCATTTATGTGAATTGCATAGTTCTGGAAAATGAAAATAAAATTTCTGCTGACAGTCGAGATTTTAAATGTACACTGCTCTAGTCTGAACATGATCCTATAAGAATACATAGCATATGGATGTTCTAAGATTGAGAAAGGAGCCAATCTTAAAACACATTTAAGGATGGAAGGGAAACTACTACATGCAACTAATTCTAAATTATACAAGATAAAAAAAATGATACCTGAGTATTTAACACAGTAAGAGTGACTAAGCCAACAGTATTTCTTAAAAAAATTACTGTTTCTTTACGTTGATATGATGTGATTATCTGTTAATCATTTATTTTTAATATTCTAACTGCAAGTTTTTATATAAATGGGTTTTGATTTTTCTCCTTGTGTTTTAAACTAAATAGCTGTAGACAGCCACAGTTTATTGGACTCTGTTAGAGTTTAAACTGGAGTATTTGTGAATAAGTCTTCAGTTATGTTAGTTTTATATGCAATATGAGTTTTAAGTGCAGTTTTCTGTTTATAGGGTCCTCCCGGAGCTGCAGGTGCAGAGGGAAGACAAGGTGAAAAAGGTGCTAAGGTAAAATATATGTTTGAACGTCTTATGGACACATTGAACAACATCTATTTCAGTACTTTTAATAATATAAAAAAATATTTTCTCATTATCAACATGTTCACACATTTTATTTTCTAACAGGGAGAAGCAGGTGCCGAAGGTCCTCCTGGAAAAACTGGCCCAGTTGGCCCTCAGGGACCTGCTGGAAAACCCGGTCCAGAGGGTCTTCGGGGCATCCCTGGCCCAGTGGTGAGCATCTCTGCTAAAATGCCATTTTGGAAATATTTTATTTCCCCCCCAAAAAATTACGAATGAAAATGTGCATGTCAGCATCATTTCATAAGGTATTGTGTGGCTGTTTTATGGGAATTCAGTAAATATTATGCAGGAATTAAAGCCAGATACTTTTCAAATACCTAAATATGTCGTTTATTTAATAAGTGCAAGGTGAAATTCCAACACAGAAAGGCAGAATAGAAACTGAACCCTAAGAATTCAAAAATGTACAGTTTCTATACATATATCTGTATAGACATACACAATGTAAAAAGACTCAAAATTGCTTATAACATTTGTAGATGTTCTGCCTGTGATAGGATGCCTAAGTGATGTTTTTGCGTTCTCTCTTTTTGGATTTCCAAAACTGAAATTAAAAAAAAAAAATCTACGCTTTTGTTAATTAAAAAAATCCATTATGTTTATTTTCTATAGGGAGAACAAGGTCTCCCTGGAGCTGCGGGCCAAGATGGGCCTCCTGGTCCCATGGTAAGTCTGATCTTTTGTTATTTAGAAAGGGAGAAATCCAGAAACAAAATTGTTTATAAGCTAGAATTTCTGAAGTTTTATATTATAAATTAGTTTATATTTTGTACAATATTCAAGGAAGTTTACTACTTAGACTTAAAAAGGGGAACGTAATCCTCAATGATAGATTATTTGGAAAATATGCCACTTGATCAGATCTTTCCTTTCTTATGTCCTTTGGATAAAAAAATGTATTTCCACTCTTAATAAAATGCCACTAATGGTCCAGCCAGTTCTTTTCCAAATGTGGACAGTTCCCCAAATGCATGCAATTACACTTCGTTTCCTGGCACTTCATTTAAAAGAATGACATTGGCACAGGCACATAGTGATTCCTTCACCAAATAAATTGTTCTGAAACAGGCTGAAAGATAAAACATTAACCTCCATTAGTGAAGAAAGGCATAATTATTACAACTGAAGCTTGGTTACTATCATAAACCCTATGTGCAAAAAATGCTTGAGCTATGCAACAGAGCATTTAACTGACCAGCATACACTGTTCATAGATAGGAGTTCATTATAGGTGCCAAGGCTAAACCTGCTACCGAACCTAGGCGGAAGTGAAAATCTAAGTCTTGCCTTTAAAGTCATTGTTTTCTGGGGACATTTGGGTGGTTCAGTTGGTAAGAGTCTGCCTTCAGCTTAGGTCATGATCCCGGGGTTCTGGGATCTAGCCTTACATCAGGCTCCCTGCTCAGTGGGGAGTCTGCTTCTCCCTCTTCCTCTGCCTGCCAGTCTGCATCCTTGTGCTCTCTCTCTCTCTAATAAACAACAACAAAAAAAAACTGTAATAAAAAATCATTTTTTCTAGTGACAGATTCTATTTTATTGTAGAGGCATTTGAAATTCATTGTCCCAAAATAGTTGTATGTAAAGGGATTAATCAAAATAGCTAATAAAACCTACAGCATTATACAAACATGATGCGTATTGATTCAAATAGTCAAATGCTTCTGTAGAGCAATTTACATTTTACAAAAATACCTCTTATCATGAATATATTACATACCCAGAATGCCATCAAAACTGGGATTCCTAATCTTAATTATTGTGGAGGAATTTTGGCCATTCCTTTTAGTAAAAATGTCACAAAATAAAGCAAATATTTCATGTTACAGAGATAACTTTTTTAACTTTTACTGAAAAGTTAAAGATCATTTATTTTTGCATAAGGATAAAAGTTATCAAATTTTGAGTGACCTCAAGCAGGAGATTATCAAATCTGCACATGACCCCATTAGCATCAGAACAGGGACCTGGCTGAAGCCCAGGTCTGTGCCACTGTATAAGGAATATTCTCCTTAGATATGGTAAACTCGTAACTGAAGAGTCAGAGCCTGGAAAAAAAATAATTCACCTTAATGTCACGTTAAAATTTGCCAGAGATTTTTTTCTTGTTATTTCAGATTTTCCAATAAGTATTCTGACCTTTCTCCAGATGAAATAAAAAACATCATGCTGAAGATTTCCTTCCGATAATATTAAAAATAAAACCATCAGACATACCACCTGACTCCAGCTTGTAAAAGTTTATATTTTTGACTCTTATGTAAATGTGAGTTTACTGAGCAAGGGGCAGAACAATGCAAACCCTTTTAGGCAGAGTGAAGTGAAAAACTTCTGAATTTAACAGTATGGGTACCATGCCTCTCCTCTCTCTGGCTCCTTTTTTTTTTTTTTTTTTTTTAATCAGAGAGGACTTATAATGTGACTAGACCGTAGCTTTTTCATAGCATCAATTAGTTTGACAATATTTAATTTTAATGAAAATTAAAGTTTTAATTTCATCAATTAGTTTGGTGATATTTAATTTTAATGAAAATTAGTTGGTTCTCATGAAGTGAGGATGGGCAGAGAAACCATCTTCAGGATGCTTTTTTTTTTTTTTAAGATTTTATTTATTTATTTGACAGACAAAGATCACAAGTAGGCAGAGAGGCAGGAAGAGAGAGGGGGAAGCAGGCTCCCCGCTGAGCAGAGAGCCCGATGCGGGGCTCGATCCCAGGACCCTGGGATCATGACCTGAGCCGAAGGCAGCGGTTTAACCCACTGAGCCACCCAGGCGCCCCCAGGATGCTTTTTAAGGCAATTTAATGAGCTTTTCAACTCAGCTAAGAACAAATTATTTTAGTGTAAATTTTTGATTATGGTTAATGGTTAAGGTCATTGACTCTCAAGCAAGCTCCCTCATTTCAAGAACAAACACTACCACTTATGTGCTGGACTTTAGGAAACCTATTTATTTATTTATTTATTTATTTAGCTTTTGTTTCCTCATCTGTAAAATTAGAATATCAGTAACATCTACTTATGGGATATTATGACGTTTAAATGAATTAAATATGGATATTAATATCTCCTACCCCATAGGATTCTTATGTTAATTAAATAAGTTATACATAAAACACTTAGACCATTAATTGGCGCTAGGAGCACCAAATCAAGAGTTATTAATAGAACGAAATGATGTTTTGAAAATAAACAATTTCATGTTTTTGTGAAAAGTAACTAAATTTGGGGTGCCTGGATGGCTCAGTCTGTACAGAATGTGACTGTTTATCTTGGGGTTCTATGTTCGGGCCCCACATTGGGAGTAGGGTTTACTTAAAAAAAATTAACTAAATTTGTTTGAAAGACACTGATTGTTAAACAAATGAAAAGGACCAATAAATAAATTATGCTTACAGCAGTTAGAGTATAAAGTAGGTGAGTACTATAATAGAATCAAGTAGAGAATGCTAACTGTATTCAGAGTAGGACTGTTAAAATGCCCTTTCCTCTGGGGACCTTTCCCTCCTCAGAAGTATGGTAAGATTATTAAAGGAGGAAAAAAAGAGGCTTAAATGTGTATGGAAGGCTTAAAAATGTGGGAGGTAAAAATAAGAGATTTCAAAACTCTTGCAAATTTGCATTCATCTCTGAAATTAATCCATGTGAAATTCATCTGAATATTCTTTCCATAATGTGTTTTTCCTCATTACAGTTATAAATATATTCACATGCACATCCCAGTCTGCACACGTTTCAGAAGCCTGTTTATCACCGTATTTCCGCAGCTACCTGTTGGGTCTCTTTCGCCCTTCTAGAAGCTGCCTGAAACTTCCTGCTGTAGGGTCCACTAGTCAGACAATACCACCCAACATTCCCCTTTCCCCAACTTTTAAATACAACTTAGCTGTTCAGTAAGTAGGACTTAACGTGCCTTCATCACTCTAGATAGCCAGCTACCCAGGTAGATGATCGTGCTTTAACAGAGCGTTCAGCTGTATGGATGCCTTGCCTTTTCCTCTGGCTTTTTGTTTTATCAGAGAGCATTTATACACTTCCTTATACACTGACTTTACTTAAAGTGGTATTTTGTAGGTATTTTATATACAAATTTATGTTAACCTTTAAAATGGAAATTCTTTGGGTTGAGAGTGAAACAGATCTTTTAAAACTTTTAAAATGTTACGTGTTTGGTTCTTGCCTACTCTGTAATCAGCTCTACTAGAGTTCAGATATGGTACAGTATTTATTTTTCACTTTAAAAGTTAGACATTTCTCATAGTAAAAATTAAACTTCTATAAATGCATGAATTTATGTACATATATATTTAGAATCACCATATGGAACCGAGGATAGATTAACTAGTACATATGAGAGCTAACAGAAAGCTAAGGACAATGATGAGATTATATAAAGAATAATAAAAGCATTTTTTAAGTTGAATCAAATTTTCAGGTAGTCAACAAGAAAAAGAGATGAAAAATTACCATAATATAATCAGACATTCCTTCTATTCACATACTGATAAATAAAATATCTGATAGCATTATTTTTCAAACCGTAAGTGCCTGAAAAAAATGGTAGGATGGCTTACTGAATGCAGTTTGATTTTTTTTTTTTTTATGCTACCTTTGAACTATCTGTAGGCAGGGTTGAGATACGTAGCATTCCAAAATGATTCACCTGGTTTAAATAGTAAAGCATTTGCTTTTCGCCAAATTAAATATTATTTCATGATATTGCATTCTAAATATAGTGTGGGATCTACGGTTTCTTTAAACTTCAGTGCACTAGAGTTTTGAGATGCATACCAAAGCAAATATTCTGTAAAGCATAATACTGCAGGGGAAAATGTTTGATTGTATATTCTAGACACTTAAGAATGTATTATCCTTGTTTTCCTTTTCACTTATTACTTATGAATTATGTATTTCCCTAGGGTTTTTCAATTTGCAATATCCTAAATAGGAAATAGAAAATATGTACTTGGAATAGCATTTTTATATGCAGAATTGGTATTTTTTATATATTCCCAGTTCAGAGCCTTTATAACTGCTATCAATATCATAACTTTACCAATTTCTATTTCCACCTGATGAAAATGATAAGAAACTTATTTTGCTTGGTAAATTTGCCCTCAGATAATGTTTGCAAGTTCATAAGAAATTATTAGCTTAGAGGAATTAATCCTCATTTCCTCTAGCTCGTTTATGTACATTTATAGAAATGATTTAAAATGCATGAACACCATGTCTGGTATATTTCGCATTAAGCCTGAGTAATTGAAATTCCAGTGTTTCTTCACCTTCAACCTTCTCCTCTTTCTCTTCTCCCTCCTCTTCTCCTTGTCCTTTTCCTTCTCCTTTTTTGCCATTTTAGCTTATACTATAAGAATGTGGTGAGA